>NW_026526688.1:59533425-60733425 GCF_024362965.1 Panthera pardus
AACTGAGCCAAGCCAGGCATCCCTCCTCTGCCCAATTAAAATAACTTTTTTTTAAACATTAATTTATTTTTGAGAGAGAGAGAGAGACAGAGCATGAGTGGGGAAGGGGCAGAGAAAGAGGAAGACACAGAATCCGAAGAAGGCTCCAGGCTCTGAGCTGTCAGTGCAGAGCTCAATGTGGGGCTCAAACCCACAAACCATGAGATTATGACCTGAACTGAAGTCGGATGCTTAACTAACTGAGCCACCCAGGCAGGCCTCCTCTGCCTAGTTTTTAACTGGATTATTTACTGTTTTGGTGTTGAGTTGTAGAAGTTCTTTGTATCTTTTGGATATTAACCCTTCATTGAATTTATCATTTGCAAATATCTTCTCCTATTCAGTAGGTTGACTTTTACTTTTATTGATAGTTTCTTTCACTATGCAAAAGCTTTTTATTTTGATGTAGTCCCAATAGTTTATTTTTGCTTTTGTTTTCCTTGCCTCAGGAGACTTATCTAGAAAAATTTTGCCAAGGCCAATATCGAGATTACAGCCTATGTTTTCTTCTATGGGTTTCATGGTTTCATGTCTCACATTTAGGTCTTTAATCCATTTTGAGTTTATTTTTGTGTATGGTTTAAGAAAGTGGTCCAGTTTTACTCTTTTGCATGTACCTGTCCTGTTTTCCCAACACCATTTATTGAAAAGACTGTCTTTTCCACATTGTATATTCTAGCCTCCTTTTCATAGATAAGCATGGATTTATTTCTGGGTTCTCTACTCTCTTCTGTTGATCTATGTGTCTGTTTTTGTTCCAGTACCATACTGTTTTGATTATTATATCTTTGTAGTATATCTTTAGAAAAAGTTTTTTAGTTTATTTACTTATTTTGAGAGAGACAGAGACAACGTGAGTGGGGGAGGGGCAGACAGAGAATCCCAAGCAGGCTCCGTGCTGCCAGCGCAAAGCCTGATGCAGGGCTCAAACCCATGAAACTGTGAAATCATGACCTGAGCTAAAACCAAGAGACACTCAACTGACTGAGCCACCCAGGCATCCCTGTAGTATATGTTGAAATCTGGGATTGCGATACCTCCACCTTTGTTCTTTCTGAAGATTGCTTTGGCTATTGGGGGTCTTTTGTGGTTCCATACAGATTTTAGGATTATTTCTTCTAGTTCTGTAAAAAAATACTATACATATTTTTTATAAGAATTGCATTGAATCTATCTATTGCTTTGAGTGTTATGGACACTTAAAAAATGTTTACTTATTTATTTTTGAGAGACAGAGAGCATGAACTGGGGAAGAGGCAGAAGAGAGAGAGAGGGAGAGAGAGAATCTCAAGCAGGCTCCACGCTGTCAGTGCAGAGCCCAACACAGGGCATGAAGCCACAAACCTTGAGATCTTGACCTGAGCTGAAATCAAGAGTCAACTTCTTAACCGACTGAGCCACCCAGATGCTACTGGGTATTATGGACATTTTAAAAATACTAATTCTTTCAATCTATGAGCATGGAATATCTTTCCATTTTGTTTGTGCCATCTTTGGTTTCCTTCCTCAGTGTCTTACAGGGTTCAGAGTATAGATCTTTCATTTTGTTGGTTAAATTTATTCCTAGGTTTTTTATTCTTTCTGGAGCAGTTGTAAACGGAATTGTTTTCTTAATTTGTCTTTCTTAATTTTTCTCCTCTGCCCATTTCTAAATTGGATTTTTGTTTTTTGTATTGAGTTACATGAATTTTCTATATATTTTGGATATTAAACTCTTATCTAAGATATGATTTGTAAATATCTTCCCCCCTTTCAGTAGGTTGTCTTTTCATTTTGTTGATAGTTTCCTTTGCTGTGCAGAGGCTTTTTAGTTTTATGTAGTCCCAATAGTTTAATTTTTCTTAGAATTTCAAGGTTCTATTTTTTATGGAAATATAAGGCATTACAAAGGTAATATCATTATTTTAAAATATATGTGTATGTATGTATATAGGTTTTCTTTTTTTTTTTAATTTTTTTAATGTTTGTTTATTTTTGAGAGAAAGAGAGAGACATAGGGTGAGCAGGGGAAGGGCAGAGAGAGAGCGAGACACAGAATCTGAAGCAGGCTCCAGACTCTGAGCTGTCAGCACACAGCCCGATGCAGGGCTTGAACTCATGGATTGTAAGATCATGACCTGAGCCCAAGTTGGAAGCTTAACCAACTGAGCCACCCAGGTGCCTCTGTATGTAGGTTTTCAATATAAAAAATGCATAAAGATGTTTTGTGGATCACCTGAGGTTGACAGAGATTGCTTAGGAATTACATAGGAAGCTCCAACAGCAGAGAGGAGAAATGCTGTGTGGTAGGGCTCATTAATGACCAATGGCAAGGGGCACCTGGGTGACTCAGTCCTTTAAGCATCTGACTTTGGCTCGGGTCATGATCTCACAGTTCGTGGGTTCAAGTCCTGTCTGCTTCAGGTCCTCTGTCCCCCTCTCTCTCTGCCTCTTACCTGCTTGTGTGTTCTCTCTCAAAAATAAATAAACATTAAAACAAACAAACAAACAAACAAACAAATAAAATGCACTCAAAGTTTTTAAAAAAAAGGCTAATGGCAAAAATCTTCCCGGGCTTGTTTGGTTTGAGCTTTGTACGTGTGGGCCACAATACCAGAAACAGATGGCCAGGAATTCAGTTTCTCTCTTTTTTTAAAGAAATGTTTTTTTTTTAATGTTTATTTTTGAGGAAGGCAGAGACATAACACAAGCAGAGAGAGGGAGACACAGAATCCAAAGCAGGTTCCAGGCTCTGAGCTGCCAGCACAGAGCCCGACGTGGGGCTTGAACTCGCAAACCATTGAGATCATGACCTGAGCTGAAGTCGGATGCTTAACGGACTGAGTCATCCAGGCACCTCCAGTTTCTCTCTTAAGGAAGGTCTCAGAACAGTGCCTCAACTTCAGTCTGAGGGAACTCCCTGTTTACCCGCACAAGCCAATAAGCTCTTCCCCAAGAACAACAAAAGCAGTCAACCAGTAGTCTCTGATTTTGTCTCCATTGAATACTTGGGTACACCCAATGTATAATGGAACTTAAAGAACATCCTTATTTTACCTACAGGGTTTGAAATGTTTTTATTTCAGTTATTCATGAATCATTATAGGCACAAAGGTCCGTGAGCAGCTTCCTTGTACGGAGGGGAGAAGGGAAGGAGTGAGATTACTCCAGAGAAAGCAAACAAGGACCTTCAGCTTCAGGGCACTTGGAGAACTATGGTCTCAGCCTTTCGCCCCACATAGCGGGAAATAAATAATTCAGAGGCCTCACAAAAGGAAATGTCATAGTCATATGGGTTGAACACCTGGTAGAGTGCACCCAGCTAGACAGGAGTGGTGTCTGTGAGGTATTCCTAATCATTGCGGATGCCACTCAGTACAGAGTTTTAGTGAATGTTTACATTATAATTTTCTGCTTCCAAGATAATAGGTTAAAGGGGTGAGAAAAAATAGACACTGGATTACTTATATTATCTTAGATTAGGACATCATGATAGTAATAATGAGCGTGAGGGTGACATTGGGGCTCCCCATTTGCGTGTCTTTGTGATCCTATGTAAGAGACTAGTTGTTTCTGTCTCTCAGATACTTTCTGGAAGCTCATAGTCGTGCTTTGATAGTAGTAGATTTCTGGAAGTTCAAAGTGTTCCTGTATGTCTGGTTCATGTCCTGTTAATCACACCCCAAAATGTAGGCAAATTCTCAGCGTACAAGGCTGCCTTTGTGATTGGAACCTTTTGGGGGCATAGAGAGGGAGGGCAGGGATCTCAGATGTGTATAGAGGGTTTCAAATTTATAGTGACAACTCAGACGTGCAAAAATGAAACTTTATTTCTCTGAAACTGCACTCAATTTGCTTATGAGGTAGTGGAAAACTCAATCTTGGCACTTTAGGATAATTGACCCCATTCCGGCTTAAAAGCCTCTTTTGGATAATTCCTCTGACAATTCAGGATTTTAACTCCATCAAGTCTGCTTTCCCTCATCCTCCTTCCTGGATAAGCCCTGGGTCTGAGCTCCACGCCCCAGTTGCCCCCTTGGACACATCTTGCCACCTTGGTCATGGGCGTCCGCTTTGGTCCCAGTTGACTTTACCACCGGCCTGCCTTGTTGTGTCTGTCAGGCAGCATGTGGTGACTGCTCCCCGCTCTACAGTGACTGGTGCTGTTCTCATCAACTCTCCATTCTCAACTGCCTTCCTCACTCCTCCCAAGGAGCCATGGGCTCTTTTCTCACTTTCCCCACACAGAAAGGAAGTGAGGGAGACTCAAGGTGGGGCAGTGGTTTGAGGCCCTCTCTCAGTCCACATCTGCCCTACTAACTTTCCCCCTTCCCCAGCCCTCCCCGCATAGTATGCACCCTTGCATAACTCTCTCTCCTCTCCCTGTCTGTCTAGGCTCTACCCCACCCCTCTGTCCTGAGTCAGGAAATACTTTTATTGCTTTTGTGTGTGTATATGATGGAGAAATGACCTTGTACCGTGACCTGTATCCTTTAAAGGGTAACACCTGTAAACTCTATGCTCTAGTCCTCCAAGCTTTGACTATTATCTTCAGGCTAAGCCCTTTTGGAATTCCAAATAAAACCACCTCTCCCCCACACAGGACTAGTTCTTTCAAGTCTCTTCAACATCAGATGTTGTGAATTATAAATCCATTTAGCACCTCCACTGACTGCTTTGTTCTGGCTGTTTCCACTTTCTCCTTAAGTAATGAATGCCATTGAACCAATGGGTGGAGGGCCAATAACTTTGGGAAGGAAAAGAACCTCAATATAAATTTTTAAAGTATTATTTTAATCTTTGATAACCCACAGGCCTCCATTCCAAATCAATGAAGATCAAAATTTGTGAATAAAAGTCAAGATGACCTCTAGTTTTTCCAACTTCTGAAGAAAGGCTGCTGTTCCCTAGTATAAGCTCAAAGTAACTCACCAAGTTTGTCAGTACTTTTCTGTTTTCAAACCATCCCACCAAAAAAAAAAAAAAAAAAAAAAAAAAATCACATGTAGGTCACACTGCCTTCGCCGAAATCTAGTGGAGGCTTATACAGTCTGGATTCCTGTTTTCATCTATAAAGAACTGATTCATTTTTATTTTTATTTTTATTTTTATTTTTATTTTTTGTGATTATTTTAAAGTGTTTGTTTGTTTGTTTATTTATTTATTTATTTATTTATTTATTTATTTATTTTGAGAGGGCCAGGCAGGGGAGAGGCACAAAGAGAGGAAGAGAGAGACAGAATCCCAAACAGGCTCCATGCCATCAGTGCAGAGTCAGACGTGGGGCTTGAACCCACAGATTGTGAGATCATGCCCTGAGCTGAAATCAAGAGTCAGACACTTAACCAACTGAGCTACCCAGGCGCCCCTGATGGATTTTTAAATGAACACAGTGGTCATGATTTGTTTTGTAGCTTATTGTCATAAAGACTTTGTTTTAGAAGAAAACTAGGTTTTTGTTCTTCAGGTCTGCCTTGGACTAGTTTTATGTTGCCTCTGATGTATTTTTTGTAAATTTCTCTTGCAGAAAAGATGGTGCCGTGCCTGGCGGCAGCATCGACCACAAGGGTAGCTGTTATGTCTCCCTGGGCCTCCCGTGGCCCAGTGCAGGCACTCCTTCGTGCCAGTGCAGGCATCACCCACACTCCCCTCACTTCCCCTCCATGCCCAGTCCATCCCCAGCTTCCTGGATCTTGGAAGTGTCGGTGGGCATCTCAGCAGAGTTAATGAGCTTTCGGGGGGTCATCCTCATGGTAGATGGAGAAAGTGGTCAAGAGGCAGCTCTTTGGGACCCAGAGGAATGTGTGAGCTTGATGCAGCTGATGCTGGGCTTTTTTTTTTTTTTTTTAATTTTTTAACGTTTATTTATTTTTGAGACAGAGAGAGACAGAGCATGAACGGGGGAGGGTCAGAGAGAGGGAGACACAGAATCTGAAACAGGCTCCAGGCTCTGGGCTGTCAGCACAGAGCCCGACGCGGGGCTCGAACTCACGGACCGGGAGATCATGACCTGAGCTGAAGTTGGCCGCTTAACTGACTGAGCCACCCAGGCGCCCTAATGCTGGGCTTTTTGGCCACGTGGGGAGAGAGTAAAAAAAGCAGAGGAAATGATTTCTTTTCTTTTTAAAAAAAATTGTTTAGGGGCGCCTGGGTGGCTCATTCGGTTAAGCATCCGACATCAGCTCAGGTCATGATCTCACGGTTTGTGGGTTCGAGCTCCGCGTCAGGCTCTGTGCTAACAGCCCAGGGCCTGGAGCCTGCTTTGGATTCTGTGTCTCGCTCTGTCTCTGCCCCTCCCCTGCTCACGCTCTGTCTCTCTCTGTCTCAAAAATAAATAAATCATTAAAAAAATTTAAAAAAATTGTTTAATATTTATTTTGAGAGAGAGTGAGCAAGAGTGAGTGGGGGAGGGGCAGAGAGACAGGGTGAGAGAGAGAGAATCCCTAGTAGGCTCCACACCGTCAGTGCAGAGCCCGAGGCAGGGCTCAAACTTACAGACTGTGAGATCATGACCTGAGCCGAAACCAAGAGTCAGATGCTTGACTGAGCCATCAGGTTTGGCAGAGGAAATGATTTCACATTAGCATTTAACACAGTGAACATTTAGAGTGTACCACTTCCAACATTTTACTCATCACTTTTCTGCATGCTGTGGGGGGCAGAGCTGGATCCTGGTTATATGGAAATTATGTACACAGAATTAGTTATGACATAATGAGTAAAGAAATCACAGCAAATTACGTATTTTAAAAAGCTAACAAATAAGACACAAATCACAAAATCCAGAAAAATAATACATTTTCATTAATTGATTGCCTGCTATACTTCTGTAACACTTTTCCTCTCTACATTCTTTGGTTACCTTTTTAAAGAAAACAATTTTATAATTTTATTTGCTCTAGAGAGAATAGAATCGTACTCTTTCCTCTGGCATGGTTAACTGATATTTGTTTATTGATAATCATTGGTAACATCATTTAAAATTCTAGGGTTATGTTGGGGCACCTGGGTGGCTCAGTTGATTAAGCATCTGACTTCAGCTCAGCTCATGATCTCACGGTTCTTGAGTTCAAGCCCCACATCGGGCTCACTGTTGTCAATGCAGAGCCCCCTTCAGATCCTCTGTCCCCCTCTCTCTCTGCCCCCTACCCCTCACGTGCTCTCTCTCTCTCAAAAATAAATATTAAAAAATAATAAATAAAATTCTAGGGTTATGTTAAATTTGGGATAGCTTCTATCAAGTTCCCTTTATATATAGGCTCTGAAGTCTGGAAGAATGTTCCCCCAGACTGGCTTCTGGCTCCATGTGATTCAAACTGTGTTTTAGGTTCACAATGCACACACTTGAGGGTGCCAGAAGCCACAGGACACATCTGTGCTGTGACATGTGTTCTGGCCCTCCGTGTTCTTGTCCTCATGCCGCGTGAGTTGGCACCGTGGGTGGTAGTTTTCTAGAATCCATGCCTGCATCAGGATGACTAGCTATGATTTGAACTTGCACAGATATGCCTGTGAACCAGATGAATGTGTCCCACCGAGTCCAACTAACTGTCCAACTAAATATAATTCACTAACTCAACTTCTCCTTAGCTGGATTCCCCAAATACACATGGCCACTTCTATGGCATCTAAAACAAGGGGGCAGAGGGTGGAATGTGAATGGTCTTAACCATCTGAAGTTAAAGTCTCTCACATCTATATATTTATTACAAAGCAGAAAAACACGGGACGCCTGTGTGGCTCAGTCAGTTAAGTGTCCAACTCTTGATCTTGGCTCAGGTCATGATCTTGGCAGTTCGTGAGATTGAGCCCCATGTCGGGCTCTGTGCTGACAGTGCAGAACCTGCTTGGGATTCTCTTTCTCCCTCTCTTTCTCTCTGCCCCTCCCCTACTTGTGCCTGCGCTCTCTCTCTCTCTCTCTGAAAATAAATAAATAAACTTTAAAAAAAAAGTAGAAAAACACATTGCTAGGAGCCCTCCTAGGACCTTGGAAGGAACCTGTGCAGATGAGGGATTTGGAGGCTTCAATCTTATCTGTTTCACAGCATAGACATATCTGATGGGATGGAGGATGCTGAACAAGGACCGACATCAGCTTCTTGATGAGAAGACCGGCACAAAAGACCACCAAACCCAATGCCCCCAGTTCAGTGACTTGCTTAACCATGCCATTTCGAAGGAGAGGTGAAGGGTGGGGGCATAAATAAAGCACCAAAGGGCATCTCAAAGAAAGGGCGGATTTCCGCTCTTGAGGGTTTGCTTGCTCCAGTGCCCACCAGCACAGTCAAACCACCCTTCCCCCACCTCCCACAGCCCTACCGTGATGAGTTTCAGGAGAGAGTGAAGCAATGCATCTGCCCCATTGACTTTCCGGACATGCAAGTGATGTCGCTTTTGTTACCTACCCCTCCGTTTGTCTTCTGTGCTATGTCAGTGCTGCAGTTGGCTGGTCAAAGTTGGTGTTCGGTGACACAGCTATGAACAAAGGCCGTGCTTTGATAGATCTAAAGTGCAGTGACTCCTCCGTCCTAGTGTGCTGGAGTCTGGGGGGGGGGGGGGGGGGGGTGGAGCACACTGACTTAGAGGCCACAAAGGCAGCATTTCGCTGAGGAATTACAGTTGTTCCCCATTAGGGTATATTTTACTCTGCTCGGGAAAGTTAATGTGTTTCACGGTTGCTACCAGGGAAGGACGTAAGCCCTGGGAGAACTCAGTTCAACAATGACCGTCTTATGTAACAGAGTCGTTCACTTTATGACCACCTTAGGAACCACTAAGGAACATAATAAGAAATACACAGAACCGGTTGTGCGGCTGCTCTTTCCCCCTTTGATTTAGAAGGGAAAAGATAAAGCCACATGGCCCTGGGGAACTCTTACTTTAAAAAAAGTCTTTGTTTACATATCAAGGCTGGACCGATGACAACAAAGTACGGAGCAATGAGCGTGTGTCCTTGTCACACGCTGCTGCTTGTCCTACCACTGTCGGTCTGCCTGGGGTGATCCGGGGTGTTCTCTAAACCCTGCTCCTGTTCAATGCCGTCAGAATTTGGGGGGTGATGCCTAAGTAACTATTGTTTTCCTCCCCTCTCTCTATTTTCTCTTTCCTCTGAAATGCTGCCAAAGCAGCTAGAGTCATATAATTTTAGAGCTGGGGGCCCAGGGAGAGAGATTTGGATCCTGATGAGCCAAGCATGGGAGAGGCTTTAAAAAAAATCTGAACTACCCTCCGTTGTTGATCCTACACATTCACTTAATATTAGCTGGTGTTGGCAGAGGTTTATAGTGGCGAGACTGCGACTCTCTGTGCCCCGTGTAAGCAAGATAAAACTCGAGGAAAGGAGTGTTGGCTTAATTTAGAAAGGCTCTGGTTTTTATTTGATGCTAAAAAAATCATACAGTTTGCGAGTCTTGTGACACCCAAAGATGTAAGCAGCAGTTTTAAATGTGCTAGAAGAGGGTCTATGAAAGACAGGTACTGAGAAGGTGCTTTGAAAGCACAAAACATCTGTAAATAACAACCTTTGGGTATTTCACCTGTGGTTCTTACTTTCTATTGTTTTATTCTAATATTAATTTTGATCAGGCATCCCCTTTTTTTTGTTCTTCAAATGCTATTCGCCAAAACATATATTTTGGGGACAAGAGGCAACTTGGATGGTCAAGCTGACTTATGTTATTCGCCAACCTGTCACCTTTTGTTTTTCTACACTAGCATTGGTATATGTGGCCTAATAAACCTCATCCAGGATCAGTAATGATGAGATTAGTAGTTTTCCACCTCAAAGCCCAAGGTTTTAGATGCTTTGATTAGTCTCTTGAATTTTTCTCTGTGCCCTGGAAGCTGGGTGCTGCAGGAGGTATATTCACTCTCCCTTTACCCAGGGAGACTCTGGAGCTTCTCAAAGGGCACTCATTTCCTCTTCTGCTAAGCATCTACCCATGCCTGACTTGGGCTCCCTTCCTATACCCTGCCCTCCAAACTAAAAAAAAAAACAACAACACTCAGATTATTTCTGTTATCTTGACGATCAGTATAACTGTGTAGAATTGATGTTGTGCTCCAACAGGACCCAATCACAGCCATGATGAGATTCCAGATCATTTTGCCTGCTCTGGTGGTCACAAACTTGGCCACAGGGAAAAAGAGAGCTCGTGTATTCTTATAAGTGGTCCAGGAGGAAAAATACAGGGAAAGAGTAGTAAAGAGGAGCCACTAGAAGAATGGAAATGTATTGCTGATTATCTAGGATTTCTCAATTGGAAAGAGAACTCAGTGGTGTTGACCTTCAAAGCCCAAGACCCCAGGAGGCACTGTGTCTCCGATTATCCCAAGAAGCTAAATATGAGGAATGTGGTTAGCGTGACTTTCAAAATCCCCGATCAACTCCTCTCCCACAGTAAAATCTGGGACTCAACTGCTTTGATGGAAACGAAGCAGACTTTAGGAAGTCTGGTTTCGGGGGTGCACCGAGAGCTGAATGTTACATTTTTATTTGTTCCAGAAAGTCCTGGCAACTTGGTACAGCAAATTTGATCAGCACCATACGCCCGACCTGTCTCAGTAACAGTGCCGTGCGTGTGACGAGGACTGCAAAGCAGCATGTGTTAGTGGGGGAAATGACAGGCACAGGAAGGAAAAGCTGAGAACACTGAAACTGTTCCTAATTGTGCAGCAAGAAGGGAGGCTACTGCCTGGCAGAGCGGCGTGTTGGCTGGAAGAGGAGAGTGATCAGCAGGGCTGGCAGCAAGAGCGTAGACTTGTGTGAGTGAGCGAAGAGGCAGCAATCTGGAGGCGCCTCAGATCACAAAGCTCTGAGAGGAAAGGATGGTGTTCCTCCCTCCCCCAGGGAGCTGGATGGGAGGCCTGGAGGAACCTCCACAGGAGCTGTGGGCAGGCTTCTCTGCCCCAGAGAGGATGCGCTGTGAACTAGATACTGACTGTTTCCAAAGGCCTGAAAGTCAGAGCTAAGTTTGCTGCAGTTTGTCGAAAGACACTTCACTGAGAGGATTTCCACTTAGGTTCTGACTTGAAAGAAGTATCTGGTCCTTCTCCTTTATCAGGATTCCCTCTCCTGAAGTCTGAAGCTCAAAGCTTGTCCCGAGGAACACTTCTTTCAAGTGGGGTTACCAGTGTGTTTGGTCTGAAAGCTGATTCCCTGGAACAGTGGGCCTACTATGTGCTTGGTGTGGTTGATGTTCTCAGACGGTGGTATTTCCAACGTAGGCCTGAATGAAAGAAGCAGCTGAGGTCAGAAGAGGAGTTTGTCAGCTTTGAGAAATGTTGAATTTCCTAAGGCATAAGCCTTAGACAGACTGTCATGAGCCTGCAGATAGAGGCTCTGGTGACTTATCCAGAGGAAGGGAGCCAAAAGCTGGAGACTTTTGAGGACTTGAAGGAATTAAAGTGCTGTCAGAGCACTGAGAGCTCTTTCCCCATGTTCTCTAGGTCACATAGGCTCACACACAGCCCTGGGAGAAAAATAATGGCCCCTAAGACTCATAGCATGCTTTTGTATGTTTGTTCAGAAGGACACCATCACATTAAGTGACATAGTGACCCTGCCCAAGCCTGAGCTTAGGGACACAATGTGGGTGTAGATATAAAGGAAGTTTCTCTGTCACTGTGCTTGGGTTACAAGTAATTGTCAACATGGGAGCATGTTGACTTCTAACCATCAGTGGTGGATCTGTGACTCCCCAAGCTGGTCGCTGACCTCAAGAGGACTATTCTGGACATTGCAGGACCTACAGCCTGAGAAAAGAAATACTACCTCCCTCTCTATCCCATGACCTCTAACAGCCTGGTCACCACCATGGCCTTTTGTTCCTGGAGGGGATAAAAACTTTGGAAAGTGGGGTCACTCCATGCCTTCTGGAGGTCATCTTCCCAGACTTGCTGCAGTCTCAGAATCTCAGTCTTCTACTCTGCTTTATATATCTGTTTTTTGAAGGTTTTTTTTTTAAATTATGAACCACAGTGTTTCAAGCATATAGAAGAGTGCAGAAAGTAATATACTAGATATGCAAGTACCCACCACCTAGGTTTAACAAATACTAACGTTTTGCCCCATTTGTAGCAGACATTTTGGAAAATTGCAGTAGAGTTAAATCGCCAAGTATCTATTTTTAGTAGATAGAAAAACATAAACAGGTTTCACTCTGGTAAGTTTCTGGTTGTACACAACAGCTTCCTTTGAATCTTCAGATAATGGAAACTATGCATTTGTGCACAGCACTGAAGTCCCAGTGATCTGCCCCAACCAGAAAGATGGCCAGTAAAGCATTTATCTCGACACTTGAGCAAATTTTCTCAGACCTAAATTGTGCATCTTACCCCAGCAGTTTGCCAAATGTCCATAGGGTTAATATCCATCCTAGCCAAATGCCAAGAAGCCCCGGCTCCAAAGGTTATAGGTGTAAAAACATCCTAACCTACTCAGAGTTTTGCCCTATTTAATAACAAAGGATTAGTAGATATTTTCAGAAAATTAATGAACCCTTTTATCAAAGTTCAAAACTTTCCAATGTCTACATCAGCCAGCCTCCTAGAAAGCTAAGCATTAATTCACCTACTATTATAGAGGCTCGAGTATTTAAGGCTTTGTAGAGAGACATCTCTCCTGAATTCTAGACCTGAAGCTTCAGTTCAATTCATTTCTACAAGAATGTCCTGAGAACATTTCACACTTGAAATGTCTGAAGCCAAACTCATTTTCTTTCCATGTAATTATGTCCTCTTTCCAATTTATCCATTTTTCCCATTGAAAGTCACCACTATTCTTCCAGCCACATTGATTCAAAACCTTGCAACCAGCCTCGGTTCCCATGTCTCCTTTGTCTTTAACATCCAGTATCTTTCCTCAGTATTTCTTTCGTCTGTTTATTCCATTCTAATCCCACTGCTGCCATTCATATTGGGATATTGTTCACTTTTATTGTTTGACTACTGCAGCAGATTCTGCCTTTCCCCTATCTCCTTTCAATCTATTTCCAGTATCAGATTAATCTTCTGAAAGAAGCATTTTGTGTCATTCTGCTCCAAATAATTCAGTAGTTCCCATAGCTTAGCAAAGACAAGTTTTTTTATCCAGCACCCTCAGTGCTTTTATAACCTTTTCTGTCCTCACCTTTCTATAGTGTCCCACATCGTCTCTCACTGAAACCTCTGCCCCAGGCACACAGCACTACTTGCCATCTCTGATTATCTGAGTCTTGTGTAATTATTTTCTATGCCTGAATCTCCCTCCCCCTTCTTCATTAAACAAATCAATCTTCCAATCTTCATTGGGCACCTACTATGAAGGAGATCATGTGGTAGGTCCAAAGTGCAACAATGAGCAAGATAGAAACAACCCCTGCCCATAAAGATCTTATAATCTAGTAGAGAAAACAAAAGGAGAGATAGCTGGTAAGCTAGGATATGAGGAAGTACTGGGACAAAGGAAGACAAGGACCCTAATCCCAGGCACGCTGAGGATTCATAGCAGGCTTTCCAGAGGAAGGGACACATAAATTATCATCCATTCTTGATGATGGTTAGCTAGGTGAAGGAGAGGGAGAAAAGGATGGAAGGAACTCTGCAGGAGAGGGAATCATTCTGCTAACCGCCTACCCAGCTTGCATGCTTTCTTGAGCAGACCCAGCAATCCGTGAGAAGACAGATTTAAAACTACACATACCCAGGGACACCTGGGTGGCTCAGTCAGTTAAGTGTCAGACTCCTGATTTTGGCTCAGGTCATGATCTCATGGTTCGTGGGATTGAGCCCCACGTCTGGGTCCACACTCTTAGCACAGAGTCTGCTTGGGCTTCTCTCTCTGCCCCATCTGTCTCTGCTCCTCCCCTACTTGTGCTATTTCTTTCAAAATAAATAAAGATTAAAAAAAAAGCTACACGCACCCAAATTCTAACCCTGACTCTGCTATA
The DNA here is from genome assembly GCF_024362965.1 of Panthera pardus. NCBI lineage: Eukaryota > Metazoa > Chordata > Mammalia > Carnivora > Felidae > Panthera > Panthera pardus. The sequence continues at coordinate 59,547,372 of NW_026526688.1, forward strand.
CGCTAGTTGTATAAATGATTTTACTTAACTTACTCAAGAGTAATTTAATTTTACTAATTTAATCTGTAAAACAACTAACTCTTACATCAAGAGTTCAGTCATTCTATAAATATGTCTTAAACATAAGAGCCAGGTACTCTTCTTGGTGATGAGGATATAACGGAGAACATGATAGAAATCCTGGTTCTTATGGCACTTACATTCTAGTAAGGAAAAGTAGACGGTAAATAAAGTAAATATGTAAATTATACAGATAAATTCTATGGAGAAAATAGGAGAGATGGAAAGCATGGGGGAGGTTGTAATTTTATTTACTCATTCATTTATTTTTTAATACATTCACTTATTCAAACAAATAGTCTTGAAAGCCCACCACATGACAGGCACTGTTTTAGGCTCTGGGGATATAACAGAGAGAATCAGACAAAAACCCCCGCCTTTATGGAGCTTCTGTTATGGCAGGGGAGGGAGAAAAGAAACAAGATAAAAATAGGAAAATGTGGAGATGTTAGTGTAAAGCAGGAAGAATGGATGGGAAAAATGAGTAGAGGTATTTAAATATTAGACAAGGAGGCCAGCTAAGCCTATTGAGAAAGCCTATTGAGTTGATTATAGATGCAGAGAAAGTGAGGAGGCAAGCTATGTGAACACATGGAGCAAGAGAATCCTAAGAACAGCAAGTACAAAGGTGCCAAAGTAGGACCATCTTGATGTGGGTGAAAGGAGTGAGTGAGGAGGAGAAAAGAAAAATAGATAGATAGGTATAGATGCCAAGACTGGTCAAGGCCCTATGGTTTATTACGAGGGCTTTGGCTTTCATTTAGAGTGACATGAAAAGCCAGTTTAAAGCAGAGAAGTGACTTGGTGAGACTTACATTTTAACAGGATCACTCTGGCTGCTGTGCTAAGAACAGTCTGAGGGAGGGGACTAAGACAGAAGCTGGGAAAGCAGTTGGGAGGCTACTGCTATAATTTAGGCAAGGAGTAGTGATGGTCTGGATTAGAGTGGTAGCAAAGGGAGCAGGAGGGTTCTGGATAGATTTTAAAGGAAAACCAGCAGTACCTATGATGGATCAGATATGCAGTACAGAAGTAGACTGATTCCATTTTTCGCTTGAGCAACTGGAAGGATGAAATTGTTCTTTCCTGAGATGGAGAAAAGTCTGGGAGGAGTAGGTTGGGGGAAATGTTAGGAATTAAGCTTTTGATGTGTTGAGTTTGATGTTGAATGATCTAAGAAAGATCAGTATGCACTTGAAGGAAATGAGGAAAGAAAACTTGGGAAGACTTAGCAAAAGGATGTTCAAGAGAGCACCTGGCACAGTACAGTATCAGGCAAGCTCAGGCCCAGTCAACTCCATTTTGTCATCCTTAAGGATATTCTCATGCTCCAGGGAGCAACGACTGATGCCTGTTCAAGGTTATATCCTCCCTCTGGGGGTAGACTGCACCTTGTCCATTGTAGTTGTTAAGCAATATTTGCTGAATGCATGAGAGGAAGGAATAAGCTATAATCAGTGGAGGAGACTGTTCCAACCATTTTCCCTTTCTCCTCCCCTTCCAAGGAAGACACCCTGGCCATACTGTTTTGCATGTAGGGGAGAGGCACTGGAGGTCAGTATTCTCTATGTTATGGTTAACACAGAGTGGTGGTTCTCTAAGCGTGGCACCACCTGCAGCAGAATCAGAAGGGACGGTGGTAAAATACGAATTTCTGGATCCTTTCCCAGACTTTCTCTACCTGAATTTCTAGGGGAGAAGCTGGGATCTCTGTTATAGACTCATTGATTCTTCAGAAACTAAAATTTAAGAACCACTGACGCTAAAGAAGATGACCGCTCACTGACATCTTTCCTTGGAGGCAGATAATTTCTAGCCATGATGCGGTGAATTACAACTGCTCTGCAATTTTATGATAATGTGTGCTCATCACCTAATCAAACTGCTTCAGTTGAGTTAGAACCTGGCTGGCTCAGATCCCCACTCACATTGTCAGGTGATTGCTTCAGCAAAAGAAGCCTTTTGCCAAATACTTCACAGTCAAACTTTGCAGCCTCGGGAGAGAAGTATGAGGAAACACATAAATGTCAAATCTCTTATTTTTCTAGGAGTTTTCAAACAATGAATATGATTCCATTCCACTTTCTCAAGAAATAGGGCAGCACACCTATGTCACTGGTAACTATAAAAACTATATGGTTTCTCCACATTGCTCAGAGTATCTCTGCCACATATTGATTTTTGGTACCATATTTAGCAAGTACTTTATGGCCCATCTTCCACTGCTACTAGAACGAGGGCAAAGTGAATATTGCTCATTGCTCTCTCTTCAGTGCCTCAAAGAATGCCTGGCACACAGTAGTCACTCAATAAATATCTGTGGCTGGATGAATAAATCCATTCCACTTCCTGAAGTGAAGAGGCAAATTTACACACATTTCCGTCTGTGGAGTATCATTGTTTCCTGTAGTTTACATCCACGTACCTCCTGCCACCAGATAACTACCCCCTATATAAATCTGTGCAGTTTTCACTTAAGATATAACTTTCTGGTGACCCCATAAAAAATTGGCAGAAATTCTCGGAAAGGATGATATTATAATTGGTCTTGTGGGGGATCCATGGAAGGATAAATTTCACATTATTCATGTTTCCAGATGGGCTTTAGTCCCCAGGGCAGTCATTCCAGAACCTTTTCTCAGCCTTAAGTTTACTCCAAGAAATATAAATAGTGATTTACAGCTTGATTGCTCCCACAAAAGTCTCCCCTGTTTTTGGTGCAGAGTGGGAAATAGGGCAGAGGAGAAGGCAGCTGGGAAGCAGGATGGGGGACTGGGGCCCATAGGGAGGGCATTGTGTGTGAGTCAGATGCTGGTCTACCGTGTCTCCTTGGAGAACTTGGAGGCCATGAGGATGGGCTAAAGATGGATTTGTCTGAGTGGTCAGAAAGTTGAAGAAGCTTTGAGCAGTAATAAGCCTTGGATGCTGGCATGCAAATGTTGGTTGTAGATGTGAGTTCACACTACCCTCCCACAAAAACAGTCTTCAAATACCAGGGCTAGTATCCAAGTCTATGTAGTTCAGCTGATTGGGGAGCTATACTACTACCAAGGTTTAATAGTATTTCTTGGGCTTTTACTAGGCTACTCTACTAGCTCCTTCAACAAGTATTTGTGTGTCAACCTCTGTGCTGGGTGCTAGGAACACAGTCATGAAAAAGATATGAACTAAGGACCATTTATATCAGCGAACTCCTCTCCATTTCATGGCCTCAGATTCAAGCCCTAGTCAGATATTTTTCAAATGCTTGTTGTTTTCAAAGGGTACATTCAGAGTAGGTAGGTCAGAGTAAATTCTTCAGGAGTTCTCAACTATAGGTCAGAAGAACCCCATATTGTAAAGATATAATGATATAATGTATGATTGACAATCAGCCAAACAAACACTGAGCATTCGATTCATGTAAGACTTAGTCACAATTTTGGTATGAGCCTGACAGGACAGACTATTCATTTGTGAAGAATGATATTGTAGCTTGCTTAGACTGCTGCAAAGCCTCCTAACTGGAATCCTTGCTTCCCCTCTTGCTCTGCAGGGTCTATTTCCCACGAAGCAGCCAAATCATTTTATCATGATCTGGCTGAAAACCCTCCAATGGCTTCCTGTTGCAATTGGAATCAAATCCAGTCTCCTTGCAAGGGTCTTCTATCAAGGATCTGGCTCCTACTTAAAGTCCTGCTTTATTCTTGCCTGAGAGTTGACCTGAAACTCTTTCCCACCTTATCTTTGCTTGCCTAGCTCCTTGTTATTCAGGAGTCATTTCAAATATCTTCTAGGAGAGGTTCTTCCTGACTACCCTATCTTAAGTAGTTCCATTCGTCTTCCCCACAGTAATCTCTTTATTCTATTAGCATATTTCATATTCATGGCGGGAGCTTCAGTGGTTCAACTTATTTATTTTTTGGTGATATATTATTACCCACTTCCTCCTACTAGAATGTAAGTTCCTTGAGAGTAGGAGAGTAAGTGGCACTTAATAAATATTTGCTTAATGAATTAATTAATGTAGTAACATTTCCTAAACACCCAAAGGGTTTCTGGGGATGTCTCTGACTGTGACCAGACTGCCAATGGTTTGAGAGCATTTTTGAAATCATAAGGGAAAACAAGGTACATGACATGGAGCCCTAGCACCTAGTATTTAACCTAATGCTTAATCTTTTTTGTTAAATTGACTTGAACTAAATTAGCAACAGACCAGTGACTGGAAAAATGCACGTGACCAAAAAATCCCATTGATGGTGCCAGAGAGTGGCCCAAGAAGATAAATTCATAATGGTGCATGTTAAATGAGTGGATGTCAGAGGCACCTCTGGGTGGTTCTGTCAGGTTAAGTGTCTGACTTCGGCTTAGGTCATGATCTCATGGTTCATGAGTTGGAGCCCCACGTCAGGCTCTGTGCTGACAGCTCAGAGCCTGGAGCCTGCTTCAGATTCTGTGTCTCCCTCTCTCTCTGCCACTCCCCGCTTGCTCTCTCTCTCTCTCTCTCTCTCTCAAAAATAAATAAATATTAAAAACAAATTAAGAAAAAATAAAAGAGTGGCTGTAATGCCACGTTTTCTTTACTGGGAATAGGGGGCTATGGCAGAGCCCAGGAAGCATGGTGATACCCAAGAAAGAAATAGCCCATAACAGGGACAGGGCTGGTTGAAATCTGATGGAAGGGTAATGGCACGGAGGTCTTGCGCTTGATGTCGTATTGAGACTGGATGCTGGTAGGACGGTGTCCTGCTGTAATATGTTTAGCAGCTTCACTTGCTGAATTGACAGCCTTTCTGTTTAAAACTGACAAGGAGAAAATTAAAGTTTCCCTTGTTTTTTGTGTCACACATGAGTAACCAATTGCTTGGCAGCTAGTTAAAATTCATATTTCCTTTGTCAGGTTTTTAGCAACTGTGAAGATTGGGTTAATGTAAGTCTCCCCTACCTTTGCCCTCTTGGCTGACTAGCTAGCTATATTTGCATTTCTTTTTATATAAATCTTTTTTTTCCTGTCCTTTTGACAGCACATGATCAGAAATGGCATATTATCTTCACAGATGTTCCATGTTGGGAAGCATTTGCTCCTTATATAAATACAGAAACATGAAGTGACATGTTGCATATATCAAATCCTTTCAATGACTTAAGGTCAAAGATTGCTTTTTTTCCTCAGTGGAATGACCATCGACAAAAAAGATTTGTCAACTACTGGGGATTTGGGAGTTTTCTAATTCTTCTGGAATGGGAAATTTTACACATTGTGAAATAGGCTTTTCCATTCATGGAGATTCCCTTACAGGCCCTACACCACACAATTCTGTCACTGACTTGTGGAAAAGACTCATTTCAACTTTAGCATATTTTTCACACCTGTGAAACACCTGGCCATGCTGTCCTTCTACGCCTTTCTCTTCTCAGCTCAGTAGAACGATTCAATCTCCAAAGTGTGGAAAACAGACAACCTTTGCTCTTCACCCTCTCTCTGTTTCCCTTCTCGATCCACAACTTACCCAGAACTGCAGCTGAGAATCGCCTGCTGGCAGCTGTAGCCACAGATCTTCTCTCTGCATCTCAGAGAAATAACTGACTAGGGAATTGAGTTGCCTCTTGGCTTTACAAACAATGTCTCAGGAACACAGCTGGTCATCACCCTGCACGAGGGATGAGAACAGATGAGAACCAGAGAGGAGGATAGGAATTTTTCTCACCCCAAAGAAACCCAGGAGAGATACTCTCCTAAGGTTTGTAGGAAATTTGTTTCTGACCCCAGGGTCACAAAATAGCTCACTATGAATTTTAATTGGCTGCCAAATCATTGCTAATTCATCTCTGATTTTGGCAGAAAAAAATTAAGTGTTAAAGAAATGAATTTGGCAGGAAGTTGTTTTTTTGTGGGTTTTTGTTTTGTTTTGTTTTGTTTTTTTACATGAGTGTGATCCCACAGCTGCTGAAAGTCTAACAGAGCGGATGGTCAATATACATACGGAGCTAGGGTGTGTTCATTTTCAGAACTTTCTGCTGGAAGAGGAGTTTGGAAAACTGCAAGATTCATTTTGGATTATAAATCTTTTATGCTGACAGGGGAGTTATCCTGCTACTGCCAAAAACAGGCCAAATCAATTTTATAATGCTGTGAGATCAGGCTGAAGGGACAAGCGTAAAACGGCCCGTCATAAGGTACACGACAAATGAAGGGAACACCAACTTGCCCTTGGCTTGAGAAACTGAACTCCCAGGTTACTGATCTCACTTCCTGTCCTTGTGGGTTTCAGAGTGTCCATCTTTATTTTATCCCTGCTCGTTTCTCTCATTTTTCTCCTTTCCCAGTTTTTTCCCTTACTTTACTTTCCTCAAACTCACATTTTTTTTTTCTTTCTCATACTTGGTATCAGATATATGCATGAAAATATGTTTACAATTTCACAGGCGAATCCGTAAACATCCAAATGTCTGTAATGAAATTGAACATCCTTCTGGCACTTTGTGCTGCTGGACAGATATCGATCTGTTTAGTCAACATGCATTCCTGTCCACCTTTGCCCTTGTCTTCCTTTATTGTAGAGGCTAGAAAGAAACATTTTCAACTTTCCAGCTTCTCCTGCAGCTAGGTGGAACCTGAGATAGTCTGGATCCTAGTTAGTAACCTAAGTGTGATTTTTCAGGTCTGACCATAGACAGCTACAACTGCTCTACCTGACAGAATTCCCAGGGGGAAGCTGCACTCCCGACACTAGACTGGGTACCCAGCCAGTGCATCACAGCCTCTAAGGGAAATTGTAGTCAAGGACCCAGGGACCCCTGGCCAGCCACGTACTCATGTGTAGTTGCATTCCTGGCCTGGGTACTTCCATTTGGAGGTCTCCTCATTGGAGCACTTTGAAGATACTTTGCTCTGACTCTGTACTTTTACACTCTTAGGCCTTCTCTCTCACATTCCTTCCTCCCCCTGGGTCCATAAAATGACAGGAGCCGTTTGCTCAGGACTCCTTCATAAGTAAGACAACCCTATGCTGTGCTGATCCATCCTATCCTCCAGTGGTGGGGGCACATCATTTCAGGCGGGAAATGAAACAGGAGAGAGTAGACGCTTTCTCAGTTTAACTTCTTGCTTATACTATTGCACTAAGTGATTAAAGACTTCACTGTTAACTTTAATTTTGGCTCCTTGTTGCTTTAATTGGCTCCTCCAATACCTGACAGCTCAGCTTTCTCTTCAAGCTCAGTGGAGCTCCTGACAGACCCACGTGACACAACTGTGGGCAATGAAATCTAAGAGGAAGTCAGCTGGATGGTTGATGAGAAAGCTGTTACTTTCCTGCATAGGAAGGAAGGGCGTGGAGAGTGGGGGACAAGTAACATTCTGCCTTTGTCCTGCCTAGAATACAGATGTGATGCCTGGAGATGCAGCAGCCATTATATGAACAAAGTATAAGCCAAGTCCTTAAAGATGCTGAGAGAAGATGTTAAAGAAGTCTGGAGTCTTTTTTTTTTTATTTTAGAGAGAGAGAGAGAGAGCATGAGCTGGGGAGAGGGACAGAGAGAGAGAGAGAGAGAGAGAGAGAGAGAGAGAATCCCAAGCAGACTCCAGGCTCAGCATGGGATTCTATCCACGACACTAGGATCATGACCTGAGCCAAAATCAAGAGTTGGACGCTCAACCAACTGAGCCACCCAGGCACCATGAGCGTGGAGTCTTGATAACACTGTTGACTCACTGTAATAGCTTTGGGATATCTATCTTTGTACTTCTTGTGCAAGGAAAAGAAACTTCTTAGAGTTATTTAAAAATATATCCAGGGGGTACTTGGGTGACTCAGTCAGTTGAGCGTTGGACTCTTGATTTCAGGTCAGATCATGATCCCAGGGTTGTGGGATCAAGCCCCGCATCCAGCGCCAGATGAGCTTGGAGCCTGCTTAAGATTCTCTCTCGCTCTTGTTTCTTCTGCTCCTCTCCCCTGATAGCATGTGTGTGCTCTCTCTCTCTCTAAAAATAAACAAACAAATAAATAAATATCCGTAAATTCTCTGACCTTGTTTCCATCAAAAGGAAAAGTCTAATCCCCCTTCCCTTAATTATGGTCCATCTTTAGTTTGCTGCTGTTAACAAATTGAATACAGGAAACATGATGCTGAGGATAAGTCAAAAAAAGGTGATACCGCTCCTATCTCTCTTTTTCTCTCTTAACATATGTCTTGGGAGCCTTTAGTTGACGCACAAGAAGTCCAGCTACACTAAAAATGCGATACTATAGAGAGCACTTTTTTTTTTAAACATGATCATGATCCTCCAGCTGCTAAAAGTCTAATAAAGGGGATGGTAAATACACACACAGGCTGGGTATGCATAGCTGGAATGTGAAGCACTAGGATTTGGATTACTAAGGAATTAGCACGAATCATTCTTGGGGGACTAGGGAGAGAATAACGAATGCTACTAATTAGCCTGCTAAGTATTCTCTGTAACTAGAGGATATTTGGTTGCAACTAGAAAGCTGAGGTAATTATCTCTTCATTATGTATGAATCTATTTACATGATCCACATGGGCATTTATGACTGGTTAGCTCAGATAAATGGATGTCCATGTTAATGACAACATCATGGATTCATGCTGTGTAGCTTCTTTCTATTCTAAGACTATAGATGCCATCCCTTGTAGTTCAAGGTGGCCACCACGGTGTAGAAACACAAATAATATTATTTTATATAATATTGTTAAATCACTTATCATGTATTAATCTGTATTTCCAGAATTTAGTGGCCAGCCTGGAGACACTTTGGGGGATATTGGTCTTTTTTTTTTTTTTTTTTTTAATTCATTTATTTATTTTGAGAGAGACAGAGACAGTGTGAGTGGGGGAGGGGCAGAGAGAGAGGGAGACAGAGAATCCCAAGCAGGCTCTGTGCTGCGAGCACAAAGCCCCACGCAGGGCTTGAACTCACAAAACGGCAATTTCATGACCTAAGACAAAATCAAGAGTGGGATGCTTAACCAACTAAGCCACCGAGGCGCCCCTGGGGGATATCTTTAACAAAACTCAACCTATTCTAACTTCCTTGTGAGGTGCCCCTGACCCACCTAGGTAGGCGCCTAGAGACTCTTCCTGTTGTGTGGCTCACCTTGCTGGCCTCAGATGACTGAACAAGAGGTGAACACTTGATTCATGCAGGGCCAATCAGATTCTCTCTTCCAGCAGTAAGTATGGAGAGACAGTCAGTCAGTGTCTTCTAGTGACTGGAACAGTCACAGATAAAGTCATTAACTGTGGTTCGGCCATATTTGGCCTTATGGAAAGAAAATCAGGGAAAGCTGGACTCTAGTGTTGGAGAATGAAGCAGATGTGCAAGAAAAAACAGAGTAGAGATGGTCTGAGAGTATATCTTGGGAATATGGATGCTTTTCATTTCTTAATTCTAGCCCTTCCTAAAGTGTGACTGTACTTCTATACTTAGCTCTCTAGCACAATTCTGTGCTAAAATTCCCCCTTTGTGCTTAAGATGAGTCCATTTGGTTTCTGTTACTTGCCACCAAAAAGTCTAACTAACATAACTGTCATAACTTTAAACTCTAGGAGAGGAAAAATAATTTTCCTTCCACCTTTCTGAGCTCTTAGCTGAGTCTCCTGTAATAAGACAGATTAACAAAAGAGAAATAAACAGAACTTTATTAACATGTTTACTTCATGTACACTTGGGAGATGCCCAGAAAAAAAATAATTCCCCAAAATGGCTTAGAATTCAGGATTAAATGCCATCTTGATAAGAAAAGGAGAGGGATGTTTCCTATGAAGCCTCTTAGGGAAGGGTATATGATTTTGTGAAAAATAAATGGGCCCTTAGAAGGTTAGATGGAAGGTATGATAGTTTGTGACAGAGTTTGTCCAGATGTGGTGTGGACTTCTAGTCGCCTCTCCTGTGACAAGAGTCAGTCCTCCTTGGGTGATGAAACTCTCAGGGAAGGGATTTATGACAAATGAGTTCCTTTTGGAGGATCTGTGCTGTGGCAGATAAGGGAAGGGCAGAGAAAGCCTCTCCCTGCATTTGCTGTTCTTTGAATGGCTGTGGCTCAAAATAATCAATATACCAAAGTGGCCTGTTTTTATGGCGGCAGGGATATTCTGTTTCCCTTCAAAACCTTGTCCACCATGTCCTCAGAGAACACTGTTGGTAATGAGGGGCAGGAAGGACTATGTGGATAAGTACGAATCCATTGTCACTGAAGTGGAAACCATCTAAGAGCACCCTCTTCTAGAAGGAATGGCACCAACAGCATCATTTCTGAACACAAAGGGCTGCTGCGTCAATCCTCCAGAGCATGGAAAGCTCTTCTTTCTATTTCAACATTCTTTTTTTCTAATAGAAAAGAGTTTCCCTGAGGTACTGCCAGAAGAATCTGCTCTTTTTTTTTTTTCAATTTTTTTTCTTAACTTTATTTATTTTTGAGACAGAGAGAGACAGAGCATGAACGGGGGAGGGTCAGAGAGAGAGGGAGACACAGAATCCGAAACAGGCTCCAGGCTCCGAGCGGTCAGCACAGAGCCTGACGCGGGGCTCGAACCCACGGACCGCGATTTCATGACCTGAGCCGAAGTCGGCCGTCCAACTGACTGAGCCACCCATACGCCCCAAGAATCTGCTCTTTGAGAAACAAGTTCAAAACCTCACACTCTAGAAATCTTCATGAAAACGAAAAATTGTCCTCAGAAATGCGTGGCTGAAACGTCCTCCTAAGTGATTTGCACTGTCCTTAGCTAAAAGTATCTCCACCAAGTAGTGTAACTGAACCGAACTGCCTTCTCAGACTTGGTTCTATGTACAGTGTCCCCGAACCAGATTTTATTTGATGTCGTTTCTGGTGTTATCGATAATTATTCCTATTTCAACATAAAGTCTCTTCGTATTTATAGCTGGTAACGTTATAAGGCTGGGCAAAAAGGAAAAATATGGGGGGAAATGGCAAAAGACTTTAAATTTTTTTTTTTAATGTTTATTTTTGACACACAAAGAGAGAGCATCAGCGGGGAAGGGGCAGAGAGAGAGGGAGACACAGAATCGGAGGCAGGCTCCAGGCTCTGTGCTGACAGTACAGAGCCTGATGCAGGGCTCGAACCCACAGACCGCGTGATGAGGGCTTGAACCCACAGACCGTGAGATCATGACCTGAGCTGAAGTCGGATGCTCAACTGACTGAGCCACCCAGGCGCCCCATAAAAGACTTTAAATGTGAATGTGAAAAGGGTGAGTGAAGGAAAGAATAAAGGTAAGAACCAAAATAGCGAAACAAGAAGCTAGGTTGGGGAGCAGTTCCACAAGTGAGTTCCTTAAGGTCTGGGACCTCTTTGTCCAGAGCCAAGAGCTTCACCTGGGTTAGAACAGGAACTGAACAATGAATGTGCGGTTACCTCACCAAATCAACAAATGACTGAAAGGCTTGACAAAATGAATTTGTTTCTGTACTAAATCTTCCTGAATTTGTCTGTTTCAGTTAGACACTGATGTAGCCTCAGGATACAAAAAGTGAAATTCTAAAAGCTTGTCAGGCTTCCACAGTTAATGCTGTTATACTATGTTGAATGTGGATAGACGTCACAACCTTGACCTCCTGCCATAGGTATGAGGAGATGGCATGAAGTCCTCTCTGCCCGACCACCACTGTATTCGTTCTATGGTCTGCTCAATTTTTGCCCGAAGGAAGACCATACTTTGTTCTTTGCTGGCACCGCTGTACATTGAAACTTAAAGAGACTTTGGAAATACGATCCGACTCCACAGAGGACAAGAAGGGGAGGAAGCCTCTCTGACCTGGTGTCTCCAGTCTGGTGCCAGCCCCATCACAGGGCACAGGGAACCCCTGCCACCCCTTTTAATTACAGTCTCTGAAAAAGGAGACTGAACCCCCTCTGATTTGGAGAAAGGCTGGTTTCTTCATCTTATTAACAATAACATATCCCAGTGCTCCAGTAATTACAGACCTATTGCTGAAGCAATCAAATTGCTTATTTGAAAGAAAGACTGTTTCCTTTCCCTAATGAATGTGAACAGTTCCCCAGAGCCCGAAGGTGATGTGTGTGAAGGCTCCAGTGTAACAATGAAAAGCGATTATAAATAAATGACACAGAGCTGCTCTGTTCTTAAAAATCACTGCATGATCAATTTGGGAGACACGCATAGAGATGGGACTCATGAGATTTAGTTTTAATTATTCTGCCCGAAGGAAAACGACACTTCATTCTTTGCTGGCACCATTGTACATTGAAACTTAAGGAGTCTTAGGAAACATGATCCTATTCATCCTTTTCTCAAACCACTGGCAGATACAGTGACACAGTTGCCTTCGTTGTATAGGAAGAGAAACTGAGGTCCGAATGTTTGTGTTCTTCGTAAAAGGTCTGATTCACATATTGTCATATCCAGCTGATTTCTTTGTCTCTCCCTTACTCAACTCCTCTGATAATTGTTTGTATTTGAAATTACAAATTTCAAACTTGTAAGGGGAGAAATTAAGGGAAGGCTACGACAAAGAAGGTGAGGCGTGTTTGTACATACATGCATTTGTGCACGTCTTGATTTTGGGGAAGGAAATAGTATGGGGTCTGGAAAGATGCCAGGAGGCGGGGGCATTCCATGTCAGTCCTTGATGCTGGAGCAACTACCCCTCATCGAAAGCTGTAACATGTGAGCTGAGGGGTTGGGGCTGGAAGGAGGCTGATGAAAAATAATCTCACGTTTTTGTCAGATCAGGGCACCCTTGGATTAAAATCTTTTTGAATTTAAAGAAAAAACCTGGTTACTAGTTGGTACAGGATACCCATCTGAGTCCAACCACTACCCAGAATGGTAGTTTATAATTAATCTTTCACTTAGGGGTCCTGCTGTGGACCACCAAAGAGGCCCTCTAAGGCCATATTGAGAAATCAACGTGTTATCCTTTGCCATTTCTAAAAACTGAAAATTGAATCCATTTGAAATTCAGAGATGAGTCTGCAGAATTTCCAACAAGATAAACTAAAAATTCCTCAGGATCCAGGGTGTTTATGTTTCTAGAGATTCTTTAGTGAGGGATTAAGTTATCAGTACTTCTTGGATGAGTTTCTTGATTCTGGATGATATATACCATTGCATTACATTTTTGCTCAACTCTTAGTCATATGACACTCATCAGGAGTTGGCAGAAATTCCCCCTCCCCCAAAAGAATTTAGACGAGTCTTATTTCTGCTTGCTTTTAAAGGAAGAAAATATAGAAATTACTTAGAAGAGTTTCTGGAATTTGGCTATCTGTGTGGTTTCATAGTTTTAAAGGAATCAACTAATCACCGTTGACCAAATCACTAGCTAGTTCATTAAGGCAGTCAGCTTAACTAATCGTCTGGTTGACAATCAAATCAATTAATTGCTTTTTTCGGTTGTTTTTTTGTTTCTGTTTGTTTGTTTTGCCTTTGATATGGAATAGGTACAGCTCAAGTTAAGCAAACCAGACAATCTTGTCAATGCTTACAGAATACAAGTGGACGGTATATTTAAAAATGTGAGAATCCATATGGAAAACAGAGCCTCATTAAAGAATTAGATGGAATTAAATGGGTTAAGCTCATCAGAAAAAAAAAAAAAAATAAGGGAAAAGGCTATTCTTGCCAGGGACTGAAGTCTCTGCAGAAATTGATTCGGTAGAGGGTCCCTCTGGGGCTTGGAACAATTAGCTCTCAGAAAATTAGAGGACAGCCTTTGTGCTTCTGGGGATTCAGATGTGACAGGTGTCTCCTGTCCCTCAGGAAACAGTTCACTCCTTCCAACCTTTCATTTTTTTGGACGCTTGCCCCTTCAGGGTAAACCCAAACCCCTGAGAGTTAAGGATTTCGAGGCACAGAGTCTGAATAATTGGATTCTTGGAAGACATTACTTTCATGAGTTTCTGCCACAGATGTACTTCCTGGGGTGTTTTCTGTTTAAAAAAAATTCTTCTTTTGACAAAAGGTAAGAACTAAGATGCTGTGCTTCCTAAAGTAAGTGATGGAGGGGCGCCTAAGTGGCTCAGTCAGTTAAACATCTGACTTCAGCTCAGGTCATGATCTCAAGGTTCGTGGGTCTGCGTCGGGCTCTGTGCTGACAGCTCAGGATCTGGAGCCTGCTTCAGATTCTGTGTCTCTCTTATTTTCTCTCTCTCTGCTCTTCCCCCGCGTATGCGCTCTCTCTCTTTCGAAAATAAATAAACATTAAAAAAAAAAATAAAGTAGGTGATGGAAAACTTTTTTTTTCCTGTCCCTTTACTAACTTCATTCTTCACACAAAGTGAACACTGGGAGAAGGTGACTAGGCCACAATCTTCCCGATGCCTGAGGAGACTAAAATGTGGTCTTTGAGTGAGAGGAGGCAGTGTTGGTAGACCTTTAGAGAAGGCAGGGGGCGGGGCACAGAGGAAAGTGGCAAAGGAGGACAATTTGCTCATTTTACCTGCTGAGAACGATTAGCTGTATTTATGCCAGGGTGGGTGTTATTAACCTGATGAGGACAATCTGACAGAGAGTTAATGAGAGATCTTGAGTGTAGGAGCCTGAGAAATGGATATCTCCCCAACTGTGTGGGAGGAGGGAGGTGTGGGAAAGGGAAATCAGAGTAGGTGGATGGGTGAATACTTCTGCACAGAGGAGTCAGCACATTCTTTCTTCAGGGTAAAAGGCTTGACACGTTGTGGAATGAGGATTAGAATATTGTATATTTTTAGCAGCTGATATAAAAATTCCTCCTAGGGAGAAACCCATCTTTGGAGAAATTACCCCTACGATCCCCCCTGGGAATTGCTGAGGCTCCTGGGTTTGGCTAGGCCAAAGCCCAGCATTCAGAGGCCAGTCAGGCAACTTCTGTCTCATAGAGGATGGTGCCTGAGTGGGGGAGAGGAAGGGGTGGAAGAAGGCCCCAGAAGGGCATGAGGATAGATTGCAACTGTCCAGAATGTTTGCTGGGAAAGGATTCTTTTTTTTTTTTGAAACCAGGTGGTCTCTTTTGAAGGTGGTCGCTTAACTGTGGAACAGAGATCAGATGTGTGGACTTAGGATCTGGAAGTGGAGGGGTCTTTAAAACTGTAAGTTTACGGTAGGGGCCCTGATGTCTGAATCACAGAGTAGAGTAGTTGAGCTTTCAGAGGATATCTATTGTATTTCAATATGTGGCTGCAGAAATCAACACACGGCACATACAACTTCCCCGGAAGAAGAGAACCCCAGAACCACACTGCAAATAGAAATCTACTTCCAGTGGTGATTTTTATTTAAGTGTATACACGGACACATCTTTTTGAGGGGAAATTGGACAGTATCTATCAAAACTTAAAAGAGGCACATCTTCCAACTCAGCAATTTCACTTCAAGGAATCTGCCCTTACATGTACAAATATGTAAGTTCAAGAAGTTTTTTTGAAACATGCCTTATAATAGCAAAACATGATTATCCACAAATAGGAGTGTGGTTAGATTAATTATCATACAATTATATGGAAAGATCTCCAAGGTACTAAGAACTGATTTTTAAAAACTGATGTAAAATTCACACAACGTGAAATTAACCACTAATCATTTTATTTTATTTTTAAATGTTTATGTTTATTTTTGAGGAGGGGGGAGGGGCAGAGAGAGAGGGAGATGGAGAATCCCAAGCAGGTTCCTTGCTGTCAGCACAGAGCCCCACTCGGGGCTTGAATTCATGAACCGTGAGATCATGACCTGAGCCAAAATCAAGAGTTGGATGTTCAACCGACTGAACCACCCAGGTGCCCCACCATTAATAATTTTAAATTTGTGTTCAGTGGCATTTCGTACATTCTCAGTGTCATGCAACCATCAACTCTAATTCCAGGACATTTTCTTCTCTCCAAAATGAGACCCTATACCCATTAATCAGTCACTCTCTGTTACTGCAAGAAATGATTTTAAAATGTCAGAAGAGTGTATACAATTTTATCCCATTTGTGCTTTTAACAACCTCCAAACTATGACCTCTATGCCCACTGACCGACAGAAGCAGTGTAGAGTTGTGGTTGGTTACACCCGGGGCCTCTGGAGTCAGCCTGCCTGTTTCAAATTCCAGCTCTTACACAGATCGGCTGCGCATCACTTGGCAAGTATTTAACCTCTCTGTGCCTCCCTTTCTACAGGGGTAAGTTGGGGATAGTAACAGTACATAGAGGGCAGTTGTGAAGAGTAAATCAGGACAAACCTGACACAGCCACCATTTAGTCCAGCTGTTTTTGTGTTGTTTGAATTGTTTGTTGTTGTTAGTCAAAACCATGAGTAAGTAAACCTACTTCCAGCTGAGGGAGCAGGTGTGCTAAGCACACGTTCTCAGAATACCCTCTTTCAGGACATTGTGGAAAGCTGCTCCACTATAGAGGTTGCCTCTTGCTTAAAGACCAAAAATGTGGGCTTTAAGCACCAACAAAATTCCAACTAAAAGACCCATATGAAGTATGAAATATGGGTCTTCATTACACCTAAATGAAATGCCAGTAGGCAACTTGGAGGGCAAGAGGAAGGGTCTCTGTGAGGCTGAGATACCTAAAGGGGGAAAGCAGGGAAGAAGGGAGAAAGGAATGAAAGAAAGAGGGAGGGGAGAAAGGAGGAATAAGAGCAAAAGAACAAAAGGGACAAGGATAGGTTAGGATGAAGGAAAAGAAGAAAAGAAAATGGTGAGGAAGTGATTGCAGGCCTCGGCTATAAATGGTTCAGGTTGAAACAGAACACGTGTAAAGCATTTCAACCAAAAAGTAAAAGAGAGCCAGGAGAAGCATCTGTGATTTCTTTCTTTTCTTGTTTAGTCCTAATGTACATTAAGCTCAGAAATACAGCCATACAAAGCTGCTATGCATCAAGAAATAAGCATGACCGCTGCCATACTTTCACACTGTATGACTCTTTCTGTGCTTCCCTTCTTGGGTGAATCTGATTTCCCCACCCCCATGTGCCTGCAGAAAACGCTGCCCTGACAAACCCCTGAGAAGCCTTTACTTTTGTTTCGGAATCTGAACACAGCCCCACATGGACTCTGGGATGCTGGACCATCATGATCTTGAGAGAGTTAATGAGGCTTGGAAGTGGTTAACAGAAAGCTCAGGTCTAGTCAGTTTCTTCGTCAGGACAAGGTGGAAATGCAAGTTTGAAATGGGCCAAGTCTCGCGGAATGAAAAATACAGAAAAGGTAGTCCTCCTTACCTGTAGTCAACCACAGTCGAAAGCAGATGATCCTCCTTCTGAAAGTCAGTAGTAGTAGCCTAAGGCTCCATAGTGCCTCTGTCATTCACCTCACTTTCTCCAAAAGGTAGACATTTTATCATCTCACAACATCACAAGAAGGGTGAGTGCAATACAATAAGATATTTTTAGAGCGAGAGGGACCACATTCAGTTAATTTTTATTACAGTATATTGTTATAGTTGTTCTATTTATATTAACCTCCGTTGTTAATCTCTTACTGTGCATACTTTATAAATTAAACTTTATTATAGGTATGTATGTATAGGAAAAAACATAGTATAAATAGGGTTCAGGTAATATCTGCAGGTTCAGGCATCCACTGGGAGTCTTGGAACGTATCCCCCACAGATAAGGGGGGGGGAACCACTGTGTTGAACTACTGTCTTTTTAAATAGGATATTTTAAATCCCACATGCTTCAGAGCCACCAGAAATGAGGTAGATAGCATTTTGCTAGCATATCTTTTCAAATATTTAAAGAATGTCTTATATACTTCTGTTGATTTAATAAAGTAACTCAGAAGGGTTAAGCAGGGTTTGGCATCTTCAAGATGGCGATTTTGCTTCTGATAACTTTCCAGAAAAATTAAATGTGTTGTGAAGGATAAATTACAGTATGATGCAAGTTGTCTTGTTAAAATGTCATTCCTCTTCCCCAGCAACCTACTTCCCGTCTCATTAAGCCAGTCGACTGGATATATCCAGACAATTATGACGGTGATTTACTACCTTAATGCTCAATTGTTACTGGGAGCTGAAGGGTGGGGGAAGGGAAATAACATTCCCATCCTCTGTGTCTCATGGAGAGACGATCAAGCCCTCAGCTGTAGCATTAAACACAGCAATAGAAAGCAGAGGCACGGTAAAGCATTTTCACTGCGGTTATGAGCTGAGATATAAAATGAGATTTATTTGCAACAATCTGATAGAGAAAATTGAGTCCTGGGAATTGATGTCCCAGGGAGCCTTTCAAGTCAGCCAGGAGTTACTACAGGACGTGAGTAACACAGCAAAATATGAAAGAATGGGAAGAGGAAAAAAAAATTTGTGCTTTGACATTTTCTGCGGCCACTGCGAAAGATAAAGAAATTGACTAGTTTGTACAATATGAATTATGGTCACAATTATAGTCTTCCCTTGGTCCAGTCTCTCATAACAGTTGAATATCTTGAGTCCCAAATTGGGGCTGTAGCTCAGCCTTTTGCTTTTTTAAAATGTGGTTCTTCTACAGATGTGATGCCAAATAAATAAACCTTCAAATGGCTCTCTGTTTTCCCCAATAGGTTTCAACCTAATAGATAATTTCAAATAACTATGCTGGTTCTTCTAGCATTTCATTTCTTCTGGCATTTTATTTCTTAATTTTTCTGAAAATTACCACTGAAATTTAAGTTGATGATGTAGCAATCCCCAGTTGGTATTTTTAAATGAGAGTGGAAATTAGAAGTTTATGTTAAATTTCATTTACTCGGGTGTTCATTCTGCAGCCAATATTTGTCACAATTTTAATGTGTGTCTGTCTTTGCTGGACTGTGTCCAGGGAGAAGATATACGTGATTTTTCAATGTATGTAATTTGCCTCAAGGATATATTTCAAGTCTATACATGTTTGCACACTGCAAGAGGTCACAGGTAAAACTGAAAAAAAAAAAAGTGAAGTTTCACGAATATATATGGGGGCTTTGACAAAATCAGGGATAAACCCCTTCCCTGAAGGGCTAAGTTCAGTTCCTTTTAATAAGCAAGGTGTCTCAAGCTTCTGAACACCTGGCGACTGAAATCCAGTTTCTGTGCTGGTTCCTCTGTCTTCTACCCAAGATTATGCTACACAACATTCACTTAATCCCCACACCTGTCTCAACTGCTGGGGAGAATAATTTTTTGCAATCTTGACTCCCCCTTTTACTTGATCTTGAGATTTTTTGTCCCGAACCTATAGCTACTTCTATGAATAACCAGATGGCTATTTCAAAAAGGAAAAACTTTCTGACACCTTTATCACTGCCTCTAGATAGAAATAAGGGTAATGCTAACATTCAAGGATAACTGGTACATTCCATCACAACTCACTACCTCCTCTGAGGCAACCGAGGGGGTGGGGGAGGGGCACAATGGGTGCCTTCTGTTTTCCCCTCCAAGAGAGATGGTGTAAGAACTTGCCAAGCATCTCTTGTTTTACTTGTTGTGAACATGTGCAATTTATCTTTCTGAGAAAAGTGCATACAACTTTTGTGTAAATTGTTTAATTGTCACAATTGGTTAATTTCATCTTTTTTTCCCCCCCCAAGAGAGGCGGAAAATGATTAGTTTGTGTGGTGGGTGACGGTGATTCTTTCTTTGGCCCATAAAGGGAACTGGATCAAAAGATTCTGGAAAAAAAATGTCATTGGCTTAAACATTCACATCTGCACTGCATTTATATTTTTGACCTATAGTTCATGCTTGAACAGGACTCTTAAGTTCAATATTTTAACTAAAAAGTTGATAATATCTTCATTGTTTTATTACCATTTATCTCTAAGTTTGTTTGCTTGTTTATTTATTTATTTATTTATTTTAATGTTTATTTATTTTTGAGAGAGTAAGAGAGAGAGTGCACGGAGGAGGGACAGAGAGGAATAGGGAGAGAATCCTAAGCAGGCTCCACACTGTCAGCATGGAGCCCTACGTGGGGCTTGAATTTATGTACCATGAGATCATGACCTGAACTGAAATCAAAAGTTGGACGCTTAACTGACTCAGCCATCCAGGTGCCCCTCATCTCTAAGTTTATAAGGCTATGTACTGTTCCCTGCTTTCTTCCTCTTTATCCCCAACTTTTTCTTTCTATGGTTATGTCCCATTCACTTTAATAAGGCAAAACATCTCTCACACTTAAAACTATATGAGAAATTTTAAAGAAAATGATTATAGATTCCATTCAGAAACGATACTCTGGGTAGCCAGTTTTCTCTTTCTTTCTTTCTTTCTTTCTTTCTTTCTTTCTTCCATTATTAAGATTGGCTAATTTTTTTAAAGGCTTTTTATTTTGAAATAATTATAGACTCACAAAAAATAGTGAAATCAATTCCTAGAGTTCCATGTATTCTTTACCCATCTTCCCCTGATGGTGACATCTTATGTGACTGCAGTACACAATCAAAACCAGCAAACTATTAAGGGACTAGAGACCTATTCAGTTTTCACCAGTTTCTACATGCATTCTTGTGTGTGCACGTGTGTGTGTGTGTGTGTGTGTGTGTGTGTGTGTGCTTATAGTTCTATGTGGTCTGATCTCAGATATGAGTCTGTGTAACGGCCCCCACAATTAAGGTACAGAGAGCTGTTTGTTCCCTCACCACAAAGGAACCTCTCTTGTTCTGCCCCTTTAGATTCACATCCTCCCTCCCTCTGTCTCCTATCCCCAACCCCTGGCAACCAGTAATCTGTTCTCCATCTCTGTACTTTTGTCATTCCCAGGCTGTTAGAGAATGGGAATCACACAGTATATAACCTTTGGAGATGGACTTTCTTCACTAAGCATCATGTCCTCGAGGTCCATCCAAAGTTGTTGTGTGTATTAACAGTTCATTCCTTTTTATTGCTGAGTAGTATTCCGTTCTGTAGATGTTCCAGAGCCTGCTCAACAATCCACTCTTTGAAAGACAGTGGTTGTGTCCAGGTTTTTGTAATTTCAAAGCTGCTATGAACATTCCTGTACAATTGACCCTCGAACAGCATGGCGGGGTAGGGACACTGACCCCCCTCACACAGTAGAAAATCCACATGTAACATTTGACTCCCCCAAACTTAACTACCGATAGCCTACTGTTGACTGGAAGCCTTGCTGATAACATAGTCAATTACTACATATTTTGTATATTATATGTATTATACACTGCATTCTTGCAATAAAGTGAGCTAGCAAAAAAAAATGTTATTAAGAAAATCATAAGGAAGAGGAAATACATTTACAGTACTATACTGTAAAAAATTCCTATGTAAGTGGACCTGTGCAGTTCAAATCTCTGTTGTTCAATGATCAACTGTACAGGTTTTTATGTATGCATGTTTGAACACAAGTTTTCATTTCCCTGGGATAAATGCCCAAGAGTATATAATTGCCGTGTTATATGGAAAGTGTACATTTAGTTTATAAGAAACTGCTGAACAGTTTTCCAAAGTGGCTGTACCATTTTATATTTCTACCAGCAGTATAGGAGGAATCCACTTTTTTCTGCATCCTTACCAGCACCAGTCTTTTTAGATAGGTAAATGAATATCAAAATATTGTAAGAAGTCACACAAAGGCCATGTAGACACTGAGCCAAATGCATGGAGGTACTTAGCTTGTATATGAGCCTAAGACCACTTTTTCAGGAGGGTTGACTGCAACATTTGTTGTAATATAAATTCCCCAGACCTTATTAGCCCATAGCCATGCGTCAGTTAGCAATGGCTGCAAGTGAGGAAAACCCAGTTACAGTCAGTTAAGCACATGGGGCTATTTTCCTTCCTTAACAAGAAGTCCAGGACCCAGCCATTGCAGAGGCTCAAAGACGATGGCAGCTACTGCTTCAGGATAGTGTTTGTACCAGGAAGGAAAATGTTTTCCCAAGAATGTCAGTACAATTTCCTGTTTTGGTCCTGAACACTGTCCTGAGTTTCTCATGGCTGGAATGTTAAAGGAAGTGAGTTCTGAAAACCTCAGTGGGTCAGGCATTTACCATTGTCTGACATAGGACAGTACACATCAATGGTCGACTTTGGCCAGCTTAAAGCTTTACCTGATGATGCATGGCCCACCCTCAAGTATTTCTGGGTTTTACCACAGGGGTATCTCATTTGTGCTTATAAGCAAAGTCCTCTCCCACTCAGGATTACTGTGCTCCAGCAGGTCTGAGGCACAATGGTGTCTGTAGGGCTCTGTCCTCCCCTAGGCCTCTGCCATGGTTTTCTTGCTGTCACTGAGGAACTGAACACTCATATCCTCCCTGCCTTGTGCTTTGTGTTTCATGAAGCCCTTCCTGAATGCATTTAATCACTTTGGCCTGCAGACCTTCACTCTCCATTGCTTTTGAGTTTGTCCATGGGCTAGGCACGTGACTAGGACACTGACGATCCTTTCCACCGATAGGTGTTTTTCATTCTTGACATGCACACAAAAGTATATCTTAGCATGCTCTTTCTGTGGCAAATCATATAATGCAAGTGAACAACTGAGGAGGGGACTCTGTCAGTCTCACCTGATCAGATGGAAATCTCTGTTTAAGCCTAAAAAGGGCCACCCATGTTTACTGTCTTCCTTTTGATCACATGGGTTAGTTCAGCTGGTCTACCTGGCTGGATCACTAACACTGTGCTCCCTCACGGCTCAGTGTTTGTTTCCCAGGGAACAATGTTGGAATGAAAAAGGACTATTTTTCAGTCAAGGGTGGAGACCCAGTTAGAACCTTTCTTAAACTCCAGTGGGTCAAAGAGAACTCCTATCTTAACTGCTACCTTCTTGACTTGATACGTGTAAAAGTGTTTGGGATTTACATTCGTTAAGATGCAAATGCCAGCTGCTATAACAAAGACTCCAGTATAGCTGTGGCTGACACAAGACAGAAGTTGATTTCTCTGTCTGGGCCCAGAGTTGATGTAGCATCTCTATCATCTGGTTGCCTTTTATGTTGTTGCTCTGCCATGCTCAACAGGCAGCTTCAGTCCCTGTGTCCAATATGGCTAGCTGTCACCATCGCGTTCACACCTAACCAGTGAGAAGGGGAAAGTAGAATGGGGGGAGGGGGGAAACCCTTTCCTTTTATGGGCATGACAGGAAGTTACCCACATAATTTTGTCTTGAATCCTATTAATCTGACTTTTGCATCTTTGTCCCACTTAGGTACAAGATGCTGGGAAATGTGGTCTGCATCCTAGACTGCCACAAGATTAGCAGGAGCTTCTACTACCAGAACAGGATTATGATATTGGGGAACAACTAGCAGGACCAGATAAATGCCCTCTACCTTTGGGGCCAAAAAGAAGTGCTAGAATTTAGGGGAGCGGTCCTCAACCAGGGGCGATTTCTGGAGATATCATTGTTTGTCTTAACGGGAGTGATGTGTGTTACTGGCAGCTAGTGGGTAGATGCTGCTAAACTTTGTACAATGCACAGGACAGCACCCCTCCCCCCTCACAAAACAAATTATCCAGCCTGAAATGTCAGTAGTGCTGAGGTTCAGAAATCCTGCCTTAGGGATATATCTTTACAAAGTCCTAGCCCACCACATTAAAACAATGTTTTGGCTTTCATTTGTGCTTTTATGTACGTATGTATGTATGTATTTGGTTTGTTTATTTATTTTGAGACAGAGAGAGAATGAGAGAGAATCCTAAGCAGGCTCTGTGCTGTCAGCACAGAGCTCGACATGGGACTCGATCTCATGAATTGTGAGATCATGACGTGAACCAAAATCAAGAGCCAGATGCCCAACCAACTGAGCCACCCAGGTACCCCTCATTTGTGCTTTTATAAGCAAATTTCTAAGACTAGTGTCCTCTTAGGGGAGATTTGGGTGATAGCAAGGTGCTTCCAGTAAATTAGAATTGGAGCTTGCTGTGGTCTGAACATTTGTGTTCCACCCCTTCCCCCCCCCCCCCCCCCCCCCAGTTCATATCCTAAAATCCTAAAGCCCAATGTGATGATATTAGGAAGTGGGACCTCTGGCAACTGCTTAGATCATGAGGGTGGAGCCCTCATGAATAGGATTAATGCTCTTACAAAAAGACCCCGCAGAGCTCCCTTGCCCCTTCCACCAGGTGAGGACACAGTGAAAAGCCCGTGGCTGTGACCCCAGAAGAGGGCCCTCATCCAGGGGACCTCAGTGGCTCAGTCGGTTGAACAATCAACTTCAGCTCAGGTAATGATCTCGTGGTCTGTGGGTTCGAGCCTCACATCAGGCTCTGTGCTGACAGTTCAGAGCCTGGAGTCTGCTTCCAATTCTGTGTTTCCCTCTCTCTTTGCCCCTCCCCTGTCTCTCAAAAATAAATAAATGTTTAAAAAAAAAAAAGAGGACCCTCATCCAACCTTACTGGCACTTTGGTCTTAAACTTCCAGCCTCCAGAATTGCAAGGAATGCATTCCTTTTCCTAATAAGATACCCAGTGTGTGGTATTTTGTTATAGCAGCATGAATAGGCTAAGACTGAGGTGTAAAACACCATTTGCTCAGTTTGCCAGAGGTCACATTAATGAAGGAATGAAACTTGTCGACCCTTGCGTATAGTTCCACCATAGTCATTAACAAGCCGGCTTTAGTCCTGAAGAGGAAGATTTCCTTCTTTGGGTTTTCCCAAGCTATTTAATAATATATCATATACCACTAAACCAGAGGAAAGGAGGAAATCTATTCAATTACAGACAAGTGTAATTTTGTACAATTAATCATAGTCTTCTTAAGGGAAATAAAAATAATTTGTTTTTAGTAAGAAGGAACCTATAATTATTTGGTGAGAGAGGAAAAACTACTTTTAATATATCATGTTTACTTTGAATGTGGTGAAATGTATTGCAGCTTTGCTGTTAGTCTTAGGCATGAAAAACTGTGTGTTAAATTTTGTCATTTCTGGTTCTGATAATCTGCTTTGATGACAGATTAGAAATGCAGTTTGGCTTTTCAGGACATAAATCTCAAATAATCAACATGAGAGAACGGCACCAAATCCTCCAGAGACGTTTCTAACATGAGATGATGACGCTTCTTAATAAACTCAGGATTAGTGATGTAACTTGTCACTGGTTCAGCCAGAAGACACAGGGAAATATCACAGTTGCTACAGTGACCACTCAGAAGTTGTGTTCTATAAATCTGGAAAATCAACTTCTGGAAATTCTCCCCTGGGATGAAGATATAGTATGTGTCAGCCATGTATCACAGAAACCTTTTATTATTTTAGGCATCATACATTTTTTCTTGTGGAGAGAAGCAAGAATATTGTTCCTCATTTCCTATTCCCCTAGATTTGAGGGATGTCTAAGTTCTTCGTAGGACATTACAGTCACCTCTCTTAAAATATCCATCTCCCAGTGAATCACATACAACTTTCGCATCTTTGTTCCACTTCCGTCTACTATTTTACTTTTCATACCATTGTAATTTGTTTTTCCCAATTAGAAAGTACATATCTGGCGGAGAATTTTCACTTCTTTTTTTTGAAAGCTTATTTATTTATTTTGAGAGAGAGAGCGAGTGCACAAGTGGGGGAAGGGCAGAGAGAGAGAGAGAGAGAGAGAGAGAGAGAGAGAGAGGAAGAGAGAGAGAGAATCCCAAGCAGGCTCTGCACTGTCAGTGTGAACCCAATGCAGGGCTCAAACCCATGAATCAGGAAATCACAACCTGAGCTGAAGTCAGATGCCTAACCGACTGAGCCACCCAGGCTCCCTGAGAATTAACTTCTTACACTTTGTTTCTCCTGTGACATCCAGTAGATTTCCTTCCCTGTATAGGACATCTTTATGGACTTTGTGTTTTAGCTTTGCTTAACACCATGGTTATTAAGCATGATCTTGGAGTCATAATTACACTTATCACCATTAGGAAATTATGTGCAATTAACTTGCTCTTAATTATGGACTGCAAAAGAATTTGGAACATTAGAGAATAGAGAATAAAAGATCTGGATTTTATGCGATTAAGAGATATTTTAAGTAGGGAAATAAGTGCACATATACAGTAAAACAATATATAGAACTTCCATTTGTTGTATCTGGTGATATTTAGCAGAGATCATTTAAAGCAGATTATGTCTGAAAGTAGAAATCAAGGAATCCTTGTTAATATCTCTGTTTATTTGTGAAGTAGAAGCAGCATAGCCTCTGGCATCCAAGACAAAGACTTGAGCCCCTTGTTACCCTTCACCATTTACTGGCTGTGTTTCTGTAAGCAAGTTACTTTAACCTTGATGAGCTTCATTTTCCTTATGCATAGAATGGGATTATGATACCTTCCTTTTAAGAACATTGTGAGTATTAAATTAAACAAATTCACACAGAAAGCACCCAGCACCCTGCCTGGCAAGTGCTTGGGTTCTTGGGTTCTTGGGTTACAAGCAACAGAAACCAACATTCCCAAACTTAAGGCAGAGAAGCAGATCTATTAGGATCATAGAATCAAGGAAGAAATGAACGACCCAGTTTCAGAACTAGGAGACTCTTGGTATCTCTGCAGCAGGAAGTGTTGACTGTTTTCTGGGTACAGCTATTTTCATGCATGAGTGGAATCATCTCCAACCAGTCTTAGTTCTTGTCAAGATTTAAATTCCCAGGAAAGAGATGCTTATTGTTCTAGATTAGGTCACCTGATTTTACAAAGGCTGGGGGATTGGGTTAAATCATTGGCAGCCTCACCAGAACCACGAAGAAAGTGGGAACAACATTCTCTATAGCGAACGGGAGATAGTGTTACTGAAAGAAAAACAGGAAGGTATTCAGAGCAGAAAAAGCATAGATTTCCACTACACCAACACATAGTAGGTGCTCGGTTAATGTTAATTTCCTTCATCCATTTAAACCCTTTCTGTTTATACCTTAGTGTAAAATTTCCAGCTTGTGTGTATGTGTGTGTGTTTAACGTTATGTTTTTCTTTTTTTTAAATGTATGTTTATTTTTGAGAGAGAGAGAGAGAGAGTGCAAGCAGGGGAGGGACAGAGAGAGAGGGAGACACAGAATCCTTAGCAGGCTGTAGGCTTTGAGCTGTCAGCACAGAGCCTGATGTGGGGCTCAAACTCACGAACCTCAAGATCATGACCTGAGCTGAAGTTGGACGCTTAATCGACTGAGCCACACAGGTACCCCTTAACATTATGGTTTCTAACAGTTGGTATTTTTTGACAGTTGGTAAGCTAAGACTCTTACACTCATTTTTCCCCATCCCAGGATTGTCTTCTGTCTCATCCTTGACACTTTCCATTATTCAGTGGAGACTTTGGTATCTGGCTTATAGTCTCTTTCCATTCTGAACCCTGTCATCAGCTTGGTTGACTTCTACATCCATATGGTCACACTGCTCCAATACTAGCTTCTCATTTTGTTAACTCTTCATTGTCAGTGACCTTATCCTCCATTTCTATCTCAGCAATTCCCAAAATTGTCTAGAAAATCGCCAATATATACATCATTTTTCTGATCACCAGCAACCTCCTAGCCTTTGCACTTGCTTTCTCAACTACTCTCAGTATGCATTTTACCTCATATTATCTTTTCCTGCTTTATTATCTTCTTTATGCAGCCTGGATTCCATGGTCCAGCATTCCAGTCACTCTCTTGGCCATCACTGAATTTCCTGAGTTGTTTATGTTTCACACTTGGCCTGGAAAAATCAGCATTTCTGGGTAAGCTCAGTAGCACTTGGCTGCGGAGTACATCCTGGGAAAATGACAGTCATCAGGTTGAAATGGACCCTCAACATAGTCCAGTAATCCCAGTCTCTCTGATCAGTTTATATTTCCACCCTCTATATGAAATTGTTCTGTTAGACTACTTTTTAATAATCCATGTCATGGATTGTTGATTTTGTTCTAAAATATCTCTTAAACCCATAAACTTTTCTCCATCCTCACTATAGCCACCCCAGTATAATCCACCATAATCTCATGCTTGGATTACTATAGTGAGCTCCTATGTGGTTCCCAAATATCATCTCTTATTCCCTCCAAATACATCTTCTCTAGTGTATCCATGGTCATGTTTTAAGGCTCTTCTATGGCTTTCTCTTTTCTTTAACATACACTTCAAAATCTGCAAGGTGTACTATGAGGCCTAGCAAAATATAACTTACTCTTTCTTTCTTTTTCTTTTTTCTTTCTCTTTCTTTCTTTCTTTCTTTCTTTCTTTCTTTCTTTCTTTCAAGAACTTTATTAATAGGTGCTTGCTGTTGGTTGACTCTTGAAAAAAATCAAGTTGGAAACTTTTTTTTTAAAGATCTTATTTTGAAGTAATCTTTATGCCCAATGTGAGGCTCAAACGCATAACCCTGAGATCAAGAGTCACATGCTCTACCAACTGAGCCAGCCAGGAACCCCCAAGTTGTAAACTTTTATTACAAATTAAAAATGAAGGGTGTCTGGGTGGCTCAGTTGGTTGAGTGTCCAAGTCTTGATTTCGGCTCAGGTCATGATCCCAGGGTTGTGAGATCAAGCCCCACATCAAGCTCTGTGCTGA
Organism: Panthera pardus; assembly: GCF_024362965.1. Lineage (NCBI taxonomy): Eukaryota > Metazoa > Chordata > Mammalia > Carnivora > Felidae > Panthera > Panthera pardus. Next base: position 59,575,835 of record NW_026526688.1, read on the forward strand.
GCATGGATCCTGCTTAAGATTCTCTCTCTCTCTCTCTCTCTCTCTCTCTCTCTCTCTCTCTCTCTCCCTCTGCCCCCTCCCCTGCTTGTGTTCTCTCTATCTAAAATTTAAAAAAAAATTAGGGGAATGTGGGTGGCTCAGTTGTTTGGGCGTCCCACTTTGGCTCAGGTCATAATCTCGTGGTTCATGAGTTTGAACCCCGCATCAGGCTCACTGCTGTCAGCCTGTCAGCACAGAGCCTGTTTCAGATCCTCTGTCCTCCCCTCTATGCCCCTCCCCTGCTTGCGCTCTCCCAAAACTAAATGTTAAGAAAAAAAAAATTGGGGCGCCTGGGTGGCGCAGTCGGTTAAGCGTCCGACTTCAGCCAGGTCACGATCTCGCGGTCCGTGAGTTTGAGCCCCGCGTCAGGCTCTGGGCTGATGGCTTGGAGCCTGTTTCCGATTCTGTGTCTCCCTCTCTCTCTGACCCTCCCCTGTTCATGCTCTGTCTCTCTCTGTCCCAAAAATAAATTAGAAACATTGAAAAAAAAATTAAAAAAAAAAAAAATTAAAAATGAGGTTCCTAAGTTTCTTAAGGTGACCAGATATGGAACAATTTAAAAAACTTTAAAGGTGTATTGAGAAAAACTAGGCTTTTTTTTAAACTACACTTGTCATTACCAAAAAGAGACATCTTTAGGTAAAAATAGGTAAAAAAAAAAAAAAAAAAAGGTAAAAAAAAACCCCCATGCTGCATAGATAGTGCAGATAGTTCTATTTATGTAGTCAAGGGCAAAAAGCAAGCACTTAAGGTCTTCAGCTCCAACCTTGCATTTACTTCTTATTGCTGGAATTTCATATTCATTTCTTCTTGTTAGGTGAGTAAACCAGATGATATAGTATAGATGATAAGCAGGTACTTACTCAGCCCTGATCTGCTCAACCTTGGGAGTCGATGAATTCTCAGCTTCTGGATTGACTGCTATTGTCTCTTTGCCATGGTGTGGTTTAGAGTTTTCTGGGTGTCTGCCTATGTTGAGGTGGCTGCTGGCATAAGGTCTTATCTTGATTTTCATTATCTTCTTCAAAGCCATCCTCTCTAGGCTATCTTTGGGGAAGATAACTCCTGCGGAATCATGGTATATAACCCTGATACATATTCTGTCTTGCTGGTCTACCTTACTTTCCTGAACCTGGCTTGTCAGCTCCCTCTACCACTTCTCCCTGCACAGAAGGGTTGGAAGACAGTGGTTGATGCCCATAGGGTCCTCCCCCCACCCCCCGGCAACTCTTGTTATTCTGGGACTTCTGCAGGTAATTGTGTGGAAGACTCCCTGGATGGATAGCATCGATAGTGGTTACCAACCAAAGCATATTTTCAGCCTTGAACCGGAGCTCTACCAGGGCCTGTGACATTTGCTGCCTCTGTACCCTTTCCTTGTCCTTCAACAATATCAAATTTCACAGTCTCTCCATCTCCTATACTGTGAAGGTACTTCCTGGCATTATTCTTGTTCATAGCAGTTTTGTGTACAAATACATCTTCCTTGGTGTCATTCCTTTTGATGAAACTATATCTTCTTTCTTTCTTTCTTTCTTTCTTTCTTTCTTTCTTTCTTTCTTTTGTTTTTATTTTTAATTTCAGTTAGTTAACATACAGTGCAATATTAGTTTCAGGGGTAGAATTTAGTGGATTCAGTAATTCTGTACATCACCCAGTGCTCATCATGACAAGCACACTTCTTAATCCCCATCACCTATTTCACCCACTCCCACCCCCACCTCCCCTCTGGTAGCTATCAGTTTGTTCTCTACAGTTAAGAGTCTATATCTTAGTTTACCTCTCTCACTCTCCCCCCCTTCTTTGCTCATTTGTTTTTTTTCTTAAATTCCACATATGAGTGAAATCATATGGTATTTATCTTTTTCTGACTTTTTGCTTAGCATAATACTCTCTAGCTCCAACTATGTCATTGCAAATGGCAAAATGTCATTGTTTTTACAGCTAAATGGTATTCCATTGTATAAATGCATCACATCTTCTCTATCTGTTTCTTACATTGAACCATTTTACTGTTCCCCAAACCTTTGTTGCGATGACCTTGCCCCCACAGGCATGCACCACCCATGTGAGGTCACCTGGGCCCACTCCCTGCACCCTGGCTGCTGCCAGTGGAGCCCAGCTTGGTGTCAGCAGTGCCGAGGGCAGGTGGCTGCTGGGTCCCAGCCTTATCACTCACAGTTGCAGTGATGGTGACTGGGGCAGCTGTGACTGCTGAGGTTCCTCCCAGCATGTGATGGTAACTAGGCCCACAGCAACTCATAGTTCTTCAGTTCTTTTTTTTTTTTCATTTTATTTTACTGTTCCCTCTTCTCTCAAGCTTCAGGCACACTGGCCCAATGTTCAATTTCTAGAATAGTTTCCATCTCAGATGATTGCATAGTCAGGTTCCATACCTCTTTTCTCCACACTAACCCTAGCCCTGTTGTCTTCTTTACTCGATTAACTCTTTCTCACTCTTTCTTACTAAGACGAATTGAAATGTTACTTCTTTAGGAAATTTCTCTTGCTTCTCCAGGCTACGTTACCCCCATTGTACATTTCTATTTCCCTCTGCCCCACTTGCGCTTTTCTTTCATAACGTTTGTCACAACCATAAATACTTGTTCAACGTCTACCTTCCCCTCTGGACTATAAGTTTTATAAAAGGAATAACTTTTGTTCACCACTATTTCTTGAGGCCCTAACACAGTGAAGGGAACACAGTGATGGAATGTCTTCTGACTGTGTATCGGTGGGCATGTGTCTCCAGTGGGCCATGATCAGGTATTCCATTGCCCTGGGAAACAGATCTTTCCCTAGTGCTTGGAAAATATTGTGTAAATAAATAGATTTTTCTCAACTTAACTTTTTCTGTGATTATTATTTTAAAACTTTGGCTTGAATCCTCAGAAATACCTGTGTAATCCCCCAAATTAACAAAGAACTACTAATGAAATGTTAATAGAAAATTTGAAAATAGTTAATCACACATAGTTTTAGAGTTAGCCTTCCCCTCATTTATGTGGGCCTGTGTTTATGCTATATTTTTAAAATATTAAATATGTATAATGTGTGAAATACATTTTCTGCTACTAAGAATATTCTTAGATTATGTAATACTCAGGAAATAACAGATGTTGGCAAGGATGTGGAGAAAGGGGAACACTTTTGCACTGCTGGTGGGAATGCAAACTGGTGCAGCTGCTCTGGAAAACAGTATGGAGGTTCCTTGAAAAATTAAAAATAGAGCTACCCTATAATCCAGTAGTTTCACTACTAGGTATTTATCCAAAGGATACAAAAATGATGATTCAAAGGGATACATGGACCCCAATGTTTATAGCAGCACTATCAACAAGAGCCGAATTATGGAAAAAGCCCAAATGTCCGTTGACTGATGAATGGATAAAGAAGGTGTGGTGTGTATATAGAAAATGGAATATTACTTTGTGATCAAAAAGAATGAAATCTTACCATTTGAAATAATGTGGATAGGACTAGAGTGTATTACGCTAAGTGAAATGAGTCAGAGAAAGACAAATGTATGATTTTCACTCATATGTGGAATTTAAGGAACACAACAGATGAACATAGAGGAAGAGAAAGAAAAAGAAGATAAAAACAGAGAAGGAAGCAAACCATAAGAAGCTCTTTTTTTAAATTTATTAATTTTTAAAAATTTATATCCAAGTTAGTTAGCATATAGTGCAATCATGATTTCAGTAGAATCCAATGATTCATCACCTGTATATAACACCCACTGCTTACTCAGCAAGTGTCTTCCTTAATGCCCCTTGCCCAATTAGCCCATCCCCCCACCCAACACCCTTCCAGAAACTCTCAGTTTGTTCTCCATATTTATGAGTCTCTTCTGTTTTGTTCCCCTCCCTGTTTTTATATTATTTTTGTTTCCCTTCCCTTATGTTTATCTGTTTTGTATCTTAAATCCCACATATGAGTGAAATCATGTGATATTTATCTTTCTCTGACAGACTCATTTCACTTAGCATAGTACACTCTAGTTCCATCCACGTTCTTGCAAATGGCAAGTTATCATTCTTTTTGATTGCGAGTAATATTCCATTGTGTGTGTGTGTATGTGTGTGTGTGTGGCATCTCTTGTTTCCCGAGTTATTCATTACATAATCTAAGAATATCTTAGTAGTAGAAAATGTGTTTCACACATTATATATATTTAATATTTTAAAAATATACCATAAACAGAGGCCCACATAAATGAGGGGAAGGCTTACTCTAAAGCTATGTGTGATTAGCATATATATATATATATATATATATATATATATATATATATATATCCACCACACGTTCTTTATCCATTCATCAGTTGATGAACATAATGCTGACATAAATGTGGGGATGCATGTGTCCCTTTGAAACAGCACTCCTGTATGCTTTGAATAAATATCTAGTAGTGCAATTGCTGAGTCGTAGGGTAGTTCTATCTTTAATTTTTTGAGGAACCTCCATACTGCTTTCCAGAGTGGCTGCACCAGTTTGCATTCCATCAGCAGTGCAAAAGTGTTCCCCTTTCTCCACATCCTCACCAACATCTGTTGTTGCCTGAGTTGTTAATGTGAGCCATTCTGACAGGTGTGAGGTGATCTCTCATTGTGGTTTTGATTTGTATTTCCCTGATGATGAGTGATGTTGAACATCTTTTCATGTGTCTGTTAGCCATCTGGATGTCTTCTTTGGAAAAGTGTCTATTCATGTCTTTTGCCCATTTCTTCACTAGATTATTATTTTTTGGGTATTGAGTTTGATAAGTTCTTTATAGACTTTGGATACTAACCTTTTATCTGATATACCATTTGCAAATATCTTTTCCTATTGTATTGGTTACCTTTTGGTTTTGCTGATTGTTTCCTTTGCTGTGGAGAAGCTTTTTATTTTGATGAGGTCCTGATAGTTCATTTTTGCTTTTGTTTCCCTTGCCTCCAGAGACGTTTTGAATATGAAGTTGCTGCGAGCAAGATCAAAGAGGTTTTTGCCTGCTTTCTCCTCGAGGATTTTGATGGCTTCCTGTCTTACATTGAAGTCTTTCATACATTTTGAGTTTATTTTTGTGTATGGTGTAAGAAAGTGGTCCAGGTTCATTTTTCTACATGTCGCTGTCCAGTTTTCCCAGCACCACTTGCTGAAGAGACTGTCTTTAACCATTGGATATTCTTTCTTGCTTTGTCAAAGATTAGTTGGCCATATGTTTGTGGGTCCATTTCTGGGTTCTCTATTCTGTTCCACTGATCCAAGTGTCTGCTCTTGTGCCAGTTCCATACTGTCTTGATGATTACAGCTTTGTAGTATAGCTTGAAGTCTGAGATTGTGATGTCTCCTGCTTTGGTTTTCTTTTTCAAGATTACTTTGGTTATTCGGGGTCTTTTCTGGTTCCATACAAATTTTAGGATTATTTGTTCTAGCTCTGTGAAGAATACTGGCGTTACTTTGATAGGGATTGCATTGAATATGTAGATTGCTTTGGGTAGTATCGACATGTTAACAATATTTGTTCTTCCTATCCAGGAACATGGAATCTTTTTCCATTTTTTTGGTGTCTTCTTCAATTTCTTTCAAAAGCTTTCTACAGTTTTCAGTGTATAGATTTTTCACCTCTTTGGTTAGATTTATTCCTAGATTTATTCCTGTCGCTTTATTGTTGGTGTATAGGAATGCAACCGATTTCTGTGCATTGATTTTATATCCTGCAACATTGCTGAATTCATGAATCAATTATAGCAGTTTTTTTGTGGAATCTTTTGGGTTTCCCATATACAGTATCATGTCATCTGCGAAGAGTGAAAGTTTGACCTTCTCCTGGCCGATTTGGATGCCTGAGGAGAGGATATTTTTAAAGATTATTTATTTATTTTTGAGAGAGATGTGATGGGTGGGGACAAAGAGAGAGGAGAGAGAGAATCCCAAGCAGGTTCTGTGCTGTCAGTCCAGAGCCTGATGCAAGGCTTGATCTTATGAACTGTGAAATCATGACCTGAGCCAAAACCAAGAGTTGGATGCTTAACCAGCTGAGCCACCCAGGTGCCCCAGCACCTATCTACTTTTGTTTGATTCCCTACTTTATCATAGCTTCACAACAGCTCCCAAAGTTGTATATTAGTGCAACTTATGCCACAAAGGAAAAGGAGGATGTGATAGATACTAACAGGGAAACATATTTTATAATGTATTTTAGTAGCATTCTGAGGACTGGAATTAGAAACATATTTGAGGATAATTCTTTTTAAGTAAAAAAAAAACTTATGAGTTGAGCTCTCAGGTAACAAATATTTTTTAAACATTTTTTTATCCAGTGATTTGAAAGAAATGAAAGGGGTGGAAGTTAGAAACCAGAAATGTGATAGATGTATTTTGTCTAAGGTACAAGAAGTACTAGATATCAGAAGAAAAACACAAGCTGAAGAAAAGAATGCTTTTTAGTCTTAGAAACCAGAAGAATGATGTAACACGAGACTCTTAATGGTGATGACTAAGCCATGACTCTCAATGCATATGCCCAGAGAGCCCACTGACGGAAAGAACTAGTAATTATTAGTAATTTTGAAGTGACAGCATTGTTCTATATGCTTTATTTAGGATTGACTCATCTCATGCTTGTGAATGACCTCATGTGTATGTTATTTTTCCCATTTTTCAGATATAATTTAACCTGGAGACTTTAATAACTTACTCAAGATCACTCAGTTGTTGGTACAGCCAGAAGAGTCTAACTGTAGTTAAACATGATGTTATATTGCCAATCTCATATTTATTTTTAGAGTCTTGCCTAAAATAGCAGACTAAGACCTCACTTTGACTGAAAAATATTCGTGTTGTAGTTTGTCACATTCTAAGCAAATTCTTTTCAACAGATTTACTTGATTTCTGTTTTGCAGAATGGAAAAAGGATACTTTATATAGTTTTGGTTAAGAATCTCTACGTTAGGGGCACTTGAGTGGCTCAGTTGGTTGAGCGTCTGACTTCGGCTCAGGTCATGACCTCACAGTCCATGAGTTCGAGCCCTGCGTTGGGCTCTGTGTTGACAGCTCAGAGCCTGGAGCCTGCTTCAGATTCTGTGTCTCCCTCTCTCTCTGCCCATCCCCTGCTCATGCTCTGTCTCTCTCTGTCTCAAAAATAAGTAAAAACATTTTAAAAATTTTAAGAATCATCTACGTTATACTCATTTATTTTAAATTAGTATAGTCTAGGAGTTAGCTTAATAAATTAGCTGAATAAATTAATATGTCAGTTTTCAAAATAAGAAAATGAATTCTGGCCTATTTTTCCCCCATTCATAAGTTATGGAGGAACATGTAAATATTTGCTCCTTAATGCCCTAACTTAAAAAAATTATGAGTACTTCTTCCCAGAGGGGACTGATTATTACTCCTTATAGTATTGGTACCTGTTTCACTTTTTAAAATAATTCATATATCTCACCTCAGATATCATGACTTCCTTTTCCATTTCTCCACATATTATATGCTACATGCTGTTCTGAGACCCACTACTGCTTAATTGGAACAAAACATTTCTAGATTTCATGGGGCATTGGTTTTAGTTACTTAAAGGAGAGAAAAACACAGTAGTCTGTTAAGGAGACTAAATGATGTACATTTTACATTTAAGACAAGTGATCATTTGTTTTTCCTGTCTAGGATTAGGAGCAAGATAAAGATGATTACTTTCAATCAACATAGTACTGAAAGTCCTACTCAGGGAAATTAGGGAAGAAAAATAAATAAAAGTCATCTAGATTGGAAAGGAAGAAGTAAAACTGTCACTATTTGCAGATGACATGATATATATGTATCTATATATCCCTAAAGATGCCACACACACTCACACACAAAACCCTGTTAGAACTAATCAATGAATTCAGTAAAATTGTATGATACAAAACCAATATATAAAAATCTTGCATTTCTAAACACTAAGGACAAACTGTCAGAAAGAGAGATTAATAAGAGTCCCATTTACAATAGCATTAGAAAGAATAAAATGCCTAAGTGTAAATTGAACCAAGGCCTGTATACTGAAAACTATGATATTGTTGAAAGAAATTGAGGAAGAAACAAATAATTGGAAAGATACTCCATGCTCACGGATTGTAGGAATTAATTCTGTTAAAATGTCCACACTACCCAAAGCAATCTACAAATTCAATGCAATCTGTATTAAAATAGCAATGGCATTTTTCACAGAAATAGGACAAATAGTTCTAAAATTTGTATGGAACCACAAAAGACTTGAACAGTGGAAGTAATCTTGAAGCAAAGGAACAAATTTGGAAGCATCATGCTCCCTGACTTCAAAGTATATTACAGAGCTATAGTAATCAATACAGTATGGTATCAGCATAAAAACAGAGACATAGGTCAATGGAACAGAATAGAAACCCTAGAAATAAGCCCATGCATATATGATTAATTTATGATGAAGGAGCCAGAAATATATAATGGGGAAAGGACAGTCTATTTAATAAATGATGCTGGGAAAACTGGACAGCCACATGCAAATGAGTGAAACTTGGACCACTAGCTTAAACCATACAGAAAAACTAGCTCAAAATGGTTTAAAGACTTGAATATAAGACCTGATGAAACCATAAAACTCTTAGAAGAAAACGTAGGTGGTAAGCTCCTTGACATTTGTCTTGGCGATGATATTCCGGATTTGACACTGAAAGCAAAGGCAACAAAAGCAAAAATGTATGAGCGGTACCACATCAAACTAAAAAGCTTTTGCACAGCAAAGGGAACCACCAACAAAATGAAAAGGGAGTCTACTGTGAGAGAAAATATTTACAAATCATGTATTTGATGGGGCGCCAGGGTAGCTCAGTTGGTTAAGTGTCCTACTTTGGCTCAGGTCATGATCTCGCAGTTTGTGATTTCGAGCCCTGCATCAGGCTCTGTGCTGATGCCTTGGAGCCTGGAGCCTGCTTTGGTTTCTGTGTCTCCCTCTCTCTCTGCCCCTCCCCTGCTCATGCTCTTTCTCTCCCTGTCTCTAAAAAATAAATGTTAAAAAAAATTTAAAAATAAAAAATAAAAATAAATCATGTATTTGATAAGGGGCTAATATCCAAAGTATATGAAGAACTTGTACAACTCAATAGTAAAAACAAACAAACAAAAAAGCACATACAATCTGAATTAAAAACTGGGCAGATGATCTGAATAGACATTTTGCCAAAGAAGACATGCAGATGACCAAGAGGTACACAAAAATATGTTCTACATTAAGAATCATCAGGGGAATGTAAACCAAAACCACAATGAGATATCACCTTACACCTGTATATTATCTTTTATCTATGTCTATTATCAAAAAGACTTCAAATAACAAGTGTTGGTGAGGATGTGGAGAAAAGGGAACCCTTGCACACTGTTGGCAGGAATGTAATTTGGTGTAGCCACTATGGAAAGAAGTATTAAAAAATAAAAAATAGAACTACCATATGATCCAGTAATTCTACTTCTGTATATTTATCTGAAGGAAGCAAAAACACTAACTTAAAAAGATATGCACCCACATGTTCACAGAAGCATTATTTACAATAGTGAAGACATGGAAGCAGCCTAGGTGTCCATGAATGGATGAGTGGATAAGGAAATTGTGGTATATATACACATACACAATGGAATAATATTCAGCTCTAAGAAGATGAAATCTTGCCTTTTTTTTGACCGTTTGGAAGTTTACTTTTTTATTTTTTTAAAATTTTCTTTCTACTTATTTTTAAAAAATTTAAATCCAAGTTAGTTAATATATAGTATAATAATGATTTCAGGAATAGAATCCAGTGATTCATCACTTATTTATAACACCCAGTGCTCATCCCAACAAGTGCCCTCCTTAATGCCTCCTGCCTATTTAGACCCTCCCCCCACCTAACACCCTTCCAGCATTCCTCAGTTTGTTCCCTGTATTTAAGAGTCTCTTATCATTTGTCTCCCTCTCTGTTTTTATCTTAATTTTCTTTCCCTTACCTTATGTTTATCCGTTTGTATCTTAAATTCCACATATGAGCTAAAACATGTGATATTTGTCTTTCTTTGACTGACTAATTTCACTTAACATAATATACTCTAGTTCTATCCATGTTGTTGCAAATGGCAAGTTATCATTCTTTTTGATCACCGAGTAATATTATATTGTGTGTATATATATATATATATGTATATATGTATATATATATATATACACACATATATATATGTGTATATATATATACATATGTGTGTGTGTGTGTGTATATATATATATAATATATATATATATATATATATATATATATATATATATATATATATTACACCTTCTTTATCCATTCATCAGTCAGTGGACATTTGGGCTCTTTCCATAATTTGGCTGTTGTTCATATGGCTGCTATAAACATTGGGGTGCATGTGTCCCTTCAAAACAGCACTCCTGTATGTTTTGGAAAAATACCTAGTAGTGCAATTTCTGGGTCATAGGGTAGTTCTATTTTTAATTTTTTGAGGATATTCCATACTATTTTCTAGAGTGGCTGCACCAGTTTGCATTCCCACCAGAGTGCAAAAGAGAGCCTCTTTCTCCGCATCCCTGCCAACATCTGTTGTTGCCTGAGTTGTTAATGTTAAGCCATTCTGACAGGTGTGAGGTAGTATCTCATTGTGGTTTTGATTTGTATTTCCCTGATGATGAGTGATGTTGAACATTTTTTCATGTGTTGGTTGGCCATCTTGATGTCTTCTTTGGAGAAGTGTCTATTCATGTCTTTTGCCCATTTCTTCATTGAATTATTTGTTTTTCGGGTGTTGAGTCTGAGAAGTTGTTTATAGATTTTGGATACTAACCCTTTATCTGATATGTTGTTTGCAAATATCTTCTCCTATTCCGTCAGTTGTCTTTTCATTTTGCTGATTGTTTCCTTTGCTGTGCAGAGGCTTTTTATCTTGATGAGGTCTCAATAGTTCATTTTTGCTTCTGTTTCTCTTGCCTCCTGAGAAATGTCAAGTAAGAAGTTGCTGCAACCAGGGTCAGAGAGGTTTTTTGCCTACTTTCTCCTCTAGGATTTTGATGGCGTCCTGTCTTACATTTAGGTCTTTCATCCATTTTGAGTTTATTTTTGTGTATGGTGTAAGATAGTGGTCCAGGTTCATTCTTCTGCATGTCACTGTCCAGTTCTTCCAACAATATTGCTGAAGACACTGTCTTTTTTCATTGAATATTATTCCCTGCTTTGCCAAAGATTAGTTGGCTATACGTTTTTGGGTCCATTTCTGGGTTCTCTATTCTGTTCCATTGATCCGAGTGTCTGTTTTTGTGCCAGTATCATACTGTCTTGATGATTATAGCTTTGTAATATATCTTGAAGTCCAGGATTGTGACACCTCCAGCTTTGATTTTTTTTTTTTTTCAGTATTGCTTTGGCTATTTGGGGTCTTTTTTGGTTCCATACAAATTTTAGGATTGTTTGCTCTAGCTCTGTGAAGAATGCTGATATTATTTTTGATAGGGATTGTGTTGAATATGTAGATTGCTTTGGGTAGTATCGACTTTTTAACAGTATTTTTTCTTCCAATCCATGAGCATGGAATATTTTCCCATTTCTTTGTGTCTTGTTCAATTTCTTTCATAAGCTTTCTATAGTATTCAGTGTATAGATTTTTCACCTCTTTGGTTAGGTTTATTCCTAGGTGTTTTATGGTGTTTAATGCAATTGCCTATCGGATTGATTCCTTGATTTCTCTTTCTGTTCCTTCATTATTGGTGTATAGGAATGCAACTGATTTTTGTGCATTGATTTTATATCCTTTGACTTTGCTGAATTCATGGATCAGTTCTATCGTTTTTTTTGGTGGAATCTTTTGGGTTTTCCATGTAGAGTATCATGTCATCTGTGAAAAATGGAAGTTTGACTTTCTCCTAGCTGATTTGGATGGTTTTTATTTCTTTGTCTTGTCTGGTTGTTGATGCTAGGACTTCCAACACTATGTTGAATGACAGTGGTGACAGTGGATATCCCTGTCATGTTCCTGACCTTAAGGGGAAAGCTCTCAGTTTTTCCCCATTGAAGGTGACATTAGCTGTGGGTCTTTAGTATATGGCTTTTATGATATTGAGGTATGATCCTTCTATCCCTACTTTCTTGAGGGATTTTATCAAGAAAGGATGCTGTATATTATCAAATGCTTTCTCTGTATCTATTGAGAGGATCATATGGTTCTTATCCTTTCTTTTCTTAATATGAGATATCACATTGATTGATTTGCAGATGTTGAACCAGCCCTGCATCCCAGGAATAAATCCCACTTGATTGTGGTGAGTAATTCTTTTAATGCGCTTTGGATCTGGTTTGCTAGTATCTTGTTGAGAATTTTTGCATTCATGTTCATCAGGGAAATTGTCCTGTAGTTCTCTTCTTTAGTGAGGTCTTTGTTAGTTTAGGAATGAAAGTAATGCTGGCTTCATAGAATGAGTTTGCAAGTTTTCCTTCCATTTCTTTTTTGTGGAGCACATTCAAAAGAATAGGTGTTAACTCTTCTTTAAATGTTTGATAGAATTTCCCTGGAAAGCCATCTGGCCCTTCACTCTTGTTTGTTGGGAGATTTTTGATTACTAATTCAACTTCTTTACTGGTTATGGGTCTGTTCAGATTTTCTATTTCTTCCTGTTTGTGTTTTGGTAGTTTATATGTATCTAGGAATTTCTCCATTTCTTCAAGATTGCCCAATTTGCTGGTGTATAATTTATAATAATATTCTCTTATTATTGTTTGTATTTCTGTGGTGTTGGTTGTGATCTCTCCTCTCTCATTTGTGATTTTATTTATTTGGATCCTTTCCCTTTTCTTTCTGATCAGTCTGGCCAGAGGGTTATCAATTTTGTTAATTTTTTCAAAGGACTAGCTCCTGGTTTCATTGATCTGTTCTACTGTTTTTTTTTTTGTTTTTTAATTTTATTTTGATAGCATTGATTTCTGCTCTAATCTTTATTATTTTCCTCCTTCTGCTGTTTTGGGGTTTTATTTGCTGTTTTTTTCCAGCTCTTTTAGGTGTAAGGTGTAGGTTGTATATTCAAGACCTTTATTCCTTCCTTTAGGAAGGCCTAGATTGCTATATACTTCCCTCTTATGACTGCCTTTGCTGCATCCCAGAGATTTTGGGCTGCTATCATTTTCATTAGCTTCCATGTACTTTTTAATGTCCTCCTTAATTTCTTGGTTAAACCATTCATTCTTTAGTAGGATGTTCTTTAATCTCCAAATATTCATGGCTTTTCCAAATATTTTCTTGTGGTTGATTTTGAGTTTCATAGCATTGTTGTTTGAAAATATGCAAGGTATGATCTTGATCTTTTTGTACTTGTTGAGGGCTGATTTGTATCCCATTATGGGTCTATTCTGGAGAATGTTCCATGTACACTTGAGAAAATGTGTATTCTGCAGTTTCAGGATGAAATGTTCTGATTATATCTGTTAAGTCCATCTGGTCCAGTATGTGATTCAAAGCCATTGTTTCTTTGTTGATTTTGTGTTTAGATAATCTGTCTATTGCTGTAAGGTGTTGAAGTCTTCTACTATTATCATATTATTATCAATGAATTTCTTTATGTTTGTGGTTAATTGATTTATATATTTGGGCATTTCACATTGGAGGCATAAATACTTGCAGTTGTTAGATCTTCTTGGTGGATAGAACCCTTAATTATGGTATAATTCCTTTCTTCATTTCCCTTCATTTTAAAATCTAGTTTTTCTGATATAAGTATGGCTACTCTAGCTTTCTTTTGATGACCATCAGCATGATAGATGGTTCTCCATCACCTTACTTTCAATCTGCAGGTGTCTTTAGGTATACAGTGGGTCTCTTGTAAGCAGCATATAGATGGGTCTTGTTTTCTTTTCTATTCTCATACCCTATGTCTTTTGATTGGAGTGTTTAGTCCATTGACTTTTAAACTGAGTACTGAAAAATATGAATTTAGGACCAGTGTGTTGTCTGTAGAGTTGTTGTTTCTGGTGATGTTTTCTGGTCCTTTCTAGTCTTTGTTGCTTTTGGTCTTTTTTTGTTTTGTCTTTTCTCCACTCAAAGAGTCCCACTTAACATTTCTTGCAGGGCTGGTTTAGTGGACACGAACTTCTTTAGTTTTTGTTTGTCTGGGAAACTCTTTATCTCTCCTTCTATTTTGAATGGCAGTCTTGCTGGATAAAAAGAATTCTTGCCTTCATATTTTTCTGATTCAGCACATTGAATATATCCTACTACTCCTTTCTGGCCTGCTAAGTTTCTGTGGAAAGGTCTGTTACATACCTGAAGTGTCTTCTCATAGGTTAAGGACTTTTTTTCCCTTGCTGCTTTCATAATTCTTTCCTTGTCTGTGTATTTTGTGAATTTGACTATGATATGCCTTGTTGATGGTCAGTTTTTGTTGAATCTAATGGGAGTTCTCTGTGCTTCTTGGATTTTGATGTTTGTGTTCTTCCCCAGATTAGGAAAGTTTTCCACTATAATTTGCTCACAAAAACCTTCTGCCCCTTTTTCTCTCCCTTCATCTTTGGGAACTCCAATGATTCAGATGTTGTTCCTTTTTAATAAGTTACTGAGTTCTCTAAGTTTTGTATCATGGTCTTTTGCCTTTGTTTCCCTCCTTTTGTCTGCTTCATTATTCTCCGTAATTTTGTCTTCTAAATCACTGATTCGCTGCTCTGCTCTGTTCATCCTTGCCACTGTGGCATCCATTTGAGACTGTATCTCAGTTATAGCATTTTTAAATTTGTCCTGACTAGATTTTATTTCTTGTATCTCTTCAGAGTCTATGCTTTTTTCAACCCCAGCTAGTATTCTTATTATTGTGGTTCTAATTTCTAATTCATACATCTTGCTTATTTCTGTGTTAATTAAGCCCCTGGCTGTCATTTCTTCCCATTCTTTCTTTTGGGGTGAATTCCTTCATTTGTCATTTTGGAGGAAGAAATAAATTAATAAAATAAAAAATTAAAATTAAAAAATTAAAGACAAAACAAAAAAATCAAATAAAGTAAGATAGATCATAGGTGTGCTTTGGTCTGTTTGTTGATAGAAGCTGAATAGAAGAGGGAAAAAAGGGGAAGAAAATAAAAGAAAAAAGGTAAGAAAAATTAAAAAATGAAAAATTATAGAATAAAATAAAATGAAATGAAATAAAGAAAGTGAAATAGAATTAAAATTGTTATAATGGAAGGTCTTTTTTTTTTAACATTTATTTATTTTTGAGAGACAGAGAGAGGCAGAGCATGAGCAAGGGAGGGGAGAGAGAGAGAGATACAGAATATGAAGCAAGCTTCAGGCTCTGAGCTGTTTGTTAGCACAGAGCCCAACGCGGGGCTCGAACTCATGAACTGCGAGACCATGACCTGAGCTTGTCAGAAGCTCAACCAACTGAGCCACCCACGCGCCCCTAAAAAATGTTAAAAAATATAAAAATAAAGTAAAAATAATTAAATAAAAATTTAAAAATAAAGAAAATAAAAATAAAGTTTTTCTTTGTGTATCCAAGAAAAAGAAAAGAAAGGAGAAAAAGAAAAAGGAGACACAATTTAAACAAAAATAGAAGCAAAAAAAACCTGAAGTAATAAATGAACCAACAAACAGAATGAAACCTGAATGAAATTACATCCAGTTTCCCCTAGAACTGAAACTATGAAGCCCTCTGTAATCTGTACACTATGCAGGTGGAGGGACTTGTGCTGGTCTTCTGGGGGACGTGCTTGGAGAGTGCAGTTGGGCGGGGCTTAGTGTAACAGCTCCACTGTCCCTGAGGTGGTACTGCTTAGCTTACTGGGGTGTATCAGTCTGCTGCGCATGCACATGAGTGGGAGAGGTGGAAATGGCTTCACCCAGCTCTGTAGTCTCTGGCACAGGAATTTTGCGCTCTCACCAACTGGTAATCAAGCATCCCTCCTTTGTCTCAGGCCTCTGTCCACTTCCCGCCTCCACCCTGTACATGTCCAAGCTGTCCACCTGCCAGTGGGCACCTCCCTCCAGAGTTTTATCTCAGAAGGGGTTGTGTTTCAAAACCCCACACTTCAGAGACCCCTGCAGCTTGGACCCTTGCTGACTGTCTGGGGGAGAGTCTCACTGAGCAATGGCCAGGTGCTAGCTTATCCCAGAAAACATTTGTGTCATCATGCAGTGGCAGAGGTTCAGAGATTGTGGCAAGTCACACAACACACAGCTGGCACCAGGTTTCATTGCTCTCTGGTGTCTTTGTCCCAATACCAGCAAATATGACTGCTCTCTGGGGTCTGCTGGGACCTTTGCCTGTGGGGAGGCCATATGACCCCTACCGAATGCTCTCCCAGAAAGATTACTGCTTCTCCCCGTGTGGCACATGGACCCTTCACATCCTGCTCCCTGCTCCTGGGGATTAGTCCTGCTTCCTCACCAGCGTACTGCCAGACACTGAGCTCCAAAACTTCAGCCTCTGCATTCTACTGTTTATAGAATCCTGGTGGTATTGAAACCCTCTCCTTTCTTTCCATCAATGGTTTTGGGGAACAGATTTCTTGTTCATTCCCCTGGGAGTGTTTTCACTCTTTCTTTCTCTTTCTCTCCAGCTACTTTACGGGGAATGTTTTTCCTGCACCCTCTCGATGTGCCACATTCTCTCCCTTTCTCTGTTCTGTCTCCGCAAAAACAGTTCCCTACCCTCTGCGGCTTTTCTTTCCCCAGTTCACCTCTCTGCATTGCATACCTTCTGAGTTCTGTGGCTCAGGTTATACAGATTGTTGTGTTGATCCTCAAATCAATTTCCTAGGTGTGCAAAATGGTTTGTTGCTAATCTAACTGTGTTTTCAGGGATGAGACAAGCTGAGGATATCCATGTTGCTCTGTCATCTTGATGGCCTATTCTCAAATGAAATCTTGCCATTTGTGACATGGTTGGACCTTGAGGGCGTTATTCTAAGTGAAGTAAGACAGAGAAAGGCAAGTACTATGTGATCTCACTTAATATGTGGAATCTAAAAGTACATGAAAGAAAGAAAGAAAGAAAGAAAGAAAGAAAGAAAGAAAGAAAGAAAGAAAGTGGAAGAAAGGTAGAAAGAAACCAATCAAGCTTATGGATACAGAGAACAGATTGTTGGTTGCCAGGGGTGGGGGGGGGGGGGTAGGAGAAATGGGCAGACTATTTTTGTTCTTATTTTCAATTTAAATAAATTGAATATTTTTAAAGAGTGCTTAATTTTAGTAAAGGTCACCTAGGAGGATGATGTTTGTATAGGTCTATCTGACCTGTAGTGGAATACTGCCCAGCCTGTCTGTTTTAATAACAGCCTCCCATTCTGAGCCCTTGTGGCAAGGTTATTTGGCTAAGATTGTACTTTAAGTCTCTAAGCACCCCACTTACACAGCACACTTTTAATCTCTCACCTGGCTAATGACCAATCAAATTTCCTGTCTTAACAAAGAGAGACAGACTTTAGCCACTTGAACTGAAAAGTGCTATTGGGCTAAAGTAGACTATTTCAATTCTGTGCATAGATAAAGTGGTTCTTCAGGAAGAAGTGGCAATTTAGAACAGGGAAGAGCAAAGAAGGGAGATCTTATGACTACACAGAGCAGGAAGGCGGCAGAAAGAAGAGTTGCTATGATTTCTGAGGATTCCCAATGACCATTTCCTATTCCCAGGGGACCCCAGGTTGCTCCCTTCTGATGGAATGCCCTATACAATAATCTCTGGGTATTTGAATTGCTTTAGTGAATTTCTTTTTCCTGCAACAGAAAATCTTGAATACAATTACAACTACCTAAAAACTTTCCAGATTTGGCATTATGTGGATATGGTAGATTTTCAGGGCTTCTGGGAAGATCAGATAGAGGCACTGTAACATAGTGGCTGGGAAGGCAGGCTCTATAGCATTTATGGCTCAGTTAGAAATCCCAGTTCTGCTGCTTATTGGTTGTGTGATCTTGGACAATTTAACCTCTCTGTGCTTTGGTTTCCTTGTTTGTTTGTAAACACAAGGGTAATGATATTTTTTGACATTGTAGTTTGTTGTGAGGATCAAACCCATGTAAACAGTGTACTTGGCATGTAGTATTTCAAATATCCAATGAGCATCAGCTGTCATCTTAGTAAGGCCTTGGCTTTACATACACACACTCATACATATACACATGTATGTACATATATACAAACGTAATAATGTACATATGCCTATAATATAAAAAACCTATAATAAAATCTATTTATATGTATGTATATATGTATACACATGTAGAGATGTATACACACACACTCACACACACACACACACACACACACACCCTCATTACTTGGCCGAAGTCTAAAGCTCTGTGTTCCTACAGCTCTTTGTTTGCATTTATATTATAGCCTTCATCACACTGCATTATAGCCTACTTATGTATCATTTCCCTCAACACATGTGAGCTTCACAATTCAGGTAATTACCTTCTTTGTTCTCTTATCCCCAGAGCTTTGTGTCTGGTACTGAGGATATTCCTGAGCTCACAGCAGATTTATATTGTTGGATAGGTAGATGCTAGATGATACTTCACTATTAGATTATCATCTCTTTAGCTTAACACTTGTCTCTCTGTTAAATTCACATGTCCCTAAGCGACTTAACGCTTCATGCTGTTGTATTATTTACCACTTAGAGGAAATGAATTTCAAAGTCCTCACCAAAAGTGAGCTTTGGCAAAAGTGTAAGTGAGAGATTTTAGGAATCTGGATGTCTGTGAGCGATGGGCAAGCGTAAGTGTGTGAGATTCGTGTTCTTCATACTTTTGTTCTGGAATGGTTCTCATAGTAACATTTCTCTTCCCAACTCAGTTTATGTGATCAGCTTGGTTGTAGCAAAGAAGAAAGTGAACCGTCACATTTCATTAGTTTGCTGGGGCTCTAATAACAAAATTCCACAGTCTGAGTGGCTTAAACAACATAATGTTATTTTCTCATAGTACCGGAGGCTAGAAGTCTAAGATCAAGGTGCCATCATGGTTGGTTTCTGGTGTGGCCTCTCTTTCTGGCTTGTACTGCTGTGGCCTTACATGGCCTTTGCTCTGTGTGCACACAGAGGGAGAGAGAAAAAGAAAAAGAGACCTCTCTATTGTCTCTTCCTCTTCTTAAAAGGTCCAGAAGTTCTATCGGAAGAGGGCCTAATCTTTGCTACAGACGGGATATTTGTGGCTTCCAAAATTCATATGTTGAAATCCTAACCCCTCGCTGTGATGGTATTAGTGGTGGGACCTTTGAGAGACAGTTAGGTTTTGAGGGCAGAGCTCTTATGGATGGGATTAGTGCTCTGATAAAAGGGATTGCAGAGAGCTCCTCCCTTGCCTCTAGTGCCATGTGAGGTTATGGGGAGACCATAACAGGAAGAGGGTTCTGATCTCTGCCTGGATCTTGGACTTCCCAGTCTCCAGAACTGTGAGAAATAAATGTTGTTGTTTATAAACTACTCAATCTCTGAAATTTTGTCATAGCAGTTCTTCTGACCTCATTTAACTTTAATTACCTCTTTAAAAGCCTATTCCAAATACAGTGACATTGGAAGTTAGAGCTTCAACATATGAATCTTGGTGGTAGGAGACACAATTCAGTCCATAACATGCATTAATTCCAATTGCAAACCTCCTTTTTAAATGTTTATTTATTTTTGAGAGGGAAAGAGACAGACAGAGAGAGGGAGAGCGCAAGCAGGGGAGTGGGAGAGAGAGAGAGGGAGACAGAATCCCAAGCAGGCTCTGTGCTGTCAGCGCAGAGCCCAACATGGGGCTTGAACCTACCAACCGTGAGATCATGACCTGAGCCAAAACCAAGAGTCCAACACTCAACTGACTGCATCACCTGGGCACCCCTGGAAACCTATTTTAATTAAGAGTTTGTGTGTGTGTGTATGTGTGTGTGTGTGTGTGTGTGTCTGTCTGTCTGAGAGGCCCAAGTTTCCTATTCTGCATAACTTTGTAGTCAAAATTGAAGCTGAGGGATGGGTTGTCTATAGCCGATACATGAGTGACAGAAGTGATCATTCAAATGAGATCCCTGTAGTCACATAGTTGCAATCTGGAAATGCAGAAGCCATTACGTGTTAGATTGGTCTCAAATGTTAAAGGCACACAGTGTAGATTCACATTTTCCTGGGTGAACTTGGGAGAGTCAGAATGTGCAGAGTCCAACTCCAGTCACAGCTGCCAGACACAGTCCATGGAGGAGGTGGGATGTCCCAGAGTTTCCCCAGGGCCTCTGATACAGATCTATGAGCCTGAGGAGTGGCAGGGCCAGGATGGGAAAAGTTCACTTGAGCCTGAGAAACGCAGCAGGTGAGTTGAGAGCCAAGTGATAGTCTCCAGCCAGAAAGATAGAGCAGGGAAAGTGCCAAAGAAACAAAGAGATGGGAATGGAATGATAGGAGAATGGGGTTAGAGCGGGGGAGGCCAGCCTCAGAACTAGTTTTGGGAACACAGAGTTCTCTTATGTGTAGCTTGGCAGACGGGCTGCATTGGGGGTTTGATCTTAAGCATCTAGAGCTGGCCTTACACCATTAGAAACATTTTGGCAGATAAGAAAAGGAGTTTCATTAAATTTCAGGCATTATACCCTTCCATGGTGCTTCCTGGTGAAACATCTAAGCTAAGTGATCTCATCCAGGAGTAACACTAACCCTACTTTGGCTAATGATCTCTTTCATAATGAAAAGCGAATTTTAATTAGGATTTTTATTTATGTGTAAATTTTGCTATCTCCTAGTTAACCTTGTACTATACTCATGGATAGTAACTCTAGTTATCATTCTTTGTAATAGGTCTTAGTTTTTCCTTTAATTTATGAACATTACATCTTCAGAGAAGCCTTCTCTGACGTTGGACCCCCAGATTGGATCAAAGCCCTCAGTTATGTCCTCTCTTAGCAGCCTGTACTTCTCCTTTATAAGCTTTCCCACTATTGCAATTAAACAGTAATTGCATGATTAATTGTTTAATGTCTGTCTTCCTTGCCAGATTATTTCCCCAATGAAAACAGGAACCAGGGCTATTTTAATCATGGCTATATCCAACACTGGTTCTTGCCCATAGCAGTAAATTCTTTTTAAATGGGTTATTTCATTCACTCATTTATCCATCCATTAGCTAATGTTCTGAGCATTCACAAGCCCTAGGAACTGTGCTACAACCAGGGAAACAGAAATTAATGTGATCATGTCTGCATTCAAAGAGTTTACAATTTGGTACAGAAAGTTCTTAACCATTGTAGGTGAAAGTTCCCCTTGAGAACCTGATGAAAGAAGTCATCCGTGTGCCCAGAAACTACACACTTAAAATGGACTTTGTATTTAACTAGCTGTGTTCACAGATTCATGGGAGTCTGTTCACTGTTTTCCTAAAATTCCCTGAATTCTGATGTCAGGATCTCTCCATGAAACAGACTTAAAGACACAAACAAGGTAAGGAGAGGAATAAAAGAGGGCATCAGCATATCCTGCTATGAATCAGAAAAGGCTTCCATTGGAAGAGATGTTTGAGTCAAGGCTTAAATGATAATATGATTTTACTAGGAGAAGAAGTGAGAGCATTACAGGTTGGGAAGACAGTTTTTGGAAAAGTATGGAAGTGTGCAGGAACGTATCATTTCAGGGAATTGCAAATACCTTGTATAGATGAGAATGTGTGATTGGGAAGAAGGTTGGTGGGTGAGGGGTGAGGAGGGTGGTCAGGAGAGGATCCTGGAGAGGTTATTGGATAAGAGGACTTTGCTCTAACCTGTGCTTGATGGGGAGCGATTGCAGGGTTTATTCAGGGAGTGATAGGATCAGATTTGTATTTTAGAAGGAGCCCTCTGGTGGTGGTGTTGAGGGCCGATCAAAGGCTGAATTCCTGGAGGCTGGTAGATCAGCTCTGTGAGTCACTCAGGCAATGAGGTTTGAGGAGAGGGTGTAGGCTGGGGTGGTAGTTAGGAAGAAGAATCAGGAGGACTTTGTGATGGACTGTGGGAGAGAAGGTAGGAATAAACTTTAAGTTTTTGCTTTAATCAAGTGCATGATGGGCAGTCTTGGCTCCCTGGCAGCCTTTTTGGCATGAATGCCAATTCAACAAAATAAAAGCGCTCCCAAGACACATTTTTTTTTTTCCAGTTCAAAATGAAATAGGCTTTTGTAAATGATAAAAAGTACATTCCTTACAACTTAGATTACCTAACAGATTGGATAGAAGAATGTCAGGAGAAAACCAACGCTGCAGCTGCACCGACTAATCACAAAAGTTCTATCTGTGCAGCCACTCTGAGGCAGTTTTCTAATCTTTCTTCTTGAGATAACAGCATGAGCTGTGTTGAGAAGCTAGGTTGGCCACATGCAGTCTGGGTACTGCAAGTTACTCATCATGGCTTGACGACTTCTGGGAGGAAAGGCGACAGTTCAATTATAGACCCACTAGATTGGAAGCACTTAGTACAGAGTGTTGTGTAAAGAGGACTCCCAACAAATATTTAACCATAACTATGAATTATAAAAAATTTTTTTATGGATTAGGAATAGTGAGCATTATAAGTTTTGACTTATAATAAAAATGCCCATGAAAGTTATAATCCACTTACAATTAGCTGCAGTTTCTTTTTTTTAATTTTTTTTTTTTAGCTGCAGTTTCAAACCTCATTCGTGATTGACTTATTTATTTATTTATTTATTTATTTATTTTTTGAGAGAGAGAGAGTGCAAATGGGGGAGGTGCAGAGAGAGAGGGGGACAGAGGATCTGAAGCAGGCTCCTTGCTGATAGCCGAGAGCCCGATGCGGGGCTCAAACCCATGAACCATGAGATCCTGAGCTGAAGTTGGATGCTTAACTGCCTGAGCCACCCATGTGCCCCTATTTACGGTTGACCTTTGAACATGGGTTAGAACTGCACCTGTCCACTTATATGAAGATTTTTTTCACTGAATACAGTACAGTGCTATAAATGTATTTTCTCTTTCTTAGGATTTTTATCTTCATTTATTTCTTTATTTTAAATGCTTATTTTGAGATAGAGAGAGAGTAAGTGAGCGTGTGTGGGAGAGTGGGGGAGGGGCAGAGAGAGAGAGGGAGAGAGAGAGAATCCCAAGCAGGCCCCACGCTGTCAGCACAGGTCCTGACACAGATCTTGATCCCACCAACCATGAGATCATGACCTGAGCCAAAATCAAGAGTCAGATGCTTAAGCAAATAAGCCACCCAGGCACCCCTCGTCTTTAGGATTTTTAAGTAACAATTTCTTTCTCTACTTTATTGTAAGAACACAGTATATAATAAATACAACATACAAAATATGTGTTAATTGACTGTTTATATCATCGGAAAGCTTCCTGGCCAAGAGTAGGCTATTAGTAGTTAAACTTTCGGGGAATCAAAAGTTGTATGTGAATTGTTGACTGCATGAGGGTTGGCGTCCCTAACCCCTGTGTTGCACAAGGATCCACTGTAGTAGGAAATGAGCTTTCAATTAACTTTTTAAAGAACAGCTTTGTTGAGATATAATGCACATAGCATATAATTTTTCCAATGAATATGAACAATACTTTCAATGACTTTTAAAAATATTGTTGTTTAGAAATAATTTTTACAATTAAACATCCTTTTGTAACAAGAAAAAAAGAATATAAAGCATACAGTATTTAAAATCTAATAGTCTTTACACATAAGGAATTTTCTAAGGTGCTTCCAATAATGGGAGTCAAGAGAAAATACATTCTTACGGGGGTTTAAATGAAAGAAAAGTGTAAAATATGGTCAACATATTATTGCAAAAGTGACTGGTGTCGTGAGAAGAAAGGACTAAAGATGGATTGACCCATTGGCTTTCTTCAGTGTTCTGCTGGGGAAAGGAGACCCAATTTAATTTACAGACTCTCAGTTCACTATCAAGGGGTTAGGGAGAGACTTTCTTTGCCAATAACCAACCTGGCTAATGGCTGATATGTTGTGATAAGTGTTTTCTCACTCAGGATAGTAGTGGTATTACATTAAGAGGGAAAAAAAGTAAATGATAGCTTTGGGGTTTAAACTGAAGTTAAGTGGCAAAAGAAAAGCTCTACCTACCATTACCATATATGCACAGTGAGAAAAATTGGAAGGTTTTGAGAATTCTGAATGTCACCTTGCCTTGTGTGTTAATGATGTAAAAACATGCTTTTTGCTAACATAACAGTGTGCAGAAAAAATATAACACTTTCCCTATGAAATTGACAGAACTGTCCACAAAGTCCGAACCTCTGTGAATTGCTCTGTGAAGCTGGATGCCAAGAATGCACCTGGCATTTAGGCTGACCCACATATTGGTAATTTGTCTAAAAGAGCTTTTCCTTTCCAAGATTACATATGATGAGTGTGTAGTGGGAGAGGGGCTTAGACAAATCGGACAGCCCATCCTGATATCATTACTAGATTTGTTTTTAGGTGCAGCTTTTACCTTGTGACTTCTGGTTAAAGTGATTCATTTAATGCCATCCTCTGGCTTTAAATCCTGCTATTATCCAGCATCATCCTAATTCCCCCTAATCAGGTTTATTCCCTCATTGTTTCATATATACAAAGACTCATTCTTGTGTTTAAATATTTGCTTATGTTGTTTAGCTTCCTATGGTATTTACTTTCTTTAAAAGGGGTTTTGATGCTGTGTTCTCTGCTTACAACAATTGGCTTGTATGCCTTAACATATACATTTTATGACAAAGTCCACTATAATCCTTTGTGTGCCCTTTATGTGGTTCTGTGAGGAGGAAGTTTCCCGTCCACCTCTATGCTGCATTTCTGTGATTTTACTTCTTATAAAAATTACTACTTGTAACTAATTGTGTTTCCTTGGTTGCTTTAACCACTAGGAAACTCGGAATCACGTATGCCATTCTTGTTTAGTACTGAATAGATTCTTAGAGCGTGATTTTATTTGTATAGCTTTTCAATAAACCTCATGCTTTTGTTCTGGCCTTGGAGGGGGCAGGTGAGGGTGGTTCTCTATCTTTTAGAATCATGTACTCATGTTTTGTTTTTTAAAAAGGCAGCACACATTTATTAATCTAACATTTTCCATGGGTCAGGAGTCTGGGGTACCATGTAGCTACTAGATCCTCTGCTCATGTCTCAGACTTGATGTCTAGATGTGGGCCTCGTGCTGCAATTCTCAGCTGAGGGTTGGGGTTCTCTCCCAAGCTCACAGACTGTTGGCAGAATTCACTTCCTTGCACCTGTGGCACTGAGGTTCTTAACTGAGGATTGAGCTCAGCCTCTAAAGGCTATCCCTCTCCATCCACAGTTCACAGTGTAGCTGTTTGCTTTCTGTCTGGAGGCCAGCAGGAACACTTTTCCTGCTCCGAATCCCCTTCATGCTTCAAATGTCTTTGATTTGGTTCTGCCACCAGCAAGAGAAAAACGCTCTGTTTTTAATGGTTTCACCTGATTAGATTAGGCTTACCTGGATACTCTACATATTTTAAGGTTAATTGAGTTGGGATTTAATTACATCTTCAAATTCCTTTCACAGTTGTTTCTAGATTAGTGTTTGGTTGACTAGCTGGGGTGGGAAGGGGCGGGTCTTGGGGGAGGGCCATCTATAGAATTCTGCCAATCACAATCCCCATAATGGTGGACTATGCAGCTTTGAAAAGGAAGGGGGAGGATCTCAGTACACAGCCATGGAATGATCTCCAAGGTATATTATTATGCTGGAAAAAAACCCAAAACAACCAAGGTGTGTATACTATAAACACAACCTGCTGTATAAGAAAGAGGGTGAAATAGGAAACACATGTGTTTTCTAATATTTTCAAAAAGAAAGAATGGAAGGATAAATAAAAAGTTAACAAAAATGTCATTTATAGGGGTAGGAAGACAACAGAAAACAGGGGCAAGGATGAAAGCTATACTTCCCTGAAGTACCTGTTCTGTGGTTTACACTTAACACCATGTAAATGTTTTATATAATTAAAAGACAAAATTAAATAAACATGACAAAAATAAAGTAATTTCTAAAAATTACAGCAGCACCTGGGTGGCTCAGCTGGTTAAGCATCCAACTCTTGATTTTGGCTCAGGTCATGATCTCACAATTCATGAGATTGAGCCCTGAGTCAGGCTCTGTGCTGGAACCTGCATGGGATTCCCTCTCTGCCCCTTCTCTGCATGCTCCCCCACACAGTCAAAATAAATAAATAAATAAACATTAAAAAAATTATAAATAACCTGATATCAAGTTTGTGGTATAACTCTTCAGTAAAGAAATGTTTAAAGGGCTCTTAAATTACAGTATTTTGACAATATTGCTGTATGCTTTAGGGACAAAAAAAACTCCATTAAGAAATCTTAAACTGCATATTGTGTTCATGCTGTCAATGGTAATATTTGTATTGCTGAGGTTTCTTCCCCCGATTTTAGAAATTGTGGTAAAATACACACAACATAAATTTTACTATCTTAACCATTTTAACCGTACAGCTCAGTAGTATTAAGCACAGCCATATTATGAAACCATCACCACCATGGCTCTTCAGAATGCTCCATGTTACAAAACTGAAACATTATACTCATTAAACAATAACTCTCCATCCAACCCCCACCCCCCCCAGCTTCTGTCAATCACCATTCTTTCTGTCTCCATGATTCTAAGTACCTCATATAAGTGAAATCATACAATATTTGTTTTTTGTAACTTGCTTATTTCATTTATCATAATATCCTTAAAATTCATCCATGTTGTCACATGTTGCAGAATTTCTTTCCTTTTTAATCCTGAATAATATTCCATTGCATGTATGTGTACCACATTTTGCTTATCCATCCATCTGTTGAAGATCATTTGGGATGCTTGAACTTTTAGCTATTATGAATAATGGCTGCTATGAAAATGGGTATACAAATATCCCTCTGACATTCTGCTTCTGCCTTTAATTCTTTTGGTATATACCCAGAAATGGAATTGTTTGATTACAGGGTAATTCTATTTTTATTCATTTTTCTTAAGTAGGCTCTATGCCCAACCTGGAGCTTGAACTTACAATCCTGAGATGAAGAGTTTCGTGCTCTACCAACTGAGCTAGCGAGGAGCCCAGGTAATTCTATTTTTAATTCTTTGGAGGATGCTGTTTTACAAAGCTAATGTTTACATTCCCAGGAACAGAGTAGAAAAGTGCCAATTTTCCCATGTCCTCACTAACACTTGTTACTGTCTTTCTTTTTTGTTGTTGTTGATAGTAGCCATCCTAAAGAGTGTATTTTTGCAAGCCATTTCAAATCCCTTTTGGATCTAGGTGGAATACAAATATTTTAAAAATAATGGTCAATTCGCTTATAGTTTTTTTCCTCTTTTCCTTTTATTCAAACTGCATCCAGTCCTCAAATCCAGCTTTTCCATGCACTCCTGCATTTTTTCATTGCCCTCTGTCCTCTTTCTTTGCCCTCTTGTTTTAATATCATTTTGCACTTTATGGTTTCCGACTACTAGCTAGTGTTTTGTGTGTGTTAGTCCTGTTGTTCCAGGTTGTGTATTTTTTAGTAGCAGGGCCCATGAAGCTTCCACTTTTTGAATCATCTAATGCATTAAAATTGTATCAAGAAATGCTTCCTTTTAACAGTATAATTTTTAAGGAACCCTCGACTGTTAGCTAATTAACTCTCAGCACACTCAGCACATCCTCTTTAAAATTGTAGGAACCTGTTTGTGTTTGCAGTAGCCATGCTTGTTTCATCATCCTGCAAGACTATTCAATCATTCAATTAACGTTTCTTGAGTTCCTACTATACATGGTGTTTTTGATGGGGCATCTGCCTTTGCAACACCCTTTGAGATGAAGGGTAGTATCTAGATGGGGTGAGGTCTGCAACTTGGGGAGGGACAGATTTTGCATGACTCTGGTACTTGGCGATCACTTCTTCAATAGGCAGGGCATCTAGGCTCTAGCCAAAAACAAATCCTGGATGAAAGGCAGACATTGGAACTCTGAATAATGTATATTCTGGGTTCTAACTAAGATAATCAATTTATCTCGGTTGACAGCACTCTCCTAATTTTAAAATGTTAAGTCCAGGGTCTTAACCCTTAGTTCCAGGCAAACTGGAATGGCAGGTCATCCGAACTCTAATTCCGACTGCCAGGCCCCAACGGGTATGGAGGTACCCTCCCGCCTTGATTCCTTTGAGTACATTTCCCACTGAGCAGTGCGCCCTTGCCCCTTCCATTCTTGCGTGAAGACTACAAGTCCCAGCATGCAGCGCAACTCTAATAGGCCAGTCCTCTGCGCTCGGGCTCTTTCACGCCCGTGTCTCCCGTAGGGCGCAGGGCCTGGAGGCCTGTGCGAGCTGACGTTGATGCGTATACGTCATACTCTTCGCGCCTCTTCCCCCGCCTTCTGGGTGGCTAAAGTCCGGTGGCAGGAGGCGTAAAGCGGTGCTTTTTCCGAGGCTGTCTGGCGGTTTTTTGGGGGGGAGCCCCCGTGGCTTAAAAAACCGAGGGAATCTGGATAGGGGCCGCCACTCCTAGCCCTCCTTCCTCCGAGTTTGCGACTCCGCGGTCCAAGATGGACAAAGTCTGTGCTATTTTTGGAGGCTCCCGGGGCATTGGGAGGGCAGTGGCCCAGTTAATGGCTCAGAAAGGCTACCGACTGGCCATCATCGCCAGAAATCTGGAACTGGCCAAAGCCGCCGCCGGTGACCTCGGCGGTAGGTACCAAACTAGAATTGTCCACTTGTGGGGCTGCAGCCCGAGAGCCTAAAGTCTCCTCGTTCGTAAAACGAGGACTGGCCATTAAGGCTCTGTTTGGCTTCCCGCGTTCAGTAGCAGCCTTTCCTCAGTGTGGACAACAGACTGGGTGGAGAACCCCTTATCACCGTTTCCCGCAGTGTTTCCTGCCACGCTGCCTGCAGCCAAGGGCAGAACAACTTGGGGTTTTCTTTGAGACTTAGCAGTCTTGTGAGGCCCCATTAATTAAGCACTCACCTCCCTGAGGCTAGTGCTAACCGTGAGTCGCTGTTTTGTTTTGGTGTCTGGAAGGAGGGAGACACAAACTTTCTTTGTAGGGTAAAGGGCTCACTGGTGCCGCGAGGTCCCGGGCGCCGCCTGGAGACTGGGCTGGGTGGAAAGGAGTTAAGGCAGGAAGAATAGGCGTGTCAAGCCTGAAAGGCTCTGTATAGTTTTGCTGTGGGCTGTTTTGGCCCACGTGCAAATACACAAAGCAGTGTTTCATAGACAAAACTCTTTTTAGTACCAGCTAGTTTTGAGATATACCTGTTTTGGCTCTTTACCTCCATAAGCATTTAATAGGTTATTAAATTGTTTTGGTGGTTTTTACAAATGGACAAATGAGACTTCCAGGTTCCTTTTTATTGCATTTAGAATTCTTTTTTTTGTTGTTTATTAATAATGGATTAGTAATTACTTTTCATTATTTTGCAAACTTAAGTCTTTTGATCCTAGGGAGAAGTAGGATGTAGGATAGATGCTAAGACGCTGCTATTGTTTACTTACTAGAACGGACAAATGCTCCTTATTCGCTATCATGGAGGCATTGGGAAGTTTAGAGGCCTGGGATGCATCTGGTGGCTGTAACCTTTAAAATAACAATACTGATTGGTTCACCCTAATTGTGCACATGGGTTGGGAAAATATTAGGCTCTTTAAAGAAGCAAAACAAAAAACAAGTTACAGAGCAGGGAGAAATTCAGTGAATGTTTCTTGCTGCTCATATTCACTACCATTATGTTATTCTGACAAGAGAGTGAGAAAGTGATTTTCCTTATGGGGTCATCCCAAGCCATTAGTGTTTGCTGGAATAGATAAAAACTGTTGGTTGAGCTTCCAAGGGTTATTGTGGACCCAACAGGTTTTCAGATGAATGCCAACGGTGAGTCACAGAGGATGCTTTGGGCCTTTCATTTCCTTGAATTATGTGTTCCATAAGTGTTTGGTTTGCACACTGTTTCCAGAGAAATGAGAGTGCAATTTTAGTGTTAACATAATAGGCAAGGTCAGCCAGAAAATAAGGAATTGTTTAGTTTTCAAAAACCCCTATATTTTAGAGTATTAAAATGATGTATTATTAAATAGAGAATGCTTTCTTTGAAGTGTATTCTTTTGATATTTACGCATTTTTTAAAAATGGACACTTAAAAGGAAGTAACAGTTGTTTTTAGTAAAAAGTTATTTTTTTGGTGTGTTTTTTAGTTTTTGCATTTTGTTTTCTTTTTACAGCTTCCTGCTTTGTAATGGTCAGCCTTGAATAATAGTTATTCTAATATATGTGCCATAGTAAAAAAAAAAAAAAAAAAAAGTGTGAGAAACCCTAGGGTATATTCTCAGGATCAGGAAACCAGTTAAACACAACTGTAACAATGAGACATAAATTTATTTTTTAAAAAAATGTTTGTGTATTTTGAGAGAAAAAGGGTGAGTGGGGGAGAGGCAGAAAGAGGGAGAGAGAGAGAGAGAGCCTTTTTTTGTTGATGAAGAAATATTTTTAAGGTTTACTTCCCCACCGACCTCCATCCCAATTTTATTAGACTGAACTCCATGAGTAGAGGAATCTATGACATAATCATCTTTTATCTGTAGGTTCTAAATTAGCACAGGTGTAGGTCCTAGTAGATGCTTAACAAATGTGTATTGAATAATTTTTAAATTCAAGTCATAATTTATAAGTAGTTCTAATTTAACTTTGTTGTTTAGGAGATCATTTGGCATTTAGCTGTGATGTTGCCAAAGAATGTGATGTTCAAAATACATTTGAAAAGATGGAGAAAAATTTAGGTCGAGTTAATTTCTTGGTAAATGCAGCTGGAATTAACAGGTTAGTCACAGACTTAAGTATTTTTCTAATTGTTTTGGTATGAGTAAATATATTAACTTACTTTACTTCTAAGTGGAAGAAAATATGTATTTTAAAAATTGGTCTATCTATACTTCCTTTTATATTGAGATATACAATAAGGGTACAATTTGATCAATTTTAACATGTAATCACATTCATAGTGAACTGTAGAACATTTCTAGCACTCTAGAAGGCTTTCTTTAGTTTCTTCCCAGTTAATACTTATAGATAACCTCTATTCTGACTTCTGTCACCATTATATAAGTTTTTTCAGTTCATGAACTTAATGGTATCAAAGTAGAGATTTTTTTTCTTTTTAAAAGGTGAATTTAGGACAGAATACTTAGAATAGTATATTAATTTTCTTGTTAACAAGGCTTACTATAATATGATGGGATTTGCTCAGTTTATTTAAGCTTTTTTGGCTACTTTTAGCTGATAGGAATATTCACCTCTCAGCCAGCTTCTAAGTTATCTTTTCTAGTTTATCACTTATTTTAATGCCTCTCAAATCAGATTTAAAATGGGACTCTGTAGACTTTCTAGCTCAAATATATACTTCTTGACTTTTTAAATTTGTTTTATCCCGTTTGTAATTTATATGCCGCTGCTGTTTTTTGTAGGGATAGCCTTTTAGTAAGAACAAAAACTGAAGATATGATATCCCAGCTTCATACTAACCTCTTGGGTTCCATGCTAACTTGTAAAGCTGCCTTGAAGACTATGATTCAACAACAGAGAGGGTCTATTGTTAATGTAGGTAAGTCTTCACCTGTGAAATTGTTTATCTCATAGTGCCATAAAAATATTTAATTGACTAATTTGGAGTTTATTCATGTGTGAAACTTGGATGAAATGGGTCTTTTTATTTGTGGAAAAAGGATTTGATTGGGTGATTTGTGGGTAAAACGGGAATCACGGATTCACATCTTTCTAGTGATCAAAATGTTAACATTTTTTTTTAATGTTTTTATTTATTTTTGAGAGAAAGACACAGAGCAAGTGGGGGAGGGCCAGAGAGAGAGAGAGAGACACACACAGAATCTGAAGCAGGCTCCAGGCTGAGCTGTCAGCACAGAGCCCGACTTGGGGCTCGAACTCACGAACTGTGAGATCATGACCTGAGCTGAAGTTGGACACTTAACTGACTGAGCCACCTAGGCGCCCCAAGCTGTTTGACTTTTTAAGAGAAATTGGACACCCTGATTTTCATGTGAAACCTGGTTTTTAAAATACAGATAAGGAAAGTAGATTGAAAAATTTTAGGTATTGGAGGATAGAAAATGATCCCTACAGCAGTTATGTGTGTCACTGATAAATCTAGTACAGAGGTTTAGGAGGAAGTTTTAAGTGAATAATCTTTTTAGTTTTTTTAGAGTGACTGTAACTAACCCCTAGTTTTCAGTTCATCTGACCCATGGAGTAGTAGATAAACCACATAGGTGTGTTCATAGACCTTAAAACGCAAAATGACTTAGAATTTTATTTCAGTTTGGTAATTTGAAAATAGCATATCATCTGCCTTTTAATTTTAAGTGGTCATACCTTAAAAGGCTGCAAAAGGGGAATGCTGCTCCATTAGAGTAAATGACCCTGTTTTTAATATAGGAAATGGCTGTCCAAGCCAAAATGTAGGGTTTTTCTCTTTTGAAGATGAAACACGAATACTGTGCTAATAAGAATTAGAACTATTTTTGACATTTACCCTTAAAAATGCAAGAAATAGATTTTCTTAAAAAAGATTAGTAAATGATTAAAAAGTAAAAGATTTAGTTGACCTTTGCCTTGTAACACAGCCAGGTAATGATTTTGGATTCTCAGAAGCTGGTATACTGGCCTGTATATATCACCTGATAATATGGGTGTTTGTTTAACTCTAAAATATCCCCTTTTTAGATATATTTAAACAACCCACATCAGTCCTTTGTGTACATGCAAAACTTTTAGAATTGTGCGAAAAGTAAATAATAATTGAAAATAAATTAGGAGAATCTTTTTACAGAAAAGACTACTTTAAACTACTAAAAGTTCATTGATTTAGGAGTTAACACTTATTCACTAGATGAACAATAGTGTGTGGCATGAACTAAAGTTTCCTATTTGGCCTTTCTTCCATGCCTATATTTTTCTTTCTTTTTTGTATCTCTCCATATTTCTCTTTCTCCCAAATACCCATTTCTCTGTCTGTGTTTTCTCTGATGTTTTTTTTCCTCTCTTTCTTCTTCTTCTTCTTTTTTTTTTTTTTTTTAAATTGAGAGAGAGAGAGAGAGAGAGAGAGAGAGAGAGAGAGAGAGAGAGAGAGAGAGAATGTGCACACTTGAGCAAGCCAGGGAGGGGCGCGGGTGGGGTGGGGGGGGAGAGAGAATCCTAAGCAGGCTCCACATTGTCAGCACAGAGCCCAACTCAGGGCTCAGACTCACGAACTGTGAGATCATGATCTGAGCTAAAGTTAAGAGTCGGATGCTTAACTGAGCCACCTATGTGCCCCTCTTTTCTCTCTTTCTGTGCTTCACAGTTCTTTTCATCTGTCATTAACTGGCATGTAATATATAATGTAGATATATTAATATAAAAAGTGTTTGGGGTGTTTTTCTTTTCCTAAAATAAAATTACTTTTTCGAAAGTTTTGTGAAGTTCTTGATTAATTTTTATATCATAAGTACAGGTCACTGGTGCAGAAAATTGTTTCCCCACTTCTGTTTTACCAGAATTTATTTGCATACAGTTGATATTTGAATTATAAATTATTCTTTCATATTCATATAAATGAGACCACCCAAGAATCTTTAGTAGGCAGTACTAGCTATAATACATCACTGAAGATAACTAAATTGCAGTTTTACAAAAAGCTTATAATGAACCTTAGTTAATTTAGATTGATGGTAGTTCAAACTTAGTGAGATTTATCTTCAGATGAACTATTTTTTTTAGTTGGAAATGAATATGTCCTTGTAGAATCATAAAATTAATCAGCCTTTGTCTGACTTTTTCTGGTTTTACTGGAAGCCTTTAAAAATACTATAGGATTTTCACCATGTCTCACCTACTAAGAGATGAGATTGGGTTTCTTTCACTTAATGGATCAGTTCTCAAGCCCTTGCCTGACATAAGAAGTTTTACGTAAGCTTCTTTCAGAACCTGTTTTCTGTTTGTATCTGGAGCAGATTCCAACCCTAAGTCTTACCACTCAAATGATGCTGGTTAGAATTCCTAATTTTAGCAAAGGACAAGGTAAAATGCTTTGTGCCTTGGTTTGTTTCCTGTAAGATTATCTAAATATTCAAGTAATCCATTAATTGGTTTGAATTTGCTTTCATTTTATTTTTTCTAGGAAGTATTACTGGTTTAAAAGGCAATTCTGGCCAGTCTGTGTACAGCGCCAGTAAAGGAGGATTAGTTGGGTTTTCACGTGCTCTTGCTAAAGAAGTAGCAAGAAAGAAAATTAGAGTGAATGTGGTCGCACCAGGTCAGTGAAAACTTTTTTCTTTTTTTTTTAAAAAATTGAAGCATAGTTGATATACGCCATTATGTTAGTTTCAGATGTACAACATAGTGATTAAAAAATGATGTATATTATAAAATGATAGGTGTAGCTTTCATCTGTCAGTATGCAAAGGTTTTACAATATTACTGACTATATTCTCTATATTCTACTTTCCATCGCTGTGACTTATTTATTTTATAATTGGAAGCTCGTACCTCTTGACCCTCTTCACCTATTTTGCCCATCCCTTCATCTTCCTCCCCTCTGGCAGCCATCAGTTCTCTGTATTTATGAGTCTGTTTCTGGTTTTGTTTGTTTTCTTTTTTAGATTCCACACACAAGTGAAATCATGCTATTTGTCTTTTTCTCTCTCTTATTCACTTAGCATAATACCCTCTAGGTCTGTCTATGTTGTTACCAATGGCAAGATTTCATTCTTTTTTATGATTGAGTAATATTCCGTGTGTGTGTGTGTGTGTGTGTGTGTGTGTGTGTGTGTGTGTGTGTGTGTATCACACCTTTATCCATTTATCCATCATGGTTGCACATTTAGGTTTTTTCCATTTCTTGGCTATTGTAAATAATAGTAGATTAAACAGGGGGGGCATATATTTTTATGAATTAGTATTTTTGTTTTCTCTGTGTAGATATCCAGAAGTGGAATTACTGGCTCATATGGTATTTCTGTTTTTAATTTTTTGAGGAACCTCCATGCTGTTTTCTATAGTGGCTGTGCCTTCCCACCAACAGTGCTTAATGGTTTCCTTTTCTTCACATCCTTGCCAATACTTGTTATTTCTTGTCTTTTTGATACTAGTCATTCTGAAGGTATAAAGTGATATCTCCTTGTGGTTTTAATTTGCATCTCCTTGATGATTATTGATGTTGAGCATCTTTTTATGTGTCTGTTGGCCATCTGTGTGTATTCTTTGGAAAAACGTTGAATCAGGTCCTCTGCTCATTTTTTAATGGGGCTATTTGTGGTTTTTTGGTGTTGAGTTGTAGAAGTTGTTCATATATTTTGGATATTAATTCCTTGTTGGATATATCATTTGCAAATATCTTCTCCCATTTAGTAGGTTGCCTTTGGTTTTGTTGATAATTTTTTCCTGTGGAAAAGCTTTTTAATTTGATGTAGTCCTAATAGTTTATTTTTGCTTTTGTTTCCCTTGGCTGAGGAGACAGATCCAGAAAAATATTGCTAAGGTGAATGTCCAAGATGTTACTGTCTGGCTTTTCTTTTTTTTTTTTTTTTTTAGAATTTTATGGATTCAGATGTCACATATAGATCTTTAATCTATTTTGAGTTTATTTTTATGTATTGTGTAAGAAAGTGGGCCAGTTTCATTCTTTTGCATATAGCTGTCCAGTTAACACAATTTACTGAAGAGACTGTCTTTTCTTCATCGTATATTCTTTTCACCTCTGCACAGATTAATTGACAATGTAAGAATGGATTTATTTCTGGGCTCTCCATTCTGTGCCATTGATCTATATGTCTGTTTTTGTGCCAGTACCATACTGCTTTGAATACTGTAGCTTTATAATATAGTATAAAATCTGGGATTGTATTACCTCCAGCTTTGTCCTTCTTTCTCAAGATTGTTTTGGCTATTTGGGGTCTTTGGTGATTCCCTATAAATTTTAGGATTCTTTGTCCCTAGTTCTGTCAAAAATTACTATTGGTATTTTGATGGGGATCACACTGAATCTGTTGATTGCTTTGGGTAGTATGGACATTTTAACAATATTAATTTTTTCAGTCCATGAACATGGAATATCTTTACATTTATTTGTGGCATTTTCAGTTTCTTTCATCAGTGTCTTATAGGGTTCAGAGTGTAGGTCTTTTACCTCCTTGGTTAAGTTTATTCCTTAGTATTTTATTCTTTTTGGTATAATTGTAAATGGGATTGTTTTTTAAATTTCTCTTTCTGCTGGTTCATTATTAGTGTATAGAATTGCAACACATTCCTGTATTGGTTTTGCATCCTGCAACTTTACTGAATTCATTTATTACTTCTAGTAGGTTTTGGTGGACTCCTCAAGATTTATATATATCTATATAGATCATGTCATCTTCAAATAGTGCCAGTTTTATGTTTTTCTTTTTAAATGTAATTTATGTATACTTATGGCTTTGTACAGTAATAGCAAAGATTGTTCCTGTGTTTGTAAGTACATCAGCATCATCAGGCACTTCTGAGAGAGTATCAGAATAGGAGCATGGACTCTTCACTATTAATAAATTCTTTTTTTTTTTTTAAGGTTTATTTATTCATTCTGCAAGAGAGAGAGAGCGCACACACATGCGTGAGTGCAGGGGAGGGGCAGAGAGAGAGGGAGAGAGAGAATCCCAAGTGGTCTCCACTAAGCACAGAACCCGATTTGGGACTTGATCCCATGACTCTGAGATCACAACTTGAGCCCATATCAGTAGTCTAATACTTAACCAACTGAGCCACCGAGGCTCCTCATTAAATACTTGGGTAGTCAAATTTGTGAGGGTATGACTATATCTTGACAGGACTTAAATGGCTACATCTGGCCACACTGCCAGTCTGTGCGCCACCTTCAAGAAGGAGACCAAGAGTAATGCCAGTTTGCTTGCATAAATCACATTGCATTTTTAAATAAATGATTACTCTCAAACTGAAATCACAAGAGAAACTTCTCATTTAAAAATCAGTTATAAATTAAGAACTCTTAAGAGCTGAATGTTAAGAATTTCAAGGTAGGTAGGGGGTGAGTATTGGTAACATATCCACTAGTTGAACAATTCAAAATGGTATACTATTGGAGAACTATTTCCATTTTAAGTGTCCTCTCTCTTCTTGGAATATTCTATTGATTTATTGCTCACTGGCATACATTTGCTAGTTAATTTAGACTTTGTCAGTGTCAAAGCAGAACTTTCCAAGTAATGCATCTATTACCTAAATATGTTTCTTAAGTTTATCTTATGGGAACAATACTTATTTATATTTAAAATATTTGAATAGGTCTATAATATGCTTTTAATAAAAGTACAAACCAGAAGGAATAATCAAACAAGGATGCATATGTGATGTCATTTGCACATTTAATCAAGCAGTCATGTACTGACATAGTAATTTCTCTAGAAAGTCAATATTCAGACAGAAAAAGAATTGCTAGGGATCACATGTTTGTTTTCAAAATAGACAAGATGCTCTTCACTGGACTTCGTTGTACCCCAGAGAACAACCCAGGATTCATGTTAGAGTTTCAAAACAAAGAAAAACTTGAAGGGTAAAAAGATATTTACACAGACTCAGGGAAGAAACATCCTTTTTGAAGTCAGTCTATGAAGTAGCAAGATTTTAACAGCAATTTTATTTGTGGTTGTTTCCTTAATGAATGGATGGGGGCTCCGAGGCTCATTGTGCAATGGCATGGGAGGAGGAAAGTGGTAGGACATGGTAACAGAAATGAGAATGTGAATACCCTGGCACCAGAAAGTACTATTACATATGCATGAGGCACTGCTTAGAGGAACTAAGGTTCCTAACATCAGACATATGTTGAAGTGGCCAACAATGAAGATGACTGTTTAATAGATGTGGCTTTTTAATAATTTTCAAAATAGTAGAAGTCACAGTGGGAAACTTATAATAGAGCTAGCCTTCTGTAGGAAATCTATCAGGAACACTTGTCTTTTTGTTAAATATGTAGGAGAAACCAAGCCAGCAGAGATGCAATTCACTTGTAAGACAAAGCAAGTTTGATTTGGGCTAAGTACACAGAAATCAGAGACTTCTCAAGAAAACAAGTAGAACATTATTGTGCACCTGTTTCTTTTAATGTGCTGACTTTGGGCATTCCTCATGGCTTGAAAATACTGGTGGATTAAATGGGATGCAAAGCCAATTAACTTGGTCTGTCAGTTACAGGTAATTGGGAAATATTAAAACAGTGATTAGAATTAATGTAGTTTGGTAAAGGCAAAACAAATTTTCCAATTCTTAACTTATGCTAAGGGTTTAAAATATAAATTCAAATATACAATTTACATCTGGTTTCTCGGTCTTCAAATTAATTGCCTGAGATTTTAAACAAGTTCTATTCAATAGCCATCTGTACTCATGAACAAAAGCATTCTACAGATCACTTAAGTCCCTTTTAAAAATTTCCTCCAATTTAAATTTCCACATTATGCTAAATAATCTGTAAGATGGAAAGGGAAAGAGGGATGAAGTGTCAGTGTGTTGATATAATCTTCAAGATAATTATAAAGCCAACTTTCACGATACCAAATGCGAGCACAGAGTTATAAGAGAAAACTTTTGCCAAAGCTTATCTTGAAGTGGTTTAGTTGCTCAGTTTGAGAAAGGGACCATATTATAGATTCTGGTCTCTGTTCTGATCTACAGATGTTACAGGCCTCCCAGAGGGGACTGAAACAATGCAGCATATAAGCATCTATCAGAAGACTCAGTGCTATGCAGTGTGTTTAGTTCACAGGATAATAGAAGCAGTTGGAATACCTACATAAAAACATATTAAGTTCCTAAACATGAACTGAAAAATGGTCATAACTATATGTCAGTCTTCAGCCAAAATAGGGCCAGAAATGTTGAATAGGTAAGTATTAATTACAATGACTTTAAGATTAGTCAGAAACCTTCCTCAAGTACCATCCCAAAGTGTACAG
The DNA here is from genome assembly GCF_024362965.1 of Panthera pardus. Lineage (NCBI taxonomy): Eukaryota > Metazoa > Chordata > Mammalia > Carnivora > Felidae > Panthera > Panthera pardus. The sequence continues at coordinate 59,614,849 of NW_026526688.1, forward strand.
ACCAGTTAAACATGTATAAAATTAGTACTAATCCAGCTAGAAATCCAAAAATGAAAATTATGGATGCTGCATCAAGTATCTGGGATTCCATAAATTTATAAGCAGACAGTATAACAAAATAGACTCTAGTTTTAAGAAAACATTACAGTTCAGTATCCCAAAAATATGAAGAAGTCTCACAATAACATCAAAAATCATTTTATCTGGAAGTTAGAACCATTTAAATGTACAAATTTGAAAATAACAAAATGAATTAAAAAATAAGAGCTGTACAAAGTTGATGTTTAATCTTTTTAAAAAAAGATTTTGACAAGTCCATTATTTCAGCAGATTGGTTAACAAGCTGTTAGTTCTCATGTGAATTATGTGGCAATGCTGTTCACTGGAGGTGCAGAATGGAGAGCTTGGTTCTTTGTGATTTGTCGGTTCAGGAGATCGTAGGTAGTACAGACAGAAGTTTTAACTTACCAAGGACATGAGACCATGGCATTATTATAAAAAGTGTAAACTATCCTTGGACCAAATGGATATAAAAAAACCAAAAACATACACAAATTACCTGGATTAGTAAAGAGGGTGATAAAAAGGTGCTAAAACTCAAATCTACATTATCACTGTTTGGTATGATAGAAGCTTTGCATAGATATTTCCTTGGCTTTTGGATAAAATGATTGTTTTTGTATACCTGTGCCAGTTAGCCATGGGATCTTTGTCCTAGCTTACTGTAGGTATTGAAGAATTGATTATCTATATGAGAAAAGACATTTTGGTTCATTGGTTGGTTGTTTGAGAGTGTTAGGTTGGAGTAGATCTTTGCCACTTTTCCATTTCAAGTCACTAATGACTCCAGCTTGTATATTGGAATTGGTGTTTTATTTGTCAGTGATGCTGAACTAGCAGGGATCAGGGAATTGTCAAAATGTCTTGATAACCCTTGTGCTCTGTAATGTGACTTCATCTCAATGAACATTTGATAAATGACTGTGGTTTCGATACAGCCATTTTGGGGGGGCAGGGGAGGAAAGAAAAGAAAATAAACTAAAACCTGTAGTCATTTTGACACTGCTTTCTGTTTGTGTATGCTTATGTAACCTGGTTGATTTTTGTGTTAGCTTAGTTAAACCATATACAGAATTACTTGATTCTCGATTACTTGAGATTTGGGATGTATGTATTTGCTTCCCTCCTTTAGGGATTGCAGTAGTGTGGGTGGTGAAGAGTTAGTTCTAGTTCATGATGATCTAAAAGTTGAATGATTTAAGGGTAATGCAAGTGTTTCTAACTCATAATAATAACTCAGCAGATTTCCTGAAGTGTCTCCTATATGCAAGGGTTCCAAACTTATAAAAAAAAAGAGTAAGATATTTCTGCTACAAGGAGCTAAGTACAGTGACAAAGACTGACATGTAAACAAATAATTACAATGCCGTATGATGAATATAAAGTAGAGGAACATATATATATATGATGCTATGGAAACACTGAAGAAGGAATGCTTAATTTTGTCAAAGTGAATCAGTCGTCAAGGCAACAGACTAAATAGTGGGAATCCAGTTTGTATACAAAGGGAAGTTTTATGAGTGTTAATGGAAGTGTGTTTGTATAGCCTTTCCTAAAGATTTTACTTTCCAGTGCCAATTTGTACTACAGAAAAAAAACCTTATTGCTAAAAATGTGGCCATTTCATAGGGTGACCTTTCTTATGTTGGGGATACATATTTAGCAGGATTCATAGTCTGAATATGTTTATTGGTCAGAAGTGAAGTGTAAGTGGAAGTAGAAGAATTAAATTGATTCTATGGATTATTTATTTATTTTGGGTAATAATTTCAACCAGATTTGTCATGTCTTTTAATAGAACTGACAAACCTCAGAATTAACAAATATGTTTCTTCTTATGTCAGTTTTCCTGGTCACCTTCAAATGGAGTTTCCAGTTAAGGAAAACAATTAAGAAGCAAATCATAACAGAAAAAGCAAGAAAGGGAAAATAATAAATTAGGCCATTAATCCCTGCCTAATATTATTGACTTTTTAAAGATCAGTTAGTTACTAAGCTTTGGTATTCAAATATAAAATAAATTTCTCATCATGGATAAATCTCACTGATTAGAAAATACTGAATATGAGAAACAATATTTGATAAATTGAAACTATAATGGGTGCATAACTTTAAAAACGTGTTTTCAGTAGATAACACAAACATGGTACAAAATTCAAAAGTATAAAAAGGCATAGATTGAAAAGTGAGTCTTCTCTAATCATCTAGTTTCTTTTCTCAAAAGCAACCACTAGAGTTAACTAGAGTCTTCAGTATTTTACACAACCCAATAAAGTATGTGTGTGTGTATAAATACATATAATATATAAAAATATAAATCTGTATTTATGTGAATATACAATATGTGAATATATAAATATATAAAAAGAAAACACAAATTGTATCATGCTGTTTGTAGAGTTCTGTACCTTGGCTTTATTCATAGTGCAGTAGTGTATCTTGGAGTTGATTCCATATTATTCTATATAGAATTGCTTTACATTTTTAAAATCTCAGCTTTATGGAAGTATAACTCATATGTCATGCAGTTCACCCATTTAAAGTGTGCACTTCAGTGGTTTTAGTATAGTCAAAGAATTGTTCTGTCATCACCACAATACATTTTAGAACATTTTCATCATCCCAAAAGAAACCTGTAGCCGTTAGCATTCACTCCCCATTTCCCTCCAATCTCCCCAGCTTCTAGCAACCACTAATAACCCACTTTCTGTCTCTGTAGAGTTCCCTATTCTGATACAGTTCATATAAATGAACTCATACAATATGTGGTCTTATGTGACTGCTGTATCACTTTTAGTGGCTGAATTAAAAGACAATAATGTCTGTCTTAGGGGTGTACCATAATTTATTTAACCTGTTGCCTCTTGATGGGCATTTGGGTTGCTTCTGATCTTTTGCCATTATAACTAATAATGTGGTGACAGTACCTGTGTGCAATTTATCTTGTACATGTATGAGTATATGAGTATGATCCTGGGAATGAAACTTCCAAGACTCAAAGGGTATATGCATTTTAAGTTTTGACAAGTAGTACAGCATTGCATTTATTTGTGTAGGATACCTTAAGTGTCTACCCTTCCCCCCCTTTTTAAGTTGAAGAGCTTTTACATTTACTGGTTGGAGAAAATCTTGTTGACAAATGCTTGCATAAGCTTTGCAGCTACTCAAAACAGATACTATTTTGGTGCTCTTAATATGCCACTTGATATGGAGATGATTTTTCACACTGCTTTCCTATATGCTTTTACAAACATAATATTAAGACACATGAAGTTTGTTCTGGTTAAAATCTTAGTCTAGTTTCTGACAACCTTATTTGTTCTTCTTTAAAAAAAGTGTCTGGGGTTATTTTAATTCTTTCTGTATACCAAAGACTTGATACCTGAGCTGGTAGGTGTATCAATTAGTTTATATCCCACAATTGTTAATACTGGTGATAGGCTAAAATCCTGGCATCTTATTTAAATACATGGTCTGTGCTGTACATAAAAGCTTTCAAAATTAAAGTAGTGACCAACAGATATGGAAATGAAATGCTGTTTATTTATATAGCTAGCCAAAAATGGATAAAAGAAATATGTTTTCTTTAGAATTTATCAAATATAAATTCTCATCGGACAAGAACCATGTACATGATTTTATGAGGAAGAGTATATCTGTACCTTTTTAAAAACAATTTACTGAGTGTGCTGTCATGTTTGTGGAACTAAAGTGGAAGACATGCACTCGACTTAGTACAAGGATACATTTCAGTTATCTGTTTAAGGAGTGACAGCTTTGTATTTAGCTGGAAACCCTGAATTGCCCAAGTGATCAGTAACATCATTTGCTAGACAGTGGCACCTACTGGTAGTTTGTAATTTTTATAACCCAGCTTGAAAGGCATTGTAAATACATATGTAGTAAAGCAAGTAGGAGAGCAACATTTCCAGAACTTTATAAATAAAGTGATAATGATATGGAAGAGAAGCCTGTGGGGCCAAGGGGAGAGCACAGTTTGTGCAATACAAGCACAAAAATGAGCATGTTTAAGGACTACGGATATTTCTGCTCAGTCTTATGATATATGATAGAGAATCCAACAGGCTGTTTATATGCAGTCAGTGTCTTGGGTTGTGAATATATTTTTAAATGAGGATCCCATGATTCATGAGCTATAGCATAAAATGACATTGAAATTTGGTAGAGCCTGGAGTAGCTTATCATTAGAGACTAGCTACATGTTTTTTATTTGATTTCTGATAAATTTGGGGATGATCTACATGAATTCTTAAAAGCTGAAGGCAGATTTTTAGGGCAATAAAATTATTTTATTTTCTGCTATTGTATGGTGGATACAATTATTATATTGTATGGTGGATACAATTATTATACCAGCCATATAGTGAACGCTAATGTAAGCTACAAACTTTACTTAATAATGTATCAATATTGGATCATCAAATGTACCATCCTAAGGCAAGATGGTAATAATTGGGGAAAAATGGGGTAATGTGCTCAATTTTTCTGTAAACCTAAAGCTGCTCTAAAAATAAGTCTGTTAATTAAAAAAGCTGCTGATAGTGACGAGAGAAAGGTTCTTGTTCTTTGAACTTGTTCTTGGTCTCAATATCAAACATCATATTCAAAGAGGAAAAGCCAGTATTGGTGAATTCATCCCTTCCTTTCAACTTGGCCTCTCACGCCTACTTTATTTTAGGCTTTCGGTGTAGAGTTCAGGGATGGCTATGGGATCCTCAGGGATCCCGTGAGGATTGTCATTATAACTATTCATTCAAAGAGACTCTTAAAACTGAGAACAAACTGAGGGTTGATGGAGGGTGGGAGGGAGGGGAGGGTGGGTGATGGGTATTGAGGAGGGCACCTTTGGGATGAGCACTGGGTGTTGTATGGAAACCAATTTGACAATAAATTTCATACTTAAACAAAACAAAACAAAGACCTGGAGAGAATCTGTGTAGACTTCCCTTCATGAAATAACACACTTATCCAGTCTTGAGCAGTAGAGGGAAAATCTTCACGTAAGGTGGGTGTTTGAACATCATGATCTCAGTTCTGGACTTCTTGCGATCATTGCTGGATTCAGGGGACACACATCTCTCTCCTTCTCAAATTCGACCTAACATGGACACAGATTGTAGCAGGGCTGAATCCAGGTTGTAAAGTTGAACAAGATCTTATCAAAAGCTTCAAGATACTTTTTTCTGTTCCATGTATCTCACTTACCTGGTTGTTTTTTGGAAGACTATAGTCTGCCCTCATGGCCCATAACTGTGGCATAAGACTTCTTTTCACCTCACTGGAATTGTCTACTGTTTTGGGGTGCCTGGGTAGCTCAGCTTGTTAAGTGTCCAACTTTTGATTTTGCCTCAGGTTATGATCTCACTCATGGGCACGTAGCCTGCTTTAAGATTCTTTTACTCCCTCTCCCTTTGCCCCTGCCCTGTGCGTGTGCTAGTGTCTCTCTCTCTCTCTCTCTCTCTCTCTCTCTCTCTCTCTCTCTCTCTCTCTCTCTCTCTCTCAACAAAACAAAACCCAAAAAACCTTGTCTCACTATTTAAATCTAAGATTTGCTTTTCAGTACCTCATGCTCTGTTCTAGATCTGTCTTTTTTTTCCAAGGCGGAATGCCTTCAAATGGCCTCTCACAGATTGTGTGGCCTTATTCTTTGTCTCCAAAAGGACAGACCCATAAGGACTGATATCCACCCGGAAGCTGGGCAAATGAGTTTCTTTCCACACAGAATGAATAAAAACCTAGATTAGCATCAGCGCTTCCTGAATTGGAGCTATTCTACTTGAGGGTCCTTGTAGGGGAGCCCACTTTCCTAATCTTCAAGTTAAGTAGTCATTTAATGAGGCATACTTTTCGTCTTTGAATCATAGTTTTGTAGAGCTAAAGGAAATCTCAGAGGTCCATCATTTTCAATCTACTTATTATATGATACAGAAATAGTCATACAGTTTTAGATAGTACATGACTTTGCTTGGGTCATAGCTTTGATAGTATTAGCAGAGCGGGGAACCAGAATCTAGTTTAATGTGTCCTAATCCAAGGGTCTTTTTTTACCACAAAATGCTGCTTTTGAGAAAAAGTTACTAGAACCAGTTAGAAGTTGAGCCTGGGATTTGCTAACTGATTGTCACAAGGTCTTTCTTGCAAACCATTTTTACTGTAGTTTTTTTGAGTTTTTTCTCTTTCCTTTCTTTTTTTTTTTTTTTTTTTTAAGATTAAAACACATTATTGATTTTCTGTTGAGGGCTTTGAGAGTTAGTGGAGAAACATGCCAGTTTTGCCAGAATTAAAACAACCTTAGATTAAAATAAGTGTATCATGAACTCTTTGAGAAAATAATGTCTTTTAAATGTTACGTTCATAATTTTAATTCCTTCAGCTTTTTTTTTTTCTTTTTTCTTTTTTCTTTTCTTTTTTTTTTTTTTTTTTTGACAGAATGAGCGTGAGTGGGGGCAGGGGGTATAGAGAGAGGGAGAGAGAGAGAGAATCCCAAGCAGGCTCCACACTGTCAGCACAGAACCTGACAGGGTGGCGGCGGGACTCAAAATACAAACCATGAGATCATGACTTGGGCTGAAATCAAGAGTCAGGTGCTTAATCAACTGAGCCCCTAATGCAGATGCCCCTAATGCATTCAACTTCTTAAACATGTGAGATAGTTTTTTTTTTTCCTAATACACTCTGAGGTATCTTTGAAAATAAGTGTGTCCAAAGACCTAAAACTTTGGATATCAAGCAGTCCCATGATAGTGCTTTTTAAGGTAATTTGGATTGCCTGTTGATCATTCTGACTCTTCACTGTAGATGAAGTTTCATTTACAGTTCACTTGAAATTCTGCAGAGGCTGGTTATCCAGTGTTATCTGTGTCAGCTGCTTCTCTTTATTCTTTTTTCCTCTGGCCATCTCATTGTTCTTAAAGATGAAAGGGATTGAAGGAAATGTTGCTGACTTTTTAAATAAATGTAGTAGCAGAAGAGGTCATATTTTACAGTGTAATCTCACAATGAAACAGTGAAATCTCCAAATGTAAAATTATTTTGTTATTCCAGGCCCTCATTACAGACCATCTGAAGTTAGTACCGTGCATCTTTTTCAGTAACTTTTAATTTGAATACCAAAATAATATATATCTGTTGTAGACGATTTGGAAAGTACAGACAAGTACAGAGAAGAAAGTAAAAATCATTACTTGTAATGCTAGTAATTAGTGATAACCACTGTTAATATTTTGGTGGGGCTTTTTTTGTTAGTATATATATTTTTTGTTTTCTTTTTAATAATGGGATAATGCATTTGTAACCACCTTTTTAATATGCAAATATTATTTTCCACTTTTAAATGTTCTTCTATAGCATCTTTCATAGATACATATTGTTCTATCATGTGGATATACCATGATTTCTTTAAACAGTTCCTTTTTGAAAGACATTCAGTTTGTTTCTGGTTTTCCCCTAATAAAGTTGTCACTGTCATAGGCCTTGTGATGGAAGAATCTATGATTATTTCTCATAAGACTTTTCAGAAACTGGATATTTATGAGTGAAATCTAAGGCAAAGAACAATTAAATAATAACATAGTATTACATAATAAACCAGTGACTTAATGTTAATTTTCAGTATAGTGTTTAGTTCACATTTATCCTTATAGTTTAAAATGTCACTGTATTTAGGTTGATTTACAATTTGAGTGACAAATGATTTAATTTTAACATAAGCCACTTTGAAAACTGTATTCTTGAGATTGCACGTTAAAGTTTCACTTCACATGTCTGACTTTTAGTCCATATATTTTTCATGACCTTAACATTTTAAAGATCTTTTCTGTTGTTAATTTCCTGAGGGTTAATTATTTGCTTTCTTTTTAAAAGTTTAAATGATTGAATACTATACAGTATAGTGATTATGTAATTGAGCACTTTATTGGTAATATGTATTTGTCTGAGACTAATCTCACAAGATTTTCTTAATAAATTTAGAATTCTTGCATATATCTACAGTATGAACCATTGAGAATTGGTTGCATAATATATAGTACTTTATACTATAAACCTCTACACGTTAGAACATGTTCTTTTTGAGCTTTATTTCATATACCAATGCCATGTTAAATTTTGAATTTTCAATGTATTATACTTGCATCAGAATTGGATCATTTCAAGGATGCCTGGGTGGCTCAGTCAGTTAAGCCTGTGACTCTTGATTTTGGCCCAGGTCATGATCTCATGGTTCATGAGCTCAAGCCCCACATTGGGCTCTGCCCTGATAGCTGAGAGCCTGCTTGAGATTCTCTCCCTCTCCCTCTCCCTGCCCCTCCCCTGCTTGTTCTCCGCCCCCCCCCCCCCCCGCCCTTCTCTCTCTCTCTCAAAATAAATAAATAAACTTTATAAAAAAAAGAATTGGATCATTCCATAAGATTTTTTTCTTATGAATATTGGAAATATTGGTCTTTCTGATCAACTATCTTAGCTATAGCAAATGAAACTAATTTTTGTCAGAACTGTCGAATCAGTTCATGTCACCACCTTTCTTCCCTCTAACCCTACTACCCCTCTACCCTCAATCAAGTAAAAATTACTTTTTTGTGATACTTTATATATAAGGATATTCATCAGATGTCCTTTTATTATATTTAGGGGTACAAGTGAGTGTTTCTTCCATAAACTACAGGTTCCCCAAGGAATTAAATTTTTATTCATGTTGTATCTACCCACTTGTATTGTGCTATGAATTGGGCGAAATAATTGGGAGTCAAATATTTTGGTGTTATTCAGTTAAACTTAATGAACATACTTGATTGCTAGCGGAACTCTGTATTTCCTAAACAAGTTTATTGATAATCTCAAACTTTCTGATGCAAATTGATTTTTATTTAGAATTGCGCAGATGTCTTAGTGTCTCTAAGTGTCAACTAAATAAACATTTTTCTTTTAGGATTTGTTCATACAGATATGACGAAAGACCTGAAAGAAGAACATTTAAAGAAAATTATCCCTCTTGGGAGGTTTGGAGAACCTATTGATGTGGCACATGCGGTTGTGTTTCTTTTAGAATCACCATATGTTACAGGGCATGTTCTGGTAGTGGATGGGGGATTACAACTCACGATATAATTTACAGATTATTCAATTAAAATAGTGATTATAATCAAAGGCACACTTGGGCTGTTGATTTATTTGTATTTGGGCTGTTGATACCTACATGGGTGACATTTGCTAATCAAACTTATTGATGCTACAAATACTATTTCCATTTTTATATGAATATGTCTAAAAAGATCAGTGTGTGACCAGTTGTGTTTTCTAAATGCTAAGAACCTTATAGGCTGTAGCGATCTTAACATATAGACATTTGCAAGTGCTATAAACAGACATTATTTTAATTTACATATTTTGTTGCAAAAGTGGCAAGAATTATATGGTCTAATGGTCATGAATTACTTCATTGTATCAGGCAAAATTCTCTAGAAGTTAACCTTGTGAGCCATTGCTAAGATAAGAGTATTTATAGGGCGTTGGTTAGTTGTCAATATTTTAGCAGTCCTGCCAAAGTTAAACATTGTATTCCTTTTACATATGCCTTAGAAGATCAATTTTTATACAGGTTGAAAAAAAAACATCAGTTAGATACAGGCATAAATTTAGAATCCAATTTCTTTGAGTGCATTACTCCTGATTAAGCAGCTGGACAAAATAATTTACAAATACAAGTGTAGTACAGTTGATCCATCCTATAGAATTTCTCAAAGTGATGTGTAATAATAACCTTTAAGGTTTTAATATCTCGTATAGTAATGAGCTACATAGATATTATCAACTTAGGAAATAGAAGTAGTTTTTTTGTGTGTGTTTTTTTATCCTCAAAACACTAATTTTAGCAAACTACTTAAAAACAGTGTAAGAAATTATGACATTTTAAAAATTCAGAATATTTTGTATGAGTGAATGTAATAATTTTTATAAAATTTTAGAAATAATTACTTATGAATAGCATAAATGATACTTTACTTATGAATAGCATAAATGATACATAAATGATAAATAGCATAAATATGCAGTAACAGTGAATAAGATGTCTTTATAAGGAACAGTTAAAGCATTAATTTTAAAAGAAAATATTTGCCCGAGAATGGAAGACACAAACTGAAATATCAGGCAACATCTATTTTCCATTGAACTCTTTTCTGGGGAATAGTGTGATATTTTAAATGTCACTGGATTCATGTTGATTTTTATTATTTATCATTTTGAAATATGGTTTAAATATTTACTGCACTTTAAAAAGTAAGTTTTATTGGAGCTGAACATTATTTTATGTAAACAGATTTTATTTTATATTGCAAGTCAGTGCAAAGGTGTGAATTGGATGTACTAAATAAATGCAATGTGATAAAAGTAATAAAAATAAAAAATAAAAAGTAATAAAGTCAGATCTAATTTCTATGTCAAGCTTCCTGATTCCTTAAAAAAAAGATTTTAAATTTATCTTCAACATAATCTTTACTTAAAGAAGTTTAGGAAGTAGGAAAGTTAATTAGTGTGAGTAAAATGAGTGTCACTAATCAAATTGTTTACTAAATGCTAGCATGGTAATACTTGGATTTTATCAGGCATTAACAGTTCCAGGTGCATAAAAGAAATGGAGCAGTCTGGATGGTTTCCAGTGTTGTAGCTGATGCTTTTAAGGTAGGAGAGTTTATGGAGAGGAGTAGGCCATTTTTCTAATGCTGCCTCACCTGCAGGCCTTTAGCTACCTGCATTTCTTCTTTATAACATCCCACGTAGGTTTGAGTTTCTTTCTCTGGATATCACATCTTCTGAAATCATCAGTGAGGGTGATTTGACTGGTGATTAGGAAGAAAGCAATACATTTCACTGACTTAATGACATTAAAGCTACAGATAGGTTTAACCTTTAAGTGTGTGTATTTGTACTTCAAGAAATAAAACCTTTTTAACTGTTACAGCCCCCTCACCCAGGTCATAACAAACTAGTAGAATACGGGAAGAGATCTTGAAATAGGTAAAATAAGCCTTTACTGTTCCATTCCAGGCGAATTCTCCTACTCCCTCTGACCTGGTAGAGTTTGCAATTTAATGCATGCATCCTGTTGCTCAAATCAGTTGGCAGGTGTTTTTTATGCGCAGCCATTCAAGAACTTCAGTGAATTCTTAACAACTTGGCAAATATACAGTTGACCTTTGAGCAACATGAGTTTGAGCTGTGTGGGTCCATTTATATATGGATATCTTATAGTATAGTACTGTAAATGTATTTTGTGATTTTATTAACATTTTCTCTAGCTTTATTGTGAGAATACGGAATATAATACATATAGCTCACAAAATGTTTTCACTCACTGTTTATGTTGTTGGGAAGGTTTCTAGTCAACAGTAGGCTATTAATGGTTAAGTTTTTGGGCATCACAATATGTGGATTTAAGACTGTGCAGGTGGTCAGTGTTCCTAATCCCCTGCATTGTTTGAGGGTCAACTATATTCAAATTATCTAATAATTAAGTGTTTTTTAATATTCATTTCATCTTTCAACTACATTGTGAGCTCCTGGGAATAAAGACCATATGGTGTTTTCATTCATTTAGTTAATTAAGAAACCAAATATTGATTGAATTCCAAGCAGGCTCCAAGCTCAGCGCAGAGCCTGACTTGGGGCTCAACCCCACAACCACGGGATCATGACCTGAGCTGAAATCTAGAGTTAGATGCTCAATATACTGAATCACCCAGGCTCCCCTAAACCACCATGATTTTTTGGTTTAAGATCATTAGTCCATTACTTTGTCCTGTTGTTGGTGATAGTCATTGAGATATATCTGTTCTGACTCTTAGTATGTATCCTGGAATATTCTTTTTCGATCAAATCCCTATGATTTACTTTTTGGTAATTTATCTTTTTTGGTCATTTATTTCTAATTTTGATGCTTACTTTCAATTTAAAACTTAATTTGCTGTGGGGCACCTGGGTGACTCAGTTGGTTAGGCATCTGACTCTTGATCTTGACTCAGGTCATGATTTCATGGTTTGGGAGTTTGAGCTCCCCATTGGGCTCTTAGCTGAATGTGAGGAGCCTGCTTGGGATTCTCTCTCTCCATTTCTCTGCCCCTCCCCCTGTTCTCTCTCTCTCTGTCTCTCTCAAAATAAATAAACATTAAAAAAAAAACCTGAATTTGCTATGCTAAGCCAATCAACTATTTTCTCTTAGGCAATAGACCTTAGTTTGAATAATTACCAGAAATTTAATTTAGAATTCTTGGGCTAATAGTTGAGATAAGGGTAGTATCAGTATTACCTGCAGAACTTTTTTTTTTCAAAAGAATATTTTTAATTGAAGTATAGTTGGCACACAATGTTATGTTAATATCAGCAATTCAACATAGTCATTCAACTACTTTATATTCACAACTGTAGCATCTGTCACCATACAACACAATTATAAAACCATTGACTATATTCCCTATGCTGTACCTTTCATTCCTGTGATTCATTCATTCTGTAACTGGAAGCCTGTACTTCCCACTCTGCTTCACCCATTTTGATTACTTCCTCCTATTAGCTTGACTTCTGTATTTAGGGGTATGTTTTATTTTTTGTTTGTTTTGTTTTTGATTCCACATATAAGTGAAATCATGTGTTGTCTTCCACTGTCTTATTTCACTTAGCATAATACCCTCTAGGTCCATTCATGATGTCACCAATGGTAAGATCTGATTCCTTTTTGTGGCTGAGTGATCTTCCAGTGTGTGTGTGTGTGTGTGTGTGTGTGTGTGTGTATACATACCACATCTTGTGTATCCATTCCTGTACTGATGGGCACTTGGATTTTTTCTCTATTTTGGGTATTGCAAATAATGTTTCAATAAACATAGGGGTGCATATATCCTCTTCAATTAGTATTTTCATTTTCCCTAAATAATTACCCAGTAGTAGAATTACTGGATAATATGATATTTCTATTTTTAGTTTTTTGAGGAACCTCCATACTATTTTCCACAGTGGCTGCACCCATTTACATTTTCACCAACAGTGTACAAGTGTTCATTTTTCTCTACATCCTTGTTAACCCTTGTTATTTCTTGTCTTTTTGATTTTAGGCATTCTGATGGGTGTAAGGTGCTATCTCATTGTGGTTTTAATTTGCATTTTCCTAATGATTAGTGATGTTGAGCATCTTTCCATATGTTTGTTGGACATCTGTATGCCTTTTTTGGAAAAATGTTGAATGTGTCCTCTGACCATTTTTAATGGGATTATTTGGGATTTTATGTTGAGGTGTGTGTGTGTGTGTGTGTGTGTGTGTGTGTGTGTGTGTATAATAATAAAATCTTTATCCATTTATCAGTCAGTGGACATGTGGGCTGCTTCCAATCTGGACTGTTTGAAATAATCCTGTTATAAACATAGGGGTGCATGTATCCTTTTGATTTAGTGTTTTTGTATTTCTTGGGTAAATAGTACAATTGCTGGATCTTAGGATAGTTCTTTTTTTAACTTTTTGAGGAACCTCCATACTGTTTCCCAGAGTGGCTACACGTACAGTTTGCATTCCCACCAACAGTGCAGGAGGGTTGCTTTTTCTCCACATCCTCACCAGCCCTTGTTTTTTGTGTTGTTGATGTTAGCCATTCTGACAGGTATGAGGTGATATCTCCTTGTAGTTTTGATTTGCATTTCCCTGATGATAAGTGATGATGAACGTCTTTTCATGAGCCTGTTGGCCATCTGTATGCCTTCTTTGGAGGCATCTTTTATTTTTTTACCATAACCATAGTGGTTATTTTTTTATTATTCTTTAATATTTTATTTTTATTTATTGTGAAGTTACCTAACATACAGTGTAGTCTTGGCTTCAGGAATAGATTCCTGTGATTCATCACTAACATACAGCACCTAGTGCTCATCCCAGCAAGTGCCTTCCTCAATGCCCATCACCCATTTTCCCACCCCACCAGCCCTCATTTTGTTCATTGTATTTAAGAGTCTCTTATGGTTTGCTTCCCTTTCTGTTTGTATCTTATTTTTCCTTCCCTTCTGTGGTCGTCTGTTAAGTTTCTCAAATTTCACATATGAATGAAATCATATGATATCTGTCTTTCTCTGACTTATTTCACTTAGCATAATACCCTCCAGTTCCATCCACATTGTTGCAGATGGCAAGATTTCATTCTTTTCATCACCAAGTAGTATTCCATTGTGCATTTATACCTCACCTCCTTTATTCATTCATCAGTTGATGGATATTTGGGCTCTTCCCATAATTTGGCTATTGTTGATAGTGCTGCTATAAACATTGGGGTGTATATGTGCCTATGAATCAGCACTTCCATATCCTTTGGATAAATTCCTAGTAGTGCTATTGCTGGGTCATAGGGTAGTTCTATTTTTAACTTTTTGAGAAACCTCCATACTGTTTTCCAGACTGGCTGCGCCAGTTTGCTTTTCCACCAACAGTGCAAGAGGGTTCCCCTTTCTCTGCATCCTCGCCAATGTCTGTAGTTGCCTGAGTTGTTAATTTTAGCCATTCCAACAGGTGTGATGTGGTATCATATTGTGGTTTTGATTTGTATTTCCCTGATAATGAGTGATGTTGAGCATCTTTTCATGTGTCTTTTTGCCATCTGGATGTCTTCTTTGGAAAAGTGTCTATTCATGTCTTCTGCCCATTTTTTCCCTGGATGATTTGTTTTTTGGGTGTTGAGTTTGGTAACTTCTTTATAGATTTTTGATACTGTTTATTCAATATGTTATTTGCAAATATCTTGTCCCATTCTGTAGGTTACCTTTTAGTTTTGCTGATTATTTCCTTCGCTTTGCAGAAGCTTTTTATCTAGATGAGGTCCCAATAGTTCTTTTTGCTTTTATTTCCCTTGCCTTTGGAGATATGTAAATTAAGAAGTTGCTGTGGCCAAGGTCAAAGAAGTTGTTGCCTGTTTTCTCCTGTAGGATTTTGATGGTTTCCTGTCTCACATTTAGGTCTTTCATCCCTTTTGGATTTAGTTTTGTGTATGATATAAAAAAAGTGGTCCAGTTTCATTCTTCTACATGTCATTGTCCAGTTTTCCCAACACCATTTGCTGAAGAGACTGTCTTTTTTTTCCATTGGATATTCTTTCCTGCTTTGTCGAAGATTAGTTGGCCATACATTTGTGGGTCCATTTCTGGGTTCTCTATTCTATTCCCTTGATCTATGTGTCTGTTTTTGTGCCAATACCATACTGTCTTGTTGATCACAGCTTTGTAATACAGGCTGAAGTCCGGGATTGTGATGCCTCTTTGTTTGTTTGTTTTTCAACATTACTTTGGCTATTCAGGGCCTTTTATGGTTCCATTCAAATTGTAGGATTGTTTATCCTACCTTTGTTAGGAATGCTGGTGCTATTTTGATAGGGATTGCATTGAATGTGTAGATTGCTTTGGGTTGTATCGACATTTTAACAGTATTTGTTCTTCTGATCCATGAGCATGGAATGGTTTTGCACTTCATTGTGTCTTCTTGAATTTCTTTCATAAGATTTGTATAGTTTTCAGCATACAGACCTTTTATCTCTTTGGTTAAGGTTATTCCTAGGTATTTTATGGTTCTTGGTGCAGTTGTAAATGGGATCATTTCCTTGATATCTCTTTTGGTTGCTTCATTATTGGTGTATAGAAATGCAACTGATTTCTGTACATTGATTTTTATTTCCTACAGCTTTGCTGAATTCATGTATCATTTCTAGCAGTTTTTTGGTGGAGTCTTTCAGGTTTTCCATGCAGAGTATCATGCCATTCGTGAAGAGTGAAAATTTGACCTTTTCTTTGCCAATTTGAATGCCTTTTATTTCGTTTTGTTGTCTGATTGCTGAGGCTAGGACTTCCAACACTATGTTCAACAACAGTATGAGAGTGGACATCCCTGGCTGATCTCAGGGGAAGGCTCTCAGTTTTTCCCCATTGAGGATGGTATTAGCAGTGGGCCTTTTATATATGGCTTTTATGATGTTAAGGAATGTTCCTTCCATCTGAACTTTCTTGACGGTTTTTATTAAGAAAGAATGCTATATTTTGTTAAATGCTTTTTCTGCATCTATTGATAGGATCATATGGTTCTTATCCTTCTATTAATGTGATGTAGCACACTGATTGATTTGCACTAATCAGTATACTAATCAATATATTAATTGAACTAGCCCTGTAGCCCAGGAGTAAATCCCACTTGATCATGGTGAATAATTCTTTTAACATACTGTTGAATTCAATTTGCTAGTATCTTGTTGAGAATTTTTGTATCTATGTTCATCAGGGACATTGTTCTGTAATTCTCCTTTTTAGTGTGGTCTTTGTCTAGTTTGGGAATCAAGGTGATGCTGGCTTCATAGAATGGGTCTTGAAGCTTTCCCTCCATTTCTATTTTTTGGAACAGCTTGAGAAGAACAGGTATTAACTCTCCTCTAAATGTCTGGTAGCATTCCCCTTGGGAAGCCATCTGGCCCAGAACTCGTATTTGTTGGGAGATTTTTGATAACCAGTTCAATTTCTTCACTGATTATGGGTCTGTTCAAATTTTCTATTTCTTACCTTTTGAGTTCTGGTAGTGTGTAGGTGTCTAGGAATTTGTCCATTTCTTCCAGATTGCCTCAGTTTGTTGCCATATAAATTTTCATAGTATTCTCTAATAATTGTATTTCTGTGGTATTGGTTGTGATCTTTCCTCTTTTGTGATTTTATCTATTTGGGTCTCCTCTCTTTTTGAGAAGTCTGGCTAGGGGTTTATCAATTTTGTTTATTCTCTCAAAAAAACAGCTCTTAGTTTCATTGATCTGTTCTATCTTTTTTATTCTATATTGTTTCTTTCTGCTGTTATCTTTATTATTTCTCTTCTGCTGGCTTTGGGCTTTCTTTGCTGCTGCCTTTCTAGCTCTTTTAGCTGTGAGGTTAGGTTCTGTATTTGGAACCTTTCTTGCTTCCACACATCGGCCTGAATTGCAATGTATTTTCCTCTTAGGACTGCCCTTGCTGCACACCAAGGGTTTGGACTGTCATATTTTCATTTTCATTTATGTCCATATATAAATTTCTTCTTTAATTTCCTGGTTGAGCCATTTATTCTTCAGTAGGATGTTAACCTCCATGCATTTGGAGGCTTTCCAAATTTTTTCTTGTGGCTGATTTCAAGTTTCATAGCGTTGTGGTCTGAAAAATGCATGGTATGATCTCAATCCTTTTATATTTGTTGAGGGTGACCTAGTATGTGATCTGTTTTGGAGAATGTTCCATGTGCACTTGAGAAGAATGTGTATTTTGCTGCTTTTGGATGAAAATTTCTGAATATATTTGTTAAGTTCATTTGGTCCAATGTATCATTCAGAGACATTGTTTCCTAATTGATTTTCTGCCTAGATGATCTGTTCATTGTTGTAAGTGGAGTATTAAAGTCCCCTACAATCACAGTGTTATTATCTATACATTTATTTATGTTTGTGATCAATATATTTATATATTCGGGTGTTTCATGTTGGGGGCATAAACATTTACAATTGTTAGCTCTTTGTGATGGATAGACGCCTTAATTATGATACAGTGCCCTTCTTCATCTCTTGTTACAGTCTTCGTTTTAAAATCTAGTTTATGTGATATAAGTATGGCTACTCTGGCTTTCTTTTAATTTGCAATAACATGATAGGTGGTTCTCTGTCCCCTCACTTTCAATCTGCATGTGTCCTTAGGTCTAAAATGAATCTCTTGTAGGCAGCATATAGATGGATCTTGATTGATTGATTGATCTTTTGATTGGGGCATTTAGTTGATTTATATTCAGAGTGATTATTGAAAGATATGGATTTGGTGTCATTGTGTTACCTGTAGGTTTTGTGCTTGTGATGATGTCTCTGGTCCTTTGTAGTGTTTGCAGCATTACACACACAGTCCCCCTTAGGATCTCCTGTAGGGCTGGTTTAGTGGTCGTGAACTCCTTTTAGTTTTTGTTTGGGAAAGCCTTCTCCTATTCTGAATGATAGCTTTGCTGGATAAAGGATTCTTGCCTGCATATTTTTCCTATTCAGCACATTGAATATTTCCCGCCACTCCCTTTTGGTCTGCCATGTTTCAGTAGACAAGACTGCTACTACCCTTGTGTATTTACCCTTGTAGGTTAAGGCCCATTTGTCCCTAGCTGCTTTCAGGATTCTCTTTGTATTTTGCCAGTTTCACTATGATTATGTCATGGCATTGACTTGTTTTTGTTGATTCTGAAGGGAGTTCTCTGTGCCTCTGGACTTGGATGTCTGTTTCTTTCCCCAGATTAGGGAAGTTCTCAGCTATAACTTGTTCGATTAAACTTCTGCCCCTTTCTCTCTCTCTTCTTCTGCAACTCCTGTTATATGGATATTATTTGCTTTCATTTAATCATATAGGTCTCTACTTCTCTCTTCATGGTCTAGTAGTTTCCTTTCTCTCTTTTTTTTCAGCTTCATTATTTTCCATAATTTTATCTTGTATTTCACCTATTCCCTCCTCTGCTTCCATCCTTGCTCTCACTTTGTGTAGTTTATTTTGCATCTCATTTACAGCACCTCTTAATTCATCATGACTCTTTCTTAGGTCTGTGATCTCTGCGGGAATAGATTCTCTGCTGTCTTCTATGCTTTTTTCAAGCTGAGCTCTTAGTCTTATGACCATTATTCTAAATTCTTGTTCAGGTATATTGTTTTATCTGTTTTGAGCAATTCTCTGTCATTTCCTCCTGGAATTTCTTTTGAGGAGAATTCTTCTGTGTCATCATTTTGGCTATGTTTCTGTCTTTTAAGTGTTTTAATATCTTGTTATGTGTCCTGTACCTGCAAGTACTACTATATTAAAAAGGGGTCATAGACTGTCTAGGAAGTGTTTTTGGAGTGTGTTGTGTGCACTAAGTTGTTGTGTATTTGGCTTCTCTATCCCACTTCTCTTAGTGGTGGATTGTTTGGACTTTCCAGCAGGTGTGTTTGTTGAAGTAACCCTGGAAAGAAGGAAAGGTGTTGGTGGGGGGGAGGGGGGGACATCCCATACAAAGAGAAAAATGAAAGGGGCAAAAAACCGAAACAACACAAAAACAAACTAACAACAACACAGGCAGAGAATCAAAGAAACTATAAGGCTTAATACAGAGAGAGAGGAAAATAAAGAAGGAGGTACAGAAAAGGTATAAAAAGAATAATGCCTGATTAAACAAACAAATAAACAGAACACAGAAAGAAAGAAATAAAGAAATAAAAAATAATATAGGTCTGAAATTAAACATATAATAAGAATTGACCAAAAATCAAATTAGAAACTATGAGCCTGATTCTAAAGGAAAAAAAAAAAGAGTTGAAAGAAAAGGGAAAATAGAAGAGAAGGAAAGAAAAGAGACAGAACTCAGACTAATATACAAAACTGCAGGACAGTTGTCTGTTGATGCCTGGGACAAAGGGCTGTGCTGGTCTGGAGGAGAGGCTGTCTGGTTTGGTCAGTGTCAGTCCCACTCCAGTAGATAAACAGTTACCAGGCAAGAAGGGGCAGGGTTTGGTGTAAGTGGTCCCACTTTGCTTTTTTTTTTTTTTTTTTTTTTTAAGATTGTTTTGGCTATTCAGGGTCTTTTGTGTTTCCATACAACTTTTAGGATTGTTTGTTCTAGCTCTGTGATAAATGCTGATGGTATTTTGATAGGGATTGTATTAAATGTGTAGATTGCTTTGGGGTAGTATGGACATTTTAACAATATTTGTTCTTCCAATCCATGAGCATGGATGTCTTTCCATTTCTTTATGTCATGTTCAATTTCTTTCATCAGTGTTTAATAGTTTTCAGAACACAGGTCTTTCTCCTCTTTGGATAGGTTTATTTTTAAGTATCTTATTTTTGGTGCAATTGTAAATGAGATTGTTTTCTTGATTCTTGGTATATAGAAATGCAGCAGATTTCTGTTTACTGACTTTGTAACCTGGAACTTTACTAAATTCGTTTATTCTAGCGGTTTTTTGGTGGAGTCTTTTGGGTTTTGTATGTATAACATCATGTCATCTGCAAAGAGTGAAAATTTGATTTCTTCCATATCAATTTGGATGCCTCTTATTTCTTTTTGTTGTTTGATTGCTGTGGTTAAAACTTCCAGTACTGTGTTGAATAAAAGTGGTGAGAGTGGACATCTTTGTCTTGTTCCTGACATTAAATGAAAAGCTTTCAATTTTTCACCATTGAGAATGATATTTGTTGTGGGTTTTTCATATATGGGCTTTATTATGTTGAGTATCTAAACCTACTTTGTTGAGGGGTTTTTATTATGTAAGAATGTTCTACTTTGTTACGGGGCGCCTGGGTGGCTCAGTCAGTTAAGTGTCCGACTTCAGCTCAGGTCCTGATCTCACGGTTTGTAAGTTCAAGCCCCGCATCAGGCTCTGTGCTCATGTGGCTCAGAGCCTGGAGCCTCCTTCGGATTCTGTGTCTCCTTCTCTCTCTGGCCCTCCCCCAACTTGTGCTCTGTCTCTCTCTGACTCCCAAAAATAAATAAATGCAAAAAAAGAATGTTGTACTTTGTTAAATGCTTTTTTTTTTTTTTTTTGGCATGTATTGAAATAGTAATATAGTTCTTACCTTTCTCTTATTCATGTTATGTATCAGATTGATTGATTTGAGAATATTGACCCACTCTTGTAACCCAGAAATGAATCCCACTTGGTGAGTGATTTTTAAAAAAAATGTATTGTTGTATTCAGTTTGCTAGTATTTTGTTGAGGATTTTTACATCTATGTTAATCAGAGATATTGGCCTGTAGTCCTCTTTTTTTGTGTGGTATCTTTATCTGGTTTTGGTATTAGGGCAATGCTGGCCTCATAGAATGAATTTGGAAATTTTCCTTCCCTTTCTATTTTTTGGAATAGTTTGACAAGAATGGAATAGGTATTAACTTTTCTTTAAAATTTTGGTAGAATTTGCTTGTGAGGCCCTCTGGTTCAGGACTTTGTTGGGAGTTTTTTGATTATTGATTCAATTTCTTTGCTGGTAATTGGTCTGTTCATATTTTCTGTTTCTTCCTGTTTCAGTTTTGGTAGGTTGTATGTTTCTAGGAATTTATCCATTTCTTCTAGGCAGGTAGTTTTTCATAATATTCTCTTATAATTGTATTTCTGTGGTGTTTGTTGTTATTTCACCTCATTTGTGATTTTATTTATTTGGGTCCTTTCTCTTTTTTTCTTTATTACTCTGGCTGTAAGTTAATCAGTTTTATTGTTTTTTTTTTTTCAAAGAATGAGCTCCTGATTTCATTCATCTGTTATGTTGTTGTTGTTTTAGTTTCTATATCCTTTATTTATGTTCTAACCTTTATTTATGTTCTAACCTTTATTATTTTCTTCCTTAAGCTGGTTTTAGGTTTTTTTTTGTTCGTTTTCTAGCTCTTTTAGGTATAAAGTTGTTGATTTGAGATTTTTCTTGCTTCTTAAGGTAGGTCTATATTGCTGTAAACTTCTCTCTTAGAATCGCTTTTGCTGTATCTCAAAGGTTTTTAACCTTTGTGTTTTCATTATTATTATTTTTTTTCTGTATAACCCATTCATTATTTACTAGCATGTTACTTAACTTCCATGTATTTGTATTCTTTGCAGATTTTTTCTTGTGGTTGACTTCTAGTTTCATTGCATCATGGTCAGAAAAGATGAATGGCATGACTTCCATCTTCTTGAATGTGTTGAGACCTGTTTTGTGGCCTAATATGTGATCTATTCCGAAAAATGTTCCATGTGCACTTGAAAACAATGTATATTCTGCTGTTTTAGGATGGGATGTTCTGTATATGTCTGTTAAATCCATCTGTTCCAGTGTGTCATTTAAAGCCATTGTTTCCTTGTTGATTTTCTATTTAGATGATCTGTCCATCAATGTAAGCGGGGTGTTAAAGTCCCCTACCATTTTATTATTATCCGTTAGTTCCTTTATGTTTGTTTTTAGCTGTTTTATGTTTTTGGATGCTTCCATGTTAGATGCATAAATATTTATAATTGTTATATCTTCTTTTTAGATTGTCCCCGTTATTATTCTATAGTGTCTTCTTTGTCTCTTGTTACAGTCTTTGTTTTAACGTCCATTTTGTCTGGTATAAGTATTCCTACTATAGCTTTCTTTTGACATCCATTTACATGATAGGTGTTTCTCAATCCCCTCACTTTGGATCTGCAGGTACCTTTAGGTATGAAATGATTCTCTTGTAGGCAGTATATAGATGGGTCTTATTATTTTTTGTATACATTCTGTCACCTTATGTCTTTTGATTGGAGTAGTGAGTCCATTTACATTCATGTAATTATTGATAGTATGTATTGATTGCTATTTTATTACTTGTTTTGTGGCTATTTCTGAAGATGTTCTCTAATCCTTTCTTGCCTTTCTGTCTTTCATGGTTTGCTGGTTTTCTTTAGTGATGTATTTGGATTTCTTTCTCTTTATTCTTTGTGTATTTATTAGTAGTATTTTCTTTGTGGTTGCCATTAGGTTATATATAACATGCATATGGCCATCTATATTAAGTTGATGATTATTTAAGTTTCAACCTATTCTTTACTCCTCTCCTCCCCACATTTTAGGATATGTGTCATAGTTTACGTCCTTTTATTTTGTGAGTTCCTTGATTGATATTTTACAGAAATATTCATTTTACTGATTTTTTGTTTCCTACCTTCATATTGCAATTTTTGGTCTTTCCTTTCCACTTAAAGAATCTCCTTTAATATTTCTTGCAGGGCTGGTTTAGTGGTCATGAATTTCTTTGGGTTTTGTTTGGGAAACTCTATCCTTCCTTCTATTCTGAATGTTAGCCTTACTGGATAGAGTATTCTTGCCTGCAGGTTTTTCCCATTCAGCATTTTGAATATATCATGCCACTCCTTTCTGGCTTGGAAAGTTTCTGCTGAAAAATCCCCTGATAACCTAGTGGGGTTTCTTTTGTATGTAACTGTCTTCTTTCTTTTGCTGCTTTTAATATTTTCCCTTTATCGCTATACTTTGACATTTTAATTATAATATGTCTTGGTGTGGATCAGCTTTTGTTGATTTTGCTGGGGGTTCTCTGTGCATCCTGCATCTGGATATCTGTTTTCTTCCCTAGGTTAGGGAAGTTTTCAGCTATTATTTCTTCAAATAAATTCTCTGCCCCATTTTCTCTCTTTCTTCTTCTGAGACTCCCATAATACGAATGTTATTATGTTTCATGGAGACACTGCATTTCCTAAGTCTATTCTCATTTTTTGTAATTCATTTTTTTCTTTTGTTCAGCGTGGTTACTTTCCATTATTCTGTCTTCTAGGTCATTATTCATTCGTTTGCCTCCTCTTGCCTACTGTTCATCCCATTAAGTATATTTCTCATTTTGCTTATTGATCTCTTTATCTCTGCTGTGTTATTCATTATCTCTGTTAATGGTCTCACTGATTTTCTCCACTCTTCTCAAGTCCATTGAGTATCCTTATGATTACTGCTTTAAATTCTCCATCAGGCA
The DNA here is from genome assembly GCF_024362965.1 of Panthera pardus. Classification (NCBI taxonomy): domain Eukaryota; kingdom Metazoa; phylum Chordata; class Mammalia; order Carnivora; family Felidae; genus Panthera; species Panthera pardus. The sequence goes on from NW_026526688.1 coordinate 59,638,425, forward strand.
CGTTATTTATATCTGTTTTCTTATATTTCTGGCCATGACCTTGTCCTTTTATTTGGGAGTAATTTCTCTCTTCTCTTATTTTGTCTATGTTTCTGTGCCTGTTTCTGTGTTAAGAATGTCAGCTATGTCTCCGGTTCTTGAGGGTAATGGCTTTATGAAGAAGACATCCTGTAGTGACCTGCATTGAAGGCCTCAGGGCCTGGCATTTCTGGGAGTGTTTCCAATGTGTGCTGCATCTGCTCTGCTGTTGTGTCATGACCACTTTATCCTTCAAGCCAGTTGTCTGTGGAGGCTCTTTGCCTATTGTAGTCAGTGTTTGGTTCCTGGCCTGAATGTGGTGTGTTTTACTAGCTGTGCTTTAGTCTGCTTGTGAAATGAGACCTGTCACCACCTCCACTGGGACCAAGTCCTTGCAAAACTCCTGGGTTGGGAGACATGACATGGGCAGGAATTTGTGCCTGTCTTTTAGGGGGGAATGCCTGCCATGCTGGGACTGAGGCAAGTGAGACTGGGAAGGGTGGTTCCACCGGAGTGTGGGGTGGGGTTTGATATAAGCAAGTTAAGTAGCAAGTGTTTGTGCTATGCAGTTGGCTCGGTGTTTACACTCAGGGGTGGGGAAAGGAAATGGTACCTGCCAGTTCCTTTATTTCCAGAGGGGGTCTCTCCATGAATATTACCTCTGTGGGATAAGCTCTGAGATTAAAAACTAACCTCCCCACTGGTATCCCAGGTGCTCTAAAGATCATTGTTTTCATGCTATACATCCACAGGCTGTTTGCCCTGCCTTTTCTCCAAGAGCAGCTCTAATGTCCTCTAAGCTCTCCCAGAGCCAAGTACACTGATGTCTCTTGCCCTTCTCCGTGACCACGGCTCTCTCCCCATCCCTGTCACCGTGATCTGTTCCTCCCCCAAACTGCATATCTGCACTTCCTACCTTCTTTCATGGGACATCTTTTCCACCTTTAGTTGTGGAGTTTGTTCTGCCAGTCTTCAGATCGATTTCTGGGGTATTTTGGATGATTTGATAGTTGTCTAGTTGTATTTGTGGGATGAGGTGAGTCTAGGGCCCTCCTACTCTGCTGCCATCTTCCACTTCATGGAGCTACTTGAGATGATCATGATTTTTATCCTTCTTTTTATTAATGTGGCATATCACATTGATTTATATGTGAATATTGGGCCAGTCTTGATTCCCTGGAATAAATCCCACTTGACCATGGTAAATGATCCTTTTAATGTATTGTTGAATGTGATTTCCTACTATTTGGTGAGGATTTTTGCATGTAGGTTCATCAGGGATATTGGCCTATAATTTTCCTTTTATTCTGTGTTTCCTTTTTGGTTTTGCCATTAGGGCAATGTGGTCCTCATAGAATGTATTTGGAAACCTTACTTCCTCTTCTGCTTTTTGGAATAGTTTGAGGAGTATAGGTATTAACTCTTCTTACTTGTTTGATAAAATTAAACTGTGAATCCATCTGGTCCTGGACTTTTGGTTTTTGGGAGGTTTTTGCTTACTCATTCATTTTTGTTCCTAGTAATTTGTATGCTGAGGTTTTCTCTTTCTTCCTGATTCAATTTTAGAATATTCTAGGAATTTATCCACTTCTCAGTTGTCCAATTTGTTGGCATATAATTTTTCATAGTAGTCTCTTATAATCCCTGTCTTTCTGTGGTGTCGGTTGTTATTTCGTCTTTTTCCATTCTGATTATATTTATTTGGGTCCTCTATTTTTTTTCTTCATTTGCTAAAGGTTTATCAATTTTCTTTATTGTCTCAAAGCTGTAGCTCTTGGTTTCATTGTCTCTATTTTTTTTTTTTTTTTGGCTCTGTTACATTCACTTCTTCTCTGATCTTTATTATTTCTTTCCTTTTACTGAACTTGAGCTTTATTGGTTTCTCTTTTTCTAGTTCCTTTAGTGTAAGGTTAGATGTTTAAGATTTTTCTTGTTTCTTGAGGTAGGCCTATAATCACTATAAATTTCCCTGTTAAAACTGCTTTCACTGCCTCCCAAAGATTTTGGACATAGTGTTTCTATTTTCATTTGTCTTCATGTATTTTTCTAATTTGATTTGTTGTTTGACTCATTGTTTAGTAGCATATTGTTTAGCTTATGCATGTTAGCGTTTTCCATTTTTTTTCTTGTGATTGATTTCTGGTTTCATACCATTGTGGTTGGAAAAGATGCATGATATGATTTCAGTCTTATTAAATGTATTAAGACTTCTTTTGTTTAACACGTGATCTCTTCTGGAGAATGTTCCATGTGCATTTAAAGAGAATGTGTTTTCTATTGTTTTTGGATTGAATGTTGGCTCTATATCTTTTAAATTCATCTGATCTAATGTGTTACAGGTCAAAGGCACTATTTCTATATTGATTTTCTTTTTTTTTTTTTTCTATATTGATTTTCTGCCCTGTATGATATATCCATTGATGTAGGTGGGATGTTAAAGTCCTCTACTGTTATTGTATTTCTTTCAGTTTTTCTCTTTATGTCTGTTAATATTTGCTTTATGTATTTATGTGCTCCAGTGTTGGTTGCATAAGGTATTTATAATTGCTGGCCTGGCCTGATTGTTATACTAATCCTCTTGTTATACTGATCTCTTTATCATTATATCATTCTTTGTCTCTTGTGACAACCTTTGTTTTAATTTCTATTTTATCTGATACAAGTATTGCTACCTAGGCTTTTCTTCTTTTCCTCCACTTCCTTTTGCATGGAGTATCTTTTCCATCCTCTCATGTTCAATCTGTATGTGTCTTTAGGCCTGAAATGAGTCTCTTGTAGGCAGCATAAATATGGGTCTTTTTTTTTTTTTTTAATCCATTCTGTCACCCTAGGCCTTTTGATTGGAGTACTTATACCATTCACATTTAAAGTAATTATTGATAGGTATGTACTTACTGCAGTTTTGTTAATTGCTTTCTGATTGTGTTTGTAGTTCTTCTTTGTTCATTCTTTTCTTTTCCTCTTGTGATTGATGACTTTCTTTAGTGTTATGTTTGGCTTTCTTTATCTTTTGTGTGTGTGTGTGTGTGTGTGTGTGTATGTGGTATAGGTTTTAGGTTTGTGGTTACCATGAGGTTTATATATAACATCCTAAATATATAATAGTCTGTATTAATTGATGGTCACAAGTTCAAACACTTTGTAAAAGATATTTTTTAATCCCTATTCATGTTTACTATTCCCTCCCCTCCTTCTAATTACGCCCTTTTCTTTTTCACTTAAAGAAGTACCTTTAACATTTCTTATAAGGCTGGATTAGTGGTGATGAATTCTTTTAACTTCTGTTTGGGAAACCCTTTATCTCTCCTTCAATTCTGAATGATAACCGTGTCAGATAGAGTATCCTTGGTTGTAGATTTTTTTCCTGTCATCACTTTGTGCATATTTTTTCCCTATCATCACTGCCTTTTGGACTGCAAAGTTTTTGCTGAAAAATCAGCTGAAAGCCTTAGTGGGTTTCCATTGTTCATAACTATTTGGTTCTCTTGCTATTTTTAAAAATCTCTATTTTTGACATTTTGATCATGTGTCATGGTGTGGACCTGTTTGGGTTCAACATGTTTGGAGCTCTGTGTTTCCTAAATTTGGATGTATGTTTCCTTTCCTAGGTTAGAGAAATTTTCAGCTATTATTTCTTCAAATAATTTTTCTGCCCCCTTTTCTTTGTCTTCTTATTCTAGGACCCCTATAGTATGAATGGTTTTTTTTTTTTTAATTTTTTTTTAACATTTATTTATTTTTGAGACAGAGAGAGACAGAGCATGAACGGGGGAGGGTCAGAGAGAGAGGGAGACACAGAATCTGAAACAGGCTCCAGGCTCTGAGCTGTCAGCACAGAGCCCGACGCGGGGCTCGAACTCAGGGACTGCGAGATCGTGACCTGGGCCGAAGTTGGAGGCTTAACCGACTGAGCCACCCAGGCGCCCCGAGTATGAATGTTTTTGTTTGCTTGATGTTGTCCAAGAAGTCCCTTAATCTATTTTAATTTTTAAAAATTCTCTCTCTCTTTTTTTTTTTCTGTTTAGCTTGGGTGCTTTATATTATCCTGTCTTTCAGAGAGCTGATCTGTTGTTCTGCATCTTCTAATCTAGTGTTGATCCTCTCTTCTATATTTTTCATTTTAGTTATATTCTTTAACTCTGATTATTTTTTAAAAATATTTTCTATTTCTTTGCTATAAGTGAGTTCATCCACTCTTCTGTCTAGTCTGCTGAGGATCTTTATGATCATTTCTTTAATTTTTTTTTAATGTTCATTTATTTTTGAGAAAGAGACGGAGACAGAATGCAACTGGGTAAGAGGCAGGGAGAGAGGGAGACACAGAATCCAAAGCAGGCTCCAGGCTCTAAGCTGTCAGCACAGATCCCAATGTAGGGCTTGAACTCACAAACTGTGAGATCATAACCTGAGCTGAAGTCTGCTGCTTAACTGAGCCATCCAGGCTATGATAATTTCTTTAAACTCTTTGTTAGGCATATTTTTAAACTCTGTTTCTTTAGGTGTTCCCCCCCCCCCCCCCCCCCCCCCCCCGCCCTGAGGTTTTGTCTTGTTCTTTTTGTTTGGAGTATATTCCTTTGTCTCCTCATATTGCTTGACTTTCTATGCTATGTTTATTTCTGTGAATTAGGCAGAACAGCTACTTCGCCTAAACTTGAAGGGATGGTGTTATGTATACTGTTCTTTGTATAGACTGTGGGTGCTTGGTGACTTAGGCTGGTTGGCTGGAGCTATGACTGGTGTGGGCTGGGGATCAGGTCACTTCTTGCTGGGTCTGCCCTGGTGGGATAGCTGGAGCTGAAGTTGGCATGGGCTGGGGTGGTCCCAGGGCTCTCTGCACAGAGGATGCTCTAGCAAGACAGCTGAGGCTGAAGTAGGTGCAAACCAGGGTATCCTGGGCTATCCATGTAGAGGATGCCCAGGCAGAGGAAGCTGAAGTCAGCACAAGCCAGGGAGTCCTGGGGTGATCCTCACAGAGGCCAGGATGGTAGGATAGCTGAAGCTGAAGTGGGTGCAGACTAGGGTGTCTTGGAGTGCTCACTACAGGGAGAACCTTGGCAGGGTGACTGGAATCAAGGCAGGGTGCAAGTTGGTCCCGGGGCATTTCGTTTATGTAGCGCCCTGGTGGGGCAGCTGGAGCTGAAGTGAATGGCTGGGGGACTTCTGGGGCACTCTTCGTAGGGGGCACTCCGGCAAGGTGGTTGGATGCAAGATGGGGCATGGACAGGTGGTAGTCCCCAGGTGCTCTATACAAGGGTGCCCTGGCAGGATATCTCTAGCCGAGGTGATCTTGGGCCAAGATGCCCCTGGGATAGCTGGAGCCAGTGCAGGTGTGAGCTGGGATGTCCAGTAGCGCCATGTGCCAGGGTTGCCTGTGCAAATTGTCTGCAGCCCAAGTGCTGTGGGCCTGGGGTATTCCAGGGGGCTTCAGGCTGTGGCTTTCTGGTGAGATGGCTGGCACCGTCGAGTGTGCTGGCCAGTGGTGTCCTGATATGCACTGTGCCAAGGCCGCCTGAGTGGGGTGGTTTGGGCTGTGTCACCAGGGACCCAGGGCTTGCTAAGGTGATCAGCTGGCTTGTGTGCTTGGACCCTTGTTCACATCCTGGTTATCGAGCTGGAGGAGGAGCAGAAACTAGCGCTCCAGGCCTTCTGACCCCGAGAGAGTTGCAGCAGTTCCCCTGCCAGCTGGCAGGGCTCTAGGGCAAGTTCTTTTATATTCTAGTTGGCCTTTTAAATCACCAGCTCCAGGGTGTCTTGGGCTGGTGTGGGCTTTGCACCTGGGGCTTGCTGAGACAGCAGGCCAGCTATGACATTCATACCATGTTCCAGTCTGTGCTATCAGGTGGCAGGGGAATGGAAACCGGGACACCCGCCAGCCCTTCTGACCCAGACAAGAGTTCCAGCATCTCCTCTGACATCTGGCAGGGTTCTAGTTCCTTTATATTCTAGTTGTCCTATAAACTGCACCTTTTTTTCTATGCCCCAGGACAGATGAGTCTGCTCACGTTCCTCAGTACTAGCTCTCCCTCCCCACTGGAGTTTGCAGTGTTGGGGGTTTATTACTTCATTTATTACTTCATTACTTTGTCTTTATTACTGTGTCTCCTCCTGCCATTCTCTGTGTGGTCTCTTTTGTTGTGCAGGGGCTGTTCAGTCAGCCATCGTTCTTCAGGAGGAATTGCTCTATAAATAGGTATAGATTTGTTGTGCCCTTGGAGGAAGGGAGTTCATAGTCTTCCTATATTGCCATCTTGGACCAGAACCAGCTTTTTATCCCCCCCCTCCAATTTTAAACACATAACAGGAGCCCCATTTCTGGAAATTTTGTTATGTGTCTGATAGAGTGAGGAAGATGTGGACATCTTTTAGAAAGAAAAGTTTTCAGTGATTCAGAGTGTTCATTACTTCATTAAATAAATACTTATTCATTCTTACTATATACCAGATACTACTAGTCATGGGAAGTACAATGGTGAGAAAAACAGAAATGAACCCTGGTTTCCTGGATCTCACAGACTAATGGGGTTGTGGTGGGGGGCAAGCAAACCTTAAACAATAACACAAATGGAAAATGCCTATTGTGATAAGCATGACAACAATGAGAAGCTCTTGTTACTATTAAGTCATCTGACTGGGGAATTTGACCTATTCTGGAACGTTAGGGATGGCTTCTCTGCGGCAGGGATAGTTGAACTCAAACCTTCCATTTAGAAGGAACAGCATGTGTTAAAATCTTTGGTAAGAGGGAACATGGTGAATCAGAGATTGAAAGGCCATTCATTATGCCTGGAATGCAGAGCAAAAGGGAGGGTGGTGTGAGAAGAGGCTGTAAGTCTAGTCTGTACAGATCTTTGTAGCTCATGTTAAATGTTTTGCACTTTATCCTAAGAGTCATTGGAGGATTTCAAGTAGGAGGGAAATGTGATGCATTTTGAAAAGATCATGCTGGTTTTAGTGGGGAGAAAGGGTTGAAAAAGAAAATAGTGTGGGGAGACCTACATTTGAGGTAATGCAAGTGAGAGATAATAGGAAGTTGAATCTAGGGGTAGTGGGAATAATGGAGGTAAGTGGTCAGAGAAAATTAAATCAGCAGTACTTGGCAATGGATTGATTATAGGAAACAGATGCATTTCTGATTTACAGACATGGATGAGTGGTGGTAGCATTTGCAGAAAAAACTGAGTAAGACCAAATTTTATGGAGGGAGGAGAGAGAAGATCATGAGTTTAATTTCAAACATGCTGAATTGAGGTGTCTTGGAGATATCTAGGAGGAGACATCAAATAGGCATAAATTAGGAACTCCAAGGGGGATGTCTGGGCAAGACATACACTGTAAATCATCCCTGTATAATAGTACTTAAAGTCTTGAACACTAAGAATTGAAGAGCTTGCCCAGGTAGAGAGTTTAGAGTGAAAATATGATGATGATATTCCCCAAATACTTGGAGAGTACTTACTATGTGCCAGGCACTCTTCTAAGTGTGAACATAGGGTGGAGTATTGAGTAACAATGGCATTTACTCACTGGTTAGAGATAGATGAGCCTGCAAAAGAGTTTTGAGGACTAGTCAGAGTGGTAGGTGGGAAATGAGGAGAGAACTGTGTTTTAGAAGCCACTAAAAGAAAAATTTCTTGAAGGAGGGAGTCCTGAATATCAGTACTGCTGAACATGTTAAGTAAGGAAGTAAAAGATGGATTGCTAATATGGAAATGATTGATTTCTTAAATGAGAGTTATTTTTGTGGAATGATGGAAACAGAATCCAAAGGCAAATGGGGAAGGAAATTGAAATTGGTTCTTTTACTTCACATTAAATACAAAGATAAATTCCAGAAGAGTCAATATCAAGAATATAAAATGAGTAATAAATCAGTAACAATAACCCTGTAGGAAAATATGCAAAAGTTACAAAACAGGCATTTTATGGAAGAAGAAACACATAGTCAACATATGTTGAACTTATGTTCTAACTAATTAGAGATATACAAGTTAAGACCACAATGAAATTTCATTTGGCATTTGAGTGGCAAAAATTAATGAGTAGGATAATACTAAGTGATAGTGGGACTTCTCAAATTTTAATATGAATTACTTAAAGATCTTTGAAAAATGCATGTTCTGATTTATCAAATCTGGAGTGGGGTCTGACATATACTGGCTTTCTAACAAAGTTTTAAGTGATGCCTATGCTGATGGTCTTGTGGACCACAATTTCAGTTGCAAGGTTGTAAAGGATATAAGTGAATGGGCGCGTTAAATATGACATTGCTGAAATGAGTATTAATTGGTACACAGTTTGGAAAATAGGCATTACTAATAAAGTTGAACACACACATATCCTATAACCCTACTATTTATACAAGGGGAACTCTTGCATATGTGTACCAGGAGACATACATGTAGCAGAACTGTCAGATCTCTCTTTTTTTTAAACATGAAATTTATCGTCAAATTGGTTTCCATACAACACCCAGTGCTCGTCCCAACAGGTGCTTTCCTCAATGCCCATCACCCACTTTCCCCTCCCTCCCATCCCCCATCAACCCTCAGTTTATTCTCAGTTTTTAAGAGTCTCTTGTGGCTTGGCTCCCTCCCTCTCTCTCTCTCTCTCTCTCTTTTTTTCCCTTCCCCTTCCCCACAGTCTTCTGTTAAGTTTCTCAGGATCCACATAAGAGTGAAAACATAGAACTGTCAGATCTCTATCCATCTCTCTTTGGAACCCTTTACCATACTTGTGCATGTTGGTCCTCGTGTACTTTTCATTCCCAGTAGCCACCACCGTTTTCTTTCTGTTGACCGGCTATCCTAAGGCTGCCAGGACACTGTTTGCCTGCTTGCACAGAGAGCTAAAAGTGCCAGGGAATTTATGTTCCCTAGAGTTATATCCACTAGGGAGTTAGTGTTTTCATTTTGTTCAGATAAATCCCCAGAAGTGAGATTGCTGAATCATAGTGTAGTGCTATTTTTTGAAGAGCCTCTTATTTACTACAGTGGTTGCACCAATTTATATTCCCACCAGCAATGTACAGGGGTTTCCTTTTCTCTATATCTTCACCAACACTTGTTATTTCTTCTCTTTTTGATAACAGCCATTTGGCAGGTGTGAGGTGAATTTAGTTTTGATTTGCATTGCCCTGATGATTAGTCATGTTGAACACCTTTTCATGTGCTGTTCGTGTCTGTTCAGGTCCTTTGCCTATTTTTTTTATCAGATTTTTTTTTTTAACTATTGAGTTGCATGAGTTTCTTTAATATAAAATTTTGGTAGTAACCCATTGTCAGATATTTGCAAATGTTTCCTCCTATTTGATAGGTTGCCTTATCAATTTGTTGATGGGTTTCCTTTGCTATGCAGAAGCTTTTTAGTTTGATGTCGTCCTATGTGTTTATTTTTGCTTTTGTTGCCTTTGATTTTGGTGTCAAACCAAAAAATCATCAAAGAGAAATGTCAGGGAGCTTACCATTTGTGTTTTCTTCTAGGAGTTTTATGGTTTCAGGTCTTACATTCATGTCTCCAAATCCTGAGTTAATTTTTATGTATGATGTAAGATAGTGATCCACTTTCATTCTTTTGCATGTGGCTGTCCAGTTTTTCCACCACCATTTGTTAAAGATACTGTTCTTTCCCCGTTGTATATTCTTGGCTCCTTTGTCATAAATTAATTTGCTATATTTGTCTATTTTTAATTTCTGGGTTCTTGATTGTATTCCATTGAACTATGTGTCTGTTTTTGTGCTGATAGTGTACTTTTTTGATTTCTATACCTTTCTAGTCAGGGAATATGATTCCTCCAGATTTGTTCTTCTTTTTCAAGATTTCTTTGGCTGTTTGGGGTCTTTTGTGGTTCTATGCCAATTTTAGAATTGTTCTGTTTCTGGGAAAAATGCCATTGGAGTTTTAATAAGGATTGCATTGTATTTGTAAATTGCTTTGGGTAGTGTGGACATTTTAACAGTCCACTGGAGAAAGAGATCTATCCAGATCTTTCAAGGATTATTGGGAACTGGGTCAAGCTCACTTGTTACTAGGGGATTTTAGACACTGTAATGATTCCCATGTGTATATGGGGGCATATGGAAGCCAGGTGATAAATGGAGTCCTGGCTCAAGTCTGTCTCACAACTGGGCTCACTGTATCACTAGACTCACTGTGTGGTCATTTTCCCTGTTCCTGAATGTGTAATTATCATGGATACATTTAGTAATTGACAGAACCATCACGTTTAACCTATAGAGTAAGAGTCCTCATGGTAGGAAAAGACAGGTGGAAACTACTGGAACTTCTGCACAAGATAGCAAATCAGAAGCAGTAATCTTTCCTGGTTGAATGGTAGAGATTAACGTTAGTCTCAAAGACTTAACAGTTGAAGGTAGTGATTCCTGTCAAATCCCCATTGAATTAATGAGATTTTTCCCTGCAAAGGAGTGATGGTAAGTGATGGTGAACTATTACACATTTAACCAAGTAATTTGCTGACCACAGCTGCTGTATCAGGTAAGACACCCTTACTAGAGTATAGCAGCACAGCCTGTGGCACTTCATATGCAGCAAGCAAGTGATAATGGAGAATGCCTTCTTTAAGTATCTATCAGGAAGGGGGATCAGAAGCAGTTCATACACACTTAGAATGGACAAAAGTACAGGTTTATGGTTGGTCATGTTCTAGGGCTGTATCAACTCTACTTCCTTCTGTCACAATATATTCCAAAGGGACCTTGATTGTCTGGAAATTCAGTAAAACATTATATTAGATAATAACATTCTTTGACAGTGTCCTACATTCCCTTGTCCTTTTTGTATTTTTATTGCATCTTTCTGGCAAACTCATAAATTTACATGATCAACTCTTGGCTTTCTCTGTGTTTATACTGGAAGAGCTAAAGCCTGTGTTAGGAAGTCATGTAAAAGGGAAAAAATGGTTTTATGTGAAATTCATGACTATCAACCTCAAATGGTGACTTTTATTTTCTCTGTAGAGAAGGTGAGAGACTCTCTAGAATCACCATCAAAGGGGCATTGAGGTTCGAGGAGAGTAGGGGAGGCTTGAATTTGTCATTGTGGAGAGTGAGAATGTGAGGTGACTAGAGGAAGGTAATATAATTGCCAGGTAGTGTTGAGGGCCATGTTTGAAGATTATCTGCTACAAAGTTGAGGAGTATTCTAGAATTATGTTTTTTCCCATCCTCATTTTTAGTGATTTTCTGGAGTTAATAATTGCTTTGTTTTATATTTGTTTGGTTTGAAATATATCCATCAAGGTTCTGTCTCCTAAACTTTTTAACAGAACTCTAAAACTCCTCTCTATAGCATGACCTATTACTTTGAGGTATCTTCCTAGTGCCCCCCTTCCCCCTGCATTGTCCCCTATCCACCTGCTCCAATCTGGACTGAATGCTTTTTAGTGTGATGTACAGTTATCAAACTGGGACTTTCCTTTACCACCACCCTGGAAGTTTCTTTTGGCTTGTTTCTGTCTTGGATGATTTATTATCCTAGGAGAGATTGTTGGTTGTTCTCCAAAGTCCATTATACTCTTCTTTCATTGTAATGAAAGTTTGACACATGGCCTTCTGCAAAAAAACAAAGTATACTTCCCAAACTGCATTGCAGTTAAGTGTAGCCATGTGATTAAATTCTAACCAGTGAGATATAAGCATACGGGTCTAGTTCACTGTAACTAGATCTAGTGTTTAACACAGTGATCAACCCCAATCCACAGTAAATATTTGTTGATTTACTAAATCAGTATGTTGCCTCAGCCTTGGAGCCCCTTGACAGCTCCTTGTCATCTCTTGGCAGAGTTTTTCCCGATTATTGAAATCTTTCTCTTTAAGGCTACTTTCTATATCCTGCAAGAAGCTTTTCTTGTCTGCATTCTTCCCCTATTAGGATTATTTCTTATATTAATGTCTGTACTTGAATTTGAGGAGTTACAGTTGTTAAGGGGTTTCTGTATAGTTGCCATAATGGCTGGATTGGTTTGTTATTAAGAATATGTATTAAGTTCTGTTCTGTGACATTTTTAGCACTGCTTACAACAAAAAGTTGATAAAAAAGAGAAGGTCCCCTGGCTTTGCAGGGGAAAAATATCTTATATTGTATTAATTTAGTCTTTACTTGTCTTCAGTAGTGGGTTGTGTGTTTATATTAAGGGTCCTTTTTTTCCCCTCATTGTTTTGTCCTATGTCTGGCACCATGACAGATTGATTTTGACAAATTTGAATTGTATGGATAATGATTAGGTTAGATGAATACTGTGAATCTTTTCAGTATTTAAGATTACTGATTTCCTGGAAGAAAAGGCAATCAAAGATTAACAGAAACTTCACAACTGTTAATATCAATGAGGGTTTTTCTGGAGAATGAAATAAAATTTTCAGATCACCTTCTTTAAAAATCATAAATGAAAGTGGGAGATGGCTTTTCACAAGGGGGAAGATGGCGGCATAGGAGGTTGCTGGGCTCACTGCGTCCTGTTGACCACTTAGATTCCACCCACATCTGCCTAAATAACCCAGAAAACCACCAGAAGACTAGCAGAATGGACTCTCTGGCGCCAAACATAGATAAAAGGCCCACGGAAGAGGGTAGGAAGGGCGGAGAGGCAATGCACGCTACACAGATGGCGGGAGGGAGCTGGAGCAGTGGAGGGGCAGCCCACCCGGCAAGACAGAGCCCCTGAAGTCTGGCTTGCAAAAGCAGAGGGGCCGGACTCTGTTGAGTTCTGACAGCCAGTGGGACTTAACATCTGGAATGTCAACAGCTCTGCTCGGAGAGTGGGAGGGCGAGAGGACACCGGGAGGGAGAGTTGGTGAGCCTGGAAGACAGAGCTCAGCTTGGCAGGGGAACAAAGGCGCTGGCAAGCGCCATATCCCTCTCCCATTCCCCAGCCAAAATTCCTAAAGGGAACCAGTTCCCATCATCTAACTTGCTTGCACCGTGCAAACGCCCAAGGCTGTGCTTCTGTGGATCCATTCCTCCGATGGGTCTGCCTCCGTCCTGGTGCTGCAGGGCCCCTCCTGCAGGGGACCACCGACTGCAAAGGGAGCTAAGCCTGTCCCTCCTGCCCCTGTGCACCTTGCGGATCCACCCCGGCTAATACGCCAGATCCCATCCAAGCAGTACCACAAGCCTGGCAGTGTGCAAGTAGCCCAGACAGGGGCCACACCACTCGACAGTTAGTCCTGCCCTTGGGAGAGGGGAAGATAAGTTACACACCAGTCTGAATGTGGCCCCAGCAGTGGGCTGGGGGAAGACATTGGGTCTGACTGTGGCCCTGCCCACCAACACAAGTTACTCCAGACACACAGGGGAAGTGCCCTGCAGTTTTGAGCCACCGCAAGGACTACCCAAAATGACAAAACGGAAGAATTCTCCTCAAAAGAAACTTCAGGAAGTAGCGACAGCTAATGAATTGATCAAAAACGATTTAAGCAATGTAACGGAATAAGAATTTAGAATAATAGTCATAAAATTAATCACTGGGTTTGAAAAAAGTATAGAGGATAGCAGAGAATCTATTGCTACAGAGATCAAGGGACTAAGAAATAGTCATGAGGAGCTAAAAAATGCTATAAATGAGGTACAAAATAAAATGGAGGCGGCCATAGCATAGATTGAAGAGGCAGAGGAGAGAATAGGTGAATTAGAAGATAAAATTATGGAAAAAGAGGAAGCTGAGAAAAAGATTAAAAAATCCAGAAGTATGAGGGGAGAATTAGAGAACTAAGTGATGCAATCAAATGGAACAATATCCGTATCATAGGAATTCCAGAAGAGGAAGAGAGAGAGAAAGGGGCTGAAGGTGTACTTGAACAAATCATAGCTGAGAACTTTCCTGATCTGGGGAAAGAAAAAGGCATTGAAATCCAAGAGGCACAGAGAACACCCTTCAGACGTAACTTGAATTGATCTTCTGCATGACATATAGTGAAACTGGCAAAATACAAGGATAAAGAAAATTCTGAAAGCAGCTAGGGATAATCAGGCTCTAACTTACAAAGGTAGACCCATAAGAGTAGTGGCAGACCTATTTACTGAAACTTGGCAGGCCAGAAAGGAATGGCAGGAAATCTTCAATGTGATGAACAGAAAAAAAAAATATGCAGCCGAGAATCCTTTATCCAGCAAGGCTGTCATTCAGAATAGGAGAGATAAAGGTTTTCCCAAAGAAACAAAAACTGAAGGAATTCATCACCACTAAACCAGCCCTACAAGAGATCCTAAGGGGGATTCTGTGAATGAAATGTTGCAGGGACCACAAAGTACCAGGGACGTCACTTCAAGCATGAAACCTACAGACATCACGATGACTCTAAACCCATATTTTTCAATAATAACACTGAATGTAAATGGACTAAATGCTCCAACCAAAAGACACAGGGTATCAGAATGGATAAAAAAAAACAAGACCCATCTATTTGCTGTCTACAAGAGACTCATTTTAGACCTGAGGACACCTTCAGATTGAAAGTGAGGGGATGGAGAACTATCTATCACGCTACTGGAAGTCAAAAGAAAGCTGGAGTAGCCATACTTATATCAGACAAACTAGACTTTAAATTAAAGGTTGTAACAAGAGATGCAGAAGGGCATTATATAATAATTACAGGGTCTATCCATCAGGAAGCGCTAACAATAATAAATGTCTATGTGCCGAATATGGGAGCCCCCAAATATATAAAACAATCACAAACATAAACAACCTTATTGATAAGAATGTGGTAATTGCAGGGGACTTTAATACCCACTTACAACAATGGATAGATTGTCTAGACACAGGGTCAATAAAACAAGGGCTCTGAATGATACATTGGATCAGATGGACTTGACAGATATATTTAGAACTCTGCATCCCAAAGCAACAGAATATACTTTCTTCTCAAGTGCACATGGAACATTCTCCAAGATAGATTACATTTGGGTCACAAAACAGCCCTTCATAAGTATACAAGACTTGAGATCATACCATGCACACTTTCAGACCACAATGCTATGAAGCTTGAAATCAACCACAGGAAAAAGTCTGGAAAACCTCCAAAAGCATGGAGGTTAAAGAACACCATACTAAAGAATGAATGGGTCAACCAGGCAATTAGAGAAGAAATTTAAAAATATATGGAAACAAATGAAAATGAAAATACAACAATCCAAACGCTTTGGGATGCAGTGAAGGCAGTCCTGAGAGGAAAACACATTGCAATCCAGGCCTATCTCAAGAAACAAGAAAAATCCCAAATACAAAATCTAACAGCACACCTAAAGGAACTAGAAGCAGAACAACAAAGACACCCCAAACCCAGCAAAGAGAAATAATAAAGATGAGAGCAGAAATAAACAATATAGAATCTAAAAAAACCTGTAGAATAGATCAATGAAACCAAGAGTTGTTTTTTGTTTTTTGTTTTTTTTTTTTTTGAAAAATAAACAAAATTGATAAACCTCTAGCCAGGCTTCTCAAAAAGAAAAGGGAGATGACCCAAATAGATAAAATCATGAATGAAAATGGAATTATTACAACCAATCCCTCAGAAATACAAGCAATTATCAGGGAATACTATGAAAAATTGTATGCCAACAAACTGGACAGCCTGGAAGAAATGGACAAATTCCTAAGCACCCACACACTTCCAAAACTCAAACAGGAAGAAATAGAAAACTTGAACAGACCCATAATTAGGGAAGAAATTGAATCAGTTATCAAAAATCTCCCAAAAAATAAGAGTCTAGGACCAGATGGCTTCCCTGGGGAATTCTACCAGACATTTAAAGCAGAGATAATACCTATCCTTCTCAAGCTGTTCCAAAAAATAGAAAGGGAAGGAAAACTTCCAGACTCATTCTATGAAGCCAGCATTATGTTGATTCCCAAACCAGACAGAGACCCAGCAAAAAAGAGAACTACAGGCCAATATCCCTGATGAATATGGATGCAAAAAATCTCAATAAGATGCTAGCAAATTGAATTCAACAGCACATAAAAAGAATTATTCACCATGATCAAGTGGGATTCATTCCTGGGCTGCGGGGCTGGTTCAACATTTGCAAATCAATCAATGTGATACATCATATTAATAAAAGAAAACCATATGATCCTGTCAATCGATGCAGAAAAAAACATTTGACAAAATTCAGCATTCTTTCTTAATAAAAATCTTCGAAAAGTCTGCATAGAAGGAACATACTTAAACATCATTAAAGCCATTTATGAAAAGCCCACAGCTAATATCATCCTCAATGGGGAAAAACTGAGAGCTTTCCCCCTGAGATGAGGAACATGACAGGGATGTCCACTCTCACCGTTGTTCTTTAACATAGTGTCGGAAGTTCTAGCATCAGCAATCAGACAACAAAAGGAAATCAAAGGCATCAAAATTGGCAAAGATGAAGTCAAGCTTTTACTTTTTGCAGATGACATGGTATTATACATGGAAAACCCAATAGACTCCACCAAAAGTCTGCTAGAACTGATATATGAATTCAGCAAAGTCACAGGATACAAAATCAATGTACAAAAATCAGTTGCATTCTTATACACTAATAATGAAGCAACAGAAAGACAAATAGACACTGATCTAATTGACAATTGCACCAAGAATCATAAAATACCTAGGAATAAATCTAACCAAAGATGTAAAAGATCTGTATGCTGAAAACTATAGAAAGCTTATGAAGGAAATTGAAGAAGATATAAAGATATGGAACAACATTCCGTGCTCATGGATTGGAAGAATAAATATTGTCAAAATGTCAATACTACCCAAAGCTATCTGCACATTCAATGCAATCCCAATCAAAATTGCACCAGCATTCTTCTCGAAGCTAGAACAAGCAATCCTAAAATTTGTATGGAACCACAAAAGACCCCGAATAGCCAAAGTAATATTGACGAAGAAGACCAAAGTGTGAGGCATCACAATTCCAGACTTTAGCCTCTACTACAAAGCTGTAATCATCAAGACAGTATGGTATTGGCACAAAAAGCATAGACACATAGACCAATGGAATAGAACAGAGACTCCAGAATTGGACCCACAAAAGTATGGCCAACTAATCTTTAACAAAGCAGGAAAGAATATCCAATGGAAAAAAGACAGTCTCTTTAACAAATGGTGCTGGGAGAACTGGATAGCAACATGCAGAAGAATGAAACTAGACCACGTTCTTACACCATTCACAAAAATAAACGTAAAATGGATAAAGGACCTGAATGTGAGACAGGAAACCATCAAAACCCTAGAGGAGAAAGCAGGAAAAAAACCTCTCTGACCTCAGCCGCAGCAATTTCTTACTTGACATATCTCCAAAGGCAAGGGAATTAAAAGAAAAATGAACTATTGGGACCTCATGAAGATAAAAAGGTTCTGCACTGCAAAAGAAACAATCAGCAAAATAAAAGGCAACCAACAGAATGGGAAAAGATATTTGCAAATGAGATATCCGACAAAGGGCTAGTATCCAAAATCTATAAAGAACTCACCAAACTCCACACCCGAAAAACAAATAATCCAGTGAAGAAATGGGCGGAAAACATGAATAGACACTTCTCTAAAGAAGACATCCAGATGGCCAACAGGCACATGAAAAGATGTTCAGTGTCGCTCCTCATCAGGGAAATACAAATCAAAACCACACAGATACCACCTCACGCCAGTCAGAGTGGCTAAAATGAACAAATCAGGAGACTATAGATGCTCAAAGGATGTGGAGAAACAGGAACCCTCTTGCAGTGTTGGTGGGAATGCAAACTGGTGCAGCCACTCCGGAAAACAGTGTGGAGGTTCCTCAAAAAACTAAAAATAGATCTACCCTATGGCCCAGCAATAGCACTGCTAGGAATTGACCCAAGGAATACAGGAGTGCTGATGCATAGGGGCACTTGTACCCCAATGTTTATAGCAGCACTTTCAACAATAGTCAAATTATGGAAAGAGCCTAAATGCCCATCAACTGACAAATGGATAAAGAAGATGTGGTTTATATATACAATGGAATACTACTTGGCAATGAGAAAGAATGAAATCCTGCCATTTGCAGTAACATGGATGGAACTGGAGGGTTCCATGCTGAGTGAAATAAGTCAGTCAGAGAAAGACAGATACCATATGTTTTCACTCTTATGTGGATCTTGAGAAACTTAACAGAAGATCATGGGAGAGGGGAAGGAAAAAAAAAGAGAGGGAGGGAGCCAAACCATAAGAGACTCTTAAAAACTGAGAATAAACTGAGGGTTGTTGGGGGGTAGGCATTGAGGAGGGCACCTGTTGGGATGAGCACTGGGTGTTGTATGGAAGCCAATTTGACAATAAATTTCATATTAAAAATCATGAATGAAAACAATTAAACTGTCGAAAGGGCCACAATAAAGTTGAGGTTAAAGGAAAAAGTTTGAGAGAACATATGTATGCTCAAATTTCTCAGATCCTTATTTTCCACAGTAGCCTAAATTCTGATCATACAGTTGGCTAATCATGGAACACAAGCATGGGGAATGAGTTGAATAGGGTTAATGGTCAGAGTATTGTGCTATGATGACTTAGATGTCATTACCAGAAAAATACCCATGCTTGTTTGATCAGGCTGTTTGATTAAGCATTTTCTTGTTGTGGTGCTTGGCAGAATAGTTGACATTGGAAGAATGATTACTGCATTAAAAACAAAAACAAAAGTGGTTCAACTTTCATACAATATATTGTAATGAAATAATGATTCCATCATAGAAATTCACTTTTTCCACCAAATACACTGTACAAAAAAGAAAGGAAAATTTCTGGTATTGTAGCAAACAATAGGAAATGGGGGAAAATTCCATTTACAATAGTATCAAAGTATTCAAATATTTAAAAATAAATTTAGGGCGCCTGTGTGGCTCAGTTGGTTGAGTGTCTGACTTCGGCTCAGGTCATGATCTCATGGTCCATGAGTTCGAGCCCCGTGTCAGGCTCTGTGCTGTCTGTTCAGAGCCTGGAGCTTGCTTCAGATTCTGTCTCCCTCTCTCTGCCCCTCTTCCACTCATGCTCTCTCTATCAAAAAATGAATAAATGTTAAAAAAATAAATTTAACAGAAGCATAAGATCTCTGCATTGAAAACTACAGAATATTGATTGTTGAGAGAAAATTAAGATCTAAATGAGTAGAGAAATTTACTGTGTTCTTAGATTAAAAGATTCAGCATGTCAGGTAATATGTTAGTCTTAAATTGATCTATATATAGCTTCAGTACAGTTTCAATAAAAAATCCAACAGGTTTTTTTTAAAAGATAGAAATTGATAAGCTGATTTTAAGTTTATATGGAACTATAAACAACCTAGATTAGTCAAAGCAATTTTATATAAGGTGAACAGATTTGGAAAAATTACCACCTTATTTCAAGACTAATTATAATGCACCACTAATGAAAAAGTGTGGTAGTGGTAAAAGGATAGATATTATCGATCAGTGGAACTGAAAAGAGAACCCAGGGCTGGATCCACTCAAGAATGCTCAGTTGGTTTTTGACAAAGCTGCCTAGGCTATTGAATGAAGAAAGGGAAGTCTTTCAGCAAATGGTGTTGTGACAACTGTATAGTCTGTCATATAGAAAAATGAACCTTGACCCTAACTTCACACCATACATAAAAGTTAATTTGAAATGGATAAGATCATAAATATAAACACTAACATTATAAAACTTCTAGAAGAAAATATAGAAATAAAAGTTTGTGACCTTGAGATAGGCAGAGATTACATAGGGCACAAAAGGCAAAAATCATGCAGAAAAAAATGGTAAATTAGGTTTTATCAAAATAAAGAATTCTTGCTCTTTGGAAGATCCTATTAGGAAAATGAAAGGTAAGTCAGAGACTAGTAGAAACTATTTGCAATACATATATGAAAAAGAACTTGTATTCAGAATATGTAATAAGCTGTTACAACTAAAAAGCAGACAGCCAAATAAAAAATGGCCAAAAGATTTTATTAGACACTTCACAAAAGAAGATCTATGAATGACTGTAAGTACCCCAGAAATTGCTCAGTAGCTTAAGTGATCAGGGAAATCTGAATTAAAACCATATTGAACCACAGTGAGATATTACTATGTACCCATTAGAATAGTATAGTGAAAAAGACTGATAATACCTATTGTTGAGTATACAGAGTAACCACAACTCTCATATGTAACTGATGGGAATTTAAAAAAGTTAAAAGCTGTTTGAAAACTGTTGGTGGTGTCTTAAAAAGTTATACACTTAGTGTACCACTCAGCCATTTTACTCCTAAATACTTTCCCAGTATAATAAAAATACATGTGCACACAAAGATTTGTACATTATTGTTTACAGCAGCTTTATTTATCATAGCCAAAATTGTAAGCAACTACACATTCATTAATAAGAGAAAGGATAAACAAAAACTGGTATATTCATACAATGGAATACTGCTCAGCAGTACAAAAAGAATCAACTACTGATACACGTGGGTGAATTGTGGGTGAATTGCAAAATAAGCTGGGTGAAATAAACAGACCAGAAAAAGTACATACTATGTAATTCTACTTATCTAAAATCCTAGAACGTATAAACTAATCTCAAATGACAGAAAGTATGTGAGTAGTTGTCTGGGCCTAAGGGTAGATGAAGCGGGGGGGCTACAAAGAGGCACTGGAAACTTTTCAGGGTGATGGATATGTTTTGTGTCTTGTGGTGGCAGCTTTATGGGTGTATATGTCTTCAGAATTAATCAAATTATACATTTTAAATGAACGAATTATACCTCAGTGTTGATAATAAAGAAAAGGAGGATGGTGGGAGGGGGGAATAAATTTGTGAATTTTGGGTGAGAATACAACTCGGGGCATACCCTTTGGAAAACAAAATTTCCCTCCATTTTCACTAGGGGCACAACAACGTCTTCTTAATTAACAGTCCTATAGTAACATGTCATGGATGTCATCTAGTGTGACATTTGCCAGAACAACCAAAGTGATTATTTAGTTTTTTTAAATTAGAAGCCTCCAAATTGTCTTCAACAGTAAATAAAATCACTTTTATTTTAGTCTAAGTACAAGAGTTTAGTATTAATTTCTTCCTTAAAAAGCTTTTGGTGATCAAGTTTTCAAATAATGCTGATGTGGTATTCAGAATGCTGTATATCCTGAAGAAGCAATACAATTCTTCCTTCCTGAGAGTGATGTAAATCTGTGCTTTATTTTGAAATTAGTTTAGCTGACTAACATATTTTGGTATTGTGGGTATTTTTGAAATTAATACATACAGTGCTTTGCCAGGAGTGTAATAGGAATTGTTTGTGTATATCATACTGGCATTTTGAGTGATCATTTTTTTTTGAATTTGGATTTTTTAACATATATTCTCATGGATCACATTGCACATATTCTTTTAAAATTTCAGATTTGTACGTATATAAAGAACCAGGTAAGCATTTCCACTAGTAGTACACAGCTGTTCAACCATGAAGAATATACTAGGCTTTTAAAAAATTTAATTAATTTAATTTAATTTAATTTATTTAATATTATTTTTAAATTTACATCCAAGTTAGTTAGCATATAGTGCAACAATGATTTCAGGAGTAGATTCCTTAGTGCCCCTTACCCATTTAGCCCATCCCCCTCCCACAACCCCTCCAGTAACCCTCTGTTTGTTCTCCATATTTAAGAGTCTCTTATGTTTTGTCCCCCTCCCTGTTTTTATTTTTGCTTCCTTTCCCTTGTGTTCATCTGTTCTGTGTGTTAGAGTCCTCATATGAGTGAAGTTATATGATACTTGTCTTTCTCTGACTAATTTCACTTAGCATAATACCCTCCAGTTCCATCCATGTAGTTGCAAATAGAAAGATTTCATTCTTTTTGATTGCCGAGTAATACTCCATTGTATATATGTACCACATTTTCTTTATCCATTCATCCATCAGTGGACATTTGGGCTTTTTCCATACTTTGGCTGTTGTTGATAGTGCTGCTATAAACATTGGGGTGCATGTGCCCCTTCAAAACAACATACCTGTATCCCTTGGATAAATACCTAGTAGTGCAATTGCTGGGTCGTAGGGTAGTTCTATTTTTAATTTTTTGAGGAAATTCCATACTGTTTTCTAGAGTGGCTGCACCAGTTTGCATTCCCACCAGCAGTGCAAAAGAGTTCCTCTTTCTCCGCATCCTCGCCAACATCTGTTGTTGCCTGAGTTGTTAATATTAGCCATTTGACAGGTGTGAGGTGGTATCTCATTGTGGTTTTGATTTGTATTTCCCTGGTGATGAGTGATGTTGAGCATTTTTTCATGTGTCGGTTGGCCATCTGGATGTCTTCTTTGGAGAAGTGTCTATTCATGTCTTTTGCCCATTTCTTCACTGGATTATTTGTTTTTTGGGTGTTGAGTCTGGGAAGTTCTTTATAGATTTTGGATATGAACCCTTTATCTGATATGTCATTTGCAAATATCTTTTCCCATTCCGTCAATTGCCTTTTAGTTTTACTGATTGTTTCCTTTGCTGTGGAGAAGCTTTTTATTTTGATGAGGTCCTGATAGTTCGTTTTTGTTTTTGTTTCCCTTGCCTCTGGAGACGTGTTGAGTAAGAAGTTGCTGTGGCCAAGATCAAAGAGATTTTTTCCTGCTTTCTCCTCAAGGATTTTGATGGCTTTCTGTCTTATATTTAGGTCTTTCATCTATTTTGAGTTTATTTTTGTGTATGGTGTAAGAAAGTGATCCAGATTCATCTTTCTGCATGTCGCTGTCCAATTTTCCCAGTATCACTTGCTGAAGAGACTGTCTTTATTCCACTGAATATTCTTTCCTGCTTTGTCAAAGATTAGTTGGCCATACATTTGTGGGTTCATTCCTGGGTTATCTATTCTATTCCATTCATCTTTGTGTCTGTTTTTGTGTCAATACCATACTGTCTTGATGATTACAGCTTTGTACTATAGCTTGAAGTCCGGGATTGTGATTCTTCCTGCTTTGGTTTTCTTTCTCAAGATTGCTTTGGCTATTTGGGGTCTTTTCTGATTCCATACAAATTTTAGGATTGTTTGTTCTAGCTCTGTGAAGAATGCTGATGTTATTTTCATAGGGATTGCATTGAATATGTAGATTGATTTGGGTAGTATTGACATTTTAACAATATTTGTTCTTCCTATCTAGGAGCATGGAATCTTTTTCCATTTTTTGGTGTCTTCTTCAATTTCTTTTATAAGGTTTCTATAGTTTTCGGCATATAGATTTTACACCTCTTTGGTTAGGTTTATTTCTAGACATTTTATGGTTTTTGGTGCAATTGTAAATGGGATCGATTCCTTGATTTCTCTTTCTGTTGCTTCATTGTTGTTGTATAGGAATGCAACAGATTTCTGTGCATTGATTTTATATCCTGGAACTTTGATGAATTCATGAATCAGTTCTAGCAGTTTTTTGGTGGAGTCTTTTGGGTTTTCCATATAGAGTATCATGTCTTCTGCTAAGAGTGAAAGTTTGACCTCCTCTTTGCTGATTTGGATGCCTTTTATTTCTTTGTGTTGTCTTATTGCTGAGGCTAAGACTTCCAATACTATGTTAAATAACATTGGCGAGAGTGGACATCTCTGTCTTGTTCCTGACCTTAGGGGGAAAGCTCTCAGTTTTTCCCCATTGAGGATGATATTAGTGTTGGGTCTTTTGTATATGGCTTTTATGATTCAAGGTATGATCCTCGAGGTATGATCCTTCTATCCCTACTTTCTTGAGGGTTTTTATCAAGAAAGGATGTTGTATTTTTGTCAGATGCTTTCTCTGCATCTATTGAGAGGATCATAGGATTCTTGTCCTTTCTTTTATTGATGTGATAAATCACATTGATTGTTTTGTGGATATTGAACCAGCCCTGCATCCCAGGTACAAATACCACTTGGTCATGGTGAATAATTTTTTTAATGTATTATTGGATTTTTAAAAAATGTATTGTTTAATGTATTGTTGGCTAATATCTTGTTGAGGAGTTTTGCATCCATGTTCATCAGGGAAGTAGGTCTGTAGTTCTCTTTTTTAGTGGGATCTTTGTCTGGTTTTGGAATCAATGTAATACTTGCTTCATAGAAAGAGTTTGGAAGTTTTCCTTCCATTTCTGTTTTTTGGAATAGCGTCAAGAGAATAGATGTTAATTCTTCCTTAAATGTTTGGTAGAATTCCCTGGAAAGCCGTCTGGCCCTGGACTCTTGTGTTTTGGGAGATTTTTGATTACTAATTTGATTTCTTTGCTGGTTATGGGTCTGTTCAAATTTTCTATTTCTTCCTGTTTCCGTTTTTGTAGTTTATATGTTTCTAGGAATTTTTCCATTTCTTCCACATTGCCCATTTTATTGGTGTATAATTGCTCATAATATTCTCTTATTATTGTTTTTATTTCTGCTGTGTTGGTTGTGATCTCTCCTCTTTCATTCTTGATTTTATTTATTTGGGTCCTTTCCTTTTTCTTTTTGATCAAACTGGCTAGTGGTTTATCAATTTTGTTAATTCTTCCAAAGAACCAGCTTCTGGTTTCATTGATCTGTTCTGTTTTTTTTTTTTTTTTTTGGTTTCGATAGCATTAATTTCTGCTCTAATCTTTATTATTTCCTGTCTTTTGCTGGTTTTGGGTTTTATTTGCTGTTCTTTTTCCAGCTTTTTAAGGTGTAAAGTTACGTTGTGTATCTGTGACCTTTCTTCCTTCTTTAGGAAGGCCTAGTTTGCTATATACTTCCCTCTTATGACTGCCTTTGCTGTGTCCCAGAGGTTTTGGGCTGTGGTGTTATCATTTTCATTGGCTTCCATGTACTTTTAAAATTCCTCTTTAACTTCTTGGTTAGCCCGTTCATTCTTTAGTAGGATGGTCTTTAGTTTCCAGGTATTTGTTACCTTTCCAATTTTTTTCTTGTGGTTGATTTTGAGTGATCTCTTATACTAACTTCTCATCTACTAAAAGGTTGTTATGTCACTAATTTTTAGTTCCTTTTCATAAATGTTCAAGGTCTGGCCCCAGTAGAGGGTTTCATATCTTTTGCGCTGAGGTTATTGGAACGATAAGGCCCTTGGGGCTAGAAAGTCTTGGTTTCACATTCTAACTCTGTAAATAGTTGAGTGATTTTGGTAAATTACATTCCTCTTTTCAGCCTGTTTACTCACCTGTAAAAGAATAACAATTTCTAGAATTGCTGTAAGTATTAATAAAATAGCATTAGTGTGCTAGTACAATGCCTGGCATGTAGTAGGTGGTTAGTAAATGTTATTTCCATTCCTCCTGAGAGGATTTCTGGTATCTCTTATTTGGATTCTCTGAGTGCCAGAAGCATTATGTTTTGTACTCCAGTGTTTCCACTTTTATTGATGTACTTTCTCAGCTTTATTTTTTCAAGTCCTGTTTTTAAAATTTATTCATCTTGATCTGACACGTATGGGTTATGAGCAATATGATTTTTGGTTTATTCACAAAATGTTAACCATGATCTATATCTCTGAGAATATCGCAGAGAGTGAAAACTTAATCTAAAATCAGTGTCTGCTGTGTATATTGCATTCTTTACATCAGGCACTTTATTCCCCTTAAAGGGGTCTGTTAGAAGTAAATATTTATGCCGTTAGGCCATCAGGGAACTGGCAAGCCATCATGCAACTTTTTCATGGTTTCTCAGAGTCTGAGTCATTTTAATCACACCTTTCTCTGTGATTCTTTTGTATGAGTTCCAATTAATCCCTATGGACATTGCTGTTCCACAGCTGGCAGCTTTTCTGCTCTTGGCCCATGCTCCATGGCTTGCTCTGACCAGTCTCTTGATATGCACAAGAAGTCAGTTCTAAAACTGGGTGGCCTTAAACTTCAATCCATAGTGAGAGTGGGCTGGGGCTAGGACTGAGAATATATTTCTACAGAATATTTTGCAGTGTATCTTCCATAATGGCCCTGCCTTCTTTCCAATTTTTCACAACTGGGAAAACTGTGTATCAGTCTTGTGAGTGAAAAAGGTGACCTAAGCTACAGATTGAAAGCAATCAAAGAGAAAACCAAAGAAGCATAAAATATATTTGAAAGAGTACCTACTGTCCAAAACTCCAGCACTACCATTTTTATGGTTCAGTATTTAAATTTAGTTTTTATATGTGTCACTTACACATTGACAGAGAGTCATTTGATATTAACCTCCTTATTTGTAATTAACATGTTTGTTTTTTTCAGAATTAGGCATTATGTGACAACATCCCACTAAGAAGATGATTTTCTCTCTGTGAGCTGCAAGCACCCCCAGCATTCTGGATGCAAGCACACTTCCCATTTCACCAGTTCTCAGTATAGTTACATCATAATGAGCAGTTACATTATTATAATTACATAAACAGTATTCATAGCTGAGCTGTGTTAGTATTTGGTGTTTACTTTTCTTTCCCGGCACAATATTTTGTTTTCCTTGGAATGGATAATCTTATTTGTTTAGTTTTCTGTGTTCTCAACACTCACTAATCCCAAACCTTTCCCAATTATATAAATATCCTGTTGATACAGTTGGCCCCTGAACAACACGGGGTTTCGGGGCACTGACCTGCCTCCCCCCATGCAGTCGAAAATGCACATATAACTTTTGACTTTCTCAAAACTTGACTACTCGTAGCGTACCATTGACCAGAAGCCTTACTGATAACAGTTGTTTAACACGTGTTTTCTATGTTATATGTATTATATACTGTATCCTTACAATAAAGTAAGCTAGAGAAAGAAAGTGTTAAGAAAGTCATAAAAAGGGAAAATACATTTATAGTACTGTATTGTATTTATTGAAAAAATTCTGCATATGAATGAACCTGCACCATTCAAACCTGTGTTGTTCAAGGGTCAACTGTGTATGCCAAAACACTGGGTAATGAATCAAATTTATGCTTTCAATAAGTCTTTCTTGCCTCCTGATCTGCTAAGTCTTGACTGGTTATTCTCTAGATTTGCTGCATAACTGTTTTCTTGGGATCTTCCCTCAGTATCATCTTACACATTCCCTTTGCTTCTCCCATCTGTTGGATCCCCTGTGGATCTCATATCTTACTTTTTTGATTTACGACTTCTTTGGTAGAACACATCTTCAGGTAACTTCCTGAGAAAAGGTGCATAGGAGATAACATTTTTGAGAACTTCATTCTTTGTCTTTAATTCTTCCTATTTGTTAAATTGACCGAGTATGGTATACTAGGTTAGGAATCCTTTTTCCTCAGAATTTTCAAGGAACTCCTCCAAAGTCCTACGTCTTCGTGTTGGTATTAAGAAGTTTTAAAGAAAACCTGTGTCTTTGGTATCTATATTTCTCTCTGGAAGTGCTTAAGACCTTCTTTTTGCCCATAGCATTATAAGATTTTATTATGGTATGCTTTGGCATGGGTTTTTTCATCTATTGGTGTATGCTTTCAATCTCTCACTCTCCTTTTTGCCTTACTTTCTGGGTATGTCCCCCAATTTTATCTTGATACTACATTTCAATTAACAGCTTTTATTTTTATTTATTTTTATTTTTTTAAGTTTATTTTGTGTGTGTGTGTGAGAGAGAAGGAGGGCTGGGTGGGGAAGGGGCAGAGAGAGAGAGAGAGAGAGAGAGAGAGAATCCCAAGTAGGCTCCATGCTGTCAGCACAGAGCCTGACTTAGGGCTCCATCTCATGAACTGCGAGATCATGACCTGAGCCAAAATCAAGAGTCAGATGCTTAACTGACTGAGCTGCTATGCACCCCATCGCAGCTTATTTTCAATTCCTAAAATATTCTTTTTGTTTTCTGAATATTCCTTATTCATAGCATCCTGTGCTTGTTTCCTAGATGCAGTGTTTTCTTCTATTTCTCTGAGTTTATTAATAATAGAAATTTTCTGCTTTAGGTACTCTATTTCTCTGAGTCGCTTTACTTTTTGGATTCTTAGCATATTAGATGCTGTTCTCAGATCTTTTGTGATTTTTGGCTGTTTGTTTATACTTAACAGTGGGATATTAAAAACCACAATGGATTGAACTCAGGGCTGATCTACCTCCAGAGCCACTTGCTAATTTGCAGGAAATGCTGGAGACAGAAGAACATGTTGAATTGCACCATGAGTAGCACTTGACAAAATCCAGTCTATAAAACATGGTATAGCCCCAACTGTTTGATTTTTTCAATAAATAAATTATAAGAAAAAGAAAGATGAAAGGAAAACTGTAGATTAAGAGAGACTTTAAAAACATATTAAATTTAAAAACAGGGCAAACTAAACTTTGCACTTAAAAAGATAAAACAGTAAATTTTATGTTGCATCTATTTTACCACAATTTAAAACAACAACAACAAAAACAACAGGGGCAAGATGAAATGATAATATTCATAGGACATGTAGAGGGGCTTCTGGGGTATGTGGCAAAATTATGTATCTTGACCTGGATGGTGATTTTAAGAATGTTAGCCTTAGAAGAAACCACTAATCTACATATTTGTTTTATTGGTTTTTTTTTTCTTTTGGTATATGTGTTTTATTTTGAAATATGAAGGTTTTTTTTAAGTTATTTTAAAAGAAATAGCTTCTTGTACATAGGTGGGGATTGTTGGCTATGGTCTTCACCATGGGATGATGTGGACATTTTCACTGGCAGAATCCCAAGTCAGTTTTTTTTTGCTCATTGGTTCTCAAATGTTTTGGTCTAGGGACCCATTTATGTGCTAAAAAGGATTAAGGACCCCAAAGAATTTGTTTATGTGGGTTACATCTATTAGTATTTGCCATGGGTTACTTCTATAAGTAATTTCCAGAATTAAAACTGAATATTAAAAACATTTATCCATCAAAAATTGTATTAACATTTCATTTTAATATAAATATTTTTATGAAAAATGATGTTATTTTTAAAACAAAAAAAGAAGTGACATTATTTTACATTTTTGTAAATCTTTTTAATATCTAGCTTAATAGAAGACAGCTGGGCCCACATTTTTTCTGCTTTTAATATTTTGCAATATCACACATAGTGTAGTCTTTGAACACTTGATACTTTTGAGAGAATGAGAGTGAAAATGGAAAATAACATTTTAGTATTACGTTGCTTACTCTCTGAGAGGATCTAGGGACTCTTAGGGGTTCTTGGACCATAGTTTGAGAACTAGTATTTTAGCTGGTTTTCTCTTGAGCTGGTCAGATTCTCCAGGAAGATATCTACTGTCTGGAATGCTGGCTGTCAGTATTCTGGAACTGAAAGGAGGGAAGAAAGCTATAAACTTTTACTTGATTCCTCAGTTGTTGGTATTCTATCACTATGGGTGCCTGATTATCTCTCAGACCAGTCCAGAAAATTTGTGTTTTACCATCTAGTCTTGTGTGCAAAGTGTAGGAGAGGATCAGAGAGTCCAGTTGCTTCTAAAATATATTTTCAACCAGTCTTGCTGTTATAAGCTATGCCATCGTCTTGACTTCCAAAAGTACCAAATTCCCTAATTCTAGAAATTTTGTGGGGTCTCTCATGGAAATTGGGTTGTTTTTCAGCTTTCTCATTCTGGCTAGAATTCAGTTTTGAGTCTGCTGTTAAGTTAGTGCCCAAATTCCATTTGTTTCTAGTTATCAAAATGTTCTTTCATTGGTCTCCTCTCCTTTCGCTTTGTCCCTTTGGATTTATACCTGAACAAACAAACAAACAAACAAACAAACAAATGCACCCTTGAAGTATTTTGCTTTTGTTGTCTGGGGACATAGTGGTGCTAAAAATATGTGTTTAAAGTACCATCTGGAATTGGAAATCCCAACAGTTCCATTTATAAGGATGTTTCTCTATAACTTGTTCACATTTTGCGATAGTACATTATTTTCATGAGGTGAATGGACATTCTTAGAGTTTACCTCTTTCCTCAGATAATCCTCTTTCTCACATTGGGAAAGATTCTGGTGCTACCTAGCATCCTGAAGACCCTGAACAGATAGTGAGGCTACCTCTACAGGAGCAGCAACCACTACTTCAGCAAATTAAGACAAAGTTCCTGAGGCCTCTTAAAGATACTCTCATTGGCAAAGAGCAGACTGTCTTATTAGTCTTTTGTTACCAGGTACTGTGAAGAACCACATGCAAACACCACTGTCTTCCTGAAGGAAAATTCTTGCAGAGATTTTTACAGAACACAACAGAGATTCTGTTCAGAACACAACAAGTAAGAACAGCTCTTAGAATCAACTGAGCAGGTAGGGAATTAGGATTTCTGATCCCTCCTAAGACAATGGTTCTTAAGCTCTAGTGTGCCAGAATCATCAGGAGGGCTTTTTCAGCCTCCGATCGGTGGGTCCCACCCTCAGGGTCTGATTCAGTGGGTATGGTGTCAAAAATTTGCACTTCTAGTAAGTTTCTGATGATCTGTGCATCACACTTGGAGAACCATTGCCCTAAGAGGTAAACTTCCCAAAAGAAGGAATTTAGTGAAAGCATGTTAATTTTTTTTTTTTTTTTTTTTTTTTTAGGTTGGTTCCAATTTTTATTAGTACTGTTAAATAATAATGCAATAAACATGCCTCAACCAAACATTCCCCTTTATTTCTGACAATCCTATCCTCTTTGCCTAAGGGTACATCAATCATTTTTTATAAAGCATGTTAATTTAAATATTTAACGTGGAGTTGTTCCTCCTGAAGTAGGCAAACTCTTTAATTAGATAAAATTTTAACATAGAATACAGATCAGTGTGAATAAAAAAGTATCTCATAACATGGGTGAAATCTGAAGTGTTGCATGCTCTGAACAGCACAGGTATTTATAATGGATTTTTCTGGTTTTATATGCTTGACAGACTCTATTTATGAGAATCAGTAAGCAAACATTTGAGAGCCATACCACATAGGAATATAAATGAATACACATAAATTCCATTGCACTTTAGAAGCACAGTGGCATTAAATATCTATCACCTTGTCCAATGCTTTGTTTTATAGATGCGAAAAGAAAGATCTCTAAAATTTTTCCTATTAAATTCTTCAGTGTCCTTTTTCTTTTGAATAATTAACAATTTGTGACAAAAATATAGTCCAAATTCATAATTAAACTATCTCTTGTGGTTGAGGAACTTAAAATCTTATGGAAAAATAAAGTTGAGAGACTAAAAGTGAAGTGAACCCATGAAAGTCCTATAAATAATTTTATATTTACTAAAAAAGTCAAGAGTGTTTTTCAGAAGGGAGTATAAAAATTGTAATAATGTATTCTCAGAGGCGTGGTTTAGCACCTCCCTTGCATGTTCACCTTGTCTCTGGTGTTTTGACTTGAAGTTGTTGATTCCAAACATACTGTGATACGTAAGATAAAAAAAGCGACTGTTTATTTATTTTAATGTTTATTTTTGAAGGAGAGAGAGAGGGCATGAGCAGGGAAGCAGCAGAGAGAGAGGGAAACACAGAATTCAAAGCAGGCTCCAGGCTCAAAGCTGTTAACACAGAGCCCGACTCGGGGCTTGACCCCACGAACTGTGAGATCATGACCCGCACTGAAGTTGGACACTCAACCGACTGAGCCACCCAGGCGCCCCTAAAAAAGTGACCTTTTAAAACTTTGTTCTGTGTGGCGTTGTATTGGCCAGTTTACCAGCGGGCTAGCTTTGTTTTCTCAAACCCCCTTCTATGTACAGGATTATGTATGGCTTTCGATAGCTCTATCTAGGATAGTGGCGTGTGACAGTCTGTAAGAGCAGAGTACTGACATCTGGTGGCAACCATTTTCCAGGTTCTTCCTTCCTGTGGCTCCAAGGTTTTACTTCCGTTTCTTTTATTTTTCACAAGGCTGCATTGCCAAATTCTCTGTTCTTACTCAGGCTTTTATTTTACACCCCCTTTTCTAATTATCCCTTACAGGAGTGATTTAACATCTTTCATACTAAAGCTAAAATTGTCATGGTTTAGGAAAGGATACTGGGTATGATCTGGTTATAATAAGAATTTCATGGGTGGGAAGGTTTTACTGCATCTACAGAACATTTTTCTCCTGACACATTTTTTTCTTATTTTACACATCAAAGGCAAGTATGTAAAATCAGCCAAATAGTCAACAACTTATGTCCATTTCAATCAAGGAGGGGAATTTGTTCTGAATTAGATTATGGTCAATTTATTTGTGACTCCTTTGAGTGTTTTTACTCCCCTTTCCCCATCAATTGTTTTTTATATACAACCTATGTGGAATTTTGTTTTCATAATTTTACTTAGATGTTTACCTTAGCAAGCCACCTTGCCATATTCAGTAATTGAAGTATTATTCCACATAAATTTTTTTCCGAAGATCTCAACATCTTTGGTCATAGGTACACCTCCTTGTACGAATAATTGTTATCCTACTTTTGGTTGAGGTAGAGAGTTGGAGAAATTATCTAATGACCTGCTAACTGGCTCAGAGATTAATCAGTAGCTGTACTGCCTATCACCTAGCACAACCCTTAGCCTTCATATCACGTGACAACACAGTCCCCAGGCTTTAGGCCATAGATCTCTATTTCCAAGTGCTTTCATAATCAAAAGAGCTTATTAGTTTGAATTGTCACCTTTATGATATGTGGTGATAGGTGATTTGCACTTTGGGCAGAGCACTAATTTGAGCCGTTAAATGTCTCAGGCTGGTGTGGTAGCTTCTTAAGTAATAGTGTTACCAGCAGCCCACCTCGTGCCCACATAGCACCACGCTTTTGTATTGTGTTCTTGTCATGTATGTAGCAACTCCCTTGCAGTGATAGAAACACTCTTTCCTAGTGAAATGTCAGTTGATGGTACTTAGGATGAATGAAGAAGTCTAAGAAGATGATGATCATTCCTAGCCTGAGAATCAGAAGTTTTGTAAGGAAAATTGTCCTATATGACATCACTTACTTCTTCAAGCATTTTTCCCAGGATGTTGATCTTATCAGCACTGAATAAAAAGAAAGCTTTTATGAGATACGTCTTGAAAAACATATCCTGTGGCAATTTCTTTGGAATACATTAGATTGAAAAAATTTCTTTATTGCAAGATTTATAATGTTTCATATATTGATGTATTTAATTATTTAATTTCATTTTTGTATCTTGTTATTGAGGCATAATTGACATTTATTACTGCTTTAAGGTATACAACATAATGATTCTTTTTATATTGCAAAATGCTCACAATAAGATCTAGTTAACCTCCATCACCACACATAATTACAACTTTTTTTTCTTGTGATAAGAACTTTTAACATCTACTTCTTTTAACAACTTTTTAAAAAAATATTTATTTTATTTATTTTACTTATTTTTTTAAGTAGGCTCCATGCCCAGTGTGGGGATCGAACTCACACCCTGAGATCAAGAGTCATATGCTCTACCGACTGAGCCTGCTAGGCAACCCTTCTTAATCAACTTTCAAATATGCATCACCATGCTGTATATTACATCCCAGGACTTACTTATTTTATAACTGGAAGTGTATACCTTTTGACCACTTGCACCATTTTGCTTACTCCCTAGCCCCTGCTACTGGCAACTACCAATCTCTTCTCTGTATCTGTGAGTTTGATTTTTTGTTTTGTTTTTGTTTTTTTAGATTCCACATAGAAGATCATACAGTATTTGCCTTTCTGTGCTGCTTATTTCACTTAGCATAATGCCCTCAATATTCATCCATGTTCTTACAAATGGCAGGATTTCCTTCTTTTTTATGGCTGAATAATATTCCATTGTGATATATACCACGTTTTCTTTATCCATTCATCTATTAGTGCACACTTAGGTTGCTTACATGTCTTGACTATTATAAATAATGCTGCAAGAAATGTAGGGTGCATATATCTTTTCTAGTTAGTGTTTTCATTTCCTTTGGATAAATACCCAGAGTGGAATTGCTGGATGATATGGTAGTTCTATTTCTATTTTTTTTTTTAGGAACCTTCATACTATTTTCCATACCATCTGCATCAATTTGCATTCCCACCAGCAGTGCACAAGTGTTACCTTTTCTCCATATCCTCATCAACACTTGCTATTTCTAGTAATAGCCATTCTGACCGGTATGAAGTGGTATCTCATTGTGGCTTTGATTTGCATTTCCTTAATGATTAATGATATTGAGCTTCTTTTCATGTGTTTCTTGGTCATCTGTATGGGGTTTTTTTGGCTAAAACGTCTATTCAGATTCTCTACCTTGTTTTTTTTTTTTTTTAAGATTTTATTTTTAAGTAATCTTTACACTCAACATGGGGCTTAAACTCACAGCCCTGAGACCAAGAGTCATATGCTGTACTGACTGAGCCTGTCAGGTGCCCTATATGCCCATTTTTTAATAAGACTTTTTTTTTTTTGCTATTGATTTATATGAGTTCTTTATAAGTTTTAGATATTAACCATTATCAGAGAATAAGATTTACAAATACTTAATGCCATTCAGTGGATTGTCTTTTTGTTTGTTGATCGTTTCCTTTGCTGTGCAAAAACTTTTTAATTTGATGTAGTCCCACTTATTTATTTTTGTATTTGTTGCCTTTGTTTTTGGTATAAAATCCAAAATATCATCATTAAGACTGATGTCAAGCTTTCCACATAATGTTTTTCTTCTAGGAATTTTATGGTTTTAGGTCTTATGTTCAAGTCTTATTCCATGTTGGGTTATTTTTTTAAATGTATGGTATAAGATAGTGGTCCAATTTCATTCTTTTGTATGTGGCTGGCCAGTTTTCCCAGCACTGCTTATTGAAGAGACTGTTCTTTCCCTAGTGTATGTTCTTATCACCTTTGTCATAAATTAATTGACCATATATGTGTGGATTTATTTCTGGGGTCTGAATTCTGTCTCATTGATCTCTGTGACTGTTTTTATGCTAATACTATGCTGTTTTGACTACCGTAGCTTTGTAATATAATTTGAAACAAGGGCACATGATGCTTCCTGCTTTGTTCTTCTTTTTTTCCCCACTTTTAAAATTTATTTATTTATTTATGTATTTATTTATTTTTAATTTTATTTTTAATTTTTTTAAATTTACATCCAAATTAGTTAGCATATAGTGCAACAATGATTTCAGCAGTAGATTTCTTAGTGCCCCTTACCCATTTAACCCATACCCCCTCCCACAACCCCTCCAGTAACCCTCAGTTAGTTCTCCATATTTATGAGTCTCTTCTGTTTTGTCCCCCTCCCTGTTTTTATATTATTTTTGTTTCCCTTCCCTTATGTTCATCTGTTTTGTCTCTTAAAGTCCTCATATGAGTGAAGTCATATGATTTTTGTCTTTCTCTAATTTCACTTCCTGCTGTGTTCTTCTTTTTCAAGATTGCTTTGGCTATTCATGGTCTTTTGTGATTCCAGACCAATTTTGGGATTATTTGTTCTATTTCTGTGAAAAATGCTGTTGGAATTTTGATGCGAATTATGTTGATTTTATGGATTTCTTTGTGTATTATGGACATTTTAACTATTAACTCTTAAAATCTCTGAGCATAGAATATATTTCCATTTATGTGTGTCTTTTTCATGAAAGTTTCTTCATCATTGTCTTATAGTTCTCAGTGTATAGTTCTTTTACCTTGGTTAAATTTATGCCTAGATATTTTATTCTTTTTGGTCCAATCATAAATGGGACTCTTTTCTTTTCTTTTTTCTTTTTTTTTTAGTTTATTTTATTTAAGAGAGAGAGAGAGAGAGAGAGAGAGAATGCATGTGCACATGAGCAAGAGAGGGGCAGAGAGACAGGGAGAGGGAGAGAATCCCCAAGCAGACTCTTCACTGTCAGCACAGAGCCCCTTGTAGGGTTGGACTCATGAACTGGTGTGATCATGACCAAAATCAGAAGCCGGACATTTGACCTACTGAGCTACCCAGGCACCCGAAGACTGTTTTCTTTATTTCTCTTTCTAATATATAGTGTATAGAGACACAACTGATTTTGTATCTTGAAACTTACTGAATTCATTTATTCTAATAGTTTTATGGTGGAGTCTTTGGGGTTTGTACATATAGCAGTATGTCATTTGCATATAATGTTAGTTTTTCTTCTTTTCCAACTTGGATGCCTTTTTTTTTTCCTTGTCTAATTTCTCCGGCTAGGTCTTCCAGTAATTTGTTGAATAAAAGTGGTGAGAGTGGGCATCTGTGCCCACTAATCTTAGAGGTACCTCTAATCTTAGAGGTAAAGCTTTCAGGTTTTCCTCATTGAGTATGATGTAAGCTATGGGCATGTCATACATAGTGTTTATCATATTGAGGTGCATTCCCTCTGTACCTACTTTTTTGAGAGTTGAAAAAGTCATAAATCAATAATGAATTCTGTCATATGCTTTTTCTGCATCTATTGAGATAGTCATGGGTTTTATTTTTCATTTTGTTAATGTGGTACATCACATGGATTTGTGGATGTTAAACCATCTTTACATACTTGGAATAAATCCCACTTGATCATGTTGTGCAACCCTTTTTATGTATTGATGAATTGGTTTGCTAATATTTTGTTAAGGATTTTTGCATCTATGTTCATTAGGAATACAGGCCTATAATTTTCTTTTCTTGTGATGTCCTTATCTGGTTTTGATACTGGGTCAGGCTGCCCTTATAAAATGACATTAGAGTCCCCTCCTCCTCTTCTATTTTTTGGAAGAGTTTAAGGAGGATTGGTATTAATATTTCTTTAAATGTGTGGGTAATATTCAGGACCAGCCATCTGGTTCTGCACTTTTGTTCGTTGGGAGGTTTTAGATTACTGATTCAATCTCCTTATTAGTATTTGTTCTGTTGAGATTTTCTATTCCTTCATGTTTCATTCTGGTTAGGTTTTATGTTTCTAAGAATATACATAATTTTCTTCTAGGCTGTCCAATTTGTTGGTATGTAATTGTTCATAGTAGTCTCTTATGATCCTTTGTTATTTCTGTGGTATTAGCACTATGTCTCCTCTTTCATTTCTCATTTTATTTGAGTCCTCTCGCTTTCTTGGTAAGTCTAGCTAAAGTTTTGTCTATTTTGATTATTTATTCAAAAACCCAGCTCTTTTCATTGCCTTTTGTATATTTTCTATTGCCTTTTTTGTCTGTATTTATTTTTGCTCTGATATTTGTTATTTCTCTCCTTCTACTCACTGTGGGCTATATTTTGTTCTTCTTTTTCTAGTTCCTTGATAATGTAAATTAGGTTGTTTGAGATGTTTTTGGTGTCTTAATGTAGTCATCTATTACTATGAAATTTCCCTCTTAGAACTGCTTTTGCTGCATTCCATAAGTTGTGATATATTTACATTTTCATTTGTCAAGGTATTTTTTGATCTATCTTTTGATTTCCTCTTTGACCCATTGGTTGTTCAGTAACATGTTTAATCTTCACATACTTGTGAATTTTCCAGTTTACTTTTTGTAATTGATTTCTAGTTTCTTACCATTGTGGTCAGAAAAGATGCTTGATAATGATTTTAATCTTCTTAAATTTGTTAAGACTTGTTTTGTGGCCTAACCTATGATCTATTCTGGATAATGTTCCGTGTGTGCTTGAGGAGAATGTGTGTTCGGTTACTTTTGGATGGAATGTTCTGTATATATATATATCTGTTAAGTCCATCTGGTCTAATGTGTTGTTTAAGGCCACTGTTTCCTCACCAATTTTCTGCCTGGATGATCTATCTGCTGATGAAAGTGAGGTATTAGTCCTTTATTGTTACTGTATTGCTATGTATTTCTCCCTTTAGATCTGTTAATATTTGCTTTATATCTTTAGTGCTCCTAAATAGGTGAGTGCATAAATACTTGCAAATATTATATCCCCTTCTTGGAATGACCCCTTTATTACTTATAATGACCTTCTTTGTGTTTTGTTACCATCTTGACTTTTATCAGAAACAACAGACTTTACCCCACCTTTCCTTTGGTTTCCATTTTCATGGAATGTCTCTTTCTATCCCTTCACTTTCAGTCTGTGTATGTTCTTACATCTGAAGTGAATTTTTTGTAGGAAGCATACAGGTGGGTCTTGGTTTTCATCTTTTCAGTGACTCTTGTCTTTTTATTGGATAATTTAGTCTCTTTTCATTTAAAGTATTTATTGATAGGTATGTACTTATTGTCATTTTGTTAATTTGTTGTGGTTGTTTGTTAATTCTTTTTCCCTTTCTTTCCTTGCTCTTTTCTTTTGTGATTTGATGGTTTTCTGTAGTGGTATGTTTAGCTTTCTTTATCTTTTGTGTGTCTATTATTGGTTTCAGCTTTGTGGGTACCATGAGGCTTATATAAAACAACTTCTGTTGTTAAGTCTATTTTTAGTTGATAATGACTTAAGTTTGCATACATTCTACAGCTTATTTTTTTACTCTCCTCCACCCATTTTATGTTTTTGATGTCACAATTTATGGCTTTTTATCTTGTGTGTTCCTTAAACAATTATTGTTATTATAGCAATTATTGTTGCTTTTTAACCTTTATTCTAGCTTTATAGGTGATTAATCCACTACCTTTGCTGTATTAAATTTGCCTCTGCCAGTGTGATTTATGCTTTCATATGTTTTTCTGCAACTAATTAGTGCCCTTTCTTTTCACCTTAAGTAAGTCCCTTTAACCTTTTAACCTTTTTTGTAAGTTTGGTTTAGTGGTGATGAACTTTAACTTTTGTCTGGAAAACTTCTCTCTCCTTTAGGTCTGAACTGTGACTTTGCTGGGTAGTGTAGTCTTGGTTAGATGTTGTTGTTGTTGTTCTTTCAAAACAAGAAACAACAAGATGATGTTTCTTTCATCATTTTGAATATATTATGCCATTTCCTTCTGGCCTGCAAAGTTTTTGCTGAAAATCTGATAGTCTTATGCGGTTTCACTGGTATGTAACAAGTTTGTTTTGTTTTTAGATTTTAAGATTTTCTCTATACCTTTAACTTTTGACACATTAGTTATAATGTGTTTTGGTGTGGGTCTCTTTGAGTTCATCTTTTTTGGAATTCTATGGGCTTCTTGGGTCTGGATGTCGGTTTCCCTCCCCTGGTTAGGGAAGCTTTTAGCCCTTAGTTCTTGAAATAAATTTTTTCCCTCTTTCTCTCTCTTTTTTCCTCTGGGACCCTATGCTGCAAATGTTGATCAGTATGATGTTGTCTCATGAGTCCCTT
Source organism: Panthera pardus (assembly GCF_024362965.1). Classification (NCBI taxonomy): domain Eukaryota; kingdom Metazoa; phylum Chordata; class Mammalia; order Carnivora; family Felidae; genus Panthera; species Panthera pardus. The sequence goes on from NW_026526688.1 coordinate 59,677,485, forward strand.
AAGCTATCTTAACTCTCTCATTTTTTCTTTTTGCTGCTGTGATTGAATGAGTTCCTGTGCCCTATCCTCAAGTTCACTGATCCTTTTTCTTCATCTGGTCTTTTTTTGCCATGATCTTTTCTAATTTTTTTCATCTAGTCTGCTGTTGAACCCCTCTTGTATTTTTCAGTTCATTTATTGTATTCTTCAGCCTTGTGACTTCTGTTTGGTACTGACTTATATTCTCTGCCTCTTTTTGAAGTTCACACTTTGTTCATTCATTCTTCCTCTATGCTTGGTGAGCATAATTATGAATGTTATTTTGAACTCTTAATAGGTAAGTCACTTATTTCCATTATGCTAAGGCCTTTTTCTTGTTTTATCTGGTTCTTTCTTTGGAATGTTGTCTGTGTTCATTTTCCTTGACACTCTGTATTGGTTTTTATGCTTTGGATAAAGTGGCCACCTATCCCAGTCTTGAAGGAGTGGCCTGGTGTAGGAGATGAATTTTATTGTCCAACCTGCCCTAGCTCGAGCCTTTGAGATTGTCTAAGCAGCCTACTTCATCCTTAGTGGCTCCTAGTAGTTGGGGCTGGTGCCAAGGCTTGTCATTGTGCCAACTGTAGAAGAACCTCAGTCAGCACCTAGATTCAGGCTGTTTGGAAGCCAGATTCTCAGCAACATTTGAAGTATGCAAATATACCTCTTTCAGCGGAAGACTGGGAGAAGGGCATATGTGCTGCCTCTGCACTGAATCCTGGGGCTATAGCCAGTTAAGAGCTATTTCTTTGTGTGCTACCATTCTGTTGAAGCCCTGCTGGTCACCAGGGCTGGGCTAGGCTGTCGAGCGATGTGCCCTCTGGAAAGGAGCCAGAAAAGCAGGGGTACCAGATGTGTATACGAGCTCCTTTCTTGGAAATACCGGTGAACTGGGGCTGGGTGGAGGGGGAGTGTGAAGATAGTGCCTGCTGGCCTAGATGTGTATTTAATTACAAGCCTCCCCTCAGGGCACAGCTATGATGACAAGCTAATTGTCCTCTTTCACAGAGAGACTGGCAGTGCTTTTCAGTCTGCTGTCTCTGTGCTGTGTCTTGTGGGAGGGATAGCTGGTTACGAATTTCCTTCATTACAGCCTTATAGGGCTCCTGAATGTAAATCCTATTGGCCACCAGAGCCAGGCTGTTGAGGGGTGTCCTCTGGGCAGCAGCTGCAAAAACCGGGGCATCAGACATGTGCCCAAGCTCCTTTGGGGGCGATACCAGCAATCTAGAGTGAAGCAGCGGGAGAGTGGGAAGTGATTGGCCTTGCCTTGGAGGTCGTCTCTGGAGAGGATTATAGTTGGCTCTTAGGTGTGTGTGTCAGAAGCCTGCCCCTCTGGCTGCAGCTATGACGATAAGCAATAGTCGTCTCTAGCAGAAAGACGGTTTCATTCTGTCTCTGCTCAGCCCTCAGGCAGTAGGTGGTTGAGAACGGTTTCTCTGTTACGGTCCCATGGGATCTGCTTCCACTAGCCACCACAGCCAGGCAATCAAGGGGTGTTTCCTGGGTGGCAGCAGCAAAAATCAGGGTGCCAGGCATTTGCATAAACTCTTCCTGGGAATACTGGCGACCTAGAGTGAGGCAGGGGGTGAGCAGACAGATGGCACTTAACCAGCCTCCGTCTTTGGAGATTATTTCAGTGGGCCCCTAGATGTTTGTTAAATCAGGTGTCCACCCCTCATGCTGAAGTTTTAAGATGAGCAAATAGGCTTCTTTCACAGAAAGACTGGGCACTTTTCAGCGGGCGGCCTCTGCACTGGTCTCTAGTGTGGGCAACCCCATGGGAGCCTTTTAACAAGTGTTTGGCGGATTGCTATAGCCTTATGGGTCTTGTGGATGTTAAGTCCCGTTGGCTTGTGAAACTAGGTGTTTTGGGGGCTTGTCTCTCAGGTGCTGGTCTTAAAAGGGTGCTCCTGTGGGTTCAGATCCTTTGATCCTTGAAGCACGATTTTGAGCTCCCTCCTGATTGTAGGTTGCCACACCAGGGGTGGGGTTTATGGCAAGATTGTTTCATCCTCTTCTATTTGTTTTGCTGTGGGTTGTCTCTTGTTTGCCTAATGTGTAGCAGTGATTCGGCTAGTTTTTCGATTTTAGAGGAAATTTTTATATAAACTGGTGTGGTAGGCAGAATTCTAAGATGGCTCTCAATGTCCCCACCTCCTGGTGTATACACACCTTCTCTCAGTTATCCAATCAAACACAGATTGAGGTGTTGCTTTGAAAAGATTTTGCATATGTAATTAGATAAAAAAACCAGGTGATTTTCAGGAAAGAGAGGTATTCACTTGGTTTTGATTTAATCAGGTGACCCCTTAGAAGGGGCTGGGCTCCTTACAAGATCAAGGCGTGGGATGGATCTGTCCTGAGGGAGAGTCTGCTGGTTTTGAAAATGGAGGAGACCACATGGCAAGGATTGCCGGTGGCCTGTAGGAGTGGGGACTGGCTCCTAGCTGAGAGATTACGTTGAGACCTCTGTCCTGCAACTGCAAAGAAACGAGCTTGGGAGAGCTCTAGATGAGAATGCAGTCCCGTGGATCTGTTGATATAAGTTAGCCTTCTAGACCTCTGAGCACAGAACCCAGCTCTTCTGACCTATAGAACTATGAGCTAATAAACGTTATTTTAAGCTTCTAAGTTTGTACTAATTACAGCCCCAATATAAAACTACACCAATGGAATGTTTTGCTTCACAAAATTGCAACTATTATTTGTTAAATATTTATTGATGTTAAATCCACATTACACCAGCACAACAATCCAAAGTAGTATGATAGTACTTTTTTTTATAAATACAACATAAAAGGTGGCAAATAATGCTACTTAACCCCAAACCCAGCAAATTAGCAAACAGTCACATTCAGAAAAATTTGGCAAGTAAGATATGACGTAAGTCATAATTCTACAATGTAGATAGGTCCATGAAAGACTTTGTATGGTGTCTTAAATTCCATATTAGCAATGCATATTAAGTGTGGTCAAAGAAACTTGCACCACTCTGCAAAGAACATCTGCCACCCAGTGATTAAGCCTATGAATCATTTAAAACTTGGTTGGTTGGTGTTCTTACAAAGAAGTAGAAAGCTGTACATGTGAAGCAGTAATATGAAATATATGGGGTGGTACACGGATATAAAATTATTTTAAAAAATACTACGTATTGAATTAACTGAGCTAAGACAGTTCAACGTTTTTATTATAAATAATGAAAGATATATGTGTTTTGCATAAGGAATACAGTGTTTTCTTTTCATAGCAAAGTACCATTAAAACCTCATGTCTTGTAATACCATAATATCCGGCCAAATTGTTTTTTCTCCTTTCTAAAGTTTATTGGTTCCGACTTAAAGCCATCAAGTCTGGTCAGAATCCTCTCAATCTAGCTGTTGCAAGGATCAATATGCATTCAAAAAGCAGTCTGTCTTTGCAGAGATGCCTTTACAAACTACCCAGAACCCAGCACCTTCTTAAGGCAAGGTTTCATGGCAGCGTGGAAGTGAACCAATGTTTTTCACTCACCGTATTGGTGTCATTGGGAAAAAAAATAGATTATGGCACAAACCTGTTTTTGTCTCTCCCAAGAATCCATCTCCCTCGAGTAGACTAGCTCCCACAGGCAGTTTCTCTTTGATGCCAATCTTGCAGTCTCGGCCCATTTTCCACTTGCTCAACACATCTAACCTCTTCAGCTACTACACAGACTTCAGACACACTGAAACTTCCATAGCGCATGTGCTCCAATCTCCCAGCTGCCCCTAGATCCCCTGACTTTTGAGTGGCAGTGTTTTTCCACCTATACTTGAATTTTGAGGAAAACCAAAAAAAAGCCTGGCCTCTATCATGTCTCCCGCCCATCTATTTTTATCTCCATGAATACAACGTAAGTGTGCCGGTAGCATTTTCCTTCATTCTTCCTACTCCTTCCAGGCCCGTCTTTCCTCTGAATACTATATGCCTTGGCCATTTGGGTGAGTGGGGTGTCTTTCGTGGAATGGACTGTAATATAGTTCTGCTTTATTCAGAATACTTTATATTATTTATATTTAAATTAGCCTTTTAATATGGTCTGTAAGTAAGCTTCCTACCAAGGTAGCATGAAAAGAAAATACTACACATAAAGAAAAAGAAAGTTAAAAACTAAGGTATCAACCTTGTTAGAAAACTCTTGATATTAATAAGATTTAAGGCAAGTAATTCCTTCCTTATGATTTAATATAAAACAATTTGCAAAGACAAGGCATTTACTTGGATTTGTCATTTCCTCTTCCTTTTCAGCCCCACATATTGCACTTGGTTCACTGTAGCTGTCTGAATACGCTGCCCATTTCGAGTCATTTTAGTATTAACTTGTACAACTGCCTCGTGTTAAGCATTCCACACTGTCATGCTATGTAGCACCTATAGCTAGTGTTTAAAGGCACGTCTGAAAATACAAATTCTGGTTACCTTTGAACAGTGGATTTCCATTAGCATTTTGGCATTTCAGATCGCTTTCATCACAGAAATTCCAAAAGTTTTAAATTGGATGATGAATGTGAATTTTCTGTGCAATGTGTACATTTCTATTAGCATCACCTACTTAAACTCTAAATTTGGTATATCAAGTAAGAAAAATATTATTTTGGTGTTTATTTCTTACAGTCAAAGGTATGTTTTTGCCCTTTACGTAATGTGACAAAGGAGTATGTTGGTCAAGGCAATGGCTGTTTCAGTGTCTCAGCTTTAACAAGAATGTTGGATTACAGGTCCTCACTTTCCACCAAGCCAGTGTTCAGTGTCAGGTGAGACGGGCTGGCTTCAGGTTGGAAGGCTGCTTTAATGTCCAGTCCCTGGTCCGAAAGCGCTGCATAGCGACTGGCTGAGGGCCGTACTTTTTTTGGCTTGGTGCTCTGTGGCTGCTGATGCCACTGGGCTACAATAAAAAAGGAAAAAGTAAAAATAAGATTTTTAAAATAAACAAGATGTAATTGGAAAGCACTTAAATGTTTCAAGTAAATACAGTATGTCTTTATATATGTACCAGACACACGTTCTTTGTCATGGTAGAAATCCTAAAATTTAAGCACAGTTTTGCATTTTCCTCATATGCTGCGGATTTACTGCAGGGTAGTGGGACTATAATAGCTATGCAGTAGTTTGGTGTAGTTTGTTTTAAATACTGCAGCACAGGAAATCTTTCGAAATAGTCACTCAGATTCCTAATTCTCAACTCTTCCCCTCTTAAAAAAATCTTCAAAGCTCAAAATGTATAAATGCTATAATAATTACAGTAGGTGTATTCTGGATGGATGTTTTTAACACTAATCAATTGAAAAAAACTGGGCAGTAGGGAAGGTTGAGGTCACTCAACCTTGAAGAACCTCACAAAGTTACTTCCTATTCAAGAAGAGGTAAAGTTTGAAAATCAGTTCTTAATTTTTTCTAGTAGTTTTCTTTACGTCAACAGATCGCATAATGCTATTGTACTAGTCCGTGAATTCAATAGAAATAATTTTAAATTCAGGATGCATGTACACAAATATTCATACACAAACACAAACCTATTGCTAAGCTGCTTAATGTATATTAAGGAGGAAAGCGCTAAGCCACAAGAAGTATGCATTCCAGGATCAATGGTACACACATTGAGAGTGCATGAAGACGCTGTGATAGGATTATAATACAGGAAGAAATGTTAAGAGGCAGTCATTTGCAGAACACAGTAACAAGAAAATGTGAACAACATGGTTATGTCTTTGCCTACTGTTAATTCCTAAGGATGCTTGAGTATGGAAGCCAACAACTGACTAGCCAAAGTCAGAGAAATAAACATGCATATTTGGCTACTAATGCAAAGTTCCTGAATGATACTTGGGTATTTGTTCTCCTGGTGTAGTTCACTATTAATGTTGAGAAACTATAAATAGAAAGAGAAAGAGCAGTATGAAATTTTTGGCAAATAAAATGCTAGAGTTGTTTATAAGCTTATATAAAAGTAATGTGATTTGCTGTCCCGATGTCTAATTTTTCATGATTTAACGAATAAACGCAATGAGATGAGATGAAGCGGCACTCACTGTAAACGTCCAGCCTGGCAGTACAGGACACAATCCCTGCTTCATTCTTGGCTGACACTGTATACCACCCAGCATCTTCTTTTGTGGCTCCCTGAATGAGCAGGCAGATGTAGCCATGATTATCCTGGTGCATGCTGGAGAAATGGATAAAGTCATTAGCGTTCTAAATTTTTAAAGAGTGGCTTTGGACACGAAGCATCATTTTTAATTAGATCATTAGAAACAGAATTGTGCAAGTAGCAGATAATAGGGTCATACTTATTCTGGAAAGGCTGCTAGCCCCATTAAAGTTAATGGGAGAGAAGAGCAGACATCAAGAGGTTGAATAAATGTGCGCACTTAATTTCTAGTCGAGGATCCGCCTTTACAAAGCCCACTGAATAGTTTCTGTATCGCCACTGAAGCGAATGAATTCATCTTTTCTTTTAGACATAACACTCAAAAATCACGATGAAATTAAGTTAGAATGTGCCTCATCACATGCCATTAGAGCTTCCTTCCAAAAGCTTAATCATACATTAGGGTGAAGAGTGATTTTTGTCTTTGATATCATTAATGGCATGACTCTTACACAGATTTATGTGCTATATAAAGTGCATCTTTATATATCCTTAGGGCCTATTGAGCAGGTGTGGATTAAGTTAAGTCATCGTGTATTCTCACCTTACTCGGTCAGTGCTGTGAGTGAGTGATTCATTTTCTTTCTTCCAAAATATCTGAGGCGGTGGCATGCCCAAAACACGGCATTCCAGTCGCACGGGGTACCCATCCGCAACTCCTGTGTTTTGCAGCTTCTCGAGAAACACAGGGGGTTTGTGTGCCTCTTTAGCTAAGGAAACATGAGATGCGTGATGTATCAGTGATATACAAAAGTGGCACTATAAAGAATCCAGAAGCTTTTAGAACTATCGCTTAAACAGACCTTTTATTTTATGGTACCATTTTTCACTTCAGGTGGTTAGGATGCTAGTCCTCTCTCCAAATTATTCTTTTACCAAGAAAGGTTCCTATGCTTCATTCCACTCATTTATTTCCTCAATTAATTCAAGTCTGACAGGCCCACACAGTCCACTGGCCATCTGGTCCACAGAATGCCTGTCTGACAGGCTGCATGACACTCCTAAGTCATCGCTAGCATCTGGGATGGCTTCACTACTAATTATGTCACCAAGCACTCGCAGCCTTTACCAACCACCGCCACCTAGTGACTCTGAGGAGAACAAGTCTTTCTAGGAATTTGATCCACTCAGATTCCCTTCCTGCAATCTGAAATGTCTGCTATGAAGATTTGTTAAGTCTTGGCTTAAATGAGACATACCATAGGATTTAAAGGGGGAAAAAGTGGGGGACACATCTTTATCTAAATTTGGCAGCTTTAAATTGTTATGTATAAGCTAGGAATATACATCTTCCAAATTATAAACTCCGTTTTGTATTCTCTGAAGAAAGCTATAAAAAGACAACTTTATTATTACCTTGAAGGAAGGAAGCCATAAGAGACAACTTTATGACTTAGACTGAAAAAGTTAGAACTATTTGTTAATAACACTCTGAGTATTACTATCCAATGGGAAATTGTTTTCTTAGATCTGAGGTGTAAACAATTTCAGAAAAAGAATAAAGTTTAATTATTTTCTTCTCAGCTCCCAATAATGAACTTGAGGATGCATGTTTTTATCAACCACCCTCTCCTTTGGGATGACAAATATATCAAGGCAAAACAGCTAGGGGAGAAACAGGTGAAGAGAATAAAAATTCTACCTGAAAATTTCAAACACCTAAGACTCTCTAAGACCTTGAATGATGTAGAGGATTATACTTTTATTTCATTAACCGTATTTCATATGGTTTCCTGCCCTAGGCTGTTTGAGGGAAAGTGGGACCAGACCTCACTCAATATTCTTTTTCTGGATCCCAGTTTGAAAAGAGCATACAAGGCATAAAATGAACCTTAACGTCAAAGCCACTCTCCAGTAGGAAGAACATCCACCATTTGGGAGCATTGCTACACAGGGAACTGATGATACAGAGCTTTGCATGATTTAATCCTTATAAATGACATAATCCTTGGGGCGCCTGGGTGGCTCAGGTGGTTGAGCATCCAACTTCAGCTCAGGTCATGATCTTGCGGCTTGTGGGTTCGTGCCCTGCGTTGGGCTCTGTGCTGACAGTTCGGAGCCTGGAGCCTGCTTCTGATTCTGTGTCTCCCTATCTGTCTGCTCCTCTCCATTTCACGCTGTCTCTCTCTTCTCTCGAAAATAAACATTTAAAATGACATAATCCTTGTAAAAGTTCTGTGAGGCATTATGGTCCCTATTTTACACATGGCGGAATTGGGTTGCAGAGATGTTATATATGTGCCAAAGGACATAGCCAGCGGACGAGAGTGGGGATTAGAACTGAGATCTGACGCCAAAGACATGACACCTGTAATCGCTGTGCACCGCCACCTTTCTAATGCAAGTGCTGACCAGGCACACCAGGATGCCTGTGTCTTTCAGACCTTCAAGTCTCATCCTGAGGACAGATATGACCCAAGGGAACATTAAACAGGAGAACGCTGAACGGTTTTGGTTGGAGGAGGGATGGTTAGAGGAATGGATGAAATTGATCCTAGTTGTGTAGGAATATCAAATACTTGATGTAAAATTTAAAAGCACGGTTAAGACATACTACAACAGCCCAGGTATTTATGACTTTTGTGTGTGAAAAATGTCCTGGTGCCTTAATTAGCATCATTATCCAGGATTTTAGCCACGACCTCCTGGGCTTTATTCTCATTGCTATTTTATTTCTTGAAAGAGAAATAAAGACTCATCATGTGGGGAAGAGCACTAGGAGTCAACAGACTATGGGAATCTGGCCCTCAGTTAATTAAATAGGACCCTGGGAGAGTCGCTTACACTCCCTCATTTCCACACCTGTAAAATGAGGAAGAAAATTTGCTCTAATTATCTCTTAGGGCTTTTATGAGGACCAGGTGATACAGTGGTTAGGAAGCACTTTGCAAATAGGGATATGAGAAATAAACACTGTTTCTTTTTTAAAAGAGAACAGATAATAGATGCTCAACTCTTAAGGATACTATAAACCTTCCTTATCTAAGGGTAAAACTTTATATAACATTATGTACTTCTACAAAATTTAATAGTATGTAATTCATTAAAAAGCAAATCTGAATATGACTGTGACACTGGGGGTAAATGATAATGTTTAGAAGTTTTGAATTTTGAAGCCAATGCCTCTTACTTTAAAAACTGGGTAGCACTTTATGCATCAGCCAAATCCTATATATAAGTTTGGTTCTGGAATCCATGATGCCATTGCTCCTTCTCTATGGAACACTGGAGGCCAACTCACACATGAGACACAGAATGACCAGAACAGCTGCTAAATTCCTCCTCTCTCTTGGCCAGGCTAATGGGAGAAGGGAAAGATAAATAATGATGGCTACACTGAAAACAAGTAATGTTTCTGATCTGGTAAGTCTTGTGTCCTAATTGGCTACTTTGGTGATACACTATTTTTTTCAGCAGTTTTATGTGTTCTCCATACTGGTTAATAATGCAGGATCAATTTACATTTTTACAGCCGATACTCATTCTGAGAGAAAAAAATTCACAGACTTGCTTACCAGCAACCACAAGCTCCAGGCTGAATGAGTTTTGTCCTGCTCGATTAGTGGCTATACATGTGTAGATGCCAGCATCTCGTGATGTGACTGGCTCTATGATCAGAGAGTGCACCCCGTTCTCACGCACGAGCATCTTGTGAGCGCTGTCGGGGCGTATAGGTTTTCCATCTAGTTGCCAGCTTAGATCTGGGGTTGGTAACCCACTGACCTAAACCAGAAAGGAGCATATAAATTTCTCTAATACTGAAACAATGAAATCGTTAATAGCTGGGAAACCACCATGATTCCTCCTTTGGTACTACAAGGATGGGTTTTAGTGTCGGCTCATGTTACTCTTTTGCTTAAACCTTTCAATGGCTTACTGAGCAATCATGGACTCCCTTCTAAACATCTCTTGTATCTCTTAGATCTCTTATAAGATATCTTAGATCTCTTCTATTTCCTAGAGAAAAGGAAAACAGGGGACTTAAAAAAATTTGTTGTCTTACCTCACCAGGGTTATGAAGATTACTGGGATCAGGGCGCTGAGCTCTTTGGAAAAAGGTGTCCAACCACAATAACACACTCAGCTGGCATTTATACACTATAAAGCTTATTATCAAAGGGTTGCCATAGCTATGGAGACATCAGTTAATGCATCCATCAGCACACAGAGCTATTATTATTTTATCATCTTTGAAATTAAGTAACAAGAGCAATATGAAATTACCCAGAAAGCCATCTCAACAAATTAGCATCACAATGGAAACATAAAATCCTGAGAGCATGACAGTTGTGTTGACCAGAGACCAGATAAAAGCACATTTAATTGCTAATAACACATTGTGCTGTGAAGGGGTAGGGATGGTTGCCATCTGTCAGCTCTTTATAGTTTTGCCCTTGATTGTCCAAGGGAAGAAAAGCACCATTAAGGAAGGCTTTTTTTTTCCCCACCCCCACCCCAGATTTACTAGTGGGAAATTGCATACAAAAAGATGTCATTTGGACTGTAAAATAATTCTTTTGAAAAACCAGCTCTGCCAAGTTCCATTCTTGCCGCGTGATACTCTCGTTTAAAAGAGTGTCTATAAGATACCCATCTCTGCACATATAGCAAAGTTCTCGAGAATTTAAGGGAAAAAAGTAAGGAAACTGAAATTACTGGCTAAAAGGATGAAGACAGTTTGGAAACAAACAGCAGTAGTTAGCTTGGCTTTGGAGAGGGCAGGCTCTCCGTTCTCCATCTGGGCACCTGCTCTCCCTCAGCTCTTCACATACACTGCTTTACCTGTTTGGAGGTCACTAGAGGTGAGAGGAGGAGGAGGAGGGAGTGGACACTCCTGGTCAGGCTCCAGGACTTTCCCAAGGTTAGAAATAAGGTGGCACTGCTCACTGCCACCTTGCTAGGTTAGATCCTGACTGAGGTCATGGTATGTTTAGTAGGAGAGTCCTTCAAAGTGACTGTGCACTCTCAAACCACTGATCCACGTGTATTTCTGCCAGTACAGACCTAATCACATTAAAGGCAAAGGGAAAATGCCCACTTCTTCTACCCCTATTCTAATTCCAGCTTTTCTGGTTGTGTAAAGAAGGCCTGATTTCAGAAATTTAAGGTCATTATAAGCAGGTCATAATTTGAACAGATACATGCTCTGAGCTCATATGGGGATGGGAGGCGGGAGATGAGCAGATTTGTTACTAGAGGGATTGGATTAGTCATTTTCCCTTAGCACTTAGCACCAGGTCAACAGTAGTTAGTGTCTAGGAATGCACCTAATGGGTTAAAAGCAGGGGAGTGGTGCTTTTTTGGGGGTAAATCTATCTGTTGCTTTAGTGATATAAGGCTTACTTTGATTTTTTTTTTCTTAAAGCTTACATATACTGATAATTTTTTTCTTTAAAAAATGTAGATTTTTTTAGACCTTTTTACACATGAAGTAATAATCCCTTGGTATCATCTAATAACTAAAATAAAATTTACTCTGTTAAATGTCATCTTACAGGTAGTCTATATGAATTAATTATAGACCAAAAATATACATATAAATACACAGATGCTGAAACTCAACTTTTGTACTTATACTGTAGAGAGAATTATGTTGGAAAATAAAATACTTCTGTGAAGAGTACTTTTTAAAACACATTTCTATAAACCTAGATTTAATACTCAAGTACCTTACATTTGTGTTCTGCAATCCCAGACGGAACCAGCAGAGGGACCCCAAATAATTTTAAAAACCTTTTCCATGTTTAAGAGCTAAAACTTATAATAAATAATGGGGCAAAAAACCAAAACAATCAAAAAAATTTTCAGAGCAGTGGTAATTAAACATTTCTGGCCTTGAGCTCTTTTGAGAAATTGGTGAAAGCTATATCATATACATAATTTTGTATGCAATTTCAAAACTCACACACCTAATGAAAGCTGCCTCCCCAAGGACCCTGGGTTAAGAAGCCTTGCTGTAAAAAGGGTGAGAGAAGGATGTCACTCTAACCTTGGAAATGGGAGGAATAAAAGAGTAGATACATGACTACAAAATTTATATGAAAAAAGAATGAAGATAAATTATTAGGACATGTAACAGATTTAACACATTTACTACTTCAACAAAATTGGAAACTTAAAGGGAAAAAACCTCCCAGTGACTTTGTACAGTATGCTATATAGAGTTCTAAATAAAGAAAACATTTAGTAAAAATTTAAAAGAATGACAAAACAATATATAAACATCTAGTATATTTCATTTTTTTCCCCGATGTATGCTGGAAAACATTTTAAAGATGTATGTATACCTTACATAATTTCCCTAAAAGGAATTCAAGAGTCATGTCAGTGAGGGGAGAAGGGAAGCCAGAGATTTGCAGGCAATAACCAGCTCTTACTTTACAATCCATTCTGCAGAGTTTTCCTTCTTGAACAGTTAGGTCTCCAGGAGCCTGTAAGAAGTGAGGTCTGAAGAATCGCTCCTGAATTGGTTCGTTTTCATCTCCACTGTCCCTTGATCTAGAACGAGGCCTTAGCACAAGACAGATAATAAACAGATAGAAAGATGAAAGGAAAGGAAAGGAAGAAAACAAAGAGGGAGGGGGAGGGGAAGATAGAAGTTATTTTCAGACTCTCAGTCATTTATTTTTTTAATAATATGTGGAGCAATAATATAATTTCCGTACCTAATTCTTACTCCTACAGTTTACACATAAAGTCAAAAAAGCAAAACCTTGTTCATTTCCAAGTTTATTAGAAATTTAATAGTCTGCTACTTTCTGGTGTTAAATAACTCTGCTATCCTAATTCTTAGAGCTAATATGAATAATAAAAGGGGAAATGGGAAAAAATGAAGTACTCTATATTAACCTATTTTTTTCCTAAATCCTTTCGAAAGCTATATGAGAAGTAGCAGCAACTGCTGCTCATTTTTTGCCAAATCTTTTTCAGTAGTAATTACAACTTCCCACTATGATTTTAAATTTATAGGAAATTAACATTTCTTATTACTTTGTAAGAATTTCAGATCTTTCTAATCAAAATTCCTTTTCATATTAACCAGGAAAACATTATGTATTTTTTAGCTTTAAAATAAAATTGTGCAAATCTTCCAGATTTTGTGTACCTCTCTCACTTTTAAGTATGTTGCTAGAGGCACCTTTAAGAGCAATAAAATTTAAAGTAATTGCAGGGAAGATGTAAGAAAGGAACAAGATTGTCACTAATCACTAGAAGAGAAGTTTAAAAACATTTGACCAGAAAAAGTAGAACAAATGAAAGAGCAGTATAATTAATAGGTCAGTAATTCCCAGTTTTAGATAGTTTCCTCTTCTCTAACTACAGGTCTAATTTATGAACAAAATGCTTTCCTAGGCGACACTGGCACATGGACAGTCTTAAATGTATTGAAGACACAAGCGAAGCAGAAGAAAAAAAAATGCAAGAGCATGGATGTGGTACTAACTATGTTGTGTTTACATTCACACATACAGGCACAGGTTCCTGTGAACAGACACTGCCACAAACAAGTTAGAATTAGACCCATGTGTGTTTCAGAGCCAGAATCGTCTTCCAAATTGTTGAACAAAGGGCTCTGTGCATCCAGTCACGAGGAGGTGTAGAAACACCACTTGTTTGGTGCTTACCTTCTGTGAGCCTAACTTAGTATGCATTCTCTTCACCAAAAGTGTTTGCATCTGTGGCCTGTAGTTTACTGTCTGGGCTATTTGAGCATACTGTGTAAAACACCTAAATAGGAACCCAAGATGACAGGCTGGTTGACTTACCATATTCTTTTTTTAAGTGCAATATCCTTTCCTTGTCTCTGCCTACTGTTACTCCATCAACATCCTTGCACAAACTCAGGGTTAACTAGGACTAGAAAGCACACTCTATTGTTAGCAAGTATTTGTTGAGCATTTAAGATAGGACACACCTTACCTACAAAACTGTCATCTAAAATAAACTCTTTAGAAGTGACTGAAATGTGAACATTAGGAAACTAGCTGATTTTAAGAAATCCAGTGGCAATAATTTGTCATGGGCAGTCTAGACAGCTGTTGGTTGGAGAAGTTTGGTTTTGAATATCTGTGTATCGTTTACTGGTATTTTCACATTAATGTGCTGCCATTTAAAGGTGTTGAGTCTTGATATCTTCATACATAAATTGGGCCCCAATTAACAAATTAGTGATAGTATATCTAACTGGGCTTAGCGGCATTGGCAACCGTTTGTTCCTTTCCCGTTTCTGAATTGCAGACAAGAATAATCAGGGAGCTGTACAATGTATCATTTTAAGATTGTATTCACTTTCTTCTGTCTTGCAACTGTGTTCACTTTTGGGGTCCTATCACGGTTCTAGTAGTGTTGAATTTATAGTAATAACTGAAATGAAACCGTAGTAACACCTATGAGAAGCAACGTGTGAAATACCTTCTGACATGAGGATGGCCTGAGGGAGAGCGGGGACTGCGACCTCTTTGGTTTACAGCCTGTACCATTAGCCGTCCCGTACAACTGATGCGGCCCTGTCAGAGACATCAGGAAAAGAAATGATTTGCAAGCAAAACAACTAACCTCCAAGCACCACCGTGTTTACTGTCCTATTCTCCATAAGACATTATTTCTTAACCAATAAATAGACCATATTAGTAATGACACCAATCCCTCTCAGAAATGTACTTTCCCTGAGTTAAACTCCTCAGTGCCCTGTATTTAAGGAACTCAGTGACTAGGTCTGATTTAGGACTCTTAAAAAAGCTTTACTGTTTTATCTAGAATGGTCTTTAAATGACAATCCTTCATGAATTCGTTGTAATCTGCTATGGTCTCCCTAAGACACAATGTTGGATCGTGAACTATGGCAGGGGGACATTACTCTCTTGCGATAATTCCATTTTCATGGTCGAATATCTATTGGTTGTAGCTAATTCTGAAATCAAATGAGATGATTTTAGTTTTCTAACATATCTTTTTAGTAATATATTTTTTAAATGTTAGTAGTGTCTCTTCCAAAAACCATACATTAAAGAGATGCCAGCATGATAAAATGAACATTATGTGAGAATACACATGGGGGTGTCAAGGAGAGTATAATGACCCATACATAGGTCATCATATTCGCATGAAATGAGCAAAATCATGACTTAAAAACCAGAAGTAGTTAAATATCTAAAATATGTGTGTGTGGGGGGTGGTCATATGATATGGGCCTGTGTAATGAAAACCATATTTTCTCTTTCAGATTTTCTCTCTTAAAGTTGCTTGTCAAATTCAAAAATTGATAAATGTTCTCCTAGGATAGACAAAAGTAATACTTAGAGGACTCAGATGATATGAATAAATCACCACTGTTACTCTGGCTTTTTGGTTTAGCCCCTTCTTTTAATTTTTCCCCGATTACTAGCAGAGTGGCAAAATCAGTGATTTTCTTCTCTCACATCTTAGGAGAATGTGAGCAGCTGTACTTCTAAATTCTGATGATGGCCGGAAGGGAACGGCAAGAGAGGAAAAATGATAAGCAGATTATTAATGATCAGACTCAGTGATTTCTAGCTCATAGTGGATGAGCTGCCTTCATGTGCACTTAGAGTCAGAACTGACAAGTGAATCTCCTTTTCATTCCAAGTTGCCAGTACTGGCAGGTAACAGGAGCAAAGGTGTGCTGTATGCTTTGAGGAGCTGCTTTCTGAGTTCCAGCCGATGATGAACTACGTGAGGGGGGCATGGTGCTGGAGGGGACACACAGAAACCCCACAGCAGGACTCAGCGAAGGGCGGGAATCTAGTCAGCAGGGTTGTCAGGGTCTCCCCGCAGACTGGGCTTCTCTGGGGACTTGACCGCTCCGAAAAGGCAAAGACACATAGTGCTGTAATACAGACAGGAGAAGAACCGGGGGCTATCAGATAGAAAGAGGTGGTCGTAAAGAAAGAAAACTGAAGAAGTGTTACCCCACTAGATATGTAACTTCCCCTGGCATTCACAGTACTTGCTACTGAGGTCATATTTAAACATGGCCTTTCTTGAAAATTTCCAAGGAGACATGAAGTAGAACATTATGAGGGGAATTCTTTAAGAAAAAATTTTTTAATGTTTGTTTGTTTATTTGTTAGAGAGAGAAAGATGGAGCACAAGTGAGGGGCTGAGAGGGGGAGACACAGAATCCAAAGCAGACTCTGAGCTGTCAGCATAGAACCTGGCGCAGGGCTTGAATCCACGAAAGGTGAGATCATGACCTGAGCTGAAGTCACACACTTAACTCACTGAGCCACCGAGGCACCCCGAGAGGGATTATTTCTAATTTAGATTTGTTGCGTCTGAAGTTCAGGTCAGTTCTCTCATGCTAATCTCTTGCCAAACCCTTGGGAGGCCCCCCTAAGCCAGCCTGAAATCTGAAAATTAATTTTCTCTAACCCCTCTAAGTCTTATGCCTGCTACAGAAAATCTAGACGTGACTTGTTTAGAAGACCCCCATTAAAATTATGCAATCGATGCATTGTAGTAACTGATTTAACAAGTCAACATGTAAGATCCATGGTTCTTTTGGAAGCCAAAGGCAAGGAATTTTATATTTTGTTTTATACAAATAGCTTCAAAATTGTACTGATATGGGATATGACTTTCTTAGTATTTGCTTTGCTACTTAAGCAAATAATTTTAATCTGAATATCTTAAAATAGATTTATATAATTTGTATACACTTTTCCTCGTTGTGTAAAACCCAGAGGACCCACAAGGGAAGTTAACATTAAGTTATCATTTCTGTGGTTAGAGAAAGATGTAAGTTAAATTCAATCTTTAACTTTGAATTTGAGGAAGCAGAGAAAAAAATTTTCTCTAACCTGGATTTGAGTTTTGACTTTCCGAAGACTTTGGCCAAATCACCAAATTTGTTCAAGCCTTTGTTTCTTCTGTAAAAACCAGCGTACTATATTTGTCTCACATGGATGTTGTAAAGATTAAATGATGTAACCCAAGATGATCTTCATCTTCCAAATATCAAATGGTACTCGATGTCATAAGTTACCAAGTTACCATTATTAATCATTGCTGGTATTTTTACTGTGAGTCTGAGACATTATACATGCACAGACATGCACCAGGATGATTTTCAGGGGTCCCAACAGCTTGGTTGACTGCAGTAAATTTTTCCAAGTGGTTATACTTTGCCTGAGTATGCTTTTACCTCCCCCCCCCTTTTTAATTCCTTAAAATAACTCTTTTAATGAGTGTCTCCCCTGCCCCTCAGTGCTCTTAATGCTGGGATGAGCCTCAGACACCTTTGTATGACACTCCTTAGCTCTGGGGTCAGTCTAGGTTTGTAAACCAGTTCTGTCCCTTATAATTGAGTGACTTCAGGCAGGTAATTTAACCTCCTGAGTTTCCTCATCGATAAAGTAGGACCATATAGTTAATCAATCCTGCAGGGGTTCTTATGAAGATTAAATGAGTTAGTAGGTGTAAAGTACTTAGTATTATGTTTTGTACACAGTAAACACTCAAAATGTTAAATTATTATAGCACTGAATATGGATATAATTATCATAACAACCAGATGGACATGAAGCATCCCTTAGAATTGTTTTAAAAACATTTTTTTTCAAAAAAAATATTTTTTCATATGCAACAGGTTTTCTTTCTTCTTTCCTTCTCTCTCTCCCTCTCTCTCTTTCTTTCTCTCTTTCGGTATTAGGATATAATTTACTCCAAAGGAAAAACTTATGCTGTTGTTTGAAAGGTGCCAAGCACACTGCTATAGTCACTGTATTTATGTAATGGCTGCATTTGAGGTATGAGATAAAAGTTGTCCTACTCAACTCTAACCACTAGACTCCACTTAGGATAAACCCTGCCTCTTCTTCCATCTCCAAAAAATAACAACAGGTTGGTATACTGCTTTGTCAAGATTACACATTTCTACAGTGTTTTCAAGATTTCTACACTACCGCTTAGAACCATATACACAAATAGTGCCACAGAGTATCTTCCTAACTACCCAAATTTAAGAAAAAGGAATATGTCACCATTTGTCACGTTTTTAACTCCTACACCATCTTCCACTTCTGAACATAAAAGGGGAAGTCATGACCTTCAGGAAGCAGAATTGTTAGTTTGATAATACAGTATTATTGGCTAAATACATATCACTAATCAGTAAATGACCAGGAGCATTTAGAAAGCATCCAGGGGCGCCTGGGTGGCTCAGTTGATTAAGCATCTGACTTCGGCTCAGGTCATGATCTCACAGCTCGTGAGTTCAAGCCCCGCATTGGGCTCTGTGCCGACAGCTCAGAGCCTAGAGCCTGGAGCTTGCTTCAGATTCTGTGTCTCCTTCTCTCTCTGCCCCTCTCTGCTCATGCTCTGTCACTCTCTCTCTCTCAAAAATAAATAAGCATTTAAAAAAATTAGAAAGCACCCAAACTCATAAGCTGTATAATTTTGATATTTTTAGTTAGAAAAAAGATCCCAGAATTCACTGTAACACTGTTGAAAGGATGCCTCTGGTGTATGCAATTGAAAGTTCAGATTTTTAAGTCTGACCATCTTATTTATGAAGGTCATACAAAATTTTAATCATATTAATGTGCAAATGAACCCCAGTAATCCTTGTGACTGCTGGGCTCTGATGGACATTAATGCTGCTGCATTTGCTTTTAACTTTCTCATTTCTATCTACTTTATTATTAACACATGAAGGAGTAATGGAAGTGAATGTTTAAAGTTTGAAATGAGCCAGGAAACCTTATAATGCTAAAACAAAACACAAGCAAACCAACTTCTTAAATTTAATTCAGCTGTGTGTTACTTTTCTATTCCAAACAAATCCACAGAGTTTAAAGCTATAGAACAAGTAATAAGCTTGAATTCTTAAAGTGATTATGTATTAAACATTCAGCTTGTAAAGATTATTCATGCCTCACGCAAAGCCAATTATTTGTATAATATGGAAATAACATTTATATTTCCTAGCTTATGAAATTTAACTGTGGCACACAGGTCTTTATATAAGCTTGCCACTTGTATACATAATGCAACTTGAGGAAACATCAAATTGCAAAACAGCCCTTCCAAACTCCAAGTGCAACACAGCGTAACTTAGCAACACAACAAAAAGTAAAACATTCATGTTTAGATTTACTTGCGTCTTAAACCGAGTGTGCGATCCTCATTTTGGCATTATGTTTGGTGTCGCACCGCACAATCACTCATTGTTTCACTAAACTATGTGACTGCTTTGGTCTCTCATGAATTGCCAGAGCCGCACACATGGCGTGTGATACACAGTCCAGTATGTGCTTGGAGCTGTGGGTTCCATCCCAAGTAGAATTTGGATGCAGTCAATAATATCTAACGTGTTTCTTATTCCCCAAAGATTAACCCAGGTGGAAAAATATTCTATAAAATATTCTGGTAACCTTTAGTATTTCTCTCTTTCCTTGGTTCTCACCCTTTCTCCCGGCTGCTTTGTGTAATTATTTTCCACTGCTCAGGAAAGCCCTGCCGTCTGTGTTTCATTACTGAACTCATTTTTCCAGGCCAGCCTTTTCCTCTTTCCCTTGGTCATTCCACGTCATGTACAGTCCAGTGTACCAGAAAAAAAAATAGAAGGAGCTGTCTCCCTTTCAAACCAAATGTTTTTAAAATGTGAAAAAAAAGTTTAAGGTAACTAAATGGCATCAAGGAATTGGGGAATCAACTTAAGTTTTCTTTTGACTATATGTTATGCCTTCATGATTAGTGTATCCTGAGAAATTCAGCTTTGACTCTGTAAATGTTTTCCAGTGCCTTATTATCATGCTTCTTTTAAATCAAATTACAAGAATGGCAAAATACTTCAATATACAATAAAAGATGTTATAAAGTAGAGATGAAATAAAACACTGTTAGACATTTCTATTATGGTATTCCTATAGCAACAAATGATAATGGTCTGCTGTTTGTCATGGTTTAAATACCTCTTTGTCCTTCTAATGAATGGTAGAGTTTGTTCCAATTTCTAGGTGATAACTCACAAAACCTACATGTGGCATATTTGCACATACTTGCTCAGTACTGAAGACGCCAGGAGAGGAAAGGAGTTTTACTCTCGAAACTAAAATCAACCAGGCAACATGCTGAGACTTGGAATGGCATGTAATACCAAGTACCCTAAATCTAAAAATTCTCTCACAGCAATTTCAATCTGAGGCCTGCGTGCCCACTTTAGGATTTCCTCAGATTCTCTTCACAAGTTCCCCCTCCTATGCCTGCCCCTGGTCCTTAGGTAGAAAAGGAGACTTAATTTAGCCTCACCCTCTTTAAGTTAGAATATTGGGTGGATCAACTCACACTGAGAGGTAGTTGGAATTCTTGGTATCAGGAAGTGCTCTGGTTACTGTGGCCTCGGAGCTCTTTGAATCTTTTGCTCCCTCTGACAGACCCAGGGCAGTCACATTACTGTTTGCTGAAATCCCAGGTGAGATGGGACATTCTGTTAGAAGGGCTGGGCTTTTGGCAACCTGATGTAAACTGGTGCACTTCTCATTCCTTTGTCTCCTCTTCAAAGGGTAGAGGCCAAGATTGAGAGAGAGTTAACGGAGGGACTTACCCCGGGGCTTGGTTAAAGCAGCAGAATTCGCTGGGGGCTGGGGACTGAGATGAGGGCCCTGAGCGTGCTGGGAGCAAAGCCACTTCCCAGCTTCCTGTGTGGCTCCCGTCAGCTGTGCTGTGGGTGTGGCCGGGTCTCCTGCTCCCAGCTCCCTCCACCCAAGCCCACAGCTGTGGCAGTTGTGGCACGGTCACATCTGCTGCCTGACTCCTTTCCCATGGGGGTGGTAAGGAGGAGAAGCCAGGAGGTCAGAAGACCACACACCAGCAACATGTTGGGTAGAAATTCCATCCTGAACTGACTTGCCTACTCTCTAACAGTTCTGTAGGGGAGTATCTAGAAACAGAACTGATCCTTCACATCCTGATTCCACAGGCTCCTGCCAACGTTTAGGGCTGCTGCTTTAAGACAGGGTTATTAGTGTCTCTGAATTAAAATAATGACAATAACTAGCTTTTACCGAAAGCATATTATATGCCAGGTAAACCAAGTATATTATTTAAATCCCTATTATCACTCTTATTTCACAGAAGAGGAAATAGGCACAGAGAAATTATGCCACTTGCTAAAGGTCACATAGGTGGTGAGTGGCAGAGGTAGAAATTCAACTCAGATCTGTCTGATGCCAGAGTTCATGCTCTTAAACCCTGAACGACACCATTTAGGCTCTTCGGTAGCATCAACCCTGTCCGACATTTCTGGCCTTTGTGGTGTTATTTCTTTCCCTTCCTCCTCTTCTGTATTACAAAGGGGATCTTCAGCAGCCCTCCTGTATCTAATGACTTCAATAGATATCGAATGACTTCAACTAGTTTGTCAGTAGTTTAAATGCTCAGAGGCTGGCACGCAGTCTCCAACTCTGCACCCTGCCATTGGCCGTGAGCAGCAAGTCCTTCCCCGTTTAGAACTTTTCCATATGTAAAACTAGGTTAGTATAATTTGAAGAAGACTAGAAACAGACTCATAATTGCAATTTTACATTTATGTTCTTTGTTCTATAAAACCGCTGACTCCAGTAACAGTTTAAAACATTCGCTAGGAAAAATGCCTCAAAATTAACATCGGGACCAGCACTGGGGAGTGCTGGAACACAGTTAATTCGATCTCCATAATATATCCCAGGCTTTCTAGGGGACAGAGGAACAAAGGACCCAGCATGAAGAAAAAGTCTGGATTTTGTGGAGTTCTCTATTATTTTAATTAAAGGCAGAAAATTGAGAATTGAAATTTGTTAATAATATTGAAGGAAACATACTGAAAATACAATAAGAAAAAAAAGCAAGTTCCACTTCTGTTCCCCTGTTCCCTCAAATCCTCCAAATAGGAACACAAATAAGTATTAAAATGTAACTTTCAGTAAGAGTTGCGCTTTTGACTATTTTTCAAGGTGATGGTCATGTATTCACCGATTGAAAAATTGGAACCTGGAGAAAGTGCATATTTACCATGGAAACTGTGACAGTGAAGTCGGCTGTGCTCCCTCACAACCTGATTTGTGGAGAATTCGAGTTCCATTCTAATCTTAGTAGTATTGCAGAAACAGATGTTTATATATGACAATGTAATATTAGGACAAACATTGCGCAAACTGTTAGAGGTCTGTAAGCTTTGCTGAAATTATTTGTATCATTTTCTAACATTTCATGCTTCCTTCTAAAGAAATAATGAAATATGGAATGATATAAATAGATCAGAGATTTAAAAAACATAACTGGACAATCTTCATTAGTTCTATAATTGTTAATTTTAGCTTCTTTTTTTTTTTTTTAAAGTGACTTCTGCTGACTTTGTAAAATTACCCTGTCACCTATGGAGGTCTTAAGGTACAGAATCACTCCTTATTCACTTTTGCATCCTCTGTACCCAGCAAAGTGTATCAAATATATACGGTACTCAAAAAGGAATCTGCAGGCTTGAACTGGGGATTTGGTACCAGTAGCTGCCTGTTAAATTCTAAAGGAGTCAGCTGGTTTTTTGACCCTAAATCTAAGGGCAAATACAAGAGAAAACATTTGGATGGAAACAAATAATCCTGAATGCCATATGCAGGTGCTATCAAAATTATAATTTATCTACACTTATATACGACTTAAATTCCAGTGAATTAAGTGTATCTGTATTTCTTTTAAATATCTTACTTTTTTGAGGATTTTTACTACAACATATTTATATATGGCACTCACTACACTTTTCTCCTTTTTTTTCCTTCATAGAACTTAATCCCATCTGAAATTATATTATTTATGTATTTGTTTACTGGCTTACTTTCTATCTCAGGACTTTCTTCTGTCCAGCACTGCAACCCCATCACCTGCATAAGTGTACCTATGAGGCCCTCAGTAACATTGGTGGAAAGAATGCACGTCTACACTGGAATTACTCATGTGAAAAACACCTGATGAAATAGATACTAATAAAGAATTTTTCTATCTTCTGAAATCAAGATGGATGTAAAATTTGGGAAAATCATTTCAAGTCAAAGAAATAAGATTCCACCTTTTTAATTAAACAGTTCCTTTCTTCAAATAAATGCCTGTAAGCACTATGCACAGAACTGAAGCCAGACCTATACCCTTAATCTTTACCTGAGGGTTTGCAGCCATAATTGTGTAATTGCCATCATCATCTAGGGTGGAGGCTGTGGTATGGAGAGAGCAGGTCCCGTCAAGATCTCTTTGAATGGTGTAGTGATCATTCTTTGGAGAGATCTGCTTTCCATCTTTAAACCAATAGATCTGTGAAAGGAAACAATGATTAAAGATTAAGGATGTGTATAGTATTACTCTGTTTGGGGGACTGATAAGGAATAACTGTGTGGTCTGCAGAGCTGATCTGAGTTTTCATGTTAAAATGTTAAACAGAACATCTGAACAGGAAATTGATTTTTGAGTGAAAAAAGTAGGTGAGAAACAGGTTTAATTCTATTTTAGTTTTTAAAAATGATATATCTTGGGGTGCCTGGGTGGCTCAGTCGGTTGAGCATCCGACTTCCACTCAGGTCATGATCTCGCGGTTCGTGAGTTTGAGCCCTGCGTCGGGCTCTGTGTGGACAGCTCAGAGCCTGGAGCCTGTTTCAGATTCTGTGTCTCCCTCTCCCTCTGGCCCCTCCCCTGCTCATGCTCTGTCTCTGTCTCTCGATAATAAACGTTACAAAAAAATTTAAAAATGATATATCCTTATATTTAAAAAAGTATGTATGTAAGTAGGTATTCACATATTACTCACATATTTTTTTACATATTATTTATCTGGAGGGATCTAGATTGAACGTTGACAGTAATAACTTCTGGGGTGGCTTCACAGGCATTTTCCATTTTTGCTTCTATTTTCCAATGTACTGAATTAAAATATATTACTTGTAAAGGTAAAAAGGTATTTTATTTTATTTATTTAAAAAAAAATTTTTAATGTTAATTTTTGAGACAGAGGGAGACACAGAATCCAAAGCAAGCTCCAGGCTCTGAGCTGTCAGCACAGAGCCCGATGCGGGGCTTGAACTCAATTGTGAGATAGATCATGACCTGAGCCAAAGTTGGATGCTTAACTGACTGAGCCACCCAGGTGCCCCAAAAAGGTTATTTTAGAGAACAGTAACAGACTCCTTACTCCATTCCACTGAACTGTGTTAGACAAAATGGCAGTGAGGAGTGAGCAACAGTTAAGGGTTGGTGGTGGGTGGAGGCCTACTGTTTTCATTCTGGGCCAAGGAGCATATGCTCAAAGTTGAGTGTTTGTCAGTTCTCCCCACTATGTTAAGGAAAACACAGTAGTATTTAAACTTACAATAATTTTCAATAATATTTTAACTTGGTTTGATAGAAAATTAAATGTGAAGAATAAAGTAAAAATAAATCTGGACTAAATAACACATTTTAAAACGGTCCAGTTACCTCTTCCCTAGGTCCTCCTACCTTTTGTCACCTTTAAATAAAATCACTGGCCGGCGGATCCCTCATGATTTAGTTATTATTTTGGACGGCTGAGACACAGGGCCATCATGATGAATCACAGTGCCAGCAGCCCTACCATGGCCTAGATGCAGAACTAACGCCTGCATCATCCCGCCTCCAGACT
Organism: Panthera pardus; assembly: GCF_024362965.1. Lineage (NCBI taxonomy): Eukaryota > Metazoa > Chordata > Mammalia > Carnivora > Felidae > Panthera > Panthera pardus. The sequence continues at coordinate 59,702,315 of NW_026526688.1, forward strand.
TCTGGCTAGGGAACTAAACAAATCCCCCTCTCTAAAGCCACAACAAGCTCTCTGTTGTCATCTGTGTTCCTTGCAAACTCAAGCTTTCCTAACTCATTCCTAACAGAAGAAACCTCCTTTAGAGCCTTCAGTTTTTAAAATGAGCTTCTTCCTTAATGTAAATCAGAATGCACATTGAGACCACAACTGGCATTCAAATTCAACTCTCTATCAAAGCTTCTGAATCTGAAAAATCTTTCCAAAACATACATTTCTAAGAAAGGACGGGCTAGAAATATATGGCACTAAATAAGGGCATGAATAATCGGGATCTGACTGCTGTAACTCTTCCAACCCCCATTTTTCAATTAGCTCTAAATTTACAGCCTATATTGTTAATCTGCAGAACTAAAGATGAATCATCAACTAGACTAATAACTCTCAGTCTTAAAAATTAAATTATGTAAAGCATGATACTTCATAATTATCATTCTCTGCTTGGTGGTTTTATTATTTCTGATGGAACCCAGAAGCTGTGATTAGAACACAGTTTCCTCCTTTTGCATTCTGGCCACTATGCCAGTTCTTCAGAACTGTTTCTTTCCTTTAATCCTATTCCTCACCTCTGCTATATCTGGACTGCAACTTTCAAATGAGAATTAGGAAACAGTCCAACAATTTTACCAAGACTGTTGATGGAGAGGGAAAGGGAGGATATACAAGATGAAAACAGGGTGAACTAGAAATGCCTTTCAACCTTCTCATGTCTCAGTCAGAACAAGCATGTAAAAGGCAGAATTTTTTTTTTTTTTTAAACATAAGCTAAAAGAAAGGATGTATTTTTTGGAACATGCTGAATATTCCACACTTTGATAGGGAGGGAAGAAAAAGAGCGGCAGTGAGGACAGGAGGAAGGAAGGGGAAGGAGGAAGGAAAGGTGAAGAAGAAAATCAAACAATAAAACGTTCTTAAAAAATTAAGCCTTAAAGCTGTGAAACATTGAAATTCATACCAGAAATGCAAAATTATGTTAAAAACAACAGCTCATCTTTCTGGTGAACATGGTGTTTTTTCAAATAAGAATCGGTGATCTTAGAACTTAAGCAATGATCTTAAGCCTTGAGTAAGATTTAAAAATAACAAGGGATTTGTGAATATTTTGGAAGCTTAAGATATTTGGAAACAACAATATCTTGTTGAGTTTCATTCATAAGCTGCAAATTTATTTTTAGTATGTGCATTGGATATCATATTTGTGAATACACAGCAATTATCCAAATCATGTCAAGAATAAAGAAGCTTTCTCTAACAACAGTTTACTTTAAAAGTCTCATTTTATTAGGAGGGGGATATGTATGTAAAATTTTAACGCTATTTTCTTTGCTTTTTTTTCTATGACACCACTGTTAAACTTTTAATTTCAGTGAGTGTATTTTCCCTTCTATATGCTTATTGTACAAATTTGCCTGGCCTTTGGTAATGTCCTATTTTTTTCATTGAAGTTTCTATTTCTTTTAAAATTGTTTCAATCATTTTAAACATAGGTATTTTACAGTTTGCTTAAGATTGCCCAACACTGAACAATACTTAAGCTTCTACTGTCTTGTTTCTTGTGCTATTGATTCTCCTTATTGTTGCTTATTTTCTCCTATGGTCTGTAAGTTTTTACTGTGAATTTCTTTTTCCTCCCTCTAACTCTACAGAAGTTTGATATGACCCAAATTGTGAGAGTGTTGTATAGGGCAGTGTTTGCTTGCTTCTGCCAGAAACTTAAGGATTTTAATCCATCCTGGACTAAATTTCGTATTAATTTCTCAGCTTTTGGCTCCATATCATGTGTTGAAGTAAATTTGGAGTTTCAATTTCTCATGGGTATCTTTTTTATTCTTTTCTCCCAAGTTCTAGGGAAAAGTGTAATCTGTGCATTGTTTTCTGGGCTAGTGAGCAGTTATTCTTGTCTCCCTTTAGAGACAGGGCAATGTTTTATCTAGCATTTCCATGCATCTGTAGAAAGAGGGCTCCCATCTAGGTCAGCCTAGACCACCTGAGTGTCAGAAGTTCCTTTGATTATCCTTTCTCAACAGTATTCTGGCCTCTAGCCCCTTTATAAATACAGGAAGGCTTGGTTTTGTAGATAAAGATCTGAAGTTTTTATAATCCATGGTAAACTTTATTTCTTTGTATGGTACACAGCATGGGGTTCGTGTTCAAGCCTGGCCACTCACCAGCTCCCTGACCTTGGGCAAGTTGATTAAACCTCACTGAGCGTAGTTCAGTCATCAGTAATTTGGGAGTGACACTGATAATATCACATGAGGAATAAATGATGTAGGTGTATGAAAAGCTCCTTGTCAATTATTTAATTGTTATTCTCCTATTCTATTCTTTGAACCCAAACTCTACCCTTCTTCTGCTCTTTCTGGTTTCTAATGCCTCCTGAGGAAGGCCTTGAACTTAATAGTACTTTAAACATTTTACATCATGGGTACTGAGAAAGGTAGTCTGTATCTCTTCCTCCTATTATACATGCTGTACTTTTGAAGCCTAACTCTTCCTCAGAAAACAGGACTCTTAAAAAGCCATGTTTTTAGCTTACCTTTGGTTTTGGATTCCCAGTCACTCTGCATGTGAAAGTTACAGGCATTCCCTCAAAGATCTTGTAATGTTTCAGTTTCATCTCAAAGAACGGTGCCACTCCATTTTCCACAGGTGCATCCCCATATTGGACATCATCACCTGATTCATCCACAGGAGACCTTTCTAGCCTGTACTCGATTTCACTGATGAGTCTCTGTTCACAGCTGGAGACTTTGTATTCCTACATCAGGTAAAAATAAAGGTCATGTTAGCAACCTCAGTTTCTTGTGGTACAATGTGTCTCATGAGTCTTACCCTCCCCTCCAATAAGGCACTCAGAAGACAGTGATATTTTTACCATGGAGCCTAAAAACAAGTCTGAGCCCAACTCAGTCCCATACAAAACAAAAAAACATCTGGAAGTAAGTATATATGATATTTCAAATTGTCTTCAAGTCTTATCATCCTCCTCCCCCAAAAAACTATGAAGATGAATTTCTTTCTCTTGTCTCTTGGGGGGTATGGGGAAAGAAAGAAAAAGGCAACAGCTTTATATTCTCAAACTGTTCATAAGAATAAAACCTGATGGAACACTGATTTCTTTCTGTAGAGTAAAAGCTGGTGGGGGGGGGTGCAGCTCTTCAGAAGGGTAACAGTGCATGTGGCCAGCAGCTGCAATATTACATAGCATTTTATCAAATGAATAATGGGAAAAATGGCATTTCTTTTCACTCATAACAGTCCTCGGCCACAAAGCCTCTGAACTCCTCCTCAGCCGTGCAGCTATTAGGAACTATTCTCCACCAATGTTTCAAAGAAAAATGGGATTGGCAGTCTAGTCAAAACTGTGATTAAAAAGACAAAAACAAAGTACCCATCAACATCCTATGGTGATCAAGGTGGACCCTACAGTTCTCTTGCTTACAAAGCACAGTGAACACAAGGCAGCCCATTAGAAACTACTCTCTATTTAATTATAAATAAAAGATGTTCCAGCTAGGTTTTCCTTAAAGAAGTTATTCAACCTTTAAAAAAAGTTTGTCGTCTTGAGGGAAGAAATACAACAGTATGAATAAAACTGCAAATGAGTTGTTTTAATTACTATCAAATGAATCAGTTTAAGAATGGGCACATTTATCCCTAGAAAGGTACAACAAATGAGAAACAATTCACAGAGTGTCCACTAGTGACAGAAGCAAATTCAAGTTCGTAAATGTATGACAAAAATCACACTGCAGTAATTTTGTTCATCTGATCTTAGACACTGGTCATAGTATTTACAATTAATATGTGGCAGGAAAGATAGATACACAGGCAAACAAAGAACACAAGATAACAGATACAGTGAAAGACCAGAAGGAGAAGAAAGGTGAAAAGCTTATTAACCTTTTGACCATCCAGAGGACTCCCTACAGAAGCCTGAGGAGACCCAATTTCCTGTAATGGTAGAAAAAAAGAAGTGAAGACTAGTGACAGAAATAAGAATCTAGCAAGATATCTAGTTTTAAGTGAAATTTTTGCAGTAGCAATATTTAACACAGAAAAATCTTCAGATATTAAAGGCAGATCCATTTTTTAACATCTATAAGAGTTGACTTGATCATTTAAACAGGTTTTAAAACGCCTTCTTTAATCTTGAGACTACATTTGGAAACTCCAAGCAGAAACAGTGCAGATTATAAAACACTTTACATCAAATCCATGCAGTGACTTTTTTGGGGGGAACAAAAATAGCATTTTAGGTTTTCTGCTGATTAGTGACTTACAAATGTATATGTGAAGGAAAATAAAGACATAATTTTTCTATAAATAAATAGTTTACTTTGACTAAACATTCACTGGCTGTTTCAAATAATTTCAGTGAAATATGTTTCTCCACACAAAAGGATTTTGTATGAAAGCACAGGACAGCAAAAACAGAAAGATACTTGAAAGGAGAATAAAGTGATCAACAGGAAGATAAAAAGAACAGTTATCACTGACTGCAGTAACTCTAGCAGTCACTTAACACACTGTTTGGCACATGGTATGTGCTCAATAAATATTAGCTATGACCTTGATTGATGATGTTAATACTGCTTTTCTTTGACTTGCCCTCTACTTCCTACAGAATTGGCCCCAAGAATAGTGGCCATGAAGGCTATGGGGAGAGGGAACAGAGTAATTATTATTTTTCTAAAAAGTCCAGATGGGGGTGCCTGGGTGGCTCAGTCGGTTAAGCGTCCAACTTCAGCTCAGGTCATGATCTCACGTTTCGTGAGCTCGAGCCCCGCGTCGGGCTCTGTGCTGACAGCTCAGAGCCTGGAGCCTGCTTCGGACTCTGTGTTCCCCTCTTTCTCTGCCCCACCCCTGCTTGTGCTGTCTTTCAAAAATGAATAAACGTAAAAAAAAAAAAAAAAGTCCAGATGAACACAGTACCTGATTAGCTGTTTCCTCTTCTGGCTCCTGAATATTAAAAACAGTTGCACTGTCAGCACCTAGTAATCGACGAGCCATTCTTTCTTCATATGTTAACCTCTAAACAAAGTAAGTCACAAAAAAGACAAAATTAGAAAAGTCATAATTATATACTGCCTGATGAAAAAGAATTTTTTTTTTTTTTTTAATTTTTTTTTTTTTCAACATTTATTTATTTTTGGGACAGAGAGAGACAGAGCATGAACGGGGGAGGGACAGAGAGAGAGGGAGACACAGAATTGGAAACAGGCTCCAGGCTCTGAGCCATCAGCCCAGAGCCTGACGCGGGGCTCGAACTCACGGACTGCGAGATCGTGACCTGGCTGAAGTCGGACACCCAACCGACTGCGCCACCCAGGCGCCCCAAAAAGAATTTTATTTATTCTTTTTTTTTTTAAACTGAATTGAGAGAGACAGAGAGACCGAATCTGAAGCAGGCTTCAGGCTCCAGAGCTGTCAGCACTGAGCCCAACGTGGGGCTCAAACTCACGAACCATGAGATTATGACCTGAACCAAGTTGGAGGCTTAACCCACTAAGCCACCCACATGCCCCAAACACTTTTTAAAGTTTATCTATTTATTTTGAGAGAGAGAGAGCAAATGTGAGCAGGGGAGGGGCAGAGAGAGGGAGAGACAGAATCCCAAGCAGGTTCCATGCTGTCAGTAGCGCAGAGCCCGACATGGGGGCATGAAACCACAAAGCATGGGATCATGACCTGAGCTGAAATCAAGAGTCAGAGCTTAACTGACTAAGCCACCCAGGCACCCTGAAAAAGAATCTTAAAAAATGAGTTTTGATATTTTCTGTAACTATTTTCCCCTCAACCTTCAGATACCTATATATAAAAGGAGTCTGTTTCTTTCCCTTCCTTCAGTTGTTCAGTCTGTCACCTTTCCTTCTGGTCTTTGTGGCTTAATATAGTGTTGGGATATGAGGTAACTAATCTTGAGAGCCACTGACTGATACAGCACAAATTTAAGGTGAATATAATAAGCAAACAAGGCAGAAACCACATAGGAAATATGTGTCATATACCAATCCTTAATGGTAAACATATAGAAAAAAGAGATATTCAAATAGCAAAGTATTTTTTTAAGGAAAGGTTATTTTCATAACCATCCACAGCTTCAAAACAGCCTGGTCAGCTCCAAGCCTCTGATAAGGAATTTTAGACAGCTGGCAGTGATGATCCTCTCTGTTTCGGGGTTCTCACCTCTAAAGGCACTTCCCAGGCTGTCTGTGTGGCAGGTGAAGGTAGGCAAATATAATAGTCCACAGAGAATGACTGCACACGGCTGAATTAGCAAAAGGACTGTGAGGGACACTTGCCAAAGCTAATCTCCACAATTTGAGATTCTACTCAGATGCAGATTGCTTGCCCATCAGGCAGAGAAAGTGGTAAAGTTTTCACGTCTAGCAGCCAGTGCTCTGGATCTGGCCAAAACATATTTGCGGGGCCATTCTTATGCCAACGTGTTTGTTCTGTCCAGTGGGCTGTTTCCTGCTTTTGAGTGTTGGTCCTAAAAAATCTTAGAATTGACAATTCTAGGAGGAACTTTCAGAGACCCTCTGTCCCATGAAGGGCATTTTACAAACAAGTGTTTTATTCAAAAGAGAGAATTAGTAAGACAGAATCTTAAAAGAAAAAATAGACAAGTTATTTCAGTAAGCTTCCAAACTTCTGAACATCGATGCAAATTCTATTGGAAACTCTCTAATCAGGAAAATATGTTGACTAAATTTACAGTTTCCAGTAATTGCTGGTTCTAGTCCCAGCTGAAACCGGGAAGTGAAACAAGTCAGTGCCAAATGACAAATAGTCCCGAAGTTCAAATTATTTCATTTACTGAAGAAGAGGCAGAATACAAGAAGAGGTAGAGGCAGGTGTTTCGTGCATGGGCTGTCTCAGGCCACTATGTTATTATTTAAATTAATTTTCTCACATCTGTTAAAGAATCATTGAATTCAAGTTTTCAAAAGGAGTTTTAAATACCTGCTCTCTTAAATGCCTCTAATGTTTTCATGGAGAGCTGTAGCAATATCAAAGGTAGGAGTGGAATATTTTCCACTCTGTTTCTTATAAGCAGAAATATCAGCTATTGATACTAACTCCTTTCCCACGATGTACTTGCTACCATTAAAAGCCAGATTTACTTCAGTTTTGTTTCTAAACCACTAGGCTATATGGCTATCCAAGCCCTGTCTACAGAGGACAAAAATAAGTAACAGAATAATATGCAACACTAGGAAAAAGTTGTCCTTTTAAACTCTCAAATGTGGAAATCCATGGAACTTGTGAATATCATTCACTGCTAAACAGATAAATATAAATATATAACATAATATACACAGTATGATATCACAGCCTATAGAAGTCTTAAGACGCTTTAACCAAGAGAATCTTAGCCCATAAGGAATATTTAAACAAAGGTCCAGAAAAACCCAAAAAACTGGAGAAATGCCTTTACCTGGCTTGAATAAGTTCCCGTAAGTATTTGCTTTAATCTTTCAAAGGCTTTCATTGACGGAGCAGGGAAAGCTTCCTGTGTATGTGTATTTACACATGCAATTACTTATTTCAGGGAAAAAATATTTCCCCTTTGTGAAAATCTTCTATTCTCAATGAAATGAATGACTAACACAAGATCTCATTAGAATTTTAATCTTCCTGAACTCAGATTAGGATGCCCTAATAATTAAAAGCAGCATTCAGCACCCCTCCTCTATCCTCCACCTTTCTAATCAAACATGGTCTGTTCTCACATTTTTATTTATCAATGTGAGATAATTAAAATTCCTGGAAAACATTTAACATAGAGAGCTTTCTACTCTGAAAAAGGTATCTGAGAGGGAGATTTTATACAAAGAGGCCCTTTTCTTCTACTTAAGAGCCAGGCAAATTTTTCCAGTGGCAATTCCAAAATAAAGCCACAAAAGGCTCCTTTCCTTCACCTGGGAAATCTTATTTGCGAGACTTGTTCTTCCTGTCCCCTTAAAAATAACCTGGATGTGGTAAGAGGAGGGTCAGTAAAAAACAAAAAAAAAAAAAAACAACTGATGAGGAAACATTTAAGTCCAGTGGAGGAATTATCTATCAATCTATCTATCTATCTTTAATTTTTTTTAATGTTTATTCATTTTTGAGAGACAGAGAAAGAGCATGAGTGGGGGTGGGGCAGAGAGAGGAGACACAGAATCCGGAAGCAGGCTCCAGGTTCTGAGCTATAAGCATAGAGCCTGACGCAGGGCTCGAACTCATGAGCTGTGAGATCATGACCAGAAGTCGAATGCTTAACTGACTGAGCCACCCAGGTGCCCCAAATCTACCATACAGATACTATACTAAACCCCCTTAAAATGTAATTCTTTTTTTTTTTTTTCTTGAGTTTAGTTGTCTGGCTTTGACAAACTAGAACAATATTGTAGAACAAGCATTACTCCTTCATTACTGAATCATTATCTATTTATGGTCTAGTAGGACAGTCCTGGACTTCAGGGGTTGTTTCCTTAGTGAGGATAGTTTTTCTGTAGAAGCAGTACATGTCTTAGAATCCAGATTCTCCTTTTGGTAGATACAAATCATTCCAGAGCACGCCTTCCCCCTCCTACCCAGCCCAGGTCTGTTCCTTTTTCTTTGTAATGTTGCAATTCCTCCTTTGTTTTACTTCCCACCTTAAAATCAGACTTTCCTCTTTATCTCCAACTTGCTATCTTCACTCCCAGAATGTTTTTCATGAATAGGAGGAAACAGTGAAGGCTGAGTAGAGGGAAGCCTTTCTACTTTCCTCCCTTTCCCCCAGATTCAGGCCATAATGCTAAGACGAACACCGAGGTTTAGGGGTAATGAAATCTTTTCATGGACAGATTGCAAGAACCTAAGTCAGGGAAGAGCTCTCTGATGTGGGTAGCTAATATTCCAAGTACAAGCCCCAAATCTGTCTCTCCATACCGGCTGGCCATTGTTCAGGAGGTCCTCCTTGAAGCGAAGTTTTCGTTCCAGGTCTTGAATGACAGCATCCTTTGTGCCTTGAATCTCCTCATCAGAAGCTATTCTAGCGGTTCTATTGACTTTCTTTGGAAATCCCCTGTAGGACAAAAGCACAAGACAGTATGGTCAGTTGTCAGGCATTCAAGTTCAACAAAGAGAGTACAATGTATCAATGCATCCCACTCTTTTCTAATGTTACATCTATTCCAACTAATTATGGAAGGAACCATGAAAGCTGCTTGCAGTGTTCAGGTAACACTAATTGGAACCAGCTTTCAGAGAAAGTGGAAATGCCTTAGGGAGTGTGTCTCAGGTGGTCAGATACATGCCAAGGATAGGGCAGGCCTGTGCTTCAGTCCCAGGGAGGCAGCAATGTAAAGTGAAAAGACAACGATTTGTAATCACAGGTTTAAAATCTGGCTCTGCCTTGGATTAGGTTTGTGACTTTGGATTAGTTTCTTAACATGTTTTATAAACAAATATAAAATATATGCCATATAGGGCTGTTGAGAAGAGTTCAAAGAGAACATATTTCTTTCATACTTCCAGAAGTTCAGTCCTTCTGATCCTTTGTAATCAACTTATTCAACAAGAGTGTCTAGCTCATTCTAAGCAAATATCGTTTGTTACCTTCCCTTCTATCCTGATTTGATTAGAGGAGGCCAATGTTATAAAAGGTCTATTTTATACTAACGGGCCCTGGAAGGTCTGCAGGCTCCGCTCTGCCTGGCACTCCCCAAGCCTCCTAAACCCCCTGGAGAGCCTAGGGCTCTCAGGTGACACCTCAGAATGTTTCTTTCCAAGGGCAGCAACAACGTCGGAACACGTGAGCCAGGGGTCGCTGGGGCTGGATGCTTGATGGGTGTGGTATCGCTTTTGTTGGTGCTGTAAGCAATTTGCTTCCCACTTCTCTTCCTTTGCCCTCACAGGGCTGTGAGTAAAGATGCAAGAGAAAGAGAATACTATACAATAGTGAAAATGAGTGACTCATAGCTACCCTATCACCAAAGATGAATCTCAAAAACATAATGCTGAGCTAAAACAAAGCCAAGTTGAAGAATACATAAAATATGCTTCCAATTATAAACATGCAAAAAGCTAAGCAGTCTTCTGCCAAGGTAGGGGTTCTCAAAGGGTGGTCCCTGGCCAGCAGCTTCCGCATCACCTGAGAAACTGGTAGAAATGCAGATTTTTGGACTCACTCCATACCTGCTGAGTCAGAAACCTTGGGGTTAGGGTCCAGCAGTTTGTGTCTTAACAAGCCCTCCAGGTGATTCTGATTCATAAAAAAGTTTGAGATATAAACTTAGGGAAACACACATATATAAACCATTAAGACAAGAGAAGGATTAACTCTGAAATTCAGGGTAGTATCTTCTAGGGATAGTTGTGGATACGACTGGGGAGGGTCATGTGGGGAACCTTCAAAGATACTAGAAACAGGTATGACTTTTATTATTATTCTTTTAGACTATATATATACATTGTATATGCTTCCTCATTTAGATTATATGTTTTATGATAAGACATTTCTAAGTTAAAAAAAAGGTTTACTGCAAATAATGAGTCAAGGCATCCTGTGCCTGATACCACCTTGCTGATATGGTAGAAAGCACTAGTAAGGCTGAGGATGTCATTTAACACTGAAGTTCACCAAACCCTCTGCTTCTCACCATTGCACCCCAAAATGCTGGGAACAGCCAATCACTAAATATGCAAGAGAAAGCATAAGCATCCTGTAACAGCTGTGTACTCGGCCCTCATCAGTAATACTCTGAGCCCTGAGGCCTGGGCTCCTCCGGTCTATTCCCCTTTGTTTCCTTGCAGAGCTTCCCCTGATTTTGCTGGGTGTTCACCCCTCAGTGTGACCACCTCCCCAAGGTGACCACCTCCCCAAACTCAGGGGTGAGTGATCTAAGTTAATTTGAGTGGTCCCCATCTCCTGGACGGTGATTAGTGTAGCCAGAGACCTGTGATGGAGCCCTGGCCAGTGAGATTGGGGAAATGAGGGTGGGAGAGGGGGAGGTGCTCTAGTTAAAAATTTCTCATCTCTAAAAAGAAGCACACAGGAAGAAATACGCCTCTTCTTTCAATGGCTGCCATTATGTCAAAAGGAAATGCGCAAAACTGCTGCAGCCATGCTGACCACAAGGGGCTAATGATGACAGTCTGGAAGGACAGAGACCCTGGAGCCCTTAACCCACCGTGGAACTGCCTGACCCCATACTAGTTATGTAAATCAATAAACCATGTGCATTTAATCTTGTGATACCTATAACAGAAACTACCCTGACAGCTTTTCCAGGTCCTTTCTTTCTAGTCACTTGCCCCAAAGTTCAAGTGGGAGGGTGTTAAACATTGGTATTAAAGAAAATACTGTGATATCCTGTGTTTGAATATCAAGAACAAGGTCAAACTTCGTTGTATCTTACTCACTGGGAGTTGATCTTGAATTTTAAGGAGCTGGGCAGTGAAGCTGTGACATATTAACAACAAGAGCCATAGAAATAGTGATTTTTAACCTCAATTTTTAGGACCATATAATCGGTTAACAAAAATGTGCACACATTGCCAGCTTCCCTGAGCTGGAGCCTTTCTCCCTTCCTTTTTTTCTCAAGACAGTGTCATCAGCCTTCAGGCTTCAGTTTTTTGTCTCCTTGGAAAGGAGGACCCTGACCCAGTCTACCCATGTTGTATTGTAACATGTTTGTTTTCTTCATAGCACCTATCAAAGTTTATTAATGTACGTTCTTTTTAAATTGTCCCTCTCTCACCATGCCTTTTTTGTTCATGACAATGCCTGCCAAACAGCAGATCCTCAAATAACATTCATGGAATTAGTGAATGGACGCACTATCTTCACTTCTGACCTCTCTCTCCCCTCCTCAGGCAAGAAAAATTATGCCAAAGCCATCCATATGATCAAACCACATGTAAATAAGTTAGGCTCAGAACAAATACAAATTACATAGTTTTGGGGAAAAAAAAGTTCTACACTGCTTTTGACTAAAGCCTTACATCTGAGAACTGGAAGAGGTAGGTTTTGAAGTCACCTGAAAGGCAACATTAAAGCTAGCTCTGTGTTACATCACTTATTATTGGGAACACACAGGTTCCCATTATTTTACACTTGACAACATAAATGAGTTGCACAACTCCGTGATGATGAGCAGCCTCTGATGACAGAAGCTTCACTGTGTTTCTGCAGGCAGAATACACTGAGAGCCATGTTCCTTGCACCAATAAGAAAGAAAGGGGCAAAGGGCGGCTATCAAGGGCAGAACAGATCATCTAAACAATATAAACAGGGAACTGCTTTTGTAAAAGATGGCCCCAAGTCCCCTTGAACAAGTAAACACCTGTCTATTCACAACAGAATAAGTCCTGTTGCTTAAAAAGCAGTTCTCAGTATCTTTGACTCTTTAAGGGACCTGAGAACACCTGCCCTAGGACATTTCATAGAGAAGCCATTCACCTTGGTTTGGATCCCTGCCACCCAGGTATTTTACTGTTTCAAAGAGTACAATTAAAATTACTCTTTGACCCAAATACAAACCCTGGCCATTCTATATTTCTCTTAACAAGGTGATTCCCTAAATGTATCAAGATCACAAGCATTTAGAAGAGCATTTGCTTCATCTCTATTCCCTGCCATTTTAAAGACATTTTCTTTGACTCACAGAATTTAAGGTACACATAATTTCTTGGTTCTGAACAATTAACACTGAAATCAAATCAATCAACTAAAAGATTTTTAAATGTCTAACAGTCACTGACAAATATTACTGAGTATACAGCAAGGCACAATGCTAGGCAAACATCAATATGAGTTCTGTTAAGCCTGAAATTCAACAGTTGGTTTGTAAGACAAGTGATTGTGTCACCTGATGACATCTTGGAATTCTAAGCAGAAGCTCTATACATAAAAACAAAAAATAATAAAACAAAAGCTACATCACTGGTAGTCCCAACACTACTCTATGTGACAAGAAGATAGCCAAATCCTAACAGGTGGCCTTTGATCTCAAGGGGCTGATAAGTTGGAGAATAAATTAAGGAATAAACTATGTCATGGTGATTCTAGGTGCAATAGGAGTAAAAAAAGTAGGAAAGAATGCTGGCTAGACTGACTGCAGAGGCTCTGTGAAAGAGGCAGTATCCAGGATCTTGAACCATCATAAGGATGTAGACAGGTGGTTGGCGGGGGGGTGGGGGTGGGGAGGAAGGAATTCTGAATCAGCATGACTAAAGGTGTAGAAGGGACAATCTCTTATTTTTTACTCCCTAAAACACTGGGGCTTGGGCTAGTTACTTATGTCTATGTGCCTCAGTTTCATCCTCTGTAAAGTGTAAAATGTGGGTATTAATAGCATGTACCTATAGGGTTATTAGGAAAATGACATAAACTAATACATATTGAGTATTTAGATTGTGCCTGGCATACTAAGAGGGGCTCTGGAGAGGCCAACAGAAACTACCCAGTAGGGAAGTGAATCACAGAGATGAAACTGGCCAAGGAGAACGGAATGAAAGACATAAAGGAGTTTAAAAAGATGCCAAGAACTCTTGACCAATTTCCAAAAAGGTGCAAATAACCTTTATTGATTGGCTTTTTCAGTGTTCAGCTGTGTTCTGAGTGCTAGCAATACCATGTTTATTTTCCTGTAAAACTAAGGGACTGAACTCAGAAAAATTATATTGTATGGTGGGGATGGCAGAGAGAGAAAGGAAATAGAAGAGTGAAAGGAAGGGCATAGCAGGAGGTGGTAAGTGCCATGAAAGGACGGGAGTGTGAGTGGATGACTGTATTACACAGTGCAGTCAATCACAGGTCGGAGGAGATGACAGAACCATTGAGGCCCAAGTGACAGAGTGAAGACTAGAGGGAGAGCGAGGCAGTGCAAAGGTCTCAGGGCCTGAATGAGCGTGGCAAGGTCAACAGGGCATTGTGAACCCTGAGAAAAGAGGGGTAGGACACAATATTTCTCACCCTTGTTTTAATACGGAACCTTTTTTTTTCAGAGAGTATCTCATTTGGACTGACATAATTCAGAAAACACTTCAAGCAACTGTGTTAAAAACTGAGCACAGAGTTAAGGGTTCCTATATAATGTTACAGTAGAAAAGAAAAATAGTTGTAAGTTTTTGAGGCAGAGCTTTGGCAACTGAGTTTGTTTTCCTGTAAGACGAATTCTTTGTTGGAGCCTAATGTAAGATGGCTGTGGCTGGTTCTCCCCAGTGGCACCACTTTTGATAAATGAAGAGCAACAACTCATTAGGAAATTTTAACAAGAGAATTTGATGACAAAGAGGTGATCTCCTTTCATGATGGTTTGTACAATTAAAAATGAAATTGCTTAAATGCTTATTCAAAGTAAACTGTTACTAAAACCACAACTCTTCACAAAAACTCATCCTCAGAAGCAAATCTTAACCAGTAAACAATTCATGCAAGCCTCCCACACGAAATATAAATACTTCAGTGTATACACAATTCAGCCCAACTGTGCAAAAAATATTACTGATCTGTTTACTCTAGCTTAAACAGTAAGTCACTTAACATTTTAAAATAATATTCATGTGGTTGGGGGTAAAAACTTCTTAAACACACACACATGCATCTGGAAGGTAAAATCTTCCAGATTCAAACACCACCAAATCTGGGAGGTTTTCTTTCTTTTTCTTTTCTTCTTGGCTACTGAATAATCTTGAAAGCGTCCTGCCCTTGATACAACTTCTGAAAGTCCTCTTATTCTCCTCTTCTCATATTCAGTGATATCTAATAATAACTAAACTCCACAACATTTCAGAGGAAGCAAAATCATTAACATGTTGGCATTTAGGTATCCCTCATATCCACGAATGTAATATGTGAATTAATATATGAAAGAGCCCAAGATACCCAAACTGAATTTTTGTATATCAATTCTATTTTCTTACTAAATTCTATGACAAAGCCCAAGCTGTTAGAGTACAAATGGATAAACTGAGCTCTTAAAGGAAAATAGGTGACTTTATAAAAATATCAAGTTCTCTTCACGTTACCTTTTGGGTTCTTTAAAGGATATACTGACACATGTGTGTTCACTATACCTACTTGGTACAGAGCCATCTGAGATGAGCAGGTCTGATTCTGACCTGTTCCTGGGGCAGACATTTCAGCAGATCATCAGCAGTCACAGCAGACCCCGAAAACTTGCCTACTCATTTGTTAGGAAATACTTGCTCAGAATTGGATGCAACTTTCTGTGCAATCCTCTAGGATACTAGACATTAATGAACCCAATAATGAGACCCTGGGAAGGTCCTCAACCCCTTTGGGCCTCTGCCTCTGATGGGGAGCGACAAGGCCCCCACCTACCCCCACCTACCTGTTTCCTGCAAGGGGGGAGAAAGACAAGAATGAGATAATGTCTGCAGAGTCCAATGCAGCTTTTGTCTTTTCTGTTAGTTACTATCTAACCACTATCTTGACTTCAAAACTGCCTAAAACACAAATAAATCTTTACAAACTGTTTCTTAAGACTTAGGGGATTTTGTTTTGTTGGTCTGCAGCCGTTTTCTTTAATCAAGAAATAGCAGACATCAGACTTAACTGAGATCAACCTGGGCAATACAGCCAAGGTTAAGTCACTCCCTCTTTGCTTAGGCTTATTCCAGAACCCTGGGGAATCGCTTCACCTCTTGGTGCCCTCACCTTGCATGTAGAGTGATGATAGTGTCCCCACCTACCTGTTTCTTATAAATCAGGGTGAAAGAGAAGGACAATGAGATAATGTCTGTAAGGAGCTGGGCGCCTACAGAATAAAAGCTCTCGTTAATACATGTATATAAAAGCTCTTATTGACACACGATTTAACTTTGGACAAACATGGGGTATCACTTCAAACCAAAGGCCTCCTTATACAAAGGAAGCAATTAAGAGTAGGAAACATTGTAGCACTGTGGCTATATGGCACTCCCTTATGAGAACACATTGTAGGAATGTGAAGATGGGCAAAAAATGCAGTGCCAACAAGCGCCAATCTCGTTCTCGGGGACAGTTCTGACCTGCTTCACCACGAGACTTGGTACAGCCACTCAGAGACCAGCAGAGACAGACCTGCTGCACTATTCCTAGGTGGCGTTCCTGAATCCTCTGGATTGCCACCATTTTGCAGGGCTGATTTGCAGGAACAGGCTTACAGCAGTGGAAGCTGTAAAACCAACTATCAGCGACTGAGAGGGGAATAGAACACACTAATTTTTATCAAAGTGCAAACAGGCTTCTTTCTAAGGCATCTTTTCTCCTCATTGCCTCCATCTGAAAAATTTAGTCAACTTAACATTTGTGTCTGTCAACAGCTTTGAGAAGCTGCTGGTGACCCCAGTAACCCTCGGGAAGAATGAAGCTGTTTGAAGAAAGGAAGGCACCAGGGGAACTGGATGTGCAGAAGTTCCCAAACCACAATCAGCCAACAACCAAATACTGTTGTTGCGAGTCTGACCGCAGCCCACTGTCACCGGCCTTCTTGACCTTGTGGTCTATCACTGGCATCCAAGGCCTTTGTTTCCTGACTTGACCTCTGCTACCCAGACATGTGAGAAACAGAACCTTATCTCCACAGACTATTTAAAAACTTAGTGCGTGACCTTTCACGAATTAAAACAAAGACACTGCTAAACAAACAGAATAAAACAACTAGTATGCAACTGATGATTAAGAAAACTAAGACAAGTGACATTTATATGTAAGATTTTGGTAAAACAAGGAGGGCAAAGAAAAAATACCGTATTTCTGCTTACTGAATCATGTATAATCAATCTACTCACCGGCGCTTGATAAATATGGCAAAACCATTCAACTTGAGAAACCATACATATAAGCAAAACTGAATTTGCTATCATAATCACAAATTCCCAGTGAAGTATAAGTGAAAGTAATTTAAAAGATTCATTTGACAACAGTTGGCCAGTTCTTACAAGTTCAAAGAGGTCAGAAATTCGGTCTTGGGCAAATCATTTGGATTATTGTGAAGGATAAAAGCTAACTTTTCATTTTAAAAACAAAATTTTTTAATTTTTATTTATTTTTGAGAGGGAGAGAGAGAGACAGAGCGTGAGCAGGGGAGAGGCAGAGAGAGAGAGGGAGACACAGAATCCAAAGCAGGCTCCAGGCTCTGAGCTGTCAGCACAGAGCCCGATGAGGGGCTCGAACTCACGAAGCGTGAGATCATGACCTGAGCTGAAGTTGGACGCTTAACCGATCGGGCCACCCAGACGCCCCAACTACCTTTTCATTTTTAATTCAGAATACAAATGAGGGATCCCACAAAATACTAGAGGAAAAAATATGTTCCAAAAGTCACATATATTGAATCAGAAGGGTGAATTCTTCAGATATGTATGATTTATTAGCAAAAGGAAAAATTCCTTGAAGACGAAAGGGTAACTGTATAATAAGGGCTTACTGGACCAGCACAGAGCTAAAAATCTGTAGCCTGCTACTGCCACTTATCTTTGGTGTCACAGTGTCTATCTTTGGGTACAGTTTTCCATAGGAGCCACAAAATTAGCATGGCTTCTCCATTAATTTTTAAGGAATGGCAGGAGCTGCTAGAATTTTTAGTGATAACAATTACACAGTATTTTACTCCATAAAATTAATAACTGTGATACATGTTGATAAACAAATGCTTCTATTACTTGAGGTACGCTCTTGAAGTTGCATACCTTCTTAAGAGAATTTCAAAGATCAGAATAAACTATTATTTCTACTTAAGAGGATAAAAGACTATCTACGATGATAAAAGGCATGACCACCCAACACCACTGAGGAGAAATATTACACAGATGAGTACTTATCTTCCTGGGAAGCAAGGTTTGGTACCATTTCCTAGTAAGAGGGACAAAACAGTGTCCTGCAACAAATTACCACTTTTTGGATCTAACAGTGAGCTTCTTTGTGGCAAGATAATACTTCATTTCCTAGCAGCCAAATAAAACAAAAAAGTAGGAGAGAAAAAGCAAGTTTTCTCAGGCAAGTTGACTCACTCAACTTTCAGTAGAAGCCCATTATCACAACATTACTATACAAACTCTCCTCCTTTATTCTATTTACATATTCATTTGACTGAGGTTTTTCCAATACGGATTCGAGAAGCCAGATTTCAAATATAGAATTCATATAATCGACATTTAGAAAGTGCTTATCAAAACATGATATTGCTACCTGAAGCTCCTTCATACACCTTGTCAAAGTCAAACATAGCAATGCTCATCTCTAAGTTGGTGTTAGTACATCCGAGAATGGAAAACTTTTTCATATCAATGAAAATAACCTGAATTAAGGTCTTCTCATTCTTTTTTTTTCTTTTTTTTTTTTGAGAGACTGGGTGCAAGCATGAAGGGAGGAAGGGCAGAGTGAGAGGGAGGGAGAGAATCTTAAGCAGGCTCCAACGCAGGGCTCGATCTCATGGCGGTGAGATCATGACCTGAACGGAAATCAAGAGTCGAACACTTAACCGACTGAGCCACCCAAGGGATGCCCCTCATTTTGTTCTTCAGTAGGGTTTCCTTCTCTCTCTGGACAATATTGGGATTCTGGGAGACTCTGAAGTAGGATCTGAGTTTATTTCAGAGATGTGGGAAATGTCTTGACCTTTGCTGATGTGTACTTGTGTTGAACTCTTCAGTGAAATGAGCATGTGCTAGCTTTTAGTCATCGACAGTATGTGCTAAACACCTACGTTATATATTTCTTTTGAGGGCTTTAATGTACTCTTGTAGATGTTATCTTATTTATCCTCATGGATTTCCTACTTAAAGATTTCAGATGGCTGCCACATCACTGTGACATAAGGGAAGACAGGTATTTAGATAATCTGCAAATAGAAAGACTGAGTTGGAGGTTCCATGTAGTTTACATAGAGATCACTGTCAGGGACAGAACCGGCACGGTCACTTCTTCACTACATTGCACACGTCCTCACTCACGTGCATCAATCACACAAAGACACGTACACGTTTTCCTCTCTTCCGCTCAATCACTACGTCTACGTAAAGGCTGGCTTTTTAATTCTGTTAATTTAGATAATTCAAAAACATGAAACGTACACTTAATAACCCACCCCCTCCACGGTTATTTTAATACTGATCTCAAATATCTGGATAGTTTGTTGGTTAGTGCATGGATCTGAGGTCAGACAGACAGGAACTCAAATCTCAGTTCGGGGGCTAATGTGCCCCTGAGCAAATTCTTTAATTACTGGAATCCTCAGCCCTAAGTGGGGCAAGGACACCTCTCAGGAGTGTATCAAATGAGGTAACATCCGTGAATTGCTTAGCACGACGTCCTATATAGTAGCCAACGCCACTACCATCAAAATCATAGGCGCACCGCATAGACTGGGTAGTTTCTGAGCAGAATCTTGTATTGCTTAGTGCAGAATAGAAAGTACTGACTTGGCAACGGTAAGGTAGCTGGACAAGAAGAGTCTGGGAAAGCTGCTGTGGTAAGAAGCTAAACACCAGCTGGATGGAAATTCGTAAAAAAGGCCCAGGGCTACCCCTGGGTTGCGGATCAGGGGGCACTGCCCCACGAGCTCAGGGGGCGGGGCAAGCGGGGGCGTGGGGCTGTCACTCACGCGGGGGTGACGCCCTTGGGCAGGCCCAAGGCGTTGACGGCCGCCGGGGCAGGCTGCGAGGGCAGCAGGGCGCTGAGGAAGGCCGCGGGCGTCTGGCTGTGGCCGAAGCGGGCTGCGGGCGAGGCGCACATGGACGCCGGGCCCGGGCTGGGAAGCGGCGGCGGAGGCGGCGGCAGCGGGAACACGTCGGGCACCGGGAAGGCCGTCGTCGGGCTGAAGACGGGGGGCGGCGGCGGCGGGGGCGACGGCGAGGACGGGCACCACGGAGCCTCGGCCTCGGCGCCACCGAAGGGCTGTGCGAAGGGCGGCGCGGGCGCGCGGCCGAACTGCTTCAGGGTCGGGGACATGGGCGACGGGAGGCTGGAGGAGCTGGGGCTGGAGGCCGGCGTGCCGTGGCCCGACGCGGGGCCGAGGTTCTGCGCCGCGATGAACTGCTTGGGGCGCGCGTAGTTGAAGGAGCCGGAGGACTGCATGGCGGGCGCGGAGCGGGAGGCGAGCGTGCTCATGGGCTCCGGGGAGGCGGGCGACGCGCAGGCCGCGAGCTCGGGGAAGGCGGGCGGCGGCGGGAAGGGCGGCGAGGGCGGCGCGCTGCGCGGGGCGCCGGCAGGCGGGGGGTGCCGCGCGCTGGCCTCCTGCTCCAGCCGGACCTGGTTCTGCAGCTGCTGGATTTTCAGAGGGTCCCTGAGGGGAGACAAAAGCGACACCTTCAGAGAGGGAACTAGGGGAACGTTCGTGCGAGGCAGTGAGGATCACTTGTGGACGTAACTCCCCACGAATGGCAGCTCCAGGCCACACCCGGCCGGAGTTAGGCACCGGTTAGTAGCCTCACGTGTGCTGCCCGTTATGGATTGTGGACAAAGCGCTAGGTTAACTAAGCGTAACCGGTTATCTCAATGTCTAATTGAAGTTTTACCCAAGATGATCCAAATCAGTTTACAAATAAATCTCAGTGATGGAAATTTTAGGTCTGACTCCCAGGGGCCGTATTTCATTTGAATAGAACCAGAAATATGAAGAGAAAAATTTCCGACAGGAGTCCTCGGTCCTCTCGTTTGCCAATGTTTTGGAAGAAAATTCTATCATAATGAGAAAGTTAAAAGAAACATTTAAGTTGTTTTTGGAAGATCTAGCTTCATCCAATTTGCCTATTTTAGTGCTATCAACTGCATTTTTTTTTAATTTTTTTTTAACGTTTATTTATTTTTGAGACAGAGAGAGACAGAGCATGAACGGGGGAGGGTCAGAGAGAGGGAGACACAGAATCTGAAGCAGGCTCCAGGCTCTGAGCTGTCAGCACAGAGCCCGACGCGGGGCTTGACCTCACGGACCACGAGATCATGACCTGAGTCAAAATCAGATGCTTAACCGACTGAGCCACCAGGCGCCCCTCAACTCTGCATTTAATAAATACCACATGGTGATTTCCACTTTAATTCCTGCATTTGTTACCTACAAAGACATATGCAAAATTTACTATCACCAGAATTTTAGACTCTGAACTGCCAATTATTTATACAAACCTTAATACACACCGATATTTTGTGCCATGTCTAAAATACACAAATGACACCTATTTTTAATATGCAAGTGTTCAATAAGGAATAAATTACAATAATTATTAATAATAATAAATAATGCAGTTTTAATTCCCCAAGTACTTTCCATCGAGAAGAGATAGTCTGAATTTTAGATTTTACAAAAGAAGTTAGTAAGCAGCTAACAATTAGCTAAAATCTTTTACTCAAGCTTTCCTAGTTAGCTGAATTTTACATCCAAGACATTTTTAATTCAGTGCACCAATGGCTGTCAAAAGAAACTTCAACAGAAGGTGGCACTGTAACAACCAGATAAAGCAATCATGAATAGGTAAAGCTAACTTTGCTCTTAACTTTAAACCTTTGGAAACTAAAACACAAAACCCCCAATTTAATTGTTTAATTAATTTAATAAAATTTAATGTTATTAAACAATGAAATTATTGAATTAATTTAATTATTAATTATTTAATTTTCAAAATCAAGCTTTTAGAGATTCAGAGCAATAAAAGGAATTGAAGTTGCTGACAGTAAAAAAAAAAAAAAAACCCAAAAGGATTTTAGCTCTGTTAACAAGTATCATTAGATGTAGGAACATCCTTCCCTTGTTTTCCATTCCCTTCTATAATTATCCAGTAAACTGATTACACTTAAATCCACAAAGAGAGCAAGAAATACTTTCCTGGGAACTGAAAAGTATATATTAGGTGGTTCTAGTGTGTATATGAAGTATAAGGATGATTCTATATGTTTAATCTGTGCAGAGTATCAAAGATTTCAACACCAAAGAACTTTGTGGGGTCAGTCCTGTGGAACTTAACTGGAGCGTTTTAAAAGGACTTTTAACTGGAGCGTTTTTAAAGCTGGAGCATTTTTAACTGGAGCGTTTTTAAAGCCATGACACTGCTAGGATTCACCAGATGCTGAGTTCCAGATGTCAGTGTGGTTTGGGTCCACTGTCCAGCACATGTGTTCCTGCATTCACGTATTTAGAACTGGCCCAGGAATAGAAGGCATAAAAAACCACCCAACAGCTCTAAACCCCATCATCTAGTGCTCATCTTGAATCCCCAAATCTCCTTTCTGATCTCCCTGCCTGTTCTATCACCTTCTTATTTCCTACTTATGCATCCTAGTCCTCGAATGTTCATCTTCAACGTTTGGCTGAGTGCATCTGAACTGGGAGTCATCCGCATGGCCCTCCTCAGAGGCACTGCTCCCCTACTCTGGCCAGCTGGGCTCACCACAGCCAGAGCCTCCGCTGTGTTTTAAGGTATTTTAAGCTCGGCCTGGCATCAGCAAATAACTGCGTGTGGTGGCTCCAGCAGGGTTGCTACAGACAACATATCGTTCCCTATATCTACTGTGAGGACTCCTCTGCCCCAAGATTAGGGAGTGGCTCTGGGAAGCCAGTCTTCAAAGAAGCCAGGGCAGGAAAGCCCAGACCACCACTGTATTCTAACTCTCCTGGGGTCAAGCCTACTCATTCGGCCATTAAAACAACCACCAAGTTTGTTAACCCATGTGGGCTTAAAGCTGCTGACATGCTTTTAGACAGTTCAGTTCAAGAAAGTATTAATACAGCATTTCACAAGAAATGAACAGGCATTACAGTGATTTGGCTACCGACAGATGCTGCATCAAAGAACTCTGCTAGGGTTTCTACTCCCCCATTTTGCACTGGAAGAAGAATAAAATATGCAGGGAACTGGAGAGGTGGGAAGGGAAGTAAAATAGTTATTCTGAATCAGTAAGTATCTGACTTGATTTCTGGCAGATCATCATATTTTAAAGAATACTGGAGTTAAATGGATCTAAAACCTGGACTCTGAGGTGATGAAATGCACAGTTCTAAGTCATTTTCTTCGTCCTCATTAAGTTACAAAGGGAATGAGAGGTTCCAGAAAAGCCTTTGGAAGTTACTTTAAAAGATATACTATAAAAAGTCATCACTTTTCTGGTTTCCCCATTTTTTTTCTGCTTTTTTCTGAAAATGAAACTTAACTTCTTGGAAATACTGGGTAAAGGTTGAGCTGTTAGGCTTAAAGAGTTCTGGGAAGCCCTACTTGCAAGGACAGCACTTTGAGCATCATATTAAAGTGTTTGGCTTTGCACAACTACTCCATCAACCAACACCTCCCCCGCCTCCAGCCTTTTTCCCCTTCCTGTACCACAACCCTCATTCAAAAAATCTAAGAAATTCTCTACTCTTACCCCTCTTGCAATTCTAAAGGCGTCAATAGTTGAGGAAATGAGAGGGCTGGGCTTTTTGTCATGCACTTGTCACACTCCATTTACAAATGAGGACACTTCAGGTAACCTGCTCAAGGTCACAGAGCAAGTAACCTGTAGAGCCAGGTTAGATCTGTGTCTGTGTCTGGCTTCTTTAACTGCACCAGGCATGTCAACATGGAAGAACCCCGACTTCCAATGTGATTTAAAAAAAACTAAAACATTCTGTGGTCATCGTTCCCTTCTAAGAACTTTTTCTCCTCATGCTTCTGTGTCACTACAGCATGAGGGCCTTAAAGATCTGAATCATCAAAGTTTTAAGTTTTACATATTCAAGAATATATTTAAGAATATTTGACCTCAAACTTGATTCTCTTTAGGGTGAAATGGTGCAAAGATGAGAAGATCTGGGCAGCTCAGAAAGGGAATATATAAATACTAACTCAGTGGATTCTCCTCCTGCATTATAGAAAATCAAGAGCCTCCTTCCCCCAATCCTAATGGTTTAGACACAGATTTAAAATTTTTTTAATATTTATTTATTTCCGAGAGAGAGAGACAGAGTGCGAGTGGTGCAGGGGCAAAGAGAGAGGGTGACACGGAATCTGAAGCAGTCTCCAGGTTCCGAGCTTGGCCAGCATAGAGCCCGACACGGGGCTCGAACTCAAGAACGGCGAGATCATGACCTGAGCCAAAGTCAGACGTTCAACCAGCTGAGCCACCCAGGCACCCCTGGACACAGATTTTAACTAGAACAGTTGTACAGACAATTGGATGGGGCCAAGATTTAGATTTGACAGGGATAAAGAGAGAGAGATGTGGAACACAGTTTACTTTCCAATTCAGTCATCTGTCTTGCCACCAGACTAAAGCAGCCTTGGAAAACGTAACCAGCCAAGCGGCAGTGTGGTACAGGAGAAAGAAGCTAGACTCGAGCTGGACGGTACTGGCTTGAAAGCCAACTCCACCCGCTACTAACTGCGGGGTCATTGCGAGGATAAAATGAGCACAGTGCCTGGTTCACAGTGTGAACTCAAGAAACGTTCCACAACAGGAGAGAGCCACCGCATGGATTCTGGTTACTGTACAAAATGGACCTTTAAAAAAATGGAGACGATGTTAGCCTTACTACAAGGGGATTTTCCTGTTTATCTCTTCCCACTGCAAGTAGTGGCTTTCTCGTACTCAGAAAGCCATAGTAGGGGTGGGAGAGGAGAGACAGCACCAATCATGTACCTGGCATTTTCATCCCCCTTTCACAAATTCCCCATAGGTCAGCGAGGTCAAATAATTTGTCTAAGGGCAGAACCTGGATGTGAAGGGTTGGTTGGTGCGAAAGCCTCGTGCTACACCATTCTCTCTAAAGTGCTCGATAAACAAACAAAAAAGGTTTATTAAAAATGTTAGTTTATTATTACTACATATCAATTTTTGAACTGCAGCCCAAGTTTAAAGTAAATGATGTGAAAGCAAACTTCTGGAGAACAACTTTTATGTAAATTGGGAATTCCCAGTATCTCTCTCCGGAGCAATGTCTGGATCGCAAGAAGTAATTTATCCCCTGCTCATGTTAATAAAGATGGAGTATTTATAATTGTCTGGAGGAACTCTTGGGATCGCGAAGCTGGAAAACATTTGTGCTTTCAGAACAAATATGCTGTTGGCTTATGCATTTTCTTTCATTTTTTATTGTGTGATACAGAAGCCATTGTATGACAAAGCGGGGCCGTAGCTGCACCCTCTGAACGGAGAGCTGTGCTGGTCCTGCTCTTTATATGCACTTTGACAGCCAGGGCTGTGACTTCCAGCATCCTCCCAACACCCAGCCGAACACCCGCATAGGGCAGACACATCACTGTCAATGACAACAACCGTTGTTAATTTCCGGTCGCAATTTCGATACCATGCTGGGTTTATCAGGTATGTTCGGTATATTCAGGCCTACAACAGGAGGGCCCCATACTGGACTGGGGAATTTTAAGAATTCTCAAATGAAAGTAGGTAAGTGAATTAGGGAATAAACTGGGTGTTCCCACAACATTCCTCCCCAGCTGGGATTAGCTCAGTATCAGATCTATGAGAGAACTCAATATATTAATTCTGGGAACTTATAAAACAGAATATAAAACTCCTACAAGGGCTTCAGTTCAGAGAGTACTGATTAAGTTCCATCTACTTTATTATATTAGTACTTCAACTGTCTTGCTCTTGTTTCTATTATTCATACTTTATGTCTTCGTATCCTATAAAAAAAGGTCCACTTGGTGAGCGTTAGTATCTAACAACTTGCTTTGGTTAGGACTAATTTATTATTGCCCTTTGGTAAAAGGTACATAAATCACAGTCTTGAGGACAATCATTTACATAATAAAAACGAGTGAATATAAGCCAAATGAGAATGTACTACATTAGGTTTTGGGGAGGTTGTTAAGTGCAAAAATAACTATGAGTTTAAACACATCCCCCCTAAGGTTGGGGGAGAGGGCAGGGATAAAAGATTTGGATTTTCTACAAAGTACCATAAACAAGAGAATGTTAAAATCAAATTAAAACTGACCACTTCTCAGGAATGTGTGTCTAACATTTATTGCAAAATGACATAGGTTTCTTTACAAAAGCCCTGCTCTTTGATCTTTAATTTATTCTGAGCCTTTTGTAAATCATCCTGACTCTCTAGATAGAGCCAGGACTCAGCACAATTAATTACATAGGAGGGTTCAGGGAATAAGTGACCTGAGTGAAATCAGCACATGACTTCAGTCTCTTTTAGAAAGACTCGTCCTTTCCACTTAGAATAAGAACTGCATTTGGCTCTGCTACAGAAAAACAGTAGCTCTTTATGTCTTCGTATATAAAGCTGATGTCTATTTGAAGTCATTCCATGTACCATGAGAAACGGAGCAAGTGCGGACCAATCCATAATCCTCCCGGGAACGTCTCTGGAGTATCAAAGCACGGCCGTGTCCCTCATGTAGCTCAGGGAATAAGGACTAACAGGTAGGGGTGGTGTTCCTAACAGGGGCGGACACTGACCTGAGCTGTTCCTCAGAACGTGAATCCTGCAGCTGGCTTCCCAGACGCACAGGAGTCTCCTTCAGGAGGTCTGTGGAGATGCAACTCTCTATGGGGCACATAAGTAGCAGTTTGGCTTTGCGAAGGCTAAGGGATTTAGTCCAAAGCATTTACAGTCTTACCAAAAAAAAAAAAAACAAAAAAAAACAAAAAAAAAAAACCCGGATTGTATCCTGACTAAATTACATACGATAAGGGACACACTCGGATGGTGTTGGCAAGTCCTAATGAATAAGCCTGATGGACCTATGGGGTGGAATGCTGGTGTCTCAGCCTTAGCCTTTTTTTTTTTTTTTTTTTTTTTTTTACAGGAGGAATGTGAGGTCAGGATCTAAAAAGCATCAATTCCACATCACAGTTAAATGCCTTAAATAATTTTGATTTCTGTTGCTGCATAGGCCAGTGAAAATAGCCAAAAGATAATAGCCACTGATTCTTATAAAAATTGCTAATATAGTGGACATAACAGAAATTAACATGACTGTTGACAACTGAAAATGTTTGGTATTCTTTTTTTTTTTAAGTTTATTTATTTTGAGAGAGAGAGAGAGAGAGAGAGCACGTGCGTGCACAAGAGGGAGAGGAACAGAGAGAGAGGGAGAGAGAGAATCCTGAGCAGGCTCCACACTGTCCGCACAGAGCCCTGTGTGGGGCTTGAACTCATGAATGGTGAAATCATGACCTGATCTAAAATCAAGAGGCGGATGCTTAACTGACTGAGCCACCCAGGTGCCCCAGTATTAATTCTTAACATAGGCAAAGTGTACTTTTGAAGAGAAATCTGGTTTCCAACCTTTTCTGTCAATACCTGGGGCAGAGTTAGTGATCTCATTTCTAAAGGAAACACCAAAAAAACAAACAAACAAACATAAAACCCATTCCCTGTGAGGCGGATGTTGAGGAACTATTCAGGTCTTGAGCATTACATTTCTCTGAGCTTTTAAATAATTGGGGGGAGGGGCGCCTGGGTGGCGCAGTCGGTTAAGCCTCCGACTTCAGCCAGGTCACGATCTCGCGGTCCGTGAGTTCGAGCCCCGCGTCAGGCTCTGGGCTGATGGCTCGGAGCCTGCAGCCTGTTTCCGATTCTGTGTCTCCCTCTCTCTCTGCCCCTCCCCCGTTCATGCTCTGTCTCTCTCTGTCCCAAAAATAAATAAAAAAACGTTGAAAAAATAAATAATTGGGGGGAAAATGATGGACAGATACCTAGCTTTCAGTCTTATAATGAGATGAAGAATTCATATCATATTTTAAGGTTTCGTATGGTGAATATGAATGTTTGCTCAAATTTCCACATTGTCATTGACAGCCTACTGTGTCATCCATTTTAGGTTATGTTTGCTGAATTGAATATATCTAAAACAGTGGTGTGCATTCTGTACTGGTAAGACTGCATTATTACTAAGGGCAAAGTGTCATATCTCTCAAAAGAAATAACCATTATCTACTCACCAAATGGCTTTAATCCACTCAGAGAACAAAAGAACAATTCTCTCACTTGTCTGCCCCTTCCAAACATTTTATCTTCAATATCTCACTGTGCTCACATGTAAGATCAATAAATATTGGCAGAATTTAACTAGAATCCTCGGATTTTGCTAATGTACAAGACTAGCTGTTCCATCAGGCTATGTGGCACTCAGGACACCCGGGTGTGCTGCTCTAAGGGAGTACAGATACCCTGCAGATAAAGCCACTCTCCCACAGTTCTATTTACAGGTAAGAACACAGAGTCAACTGAAGAGAGAAATGTTCAAAATGGGAACTTATAGGGGGCCTGGGTGGCTGAGTTGGTTCACTGTCTGACTCTTGATTTCAGCTCGGGTCATGCTCTCATGGTTCATGAGATTGAGCCCCCACATCGGCCTCCATGCTAACGGCAGGGAGCCTGCTTGGGATTCTCTCTCCCTGGCTCTCTGCCCTTCTCCCACTCTCTCTCACTCTCTCAAAATAAGTAAATAAACTTAAAAAAATAAAATGGGAACTTACAACATAGTATTTGTAAGGTCCTAATAAACTTTCGGATTTTACGATCCTTACTCTTCAGTCCAGTAACATTTAAACATTATAAAGAAACTGATTTTAAAGGAACTCATAAACAGCTACCCAAGCCCAAGTGTGGTGTTTATTCGTATATATACATTCATCCTATGCATATGCTGTTTTCATGTCCAATGAAACAGTTTTTGAAAAATGAATATGTTATTTCCTGGTAAGCGGAAATAGATTTGAAGGCATTGGAGAGGCAAACTAAAATCCTTCCACAAATGACTCTTAAAAAAGGAAGGATACTTTTTAATTTTTTTTTAACGTTTATTTATTATTGAGAGACAGAGAGACACAGAGGGTGAGCAGGGCAGGGGGAGACACAGAATCTGAAGCAGGCTCCAGGCTCTGAGCTGTCAGCACAGAGCCCGACGCGGGGCTCGAACTTACAAACTGCGAGATCTTGACCTGAGCCGAAGTCGGTCACTTAACCGCCACCCAGGTGCCCCCGGAAGGATACTTTTATGCAGTAAACAATCATCACCTAATTAGTGAACATTAACTGCATTTGTTTCTTAATACAGATAAGTTCTGTCCATAAGAAAAATAGCTTTAGGGTTTTGTGTGTCTCAAAACAGCTCCCATGGGAATTGGGTTGGCTATGGTTCTGCTAGAATGTTCTCCCTTAAAGAAATGTGAACTATTTCAGTGGCTCAGGAACCACTCACCGTTCCATTAATAAACCCTTCTCTTTCCACTGCAAAACTTATCCCTTTGGCTTGATTTTGTAAACCTCCTGAAAATCAAGGTATTTCGTTCACCATAAAGATACAGTTATGCTGTGCTCTGGACCTATAATCTGTCAGTGCTGGTGCTTCCTCCGTCCTTCCTCCGCAGCACCTGACAATGCATAGCGATCACCCCCTCCTTCTCGAAGCTTTTCTGCTGCCATCACTACCACCAGCTTCCTTGTCCTCTTGCCTTTGATACTGTGCCTTTTCCTCCCAGGTTCTTCCCTGGCTCTCTAACTATGGGTGCTCCCCCAACATCAGAACTTTCCGATCACTCCCTAATCTATCTCTGACCCAGACCCTAGTCCTGAATTCCACTTCTGTTGCCCAGTTCATGTGACAGAAACTTAGCATGCCTAAGACAGAGTGCTCCCCCCTTCTCTAATGTCTCCCCCTAAATAACATGATAATTCGAAGATTCCCACAATTTGGCTCCAAACAGCCCTAACTTCTTATCCCTAACTCCTGTTCTATCACCACATTTTCATTCTTCCAAATTAGTCTCATTGTCCCCCACACTCACCTTGGGTTTTCCTTCTTGGTCTTTTCTCTTTTGGCTCACACCCCACCAATTTCTCTCCATCCACTGAGGCTGTCTTCATCCTTTCGTGCCCATTTCAACATCTATCTTTCCTTGAAGTCCTCCCCGATAATATCTAGCAACTCTTTCTCCCTCCTCCAAGCTGTGCCTACCCTCAAGGCCGGTAGGGCACTGTCGAGGTTCGGCAGTGACGCTCTCACACACCCACGGGCCAGATCTTCTAGAGCCAGGTTTGTGTGTTCTGTGCTTTCGTTTGCTCGTCAATGTCCCTACCTGTGAGATCAGCAGGTGTCCTTTTATGTGGCATATGGGAAAGGTGAAATAATCAGAGCTCTCATAATAAGACAGTACTTATACTCTGGTTTTTCAGTATCCATAATATGAAACTCCCATCCCCCAGGGGGGAGTGTTTGTGAAGCTGGCAGCGTAGTTCCCAATTTGGCATCTGTGAGGCACTCCATCATGTTCCAGGCAGCGGAAGCCTGTACCAGTGCCCATTTTCCATTTTATTTGGTTTTCAGTCAGAAACGCCTCAAGTTTATGTTTACCTTGAGGAAAAGAGTCTCAGGGATATTTTCAGGACTCGGTGAGAACTTTAGTCATCTCTAGGCATTTCTTTTCTTTAGAAGGGTGCATTCTGCCCATTGCTGCAGTGTTCTTTTTCAAAGCATGGATTGTATCCTGTGATAACAAAGTTGGCCCCCGTACCGAAAGAGGAAATGGTTCCCTGCGTGTCCGTCGTGAGGCAGGTCATAAAGCCCTAATCCAGTGCTACAAACAAAGCTTCGAGGGATGACTGTGCTGGGTCTGGAATCAGAAGCACTGATGTCTGCCCACAACTTGATGTTGATATCTGGACCCGTTTTTCAAGTATTGTGGAAGCACCGCCGGGAGTTCCTAACGGCTGATACTAAGTTAAAGAATGTGGAGGTGGAGGTCATGCTTTATTTCTGGAAGGAGAATGGGGCCAGTGGTTGGCGACATGGCAGTAAGCATTCATAAAAGCAAGTAATGACTCACTAGTTGGTGAACTGGATGAGTTCCCTCTTCAAATGGGTTTCCTGAAACTCCAAGAAGAGTGCACATCTGTTGTCCTTATCTGCCATTCTTCCTTTCATCTGGTAAAAGTAGTTCATCCCTTCCTTTACAGATCTGCTTCTACTCTATTCCTCGTGGGTCTGCCTGTCATAATCCCCCAAGCCTTGGTCACAGGGCGAGCATATGACCCAGGACTAGCCAATCATTGTTGGCTTCAGCAAATCATTCAAGGATAAATATATGACCCAGGTCAGGCCAGGCCAGTCAGGATTTTTCATACTGAAGATGAAAGGGAAATGTGTCTCTGTCCTTGGACAGCTAACCCAAAGGACAGAATCCCTCGGAGCTGCTGTCTGCCATGGAAGAGCCAATACATAAAAAGAAGCCAAGTGGAGAGAAGACAAGAGAGGTAAAACCGGGATGCTATTTTAGCACCTGGATGTAGATAACTCTCAGATCAGTTTTATCTCTGAATCCCACTGCTCTCTTCCACCTTTTTTTTTTTTTTTTTTGCTTAAGTTAATTCAAATGTTCCCTGACCCTTTGAAGGAAGTAGCCTTGGAGACCAACCAGCCTAATTTCCTTCATTTACCGATATGGAAATGGAAATGTAGAGATTAACTACACAAAGTTATCAGCTGGTCAGTGCCAAAGGCCTGACAAGAATATCTTGCTGGTAAGAATCATCTTAAACGCTACTAGCACTATCTGAAGTTGATGAATCAGTGAACAATGAATGCGTATATTGCTCATAAAATGGTGAAAGAAACCATTGGAAGTTGTAAGAACAAATGGCTAATAGTGTTCCGCTCATCTCTGCATTTGATAGTCTCCGCCATTAGTAGTTTGAGTGTTTTTAGCCTCGTGCATAGAAACGATATAATGTTTGCAATATATACAATTCTTAAGACATAGAAACATATTAACTCTTAAAACATAAAATTGCAGAAGCTTATGTTTGAAAGCAGGTCACATCATAAAAGACGACACAGTGCTACTGTCCGAATAACTCAACACCCTGGAAGCATGAGAACATCTATTCCATGTATCTGAAGTCACCAGGGGAGGCCTCATCCAAATATTTAATCAATCATGATGATGATTACTACCACTACTGATAATAGCTCTTATTGAGCACTTACTACGTACCAAACACCGTTTTAAGAACTTAATCTATATTAACGATATTTAATCTTTATAAAAACCTAGATAAGGCCTCTTTTATTATCTCCGTTTTACAGACGAGGAAACGGAGGCACAAAGATGCAAGTAAGTTGCTCCAAGTTACGCAGCTGGACGGTAGTGCCGACGGGCTTAAACTGAGGAAGCCTGGCTCAGGACTATACGTGGTGGTATCTCTGGTCAAGGCAGCAGGACTTACCCATAGTTCCATGTGCACTACGATCCCTTCAGCCGCAGGGGACCTTTCTAATGTGGGTTCCACCCAAGACCGGTTCTGTCAGTCTTACCCCTTTGTTTCTTCATTACTGGAATATAAACATTGCAACGGAGCCCCAAACAGCCACGTATAGAGACAACTTGGCTACGTCCTGAAGATACTCCATATGGACAGTTTTAGGCACGTAATGCCTCATGTCTCACACGCTGTGCTTTACAGACTTTTATTTCTTGCAGACGCTGCCACTGGGCTACTCAGCGTTTTCCCTGGCAGAGGTGATTGTGCCACAAATTATTTGTGTGGCCTTAACTGAGACAGGTCTCAGTTTTTTCTTGTCTGTGAAAAAGCAAGCTGGACGACTGTTAAGTAGTCCCTTAACATAGGTTTTAAAGTTCCTCCAAGCTATAAAATCCACAATCTAGTCTTTCAAGATTGGACACGTGAATATTAATTTGTTTCATACTCCATTTTTTGAGAGGCTACGTTACTGAATATGCGGGAATTAAAAAAAATAGTATCTTTCACATATTGACGAACAACACTAATTTATAAAGAGGACTTTTTAGATTTCTATGTTGGCCTATCGTGGGGTGCATGGGTGGCTCAGTCACTTGAGCGTCTGACTTCAGCTCAGGTCATGATCTCACAGTTCATGAGTTCGAGCCCCACATCTGGCTCACTGC
The DNA here is from genome assembly GCF_024362965.1 of Panthera pardus. NCBI lineage: Eukaryota > Metazoa > Chordata > Mammalia > Carnivora > Felidae > Panthera > Panthera pardus. Next base: position 59,735,217 of record NW_026526688.1, read on the forward strand.
TGCCAGCGCAGAGCCCGCTTCAGGTCCTCTGTCCCACTCTCTCTCTGCCCCTCCCCTGCTTGCCCTGCTCTCTCTCAAAAGCAATGAATAGACATTAAAAAAAAAAATTAAAAAACATATGCCTATCACTGAAGAAGTGAACCACATTTCTGAATAGATCATAAGCTGCCAATAACATTTTGTACATATTTCAGTCTTGCAAAGGTAAAGAAATGAGTGGAAGGCATGGTTGGACCTGAGTCCTCAAAGAGTAATTTGTTTTCATTTGAAGGTTGGCCATTGCTGGTTTATTTTTTTAATCTTTTTAAAGTTTATTTATTTATTTTGAGAGAGGGCAACAGAGCAAGAACACATAGGAGGGGCAGAGAGAGACTCCAAAGCAGGCTCTGCACTGTCACAGAGCCCAACGCAGGGCTTGAACTCACAAACCGCGGTATCATGACCTGAGCCGAAATCCAGAGTCGGATGCTTAACTGACTGAGCCACCCAGTACTCCTGACCATTGCCAGATTAAATGTTAACGGCCAAGTTATATAAGCCAAGGGTTCCACAGTGTGACTATAATCATTGCCTGATCACCAGGCTCCAGTTCTAACCTCTTATCCACAGAGGAAAAAGGTTCTTTTTTTTTTTTTTTTAATTTTTTTTTTCAACTTTTTTTATTTATTTGTGGGACAGAGAGAGACAGAGCATGAACGGGGGAGGGACAGAGAGAGAGGGAGACACAGAATCGGAAACAGGCTCCAGGCTCCGAGCCATCAGCCCAGAGCCTGACGCGGGGCTCGAACTCACGGACCGTGAGATCGTGACCTGGCTGAAGTCGGACGCTTAACCGACTGCGCCACCCAGGCGCCCCAAAAGGTTCTTGAAAAAAACTCAAAAATGCATTTTGGCAAGCTCAAGAGATGTAGCTTAGCAGCATGCACTAAGAGACTTGTGACCACGGAAAAGAATTGCAAATTTTAAATGGCTCTGACCTCTCTTAGCTTATAACCAACTGACCTTGACATTCCTTAGAGGCCAAAGGAGGAGACACAGTAATGACAGTGCTGACTGACCTTCCCCCTCAGGAGGCAGATCCAGTCCTTCCAGCAGTAAATGAAGCTTATCAAAATGTGTCTTGGGAAGAACTGTAATAAATGAGGTTCCCTCCCTGAGAAATGACTAAAACCACGAAAATAATTCTTAGATAAAACAGCCCAATTACTTAATGTAATTACTCTTAAGAAAAAACGAGACAGATTTACCATAGCTACATGAGGTTTCAGCATGGTTATATACAACTGTGTATAGTCAAGAGGCATTTACCTGGCATTTGATTAAATGGAGTTTTCTACAATATGATACTTATGACCTCTCAATACAATTAAAACCCTGCAACATCTTGCAATGCCTTTTGAAAGAATAAAACTTCATAGTATATACAGCTATAGTACTGAGCTTGTCTTATTGTACTTTCTTAATCTTTTCCAAAACATGTAAATAATAAAGTTTATTGCACACTATACTGGGTTTTATGATTAGATTATAAGATTTTACAAATTAGGTGGCCCTTCATTTAGGGAAGTAGTATAGACACCTGGATGAGACTATTCTTTTTAAAATTTAAAACAAACAATGGAAAAAAGCTACTGGGGTATAAATATCTGTAAGATGAGGGGCACCGGGATTGCTCAGTTGGTTAAGCATCCGACTTCAGCTCAGGTCGTGAGCTCACCGTTTGGCTCATGAGTTCGAGCCCTACAACAGGCTCTCTCCCGTCAGTATAAAGCCCACTTCGGATCCTCTGTCCCCCGCCTCTCTCTGTCCTTCCCTTTCTCGCGTGCTCTCTCTCAAAAATAAACAAACATTTAAAACATAAATAATAAATAAATAAAGATCTGTAAGACGATACAAACAGGAGATTTACAGAATGACAGATGGAAGGAACCCGGATCTTGTCAATATCACGCAGGAGGCCACTGACGGAGCTTCGAGTAGTAACTAGGTTTTTGCTTTCAGCTACTCATGTGAAGACACCAAGGTACAGACTTCTTTCACTAACAGGCTTGCACTAACAATTAAACCAGAAAGCCACTTCTAACAAGAATACAGATAAACAGTCCAAAAACCAAAGGAAAGATATGTTATCAATCAGTCAGGCTCCAACAAGGGAACTGTGTTCTTCCCAGAAGAGTAAGGACTAAGCCCTTGCTTAGGAATCACGCACAGCTGTTTGGCTAACAGTGTTATGTCCTAGTAACACAGTCACAACATTCGTGTGTGTGTGTGTGCGCGCACGTTTATTCCTAACCTGACCTTTCAAATACGATCTTCTATCTTGATCGTGGCCACCAGTAAAAACAGAAGCATATCTGTAATCTCAGAAGCACAGGAGGAGTTCATACGAGGGAACCAAAATTAATATGAATTTTTGTTGTTAATGCCTTCTAGATCAGACAGGATTAATGTAATAAGTATAGAAACATGAGTTATGAATTTGCGAGTGATTTTTTTTTCTGGCCGTGGACATATTTCCTGGTCTCTAAAATATATGAGTAAATTAAAGATCCACAGAATTCATAAAAATGTGAAAATAAGCCAGAGGACACTAGTCGTTTATGGTGTATGTTAAACACACACACACACCCCTCTCAAGAGCATTATGCTCTTTAAAAAGTATTACTTTGTAGCATCAGTAGGACATTAGGCCATTGAAGGAGTGACACTCCATCCTTCACCCTGTTTCCACTTTGCGGGGCGGGGGGGGGAGGGTACTTCCATAAGAAGAGAACCCTTTCCAGTGCATGGAAGGTGCATCTGGGCATGCTCAGATCAGCCCTTCCTTCCTCTTCCCCTTTGGACCTGCTGCTTGCAGGGAGAGTGTGTTCTCCTCCCTCTTGGGAAGCGGGGCCTGCCCCAGTGAATGTATAATGCTGCCTGTGAATCTGTGAATGGGCAGCTATGCCTGCTTAACTGCAGGGGGAAGTATTAGCTCACTTGGCCCATATCTCCTTTCTCCTCTAGTTCTCCCCAGTACAAGTCTGAGGCTTGGATCCCTCTCCTTCTGTCTCCTCAGGTTATCCCTCCAATGGTCCCAAACTTGAAAAGGAAAAAGGGATAGCACCCTCCCTACCACCACCGCCTCAAATAGAAATCATTCATGCACTTCAGTGGTCCGAAAGAACCTTCGATATATGGGCTCCCTTGCTACTTAGTGTATTTTCAAACCATTAGTCATTATTTCTCCAGCCCCAGCTCTGCTCAAGGACGGAGAAGGTGTGGTGGCCTCTGATGGGCTCAGTACAACAAAATAGGAGCATTAAATAGATGCATTCCCCCTTGGAAGGCGATTTGATGGCAGGACGCCACTCCTCATCTAAGGGATATGGAAGAGCCCTCTACATCGTGCTTTCCCTGAGGAATTCTGGCAATCACAAATTTATCCATAACCTTTCGTTTCCAGTGAAGTTTTAGTACCCCACCTTCTCCTGGAGACAGCAAGTTTGTCTTTATAACCCCTTTCCAGTCAGCGGATCTAATTATGTAGTTGAAATTTACTCTTACAAAGGCCGGTAACATTTTTAGTTTCTTACCCATAATAAAATACTGCCATCAAGTTTTGATTGGGAAACTGGTTGGAAAAACAAGGCATCAACATAATCTTTTTGACCAACAGAATTTAACTTGTTTGGCTTAGAGAACTAAAGCACAAGGATAATGATAGTTCCTGAAAATCAGCAGGGTAGTCAGAACGAAACTTTTTCCTTTTAAAAGTAGATTTGTAATTATAATGAATAGCTGCAGACATTTCTGTACACTGTTCCCTTTCATCTCTTTTGGAATTAAATTCTTTATATTAAAGTGCACATGATAAAATGCAAAAATATATCCTGCTTGATTTCCATACGCAAAAAAAAAAGAACCCTGACCCCAACTCACACCTTATATGAAAGTAACCGATACGTATCTTCTAGCTAAATTATGAACCTAAAGTATAGAATTTCAAGAAGAAAACATAGGAAAATCTTTGTGACCATCAGTAAGGCAAAGATTTCTCAGGTAAGACACCAAATGTGTGATCTACAAAAGAAAAACATCTGCTAAACTGGACTTCATTAAAAGTAAAAACTCATGCCCTTCAAAATTCAAAAGATACAAAAAGGACACTATGAAAAGGTTCCACCTGTTTCCCTCCCCAGCATCAACTAAATACTGTTAACCATTTTCTGGTTGTCTTCTAAGCCAGGTCCTACACAAAAAACACAGATACACACTACATGGTAGTTCTATTGCATCTTTATAATAAGATATTTTTCAACACAAAACTTTCATATTCCGTACACTTACTAGATTATTCCGTTAGTCCCATATCTTGACAACATTCGCTGCTCATGCACATAGTTGAGACCAAATTCTTTGGAAGTACTTAGTTTTGAAGTTTACTTAAGCAAATGAGGAAAAGGAACAGATAAAAAATTTTAATTTGTTTGCCTCTGTTAAAACAAACATAAAAATCTTTCCTAAATTATCAGTCTCTCTGTGTATTATTTAGGCCATACTTCATATTTTAGCTATGTCAGCTGTTATATCCTGGGGGAGAGATGTTGTCATCTGGGGCCTGGCCCTAAAATATTATTTGAAGTACACAGAAACCATTTTTTTCAGTGGCTTCCATTTCTTTGGGTACTGGTGTTTTTCAATAATGAAATTCTCTTTTAAAGAAAAAAGAGAATCTCTTGAGTCACTTTGATAATTAGAGGAAGTATTTGCCTAAGGCTGAACTAAAAACATTTTTCACACCACACAGCCCAATTCACTTCCTAAATGACTCATGTAATACTCAAATGAGCAAGAAAAGGACTCCCACGTCGCTCTAATTCATTATCCTGTTTTATTTCTTCACAGCATTTACCACAGAATTATTACATTTCTGTGTCTCTTTTTATACTTTCTGCCTGAACACCTAGCCCTCCGGTCCACCCTTACTCTAGCCCTGGGAGGTCAGTGCCTTGGGGGTGGGGTGGGGGGGGAGACCTTTTCTGTCCATTTGTACACAACTGTGGTTCAGGATGTGAAGTAGGTCCTGACACACAGTAGGTACTCAACAGATACCTCTCTGCTAAGTGAACTCCATTTCTACCACCGGGATCGGCTCTTATTCCTGTCATATGGTTTGTAAAATTCATCTCCAGCTGTGAAAAGATGGAGATGACCATTTAGAATACTGAACGCTGTTTCTGCTACACTGATTTAGAGTGTATACGCAATTTATATCCTCTAGACCTGTGCTGTCCAAACGCGGTAGCCACTAGCCACATGTGGCTATTGAACACTTGAAATGTGGCTAGTCTGAACTGAGATGATCGATACGTGTAAAAAACACACCAAATTTTGAAGATTTAGTTCAAGAAAGGGTGCAAAAAATGATCTCATTAGTATATTACTTACATGTTGAAAAGACATTTGTAATTTATGGGGTTAAATAAAAGGTATTATTAAAATTAACTTCACTTATTTTTTTTCTTTTTTTTTTTAATTTTTTTTTAACGTTTATTTTATTTTTGGGACAGACAGAGACAGAGCATGAACGGGGGAGGGTCAGAGAGAGAGAGGGAGACACAGAATCGGAAGCAGGCTCCAGGCTCTGAGCCATCAGCCTAGAGCCCGACGCGGGGCTCGAACTCACGGACTGTGAGATCGTGACCTGAGCTGAAGTCAGAGGCTTAACCAACTGAGCCACCCAGGCGCCCCTTTTTTTCTTTTTAATATGACTATGAAAGAATTAAAACTGCATTTGTGGCCTGTATTTGTAGTTCATATTATATTTCTCTTACACAGCACTCCCCACAGGCCTGGTTCTAAAAGTCCCCTCACTTCTTCTCACAAGAAGATTCTGGACAGGAATCATACTGCAGGGCTTTAGAATCATGGGGGAGCGGTGATGGATGTGTCCATGGTGGTGGTGAAAAGCTGTTTTCCAAATTCTTATTCATTTTCTAACATATTTACTGATTTCTCAGCAAGTGATATCAGAAATTTTTCTAAGATTGTGTTTCTCAAACTGTCCCACTCTGCTGAGACATTCACACAGGTAGGCCTGTTTGGGGCACCCTTGGTGCTACTCATCATGATAGATGAGGGCACTCTACCATCTCGGACAGCATTCTCCTTGGCAGTAAGAGGAGTCTCCAGCTCCACAGAGAGCCATATCCTGTGAACACGCACACTGTAAGGCCGTGGTTATGTGGGACAGTCAGCCCTGCCAGCCGCAGTGAGCGTGGGTATCGACCAGCCACGGGGAAGATCGGTGAGATGCAAGGCGGAGAGAGCAGGCTTTGGGATGGAGATGAATCTGAATTTTCTCTCATATGAAATACAACCTAAGCCTTGGATCATCTGACGAAGCAAAAGCAAACATCATATAACACATCAACAAGACAGGGAATGACCAAATTACAAAGCTGATATTTAAATAAGGCTGCAAATTTTACTTTTTTCCTCTGGTTTATAAAAATGTTTAAATAAAAGTCTCAATGCCAAAGTACAAAAGTCACAGCCTACTGTCTTAAAATGCACAGACTATGCATTCTAGTTAGAGAAAGTTTAGTGGATGGGAGAGAATCTAGATTGAAAATGGCCAGACAGGAGACAGAACATGGCTCTCTAACATGTATGATCTTACTTCTGAAAGACTACAGTCACCAGCTCTTGCCTCCTTAAATTCCATTCTGAAAAACTGAGTCATTTCAACCATGGGATCATCATTAATTATCTATCTTTTCACCCCCCAAAACAGCATCTCACAGAAAACCTGCCAAGTTAAAGAGAGACTGCAAAAGATACTTTCTTCATCCTCAAAGGAGAAGATAAAAATGTAACTAAAAGTATTATTTATCCTTAATCAAACTATATACAAACAGGATGCCTGGAAAAAAACATCATATAGTACACTGGTGAGTATATAATTAAAAAAAAAAAAAAAAAGCCTTCTTCTGGTGTTACTTACGGAGCTTGGCTAAATATAGTTAGCAGCCCTCATGCTTCGTAGCACATTTTCCCCTGGAATTCAGCTAATATAAATAAAACAAACGGAGGGAACCTGGCCCCCCTCCATACACATTACATCATTCTTCCTTATTAGGAAAACTTCTTCAAACCTGCCATTTTGCTCTAAACAATCAGTGTTGAATTCTCAATGAGCAACTCTAGATAGACAGCTGCCCTACCAGCAGAGGGCTGTTATATGGCAGGAGAAATGTGGGTGACACATAGGCTCATTTTCACAATGGTATTTTAATTCTCTAAACAACAGCACCATTATGGAAAACATTAAAAAGGTGCATATAATGCTCCTTGAAGAAGATACCTTTAAGAAAGCATATTAATATTAATATTAAATGTTAATATTTAACATTCCTCAAATTTTTGCTTTCTATTTTTTTGATATATATATATGTTGTGGTGAACAGACAGAGAAGTCAGAAATTGTTAGATTCTTGATTTATCACAATTGCAATATTGGCTGTAACCAAAGATTTTTCTATCTGATTCATCTTACGGTAAAGATGTGGAAGTTAAGAAGCCAAGAAATACCTCTCTTTCGCTCTCCTCAAACAGTCCTCAGTGTGATGTTTACTGTGTTACACAACTTTGGATGATCTTTTTTTGCTCTGAGGCATTACCATATTAACATCATAATCTAGCTACCACAGCAAAAACGAATGAGGGAGATTCTATCAAACTAAAAAGCTTCTGTAGCAAAGGAAACTGCCAATAAAATGAAAGGCTGGCAACCTAGGTAATAAGAGAAAAGATTTACAAATCATATATCTGATTAAGGGGCTAATATCCAAAATAAAGGAGGCACTCATGCAACTCAATTCCAAAAAATACACAGACTCCAGTTAAGAAATGACAGAGGAACTAAATAGGCATTTTCCCAAAGAAGATATCCAAATTGCCAACAGGCAATGAAAAGATGCTCAACCTGACCAATCATGAGGGAAAGGCAAATCAAAACCACAAAGAGACATCACCTCACACCTGTTGGAATGGCTATCGTCAAAAATGCAAGAGATAACAAACACGGCAAAGAGGTAGAGAAAAATGAGCCCTGGCGCACTCTTGGTAGGAACGTAAACTGGCGTAGCCAAACAATGCAATGGAAAACAGTATGGAGCTTCCTCAAAAAATTAAAAATAGAATTATCATATGATCCAGCAATTTCACTTCTGGGCATTTATCTCACACAAATAAACCGCTATCTCAAACAAACACCCTCATGTTCACTGCAGCATAACTGACAACAGCCAGGACATGGGAACAACCTAAGTGTCCATCAGTGGATGAATGGGTAAAGAAAATATAGTTAGTTATATGTATTATGGACGACAGAATATTATTGAGCCACAAAAAAAGGAAAGGCTGTTATTTGTGACAACACGGATGGACCTCGTGGGCATTGTGCCAGGTGAGATAAGCCCGACAGAAAAGACAAAAACTGTACGATTTCATTTACATGTGGAATCTAAAAAAACTGAACTTGTGCAAACAGAGAGCAGATGGGTGGTTGCTAAAGGAGGGAGTGGGGGATGGGTAAAGGAGGTCAAAATGTGCAAACTTTCAGTTATCAGTAAATTCTAAGGATATCATGTACAGCACAGGGACTATAGTGAACAGTACTGTATTGCGTATTTGAAAGGCACTAAGAGAGTAGATCTTAAAAGTTGTCAGCACAAGAAAAGAAGATGTAAGTTTTTGAGGTGATGGATGTTAACTAAACTTAGTGTGGGGACTATTTTGCAGGAGTATATAGGTCAATTCATTATGTTGTATACCTTCAACTAACACACTGTTCTATGTCAATTATATCTCAATAAAACTGAAAAGGAACTGAATTTTGATGTGTTACATAATAAACTTGTTTGCAAAAACAGAAACCATGTCAACTGATCTAGACTTCTTGGTATGAAAGGTAAGATTGATGAAGATGGGTAAAGTAAATACCAATCAAAGCAAACCCTTCCCTGAAACAATTACCTTTCCATGAATATAAATAGGATTATTCATCAGTGTGCTGATTCTAGCTGGTATTTGACCTTTCTTTCATCTTGATATAAGGACTATTTTTATGAGAAATGAGAGAGAGTAGGAAAAAAAAAAGGTTTAAATCTAAAGTCCACAATGGTGCCCGGGTGCTGACAAAGCTAATATGATACTGTAAAATAATTAATTTATAAATGAACAACCCTGAGATGCAATGGATCGTGAGAGTAACGTGCTAATGTGAACACGAGGCCTTCTTTTATAGCCTTCAGCAGGTAGTAAATAACAAACCTCTCAGTTACTGTTCATTTTCACTTTGGTTCACTAACAAAATCAGATTTACCACAAGATCACGAAAATGTGGGAGGTAAGGAAAGGCTTCCAGAGAAGGGTGTAGAGAGAGAAGGAAGGCCAGCCTGGAAAATGAGGGAGGATGGTTCGAATACTTCCGAGTTTATACTTCTAAATCTAGCCTCCTCCAGAACTTTTTTCTTTTAAGTTTTATTTTTTCAAAGGAAAGAAAAACAAGTTCACCTGAGTCTTCTGTGCTCAGTAAAACCGAAACTGGACTGTGGACGGTCCTCGCTGTCTCCATAAAGTACTCAGCACTGGCAAATTGGGAAACCAATTCCATTTAAGAACTCAAAGAGCTTTCTAGTCTAACAGGTGCTACCATCTCCTGGGAGTTTTATCTACACACTTCTTACTGACTTTGGAATTAAAGGTAATGGTGTACTTCTCAGGAGTGTAGACGCCTGAGTTAAATCACCTGTGTTTAAATTAGTGGCTGAGTGTCCTTGATCACTTAATCTTTCTGAGCCTATTTCGTCATCCCTAAATGGGGATTGTAATAGTCCTTCCCTCTGAGGCTGTGAAGATGAAATTCCTTATTACATATGAAGTGTTTAGAGCAAAGCTTGACCCAGCCTTCAATAACTGTTCGTAATTAATATTCAGGATGACCCTGTAATTTAGGGTCCAAATGTGGACCCTGGACTCTCAGCCAACAGGCAAATTGAGAGTCCTGGGAAAAATGGAACTTGTAGTCCTCCCACTAATATTATATAATGTCAAGGTCACATAATGTAGACATAAACTAATGTATAAATTTAACATAATCTGTGCATCAGCAGGCACTAGAGAGTAAGAGATTAGATGGGTTAAGAATGCCTTTATAAAATGAAATCGCTAATAGCAACTTAAAGCATTTATCTGAAAAGAGACCTAACAGTAATATGTTAGTCCATTTTACTGAATTGAGAACATTCCTTTTCAACATTATATCCCAAATATATTGTAAGGTTGAGTTTAAATCATTTCAGCCATGTTTTCATTCTTCCACACAGCCCCTTTGCCACAGACATCAGGGGATCTGGGAGCTGGGGAAGAGGAGCAACATTAAGTAAAAAGGGCAACAGTATCATCGTATTTACCACGGATCCAGTCTGTGCTCAGTACAGACGGACCCAACTGCAGCTCCACAAGTAAGTGAACTGTTTCCCTCCTGACCTAGGGAACTGTCCCCCGGTACACTGTCATTGCAGAAACAGAGAAAACACATCTGTTAAATATGAGCTTTAGTGGAAAAAATTCAGCTGGCATTCTCTTTTCCTCTCTGTCGTCTTGTTTTAATAGCACTCTTATGTAAGTTCTTTACTATATATAGTTGAGAGTGGGGAGCTGTGATTTGACCTGTTCAGAGGCAGTCCGACTTGGGCCATTTCCTTCCACCTCGTGCCCAAAGGCAGCTGTTCTTGAGGTCCAGCAGGAGCGGCCAGGATGCAGAAACCCGTGTTGCTTTAGACCCTGACACTGTCGTGTTGCGGTCTCTCCTTGGAGCTTCGGCCGCCCCACCTATACGACTGGCACCATGCCTATTTCTGACCTAACTCGCTGGGGTTGCCTGTGGAACCTCGAGAGGACATCTGGGAAACATTTTTTTGGCCTAGTCAAAACGCGTATTTTTTCCCCTGTATGTCCATCCAAGATTTATGCAAGAGCTAGAATTCTAACTTTTCAGTCTAAGGGTCCTGGACCATCCTACCAACCTGCCCAAGCAAGATAACAGTTGGTTTATTTATGGTCTGTTTCCTCTACCGGGCTGCAATCTCCCTGAGGGCAGGGTCCCCATCTATTATATTCCCCAGTGTATTTTCTAAAGCTTGGCACACAGTCCATGAATGAATCCAAGAATCAATGGACAGGAAGAGGAGGTGATCTCTAACATTTACTGAATACTTAATAAACGCCAGGCACTGTCCTCTTTTATATGTATGCTTCCTCTCTCTCTCTCTCATATGCATGTGTTTTCTCTCTAGTTCCCGCTAGCTGTATGATCTCAGACTACTTAATCTTTCTGTACCTCAGTTTTCTCATCCACGGGATGGCATAATAGGACCTAGGTAAGAAGGCTAGTGCGAAGATAAAGTGAGACCAGCACTTGGCACAGAGGTGAGCTCTGTTGGCTGTTGTTAGAACCCTCTCTTCCTCCTGAGTAAATGGTACCATCACTGAGCCAGTTTCACAAGTCAGAACCCCAGGAGTCAGCCCTGTCTCTCACCTACCATAGCTAAATTTTTTTTTTTTTTTTAACATTTATTCGTTTTTGAGAGACAGAGAGACAGAGCAAGAGTGGGGGAGGGGCAGAGACAGAGAGACAGACGCACGGAATCCGAAGCAGGCTCCGGGCTCTGAGCTGTCAGCACAGAGCCTGACGTGGGCTGGAACCCACGGACTGTGAGATCATGACCCGAGCTGACTGAACCATCCAGGTGCCCCTCACCGACCATATCTACATCACCACCAAGTCCTGCATTTCTCTCTCCTGACGTCTCCCCTGCAGGGTTCTCATCACGCAGCCCAGAGATTTCTTTTCCAGTTGCACATCTAGTCCTGTGACTCTCTCACTTACCGGGACCCCAGCAGCTCTGCTTGCTCTTGGGATAAATTTTGAATTCTCTAAACGGGCCACCGGGCCTGCTCGCCTGGCTCTAGCCTCTTGTCACTGCCCCCATTCTCAGAGTTTCAGCCTTACCCTTCAAGGTGCCAATCCTCCTGCCTTAATGGCTGTCCCGTCCCCCATTCACCCTTTGGACGTCAGTTCCAATATCAGTCCCTGGGGAAAGGCCCCTTCTTCAGGCCTCCAAACTTTATCAAGTGCTTCAGCCTCCTGTCCTCAGAGACCTGGGCACGTTTTTCACAGCATTTGCCACATGAGCATACTCTGCACATCTTTTATCTAGTCTGATGGTTCCACCTGCCCAGACCCTCAAGGCCTCTTCCCGCTTCAGTAAAATGAGAACTGGGAGGCCACAGGCTAACACAAAGAAATGACAGCTGGTCTAGAAAACACCTGGGAATTGGTGTGGACTTCTCCCAGTGTGGTCGTCTCTGGACTTCATTGTGGTGATCTGTAAAATAACCTGTACCAGACTTTCGAGGCCAACATTTTTTTTAAGTTTATTTATTTAGTTTGAGAGAGAAACAGAGCACACAAGCAGGTGAGGGGCAGAGAGAGGAAGAGAGAATCCCAAGTGGGGGGGGTCGAACTCACAAACCATGAGATCATGACCTGAGCCAAAGTCAAGAGCCGGACACTAATGGACAGAGCCCCCAGGTGTCTGAAGGGCAACATTTCTATTAAAAAACGTTCTCTGTATATACATGGGAAAAGCTAGAAATTATGCTGCATAAAAGCTAAAGTTACTACATGAGATGCTCACATATTAGGTTCCCCCAGGTGCCCCTACATCAGCTCTCATTTTTCTATTAATTGGCTGGTTGTCACTCTTCTCCCTCCACAGAACACTGTGGTCTTTTCTGTTTTCTCTCAAAAGACGAGAATTATGAAAACTGACTTTACTAATTCTAAAAAGTAAACCTGACATTTTTTGCAGAGTTTATCAGTGAATGAACAATTAATATCATCAAAAACAAATGAGGCAGAAGAAAAGGCAATTCTAGTTCAAAGTCCTACTTTCAGGACTGTTATCATTGAGTCATACCTATTCCAAATATGGTATATAATATCCAAACCCAGAAAGCACTAGAGGAAATCAGAAGAAATCCTGGCCACTTAATTCACCTAATAGTCCACAAAACACAGTAAATCCAATTATCAGGGCAAAATTTAATGCCCCCTGGAAAATAACAAAAAACTCCAGCTTAAAGAGCAACTATAAGCTTCTTGTACCTACTATTAATTTTGGGGATGGCCTTTTATTTTTTCATTGTGTCTTCTTACCCATGAGCTTTACCACATGCTGGCACTAGGCTCAGTGCTGAGAATCTAATAATGAACAAAAAACAGACGTGGAGCTTGCCTTCACTGAAGCTACAGGAAGCCAGCAAGCATGGCATGGACTAAAATGGTGTTCGGCTGCATTAAAGCAGTGTAATCACGGGGCGCCTGGTGGCTCAGTCGATTAAGCCTCCGGCTTTGGCTCAGGTCATGATCTCACAGTCCGTGAGTTCGAGCCCCATGTCGGGCTCTGTGCTGACTGCTCAGAGCCTGGAGCCTGTTTCCGATTCTGTGTCTCCCTCTCTCTCTGACCTTCCCCTGTTCATGCTGTGTCTCTCTCTGTCTCAAAAATAAATAAACGCTAAAAAAAAAAAAAAATTAAAAAAAAAAAAAGCAGTGTAATCATGGGAATGCAAGCTGGTGCAGCCACTCTGGAAAACATGGAGTATGGAGGTTCCTCAAAAAACTAAAAATAGAACTACCCTATGACCCAGCAATTGCACCACTAGGTATTTATCCAAAGGATACAGGTGTGCTGTTTAGAAGGGACACGTGAACCCCCATGTTTATAGCAGCACTATCAACAATAGCCAAAGTATGGAAAGAGCCCAAATGTCCACTGATGGATGAATGGATAAAGAAAATGTGGGGTGTGTGTGTGTGTATACATTTGTATATATATACATTGTGCGTGTGTGTATATATACATATATACATTTCCATATATATACATACACACACAATGGAGTATTACTCAGCAATCAAAAAGAATGAAATCTTGCCATTTGCAACTACGTGGATGGAGCTGGAGAGTATTATGCTAAGTGAAATTAGTCAGTCAGAGAAAGACCAAAATCATATGACTTCACTCATATGAGGACTTCAAGAGACAAAACAGATGAACATAAGGGAAGGGAAACAAAAATAATATAAAAACAGGGAGGGGGACAAAACAGAAGAGACTCATAAATATGGAGAACAAACTGAGGGTTACTGGAGGGGTTGTGGGAGGAGGGGTGGGCTAAATGGGTAAGGGGCACTAAGGAATCTACTCCTGAAATCATTGTTGCACTATACGCTAACTAATTTGGATGTAAATTTTAAAAAATGAAAAATAAAATTAAAAAAAATAAAAGCAGTGTAATCACATCGCTGGGTATAGTCTGTATTTCTTCACTACACAATTTATTTAGCTTTAAACGTGTGCAGCACTGTATGTCTGATGTAAATACCTTTGGCATTCCCAGTCAGGTACTGGGGCCCTGTCTGTTCTGTTCCCGGCACTTCACCAGCCTTGCCAGGCAGCTTCTATGTATCTCACTCAGGAGGGCAGGTGATTTCCAAATCAACTTCAATGTCAACAAAAGCTAGATTGTAGCCATAAAGCTGGTGTAAGCTTTGCAAGACCTTGCTCATTACACTCCCTTTCTCTGCTCTTACCAGCAACTCGCTACCCCCATTTTCCAGTTTTCCAGGAGACCACCGCACGTTTCCGGAAGACATGAAAGGTGGTGGAAGGGCTCAACATTGATTAGTTTTCTAGAAAGGGCTAGCATTTAGGTTTCCATTAGTGTCACATGTGCGTTTATCCGATGGGCATAAAGGAGTCATAGTTTTGTTTGTTTGTTTTTAACACCCAGCATTAATGGCTTCTGATAAATTACTTATTAAAATGCTAAGGTATAAGTCTTTCAATAGAAATGGGTTCCGAGGAAAACAAGAAAATCCATTGAATTTCAATTCAATTCCCAAAACTGCACAATTGTCCTGTTAATGTAACAAACAGTTTTGGGCGGCTACTTTCTCCTATTTTACAGAAAATGCAGGTTTACTTCTAATTTATGGGGGTATGAGGGAAAGACATATTCCGGAGACGGAGAAAGGTCAGCAGTATCCAAAGTAGAGAATCCATGCTGGTGCGATTGGCAGGCTTGGAACACGCAGGAGGAAGGGAAGAGAGGCTGTAACGATGGAGACAAAGCAATGAAAGAGACCCAGCATAGGCAATGGTGCATTACATGGCTGGCCTGGCACATGGCCGCCCCGCTAACCTGCCCTCTCTCAGTGTCCGGGCCACACTCACTCTTGCTGTGCATGCGTCTTGCCCACCCACGGTATGCCAGGTCCTACGATCACATCTGGGGACATTCGTGCTAAGCATAAGTTAAAAGTGTACGTTTTGTACGACACCTGTCTTCTTCTGATCTAGATCCAGGAGAGCATATTACAGATGACAGACTTAGAAATCATACCATTAGAGACCATATAAGTGACAAAGAGACGGACTTTCCCCAGTGGTGGACTGGATTTTCCAGGCTTTTTGAACAGCTTCGGAATGTGAGGAACTGTCATCTTTTAAAGGACTTTTATAAGGAAGTTTAACACTGCAGGTCTAGATACATTAAAAATAAGCCATTTTATGGTCAGGGAAAGGTTTTCCTCTTATCCTCTGAATTTTTGGAAGGGGTGGGGAGGGAGAGCATCTGTTCCCTCCAGGAGCCAGGTGACAGACAGCAGGAAGGTCTCTCACTCGGGAGGCAGAAAGGCCGCAGGCCTCACAAGCTACCACTCACACTCAGGTTCCAGCAAACACGGATACCTCGGGAGCTAGGAAAATTAAGTTTCCTGGCTCTGCGGCCAGACACAACTTCTGCTTGTCATCAGATCCTCATTTCTTAGTATGCCTCAACTCTGAGGGAGGATTAAAGGAATCGATTGCTTTTTAGAATTAAATACATTGAACAACTGGTCAGGAGTTTATTCACTGTATTTTAGGACACCAAGTTTTAGCAAATTCATTCATATGTGTACATAATAACAGAGAATAAATATGCCCCAGGATCTCTCTTTTAGTGGCGGGGGCGGGGGGCGGGGGGGAGGGCGGGTGTGGGCATGAGAGGAGGGAATGGAACCCGCGGCTTGGTTCTCCGTGCTTCTCTTACCACATGCGGTGTGATCGGTAAGCCACGTGTGCTCTGAACCTCACCACTGCCAGCTACTTAACCTCTCCACGCTTCAGTGTTCTCTTCAAGAATGGGAATGATACTACCACTGAGCTTTCTTATAAAGTTTCAGTTTTATTCTTACTTAAA
The DNA here is from genome assembly GCF_024362965.1 of Panthera pardus. Lineage (NCBI taxonomy): Eukaryota > Metazoa > Chordata > Mammalia > Carnivora > Felidae > Panthera > Panthera pardus. The sequence continues at coordinate 59,751,576 of NW_026526688.1, forward strand.
GCCTGTTTTAAAGTTTATTCTTAGGAAGTTTAAATGAAGTCCTGAATGTAAAAGTAACGCCAAACCTGGCTTCCACAGAATTTTAGTTTCCTTTTCCTTTCCTTCAACACTGATGAAATGTAAAGTTTGGTTTGTACCGAAATCTCTTCTAAGATCTCAGAATCTAGCAGGAATTCAATTCAGACTTTTAAGAGCAGACATCAGGTTCTCTGCAGCCCTGTCCATGAATTCAGCGTTGCTACAGAAACTGTCACATGTCAAAACATACTGTCTCCTCCTTCCTCCTTTTCCTCTCCACAGCTAAGTGCGCAGGAGCATGAGACATCACCTTAAAAATGTATACCTCGTCTCTGGCTGCAGTTTCTACAATGAAGCAAATCTGATCTGGCTGCTTGAGCAGCAAACAACAAAACCTCCCAAACACTTAACGTAACCCCGAGTCTTCAAAAGAAATGCTTGCGCAGAGGGCATGTCCAGGTCTGGAACCCATTATGGCTCAGTTCTCCAGGGGCGGCTTATCTCTTCCTCTGACGCTATCAGTTGCCAAGGAAAGATAAGGACGAAAGTCTACTGCCGTGCCCGGTCGGAACGTGAATATATTCAAGAATAATATAACAGGGGTTGGGCTGCGGCCGAGAATGAAAAGAGAATGTTGTAATACACTGGACTCATTTACGTTCAGATGTTAAGTGGCTCTCATGCTGAGGACTGAGTTGTATACTCTGATTTAAGGGAAAAAAAAAAACTTCTTACACCCTACAGGAACAGTTGCAAAATAACCTATCCCTCTCTACTGAGTGCAAAGTACTCTTCTGTTACATTTTAAGGGGAAGTTCATTTGTGTCTGCAGTGACCTCAAAGGTTAATCATATTACAAGGGTGCCTGGGTGGCTCAGTCAGTTAAACGTCTGACTCTTGGCTTCACCTCAGGTCATGATCTCAGGGTTCATGAATTCGAGCTCCTTATCAGGCTCTGTGCTGCAGTGCAGAGCCTGCTTGGGATTCTCTCTCTCCCCCTCTTCTCTGCTACTCCCTCACTCTCTCTCAAAATAAACAAAGAAAGAAATAAACTTCAAGAAATTAATAAAATTACAAATCACAGTGGAGAACAAATATCTTGAAATTCTTTCTTTCTTCCGGAAATAAGAGTTCCAAGAGGGTTTGACATTGATGAAGTTCAAAAATGAAATATAGTCACAGAGTAGAATCTTTTCATTCCTTTGCTAAAGACTATGATTCAGGACAATTATTCAGCACAAAACACATTTTGTGAATCTAAGCCTTTCCTTTCTACTACTAAAGGTACAGAACGAAAGTATATTCCATACTGAGGGTTTGAATTCCACCAGAACGCAGAACTCCGATGAGCTTAATTCTAAGTTTGACAACTACCTGGAGTTTTTACTTTCAGAACTGTCTCTTTCCTATACTGAGTTTGCTTACATTTTCTTCAAATTATTTTATCATCTGTAATGATATGAGAAGCCTTCATTTAAGATGAGAGGGAGAGGCGGGGCGCCTGGGTGGCGCAGTCGGTTAAGCGTCCGACTTCAGCCAGGTCACGATCTCGCGGTCCGTGAGTTCGAGCCCCGCGTCAGGCTCTGGGCTGATGGCTCGGAGCCTGGAGCCTGTTTCAGATTCTGTGTCTCCCTCTCTCTCTGCCCCTCCCCCGTTCATGCTCTGTCTCTCTCTGTCCCAAAAATAAATAAAAAACGTTGGAAAGAAAAAAAAAAAATTTAAAAAAAGATGAGAGGGAGAGGCAGTGGGAGAAGAGAGGAGTTCCAAGTCAGGTCGTTCTATATGGTATACTTGCCGGGTTGAAAGGCAGTTAATGAATACTGGTTCTTGCTCAGTAGCCCTGGCTTCCAGTCACCACCCACCAAGATAATAAGTACATTCAATCTTTAAATTACACAAATTTCTGGCTTTCGTTATTAGTCTTGGAACCCATCAAGGATAGGCCCTAAGAGGAGACAAAGCGGGAGGCTCATATTCAAGAGTGACCATGAATTTCAAGCATGATGCCTCCCTTTACTTTGATTCACCTTCATGTCTCCAGGGGGTTGGGAAGGGCCTCTACTTGCTTCCACCCTCAGCCACAATCTGAGGAGACCCCTCTCCATCACTCAGCCCCACTAGGCTCAGTCTCCTACAAGTATAATTAGTAGATTAGGCTACATTCTTGCTCTAAAATTCTGAGTAACTCCGATATGGGGAAGTGAAAAATAATGCCGAGCAACACCTATCGGGAAGTAGATCAGGGTGCCAGAGTTTGTTCTACTGCTAATTAGCTCTCTCTTAATATTCTGAGGACTTAGTTTCTTCCTAATTATTGTCCCCAAAGGAATACATACTCATTGTGGGAAATTCAAGTATAAGAAAGTGAAACTACTTGAATCATAAAGTAAAAGTGAAAATTCTTCCCCATCACCACCCACCAGGGAAAACCACTGTTAATACTTTAAAGCTCTCCTTCCAGAACTATGCAAATATAAATACATATAACACATTTATGTTTATAGTTTGGATTTTTGTTTGTCCACAAACATTGGATCGTGTGTCTGCATTTTCCCTCAGGGATCTTTTATCTTTCAACAACGTATCATGGCTATCCATGCACGTCAGCACACACAGATGCACTTCACGATTTTCAATGGCCTCACGGCATTCCATAGTACAGATATGCCATTCTTTATTAACGACGGACATGTTCTCCTCAAGGACTCATTAGTACAAATAGTGTTAACAATGACGATCCTTGCACAACTTGCATATTTGTTTTGAGTTTTCTGTGGGAAAAATTTCTAGAAATTGTCAGGTCAAAGGGTATGTGAATTTTACATTTCAATGATTACAGCCAAATTGCCCTCAAAAAGATCTTACGACTGTATCTTTATCTGAAAAAGGAGGAAAGAATAGATGATCTTTTTCCAACTGAACTTTCAAGTTAATTAAGAAGCTTTTAAAACCAGGATGGAAGATGGGGCAGCTCTGAAAGCCAGTCTGCTTTTAGCTAGTCCACTAATTTCAGGCTTTTTCTTCATTAGCAAGCATTAAAACTTTGTTTGGCTTTGGTCTTAATTGCCAAATTGACATTTTTTCGCGGTAATACGGCCAGCCAAAAATGAAGGTACTGTTGGGGCGCCTGGGTGGCGCAGTCGGTTAAGCGTCCGACTTCAGCCAGGTCACGATCTCGCGGTCCGTGAGTTCGAGCCCCGCGTCAGGCTCTGGGCTGATGGACGGCTCGGAGCCTGGAGCCTGTTTCCGATTCTGTGTCTCCCTCTCTCTCTGCCCCTCCCCCATTCATGCTCTGTCTCTCTCTGTCCCAAAAAAAAAAAAAAAAAAAAAATGAAGGTACTGCTTTGGGTAAGAAATGGACGTCCTGGCATTTGGTAGATCATCATTTTCAAATCTTACTTATTTAAGGAACAACATACTCCTTTCCAGGACTGGTTCCCAAACGTTTGTAGGCATCAGAATTATCTAGAAAGGTTGAGAAACCAGATTGCTGAGCCCCATCCTCAGAGTTCCTGATTCAGTAGATCTGGGATGGGGCCCAAGAATTTAAATTGCTAACAGTTTTCTAGGTGATGCTGATCTTGTTGGTATGGGGACCACATTTTCAGAATCTCTCCTTTTCAGAATAGTCTTTAATTACTGGCACAGACTTGCAATGAACAGACCATTAGCTTACTCAGGGTAGACGGTGCCTTATAGGAGTCTGAATGACAACCAGTCACTTTAATTACTGCAATAAATCTTCTTTCTGTTGCAGTTTCACTACCATGACATACAGGCCACCTGCAAAGAGCAAGCTACAAATTCCACATGATTGCTCCCCAAGGTTATATCTTATGCCCCAGACCCGCTCTCCCTACAGGACCAGTACTTAAAATTCACATAAGACAACTACAAAATAATTGTACCTCTTTCTCCCTCTTTTTTTTTTTAAATGCTTATTTAATTTTGAGAGAGAGAGAGAGAGAGAGAGAGAGAGAGCGAGCAGGGGAGAGGCAGAAAGAGAGGGAGACAAAGAATCCCAGGCAGGTTCCATGCTGTCAGCACTGTGAGCCCGATGCGGTACTCGAACTCATGAACTGTGAGATCATGACATGAGCTGAAGTCAAGAGTTGGACACTTAACCAGCTGAGCCACCCAGGCGCCTCTTCTTTCTTTCTCCCTCTTATAAAGGAAACTCTTTGTTGATCAGATACTACTACTATGGATACTGATGCCTTGTTTGTTATTTAAGGCCTTAAGTTTAAGATGATCACCAGGTACTTACAGCCACTTACATTACACATATCAAATAGAAAAATTTAGCTCTCAGTTATTCAAGTTATAAAAGAAAACATGAGAAAACAAATGACGTATGAACTTGAATCTTCACCATGACTGCATATAGTGGATCCACAGAGCACTTCCAATGTATTTTCCTGTTCTGGATCTTATATCTAAGAATGAAAGTGGTAAAGCGTGTAGAGGTGTAAAATTGCACCAAATGTACAAGTTAATATCTGCACATTCGTGATAAAAGAGTGAATTTTGTTGGAGAAGGGAAGGAGGGAGGTTGCAGGAAGTACTGTTTGAAGAAGAGATCTAATCAGGATGTGTTGTCAAACTAGAGGCTTTTTCACCAGTTGTGCTATACCTGGTTCATGGGGTGTTTTAAGAGTGAAGTCATAGCATTAGTAGTTGAATTCAGGTTAGAGCAGATAATTTAGTAATGAACTGGCCAAAGGGCCCACCAGGAAGGGAAAGAAGTGAGAGGAGTAAGAACAACGATCCTGGAACAACTATTTGCTATCTCCAACTACAGGAAGAGGAAGCTTCACTCATTCAGATTACTTTAATTTAAATTTGTGGTACCTCTGAGAGTTTTTCACAAATCACTCTGAAAAGGACTCTCAAGTCCTTTGGAAGAATACATCACGTTAATATTTAAAACCATGGCTCCAGTTCCCACCAACATTTGTCGAATTCTTTATATAATCTTTCTTAAGAAAGTTATGATTTTAGAGTCTCTTAAACTCATAACCACCTGTCTTATGGGTAATCAAAATCAGATAATGTTACTGAAAGAAGAATAAAGGGGTTAGTAAGAAGTGATAAACAGGCCCTAAAATACTAAAATAAATACTTTATAAAAGTATCTGGAAAGATTTCTCACATTATATAGACATATACGATATATTTTGACCAATCTGTGACTGTATCCCTTCACAGAAAAAGTGATTTGCATACTTTCCATGACACTTCAGTGTGACAGGCAGGGCCTGTCTCTCTCTGGTGAAGCCTTCCCCAGCTCCATCCATGTGGGATCCTCTCCAGCCATACAAGTGCCCGCCACCCTCCAGGCACATAACCTTCTCTCCACCTCTGAGTTTTTGGGTGTGGAGCCAAGCTGCCTTTTCCACCCAGCTTCAGCTTCTTTCAGACTGGTCTGCGGTCAGGTCTCAGCTGTCTCCTGAAGCTTCCCCTGGTGCTTCTGGGGCTGAACACGCACCCTTTCCTTTGAGGGCTTTGCATCCCCTTATCCGCTTCAATGCATAGTCCTCACCAATGCATTCTGCTGCAGGCTCGTCTCTCCCCCAACCTAAGAGAAGGCCTGGCCAACGTTTCCTTACTCATTCGGGGACCTGCTGAGTGCAGGACACATTGAGTAAGTGTTTGCTGAGTAAATGAATAATACCGGATTTATTTGCTAGCTTTTTAAAAAGCATATGGAAAGATTTTAAAGCATGTCATACTCCAATGGTAACTTTTTAGTGTTTGGAACTCACCCTTCATTTATTAGGAAGTTGGCAGGGAAAATTTGCTGTAGGATGTTTTAGTTCAAGTCCCTGTGGCACAACTTTTTTTTACCTCATATATTCTAATAAATCTTAGATAAAATTAGAATTCTATGGGTTAAAGAATACCACAGCAGTCACACAGTCTTGTACATCGAGGGTATGTGGTTGTGAGTGGAGTCTAGGACACGGTGAGGGAAGCTGAGTGAGTGAGCTCTATGTTACCTGACCACTCTGGGAAATACTTCCCCTTCTCAAGGTTCGTTTTTTCCTCCTCTAAAACAGAGGTGTGTGTATGTATGTATGTATGTATATGTGTCTGTGTGTATTTTATCCTTTAAAAATGTCATATACATATGAATTTTCACATCTATATTCATATATATATATGTGACATTTTTAAAGGATAAAAAGGATTTCACAGGATTGTTGTAAGAATATAGAATGTATATAAAAAACACTTTGAAAATTAACAGTACCATTAAATATTTATTGAATGAATGAATAAAGCTATTCATGTGGATTTGGGTAGAGAGAAAGACCAGTCAAAAGCAATCTTGGGCACCTGGGTGGCTCAGTCCGTTAAGCGCCCAACTCTTGGTTTCACCTCAGGTCATGATATCATGGTTCGTGAGCTGGAGCTCCACACTGGGCTCTGTGCTGACAGTGTGGAGACTGCTTGGGATTCTCTGTCTCCCTCTCTCTCTGCCCCTCCCCTGCTTGGGCTCTCTCACACAGACACAAAATAAATAAATAAACATTAAAAAAAAAAAAAAGCAACTTTTACTTCCAGGCACGGTCATGATTATTAATTTTTAATGGTAATGTAGTCATTGTTTTCTGGAGGTAATTGTGGTCTGAAACCAAACAAAAGACAAAGCTATTTGATTCTCACAGCTAGATACATTACTTTCTCATGGATAATAGTTCACAGTAAATGCACACTGTAAAACCCTCATTTTTATTTATTTTTATTTATGTTTTAGAGAGAGTGGGGGGTAGGGGCTGAAGGAGAGGGAGAGCGGGAGGAAGAGGGAAAGGGAGAGAGAGAGAGAGAGAGAGAGAGAACGAACCTTAAGCAGGCTCCATGCTCAGCACAGAGCCCGAGGTGGGGCTCAATCCCATGACCCTGGGATCGTGACCTGAGCTGAAATCAAGAGTTGGATGCTCAACCGACAGAGCCACCCAGGTACCTCTAAAAGCCTCACTTTTAATGGGCAGGGGAAGCACATCTACACTGTCCTCTAGTCTGCTAAATTACAAGCATGACTGATTCCTTCTTCACTTTCACGGAAGTTCTTGGTAGATGTGCTGTAAAGCTGTGATTATTCTTGAGGCAATAGGAGAGGTACCCATGCTTGGGCAAGGTGTGGTAAATTTGGCAGGGAAGTTCCATTTCCGTAACATTGTTTCCAGCCCAGGAAATGTCTCAGGTGGCCTGGTATGGGTAAGCTGCTGCCAGTTTTTCGGGCATGGGCTTGCTTCTCTGGGATGACATCATTTGACTGAATTCTTTACTCTGCTTGCCTCTGCATTCAGTTAGGCTCCATTTTTCTTGAAGACCTCATGTGTTCCCCAGGATGGCTGTGTCTCCAAAAGCCTAATATGGAAGACCTCTAATTCATGTGATGAACCTACTTGACTATTAAAACAGCAAAAGCATTTACTCACGTACAGTTCAAAACCACTGTACAATGGGAAGACTTTCTGATTATAGTATAATTATTACCTAGAATAATGGGCTATGGCTGCAGCCTTATGTCAACATAACTCACACAGTACATAAGTACTATATGCAGTCTGTTTATCCTGAGGTCTAGGAACTGGGATCGCTGAAAATCAAATGTAAACTATAAATGCTCTTTCTAAACTATGTAAATTTCCTCTGACTTGAGCTAAACAGAAGATAAACTGACCAGATGGAACCTATGATTTTTGCAAGCTAAACTTTCTGTTACCCTAGCTCAGGGGTTGCTCCAACTCATTAATTATCCTCCGTTTCCCAAATTACAGTATACCCAAAGGGTATTATGTCCTGAAATATAAATTAGCATACAAAATTCTAAAACGTTTGTAAGGAAATCTTTTATTTATGCTACATGGCCTACTGATGGTAAACCTTGCTGCCTTTAGAATCCCTTCCTGGCAAAGCCACAGAAGCTAGAGTGAGGTCAGATGACATTATATACTTCCCTGGTCTTTGAGTACTATGATATCTACACAATCACACATTTGTTTCAACATCTCTATCATTTTGGGGGGGGGGGGGGGGCGCGTAACTGGCACCTGGGATTTCTGTGAAGCTTTTACATCTAATACAGTTTTACTGATCACGCTCAGGCTTATGATGTAAACAACAATGTGTCATTTACTGATGTCTGAGATACAGCTTTCTACTTCTCCAAGACTAGGGAATCACAACCCATCAAGTCATCAACTTCTTAAATGTTTTAATCATGCCCTCCAAGAGATCATGGAAAGAAAATGAAGAGGAAAGAGGCCGAGTTGGATGGGAATGCCCTTTTGTTTCTCTCCTCACATGGCACCGGGAGAGTAAAGCTAAGGATAGTGAAGCTCACCTCCTCTAGTCGCTAGTTTAATGAGAGGCCAGCAGAGACCCAGGGGCAACATGGGTTGCCTGGGAAAAGACGGCTGGCTGTGAACAGCTTGAGCGAGAACCCCCAGCACATCAGAAGACAGACGGGATGACTGCCATTTCCTCAGCTAGTTCAGAAAATAAAAGGAGGCAGCATGAAAGCAACAGGCCTGTGAGTCACTGACACATTTCTGAGCCTCACTACACCAAGATGCAGACAACTTAAGACAACTACACCACGATGCAGATTTCTGGGTGGTCAAGGAGAACACCAGGTGTATGTCAACCTTGCCAGGATATGACCCACAGGTTCAGTCAGATCCTGTGGTTTCATAATACTTTAACCTTTAATCTGACTGCCGAGAGCTAGAATGCCCTATTTTTCTGATTCATAATTTTAGTTGAATGCCTCTCGCCAACAAAAGCGATTCTTTTTTTAATGAAAACTGCAGAAGGGATACGGTATTTGAAGCCAGACCAAAAGCAGCAATGAAAGGATGAGCTGATTAGCTCAAAGTCAGAAGAGAATCCATTAAAGCCATCGCGTGAAAGAGAAAATTACACCCACATTTCAGAGCAGAGCCAACCATATCACCAAACTTTGTCTCAAGATAATCAGTCTTCCTCATATTCTTTGCTAATTCTTCAAATGAGTAAATTTAACAATGTACTGTATTACTCTGTGAATGCTACATAATTTATTTTGCTTACTTCGAACACAGTGACCCAGTAATTATCGTACCACACAGGCTGTGAAATCATTCATTATCAATGTCATTCTGAAAGGCGACCTGATTATAGATGTAAGTAGAACATTACAGTAAAATGAAGCAACCGGAGCCACTATTTAAAAGTCCAATCTGATAAGCCTTCTCTTTCATTATCAGATTTGCATTTGGCTTAATGAGTAGACAAAATCAAAATGATATGGTCAGAGAGACAATAAACACCAGGCAGGTCAAGCTCGAAGCCGAGCTGTAGAAGTCACCTGGTGCCTGCCTGGGAGCTCCCGACATTATAGGTACACAGCGGGGACAGACGCGGAGCAGCCAGAGCACCTGGTACACAGGGACTGTCACTCCATGGCTGAGCCGTCCACTCGACACCACTGTGACACTTTCCCCTCAGCTGCCGGCCAGGGCAGGTGGCCAAGTTGCAGAAAGTGTCATTGTGTGGTTCCCTCGGTAACCCAACCGGATTCTTCCGTTGGGATTCTTTTCCCGGGTAAACTGCTCTTTAGGATCTGAAGCATTTAGCATTTACCCTGAAAACCTTTCCTCCTGAACTTGTAATCAGCGTTCTTACATGGACTTTGCCAGATTTGCCATCTGTGCTTAAGCTTTCAGAAAATTCTGTAGTTGCCCAGAGTGCACACTTTCAGATGGTAATATCACCTTGCATCTCAGGATGCTTGGTGTGCTGGAAAGAAAAACAGAGTTGGGAGTCAGGAGGTGCAAGTTCCCACGATAACTGCACCTTCAGAGTCAACCAATTACACACTTTATACTTTTTAATCTGTAGGGCGGAGGGAAGGACAGCTGCCCGACCCACCAACCCTACTGGGATGCAGCAAAAGCCCTGGTATTTTTTTACAGGAATGAGAACTTGGCCCTTATCAAAAGAAATGGATTTCATAAGTCTCAACCTTGGTACGCTTGTGATGGGCCGGGATCTAAATCTCTAAATATAAAATAATTCCCAGTAACTTCCTCGAGTGCACTGCCAGATTTTATCACTTATTTGTCTCCTGAAGCAAGGAAGCCAACTTGAGTACAGAAAAGGTCTGACAGCTTCACGTACCTGGTGGTTTACCTGACCATCCACCACCACCTTGAAGAGTTCTGGAAAAGCAGATGCACTGACAGTAAACAGTAGAATTCTGTGTGTTGCAAACTGACAACTCTTGCTGGTTGTGAAGATGGGCCAAGGAATAGCCTGCACTTGGACAACTGCCGTCTTATCCCTACATGATTTTTCTGCCTTTCAAGGAGATTCGCAAGTTCTTATGTAGCATTGTCTCTTGCAAATACAAGCTTCCCCTTGGAGAGGCACGGTCTAGCTCCTTATCTACTGTCCCTGGGTATCTCCGGTCACTTGCCGGGATGGATCTGTAGTTGCTGATGTGAACAGTATGTGCTCCAACACTCTGTTACACAGCACAGTGACGTGAGGTGTAGGAAAAGTATGGAGCACGTGTGGATTCACTCTATTAATAAGTGCCTAAAATAGATTTTTTTAATCCACCTATCACCTTCCATATAAATGCATCCATGTATGGTTATGAACACAAGTAGGAAATGAGACTTGATCAAGAAAAACTACAAATTCTTCCAACTCCAGTTTTGAATTAGTTCATTTGTGGGTTTACACTGGGATATGCTTAACTTCAATATTCTGTTAGTAGGCAGATGTTGCAGACGACAGCTTAGTCAAATGACAGGATCTTCACTCCCCCCGCCCCCCCCCCCCCCAAATACTGAGTCAGATTTTCTCTTTTCACTCTCTTTTTGGGGCAGCCATCTTCCCCCAAGGCTTTAATTACCACCTGTGGAGATAACTGCCAACTCACTGTCCGCACTTTGATCTCCCAGAACGTCAGATCTAGGCATCTAATTGCCTGCTGGATACCTCCACTTGGTAGGTTCAAAACCAAATTTGCCCCTCCTTCAGAGCTGTCCCACCTTTTGTCCCTCTTGGCCCTATCCAGCCACCATCTGGCAGGACCCTGGGAGGAATCCTTGATGCATCCCACACTCCCTTACCTTTTGCATGCCATCAATACCAAACAAGTGCAGTCAATTCTATCTTTTAACTTTGCCTGGACCCAACTACTCCAATCACTTCCTTTACCACTAATTTAGCTGAGACCACCAATATCTATTTCCTGCATTATTCTAACCATTGCAATTGGTTTTCCTGTTTCCCAGCTGACTACCTATAGTGTGTCCCTGCAGTGTGCTAACCACCCAGCAATGATACAAAAGTAGAAGGCATCTTTATTGCACTCAACAAAGGCATAATATGGTAAAGATGAGGTTTGATTTATGTAGCCACTGCAAGGTAATACAAAAAAAAAAAAAGCATACCATTAAGAGCTCTTTCAGAGTCTAAAAAACTCAGTCTTAATGTTAGAGAGATGCAATTAACTCAGTGAGGGGCGCCTGCTTAGCTCAGTCTGCTAAGCATCCAACTTCGGCTCAGGTCACGATCTCTCAGCTCGTGAGTTCAAGCCCCGCGTCGGGCTCTGTGCTGACAGCTCAGAGCCTGGAGCCTGCTTCTGATTCTGTGTCTCCCTCTCTCTCTCTGCCCCTCTGCCATTAGCGCTCTGTATCTCTCTGTCTTTGAAAAATGAATAAAACCATTAAAAAAATAAAAAAAAAAAAAGAAATTAACTCAGTGAAATAATCAGGAATAGAATAAATTGGTATACCAGTGCTGTTTTAGGAAGTGTATGTATCTGAGCATTTCAGAGTGGAATGAGATTAATGTGATTAGGATAGGACATTTTTTAAAAAAAGAAATTTCTGGACAAGTGCATAGGTAGGTTATTACAGCAGCCAATCAACAACACAAACCACACATATACTAAGTGCAGGGCTCTGTTCCACTGAAGTGATGTGTAAAGAAAAAAACAGTAAGACAGTCCTTCTCATGACTACGGAATTCAGAATTCTGAGGTACAGTATATTGTGGATGCCGAAGTCAGAATTTGACCTTAGGCAGACCCTGTGTGTACATTTCTCCAGCCAAACTCAGGCTTCTCCTCTCCCAAGTGTCTGTTTCACACCTTCCTCTCTCCTCAAAATTCCCTCAAATGCTCTTTTCCCCCTGCCCTCAACTGATGACCATGCTTTCTGAGTTGCATGAGAAACTCAGTTCACTGAGAAAAACAGAAACACGCAGTAGAGAACTGCCATGAGCTCCCCCTGTCTCTTCCGTCCACTTTTGCCTCTGGCCCGCAGACTGCCTTCTTCCCAGGGTGACTATGGGGACACCTCTGTGTCGTTTGCAAAGCCCAAGCGCTCTGCTTGTGCACCAGATCCCTCTGGCCTTTGGACAGACGATGTCAAGCCCTTCATCCTTTGTTCTTGGATCCCTCCCCAATCGCTTGCTGGAGTATTCAGTGACTGATGAAGATGGCACACACTCAAACATTTGGTGTTACAAAATAATATGGCTTGCTGTGAGAAACAATTGTGTCAGCACTCCTGGACTCATCTTGTGGACTTTGAGCCACTTTTCTGCTATATTTGTCTCATCAAGCTGCAACCCCCACCTGGCATTCCTTGTCCTCCTCCCTGGCTTCATTTCCCCCCATAACACATAACTCCACCAGAAGCACTGGGTGTTTAGTTTGTTTATGGTTTGTCTCCCATCCCACCACTGGAAAAGAAGCTTCACAAGGGCAGGGGTTTTTGCAGATGTGTCCACTGCTTTATTCCCAGAGTCCAGCCAGTTCGCAGGGCACTTGCTCAAGGATCTTCAAATTAATGAGGCTCCAGCCCTGCCATTTCTGATCCATGTGACTCCAGGCAAATTACCCTCTTGAAATCTCCCTTTTGTCATTTTTAAGATGGTGGTGCTGACAGTACCATGGGATTGTGGGATTGGGTTAAGGATTAAACGACAAAGTGTGTTAAACATTTTAGCACATTTTCTGGTGTGAAGTGTCCAACAAATGGTTCTTATTATATGGTTACTTACAATATAATAATTATACATTAGCATTCAAGGTTACGCTAAGTTTACCTAGTCCCAAACAGGTACTTGTTTGGGAATTTGGTGGACTGGCATCAAGAAGAAAAATAAAAGGTCTATGAATATGTTTTCCTCCTATTATTAAAGACTCCATTCAAAACCTAATCCTGACTTTAAAAATAATGAGCATATGCGGTGCCTGGGTAGCTCAGTGAGTTAAGCGTCCGACATCGGCTCAGGTCATGATCTCACGGTTCATGAGTTGGAGCCCCGCATCAAGTTCTGTGCTGACAGCTCAGAGCCTGGAGCCTGCTTCGGATTCTGTGTCTCCCTCTCTCTCTAGCCCCTCTCCTGCTTGCTCTCTTTCTCTGTCTCCCTCAAAGATAAATAAAAACATTTTTTAAAATAAGAAAATTTAAAATAAATAAAAATAAAAATAATGAAATACAACTCAGTAGTACTAATGTCTAGACTGAGGTTCTATGGTAAAAATTATGTTCAGTAAGGAAATAACCAGTAGGCATCTCGCATTGACTGGCCATCCAAAATAGGTCCCATAGCTGACAAATGGGCCTCACTTCTGCCCTACTGCCTGGGCCCTTTTCCCATTCTTCTCTTCCCCCTCTGCTGTTAACAAAGACAGCTATTGCTGGGACCCTCTCTTCCCGTGGCTCTGCAATTCCAGGGTGGGGTCTCTTGTTAGCACAAGGGGAGTATGAAAGGAAATGTACTTCTCCGTACCTTTATTTTCCCTTTAGGGTTTAAATGGAAAAAGAGAAGGTGGGGTCCTTTCAGCCATTGTTGCTAGGATTAAAAACCTTGGGAAAAAAAATCAAGTTGGAGCTTTGAGTGCATGTTCCCACAAAACCCATGTTATATATAGTGGCTCAGTTCTATGGTACTATTAATAAAGCAGAATATTTCAGCTATGATTTCTGGGCTGTCCTGGGAACCTAACCACAAAGTGGGACATAATTTCAATAAAAAAGTATGTTCAGAATTCTCAGCAACTAATTTACAAATCCACATTCAGAATCTAACCCATCTGAAAGGAGAGGGTTGCTAATTCTCAGTAGGGTTGGCAATTTCACAAAGATATCACAAATGTCATGAAAAGGAGGATCAAGTTGAAGAGTCTTATGTATGGTAGTCGAGTGGAACTTCATTTCTATTTGGATGGGGTACCTGATCCTAGTTCTGTAATACCAGCAAATGTGTTGGGTCTAGCTCAGAGAATTTTGTGAGAACTGAGTGTCGTAAAAGAACATAACATGGGGAGCTTGGGTGGCTCAGTTGGTTGAGTGTCTGACTCTTGATTCCAGCTCAGGTCATGAATTTGTAATTCGTGAGTTCATACACCCAACTTTGTGCTGACAGTGAGGTGCCTGCTTGGGATTCTCTCCCTCTCTCTCTCTCTGCCCCTCTTCTGCTTGCAAACTCTCTCTCCCTCAAAATAAATAAGTAAACAAACAAACAAACAAAAGAACCTGACGCATCCGGCAGAGCCTGGTTAGTGATAGCTATTTAACAAAAGTTAGTTCTCTTCCTTCCCCTTGGTGAAACTTCAGTGTCTATTCTTTTTACTTGGTTTTGTGTGTCTTCCTATGAATCTATTTTTAACACTTACATAGAGAAAAAAAATGCAACATTTTGCCAATAGAAACCAGAAAATGGTTATTTGCTCATTTCTTCTGGCTGACACACCTTGTCTGCAAATGGCAGCTTCTCCCTCAGGAGGAAATCTTTTCCATCAAATAAGCCTTTATGCCTTCCAAAAGTCCATGCCAAACTGTGAAAATCACCATCTTAGCTTCCCAGAGTGGTGAAGCTTTGGCAGTTGGGCCAATGCTCATTGAGTGGGAGACCGGGAACAGACGTTAACTAACCATCCCACATTTTCGGTTTCTGTCCTTGCAGTCGTTATCCAAAATATACAAGTAAGGGAGCTCGCCTAACTGGAATGGCATATGTTACATATTACGGTTAACCCTAAAGCACATAACCATAAGACAGCGAAGACTTACTGCTCAGGAAGAAGTCTGTGCCATTAGTAGTTAGTGGAGTTGGGCAGAAAGCTGTAAACGCCCTGGTGTCAGAATGGCGTTTCTCCTTCCTGGACACCTCAGGCTTTCCTTACTTCCACCATATCTCCAGACCTTCCCCACAAGAATGGGCTACTGCATGTTATTCATAAAATCTCCTTGGATGAAACCTTTCTCAGCTAATTCTTTATCCTTTGACAAAATCCTTTTTAAAACAGCTCTTGAATAAGTGCAGCCTCACAGGGATTTTCTAGAGCCAGAAACCTGGGACACAGAACTAGGCAGAATTAAGTGCCTCAGTTTTATCTTTGTATGATCCTGGACAAAACTCTTATGTTCCCTACACCTGTCTTTAAAGTCTGGTAGAGTTTCACTTCTTGTTCTGTGTCTCAAAAGAATATTATTAGGATGAACCAATATATTTGATGTGTTTAATTATTAGGATGAACCAATATATTTAACTTTCAAAAAAGAGTTGAGTGCTCTTTTAAAATAACTTTAATTTTTAAAGCTTATATTTAGTGTCTGTCCTCCTCCCCCCCAATCTCCTTGAAGAGAATTATTTTGCAAGATACTGAACAATAGGCAATTTTAGAAGCATAGTGAACTTTGATTACCCAATGTTTATCTGGATCTTCTGAAAGAAATGTTGAAAAAGTACAATACCTTTTGATATGAAATTGTTTATGTTGAAACATACACCGAAGGGAAGATGGTGTCTAATACATATTTTTACAGTTCTCAATGATTGTGAAAAAAGATCTGGAAAGTGGGAGTAAAAATCAAACAACTGTTGAACAGATTAATAACTTCCTCTTGAAATAATATCCTCACCACCTTGAGCAGTGCAGACTCCTTGACAATTTCCAGGAAATTTCAGTAATACATAGTTGTTTCAAATATAGTAGAGTAGAAGAATTACTACAGTCTAGGGAAAATAATATTTTGGGGGTAGAAAGAAGCAACTATTCTCCAAGTAGGACAAATACTACAGCCCTTCTACAGAGATGACAATATTGTACGGTATTTGAGATCAACCACAGAGCAATGTGGTGAGTGGCATTCAAATTTCATTCTGTTAATCTTAGAAAGTCTTAAAAGTCAACTAAAGCACACAAAGACATACTGAAGCATACCAGGGCTACTCCACACAGGACATTTCCCTATTGTTTACTTAGTCAATGTCCTCACTTGCGACAGACTGGACATGCAGTCATTACACTATTCAAAGCAGGTGAGCTACTTTATTACACGAGCTGTCAAATTAGGACTCATGGATTCCAACAGTCCCCCAAAAGAAAGCTATGTTACTTTCTTAACCATCTACCCATGCTCTTCACTCGGATCAAGTTTTCACACAGCTGAAGAGATGGTTAGAATGCTGGCACGTTTGTTATCTGCTGTACTTGCCTAGTTTCTGATTAATGGATGTGGCATGGGCACTGGGCAACCCTCATTCTAAAGACAAAAAAAGATAAGTATCAAACAAATCTTATTTTATATAAAATAAATAAAAAATAAAGCTCAGGAATTAGTTGAAATACCTGCTGGTTATATAACTCTTGCCTATTTAGCATACATTTATTGTTCAAAGTACAAGAAGGCACTCACTGTAAGGCATACGGATGCGTATACTTCATACTGTTGCCCGTATCAATCAATGTATACAGACTAGGAGGAAAAATTCACTTATCACGAAATCGAAGTCTGCCAGATCTTGCAA
The DNA here is from genome assembly GCF_024362965.1 of Panthera pardus. Lineage (NCBI taxonomy): Eukaryota > Metazoa > Chordata > Mammalia > Carnivora > Felidae > Panthera > Panthera pardus. The sequence continues at coordinate 59,768,427 of NW_026526688.1, forward strand.
GTAATATCCCCTTTCCTTGAGGACGTGAAAATATAGTAAAAAAGCTAATGTACTGTGAGCTCCAGAAGCAAACCAAACCAAAATGCCTGGACAATTAGTGGGACAATTTTTCCTTAGTGGCTGTTGTTGATGCAGTTCTGACAGGAGCCTCATAACACAACTAAGAAGGTGTCCTGAAAGGCAAAACTTGGCAGTTTCCAAAGTTGGTTAAGACCAAGGCTGAGCCTGGAGGATGGGGGAGGTGGGGGAGTGGGTGTGATGGTTAGTTTTTCAATTCATGCCTCCAAAAATCGGGTCCGTTCATTTCTGCCTTTCTCATACTAGTTCTCTTTGACTACAAATCAAAACGTAGATCCAGCTAGCACGGGGCTCTAGAGACTCCCGGGTCTGAAGAATGCATACCCTCCTGGTGTTTGGCCTGCAGACCAGCAACTGGGCTAGGCTGGTCCCAGCTCAGCAGGGTGGAAAGATGCCTGTGCGCCCCCTTCAGTCCCCAGCAAGTGCAAAACTCGCTAGCCTGACTCAGGGCTCAAGTGGCCAAACTCTCCCATTCTGGAGTCAGAACCACTCACCATTCCAGACAGAACCTCCCCGAATGTTAAATAAGGCAAACAGGGAAGAAGCCCCCAGACCCAGGGTGGGGTCCGTTTCCTCCGGAGGCCAGCTCCCAGCTCTGCAGACTTCTGAACACACAGCATACCAGAGTGGGCCAGCCTGACCGTTCACAGAACCCTTTCTCGTTGGCCCCGCCGTGGCCGTCGCTGCACGCCGCTAACTCTGCAGCCACGTCCAGGGGCCCGCGCCCGCGCCCGCCCAGCGCAGCTAACAAAGCAGCTCCCACCGGGAACTGCAGGGGCGGAGCTGCAGACCCCCTCTCCACCAGCGAGCCTCGCAAGACCAGCCTACTGCCTTCCAGCCACAGCACCCTGGTCGGGGGAAAGCCCTCAAGTGACAAGCAAACTTTCTTTGAATGGTACTGAGGTGAATTCCCCCCAAAGAAAGGAGGATGGGGTTGGGGAGGGGCAAGGGCGCAGTGCTCTGGTATGGCTCCAGATGAACGGACCCTATGGACCCTTTCTCCCCCGCTGCATCCCCCTCCAGCGGCCAGGGAATGAGGTCATCCCCTCATCCCTTAAATCTCCGCCAGCCTCGCTTTCTCTGCCCTTCCACAACAGGTTTGATCCCCGTTTGAGTGGGGCCACGATAAGCGAGGGATGGGGCCAGAAAAGTTTATGAGGGAGGGATCATCCGTGGCAGCAAAGCATCTCCAGTCCCGATCCTGTTAAGATGAAGCAAAATTCCCATCTGGAACTGTTTTCAGTGATTCTTGCTCTGATCAGGCATGGGGGAGGGAGAGGGCTCCGTGAAAGGACCCTCCTCGGGTGGAAAGTCTGCATTTAGAAGTTACTCTGCCTCCCTGCTCCCCACCCCCTCGTCCACTTTTAAAGCCCTCCCACCCTAGCTCGCCGACCACCGAACCCTCCGCTCCTTTTAATTCATACATTTCTACCAGTCAAGGGGCCAACTCCCCCCGCGCCTACCTCGGGTCTCAGAGCCTGGGGCCCCGGGGCTCCTTTACTCCCAGTCCTGCCGGCTCAGCGGGCTGTGGCCACCAGCAGGTACCGGCGCTTTATACGGAGCTGCACAGCACCGCTGTGTGACTCAGTGAATCTCTGAAAGGCTTGTGTCTATGGTCCTTCAAAATAAGAGTCCTCAGAGGAGGCGTGGCTCGAGCCTAACTAAGCTAGCGGCCCCAGGTTAGCCAAGGCTTCCCGCCCCCTCCTTCTGGCCACCCTCCTCCGTTTGCATCTTTCTGGTGCCCCTTCCAAGGGCAGCCAGCGATGAACCAGGCTTTCTCAGAAATTTCAGGAAGAATTGATAATGGGAAAGAATTTAACTCCCCCCACCCCCGCCCCCAGGCCAATGGAGATGTTGGCTGCCAAGTCAGGATGATTTCCCCCCAGTTTATGATTGTTTTTCCTTTATAGACTAAAAAGAAAAGAAATGTCCAATGACTCTGACTCCAGGGCAACATTCCCCGGGGCCAGGAATGGAAGCCGGAGGTGTAATGGAAGCAGCCCCGAAGGAATGAATCCTCCGGGCTGGAGCTTGGGGTAAGGGAGGGTCCAGTTCCCGAGGGCTACTCATATTTAACTGGGGTGCTACAGATTTGCAGGTACAAGCAGAACGTGCAGCATTTAAATTAAAAAGTACAAAGTAACCTGTGATACGCTCTTTTAAAGTAAAAGGATAATTTCTAGATTTCCATTAGTTTACTCTGTTCTGAGTGTCAATGAATAACTAAATTTAGGAACCCTTAGGGTAAGAAGTGTAACTCATTCTGATTTAGCAACATCTTAGGAACGCGTTCCCTATCGGCCTTTTTCTTCTGTCATAAACTACAAGAGGCCCTGAGTCACTTGTTTTAACCTACGTGGGGATGACTCTAGAGTGTTTTAAAGTAGGAAATGGACACATTAATTCCCAAATTAATTTCCTGCATAAAATTTGTTTGATTTATTGTGGGCCCAAACCTAAAGCCAGCCAGATCAGCAATTTTTCCTTTCACCAACCCTCCCTCTGTGCGTAATCCTCCAGTAGTCAGTTTGGCACACGATTATTTCTGTCCTATTTCTCCTACAAGCTCCTTGACCACTGTGACCAAATTTCTTTTACACACAACAAGCTGTCAGTAAAATAAATGAATGAATGTTAGTACCTAACATTTACTGAACATCTACTGTTGGGGCAGGTCCTTTCAAATAACTGCCAATAATGCCAACTAGATTTGAATAGCCAGTGGACTGCATATTTAAAGTACCCAGTAATTTTATCCCTACCTTCATTATTAGTATTGAGCAGTCGGGTTTCTAGGTTCACAGCCCTGAGCCAGATATTCTACTTTCCTCTCTCTGAAATAGATCTGTAAATTTAAAATATCTGTAAAATATTCAAATAAACCAAAAGTGGATATTTCACCGTAATTCTACCAGAGATAAACACTGTTAACAGCCTACAGTCTTTGCTTCCAGACTTTTGTATGTGTATTTAAACACATTATAAAACCGAGATGAGATCATCATTTACATATGAATCTGTAACCTACTTTTTTTTTTTTTAACCTACAATATAATGCAGTCCTCTTTCTAGGCAGAGCCCGAGGCACTGCCATCTTTTCAATTTTTGAGAAGATGAGCAGGTAAAAACCTCAGTATTTCACTATTTAACTTTGCCTTTGACTTTCTCGGGTGCTCATTCCCGTGTCAAATGGCCATGAGGGCGGCAGCAATGACATCACTTGGCGCATCACAGGGTTTTCTTTGCAGGCTGCAGTGGGACAGTGAAGAATGAACTCTAAAATGGGAGTTAGGATTTAGTGATCTGTGCCATTAACTGTGGAACTCTGTGAAGTTTTCTTACTTCCACCATAATGGGATTAATTTGATGAATTTTAAAGTTTCGGTTCTTAAATTTTAAAATATTATGATCTAAGAGTCCATTCTCAGCAAGAGCACAGAAGGAATAAATTAGATAAGCATGAGTTACTACCACCTCACATGCTTCCCCACCACGGGAGGGTGTGGAGGGTGGAACAGACAGGTTGATTAGCTGCAAGAAAACATCCAATTCCTTTACTCTCAAGAGGCAGCATAAGAAGGGTGACCCCTTAGATCTGCCATCTCTGCCTTATTCCTTCCATAGGAGCCCAGAAAGCAGCATTCGTGTGGACCAGTTTTCATTTCTCAGAGCTCAAATCCAGGGGGATTTAAGGAACTGGTGCAAAACACTGAATATTTTAACGTTTTCAACTTTTAAGGCTCTTATGCATGAAGCGTGGGAGGCGTGGATACATCTTAGCTATCACTCTGGCAAGTCCCAGAACTGTGAAAACTATTATCTGTAGAAGCACTGATAGGAATTTCTGCCGAGCCTGAAAAAGAACACTCTATCCTCTCGTGCATAGTGAGGATTTTGATCAACAACCTTCTCTTTAGATGGTTCTTCTTCATTCTCCCTTAGCTAAACCTTAAAGTTCTACGGTTTTAAGGTAAGATGAAAGGCATAGAGAACAAGTATGCAATCAACTTTTATTTGACCAGGGGCTGCACTCTTTGGATTCTGTCTGGCCACACTGGAAATATTTGACATTTAGGACTTAAAGGGTTGTGTTTTAGGACTTTTGACTAGCTTCACTGTTAGCATGCTTTGGCTCACAGACCTATGGCTTCAAATGGGCAAATTTAATTGTGGAGATGAAATAACTTGCTCAAGGGCCTGGTTGTTTGGGGAGAAATGTGGAACGGGTAAAAGTAATCCTTCAAACCATTCCTTTTCATATTCTTTTCATATTCTCTCGCACAAATGAAAAAGGTGAAACATAGGTGGTTAAAAACTAACAGAATGACAAAAGACAACTAAAAACAAATGGCGTTCACTGAACAAACAAGATCTTGGCGGTGAAGCTAAACCATAGAGTATATATATAGATATACAGATATAACTGCTAACTGGTGCCACACAGCACCTATCTCAGATATGCACAGCATAGGGAACAATAGTTTATAAAATGGATAGCATCAGCAAATGCCCATTCAAGAAACAACAACAACAACAACAAAACTACCAACTCTACACTGATTGCTCAACCATGCTTTTCTAACATATAAATTAAGGCCAAAATCTGTATTTTCATTCCCTTTATTTACATGTAGCAATAAAAGAATGTTAGTATATCTTCAGGCATTTTATCTAAAATAATATTTTAATGAAAATTACCCAAACCTTGGGATTTTCTTAACTCTTGGCTTTGGGGTTGGCACATTTTCTATATGGAGGCTTTTGCTACGTATTCTCTCAGAGTGATCAATGCTGTGCACAATACGTTCTGATATCAATTCAGCATAAGGGAATATTTCCATTCATTTCTGTCACTTTGATATTATTTTTAAAAAGTTGCTGATTTGGCTGTTGCTATACTTTTAAAGGTACAAAATCGTGGCTGAATGGACCATTTCTTTCATTATAGGTAACTACTTTTGCAATGCTTCCCAATCACATACAGCCAGCAAGAACAAGCCTAGGAAAATAGTATACAGCCAGTATAGATTTTATCTGATGTTGGTTCCAATTAATATTATTTCTGTGAAAATGTTTCTGGGAGTAGAATGCTTCAGATTAACTTTAATCTGTATTCATTTTAAAAGATGTACACCTTTAAAAACTCTTGGACCACTTTGAATATGGACCTTTTCTAATGAAGTGCAGCATTTTATACGAAACACATTTGTTTCCATAACAACAACTACCAAATTATTTTAACAAAAGAAATCTTTAAACATGAAAATGTGCATCTTCTCAAGAGGCTAAACACTGTGCATTATTTGATCATGAAGACAGACCATTAGGGGAGGAGGTACAGGGCAAGCCTCCAAGGACAATTCATAGTTTCAACATAAAAACAAATTAATGTATTTCATTGGCCAAGAGAACTTTCTGGCTCTTTGGTTTGTACATAGCTTTTTATTAAGAGGAGGGAGAAGGGGAAAAGAAATGGACTGTTTGTACTTGTGTAAATGTGACTAGAACCCAATGAACATAAAAGAGCATGTGAGAGGGAACACGACAACCAGAAGGTCTGCAGTTGTGGAATGCAAAAAAAATTAAAAAAAAAAAAAAGATCCTGCAATTGTAAACAAAAGAACGGATCGCATTTGTGTGAGCAAAGTAAGCCTTGAGCCTCCAAGCAACTCGAGAGGAAGCACAGAATCTGAGCCAGCAGGGGCCTGAAGGGATCTACTACAAGGGTACCCTGTAAAGGGCATGGGCTGTGGAGCCAGACAGATTGGGGTCAATCAGAGGCCGTCTCCATGACCTTAAACTCACAGAGCTTTTGTTTTCTCATCCGAACAATGGAGGTAAATGTATTTACCTTGGAGTAGTGTTGAGAATATAAAGTGAGAGGCTGCGTGTATAGTGCCTAACATGGTGTTTGATATGTAGAAGGTAGAGGCTGGTGTTCTTCCCCTTTTAATGTGTATATTTATAACCTTCTAGTGTCTCAGGAATGTATTTTACACAATACAGTCTTTAGTTAGGAACGGACTAGAAAATAATAACCCGAACTTTACTTTGTGCTGACACTATGCCAATTACTTCACACACGTTCTCACATTTTATCTTACTCTACAACCCGTGGGGAGATATGGTTGTTATGGCCATGACCCTCTTCATGGAGGAAGAAGGTGAGCACAGGGAGGTTAGGTAACTTATCCAAAACCAAACAGTGGGTAAGCAAGTGGAGGAACAATGAATGGCATAAATTGTTAACTCCAGAGAACATAAATCTGGAGTGAAAAGTGCATAATTATGGTGAGTCCACTAACAATCTCAGGACACTACGATGTCCAACAGTAAATCGGCAATTTATTACTACAAAGTTTAACTGTACACAGTGTCAGTGTGACCTGAAATAGTTAAGGCAGTTTCTAACCATGTCCTGCTTCACCCACAGAAGAATCTGACTCATTATTGAGTATCCTTTTCCAAATCAAATGAGTTATGCTGGCTCTGATGGAATCATCCACAGATTCCACGTGGATTACTGAAAAGGCATAGTTAAGAGCCGGAATTTGACTTTTATGCGACTCTCCTGAGTCAATGGCGAAATACTGTTATCAGTTGACTGGTTAGTTTAACTTCATCCTACATTAGAAATACCTTAAGCTGTGCCTTAAAAATACAGTGACTGATAATAGATAAATATGACATAATCAGTTTAAGATTACACATTTTCAGATTTTATACTAATCCCAACGGCAGCTCAGGAGGTTATGGGTGAGATGATTCTCTTGATACTATTACTTCTGGTGACAGCAAAATAAGGAAGCTTGTGTTACATTTCACATAGATGCTTTGGACACTTCGAAAACAAACAGATCAGCCAGCATTCCATTGTTGCTCCCAGAAACACAGGAAGTGAAACTACCTCAGTAATGGAGCTGCTGTGAGTGTTGCAGTGCCTTTCTCAGGAGGACAATTTAAACGCAAACGTTTGCCAGGAGGAGGGCACTGGGCCTGTTTTCCCTAACTCCGAAACCTTTCCTCGACCAAATCCTTTACATCCTAAACTTGAGCATCCATCCCCTTGAATTAATAAACTAATCCTTTGGTTCATATTAATAGGATTATGTTCTCTAAAGTACTTAATTTTTCTCATTAGGGAAATACACAGGGATTTGGTTGAGGGCAGCAATGAAAAGTCTGTGGGCAAAGATACCTGACTACTAAGAATTGGGGAGATTATTTTATGGTAGAGTAAAACTTTGGTTTGCGAGCATCATTTGTTCCGGAAACATGCTTGTAATCCAAAGAACTTGGATATCAAAGCGAATTTCAAGAACCATTGGCTCAGTTGTGATCATGTGACATTCGACATATATCACTTGTTTACCAAGTTAAAATTTATTAGAAATGTTTGCTCATCTTGTAGAACACTCACAGAAGTTACTTGCAATCCAAGGTTTTACTGTATACATCTTTGACACAATAAAATGTGCAAACCAAGGCTCTAGCACAGAAAGGGAATGAGACAAGGGAGAGAATAAGGGGTAAATATTCTAATTAAATTTTCTTTAAAAATAAAAACTTAATAGACGCATTTTACAATGGAAAACTCTTTCACTGTAGATCATAAAACTCATAAGAGGAAATATTTGGTAACTAAAATATTTGGTAATTAAAAGAATGAATTTATCTGATATACAGTTTATATGATGGACAGTTACAACAACTGACAATAACATTGATACTGCCTGTTATAAGCCTATTAAAGGATGGGTCCATTATACTGTGTTGCCACTGATACAATGAAGTAAAAGATTTCAAGAGATAAAAATAAAGATTTTTATGTATGAGTTCACTAGATGCGAATGAGAGTCCTATGGTCCCAAGGAATTAAGATCATTATTCTTGTATCAGTATATTTGTCTTTTTTTTTTAATGCTTTATTTATTTTTGAGACGGAGACAGAGCATGAGCAGGGGAGGGGCAGAGAGAGAGGGAGACACAGAATCCAAAGCAGGCTCCAGGCTCTGAGCTGTCAGCACAGAGCCCGACGCGGGGCTCGAACTCACAAACCCCGAGATCATGACCTGAGCCAAAGTCAGATGCTTAACTGACTGATCCACCCAGGTACCCCGTCTTTTTGTTTTTAGTAACCCAAGACAAAGGAAACTGATTCTGAGGTAATGTGGTCACTTGATCGGGATGATATCAAGTGACATTTCAAAGTAAACTTTGGTTCAATCTGCTTTATTCAGAGAAACTAGCGACCTATTAAATGTTTTCAAATGGCCACATCTTTCATAATATGTGACGAAATTTAATGAAATGTGGCACATAAATAAAGTTCAAAGAGAGAAGATCTGTGCTGCGAGTCATCGGAGCTGAGAGCACCAGTTTAAAAAGTGTCATTTCTGTGCAAAGTTGACAAGGTTAAGATTCAGAAAGTAAAGTTTTCAATTCAAGAAAGAAAAAGACAGGGGCGCCTGGGTGGCTTGGTCGGTTAAGCGTCCGACTTCGGCTCGGGTCATGATCTCGCGGTCCGTGAGTTCGAGCCCCGCGTCGGGCTCTGTGCTGACAGCTTAGAGCCTGGAGCCTGTTTCAGATTCTGTGTCTCCCTCTCTCTGACCCTCCCCCGTTCATGCTCTGTCTCTCTCTGTCTCAAAAATAAATAAACGTTAAAAAAAAAAAAATTAAAAAAAAAAAAAGAAAGAAAAAGACAGCAATCATAAGGACTAAATTCAGTCTTGCCTCCTGAAAACCAAGCCTTCTGCCAATCATTATCTCAATTTTTGAAAAGCTTCAATAGAGATTAATTTATTAGCAACAGGTACATACATGTTTAGCACCACAGCTGCATTTAGTTCATTAGCTTATAGATGGCAACATTATTCCATCTTCACTTGTGGGTGGCACGGAAGAAGCCTGACATAACTTTGGTGTCATTGTTCCCTTGTTTGTTTGCCCAAGTGGATGACACTTAACAAAACCTTGCGTTCCAGCAATGGATAAACTGGTCTGACAAAAATGATCCTCTCAAGTTGACTCCATATCAGAGAACAAAGGCACAGTCTTTCAGCATCACAGAAGGATTCATTCTGGATTCAGTTACCTGCCTCACAGTCATCACGACATGGCTGAAAGACCGCGTGAACAGCTCTAGCAGGGTGCAGGCTGCGGGGCAGCCTCCGGCTTTTCGGGGCCACCTGGTGCTACTTAAGGAGAAGGGAATTGCAATCCTGGAAATCCCTGAACCACCTGTTACTCAGAGAGAAGCATCAGGAAAACCAGAAGAAGTTACAAGTGGCTAGCAACGTTCTTTACTACAATGACAGTAAAAATAGATAGATGAGGACATTTGTGGTTTATGAAGCTCCTGCATCCATAACCTTAGGGGTGGCCAATATACTCATCAGGCACTCTGGACACAGTGGCTAGGGCCCACAACACTTTTGGCAGCCCACAAGAAACCTTTTAGTTTTAAGTATTTTTATACTTAGGAAAAACTAAATGTAAGAATTATAATGAGGACTACTATACAATAATGAACCTAACTTGGGTTACATTCATCTCTATACCAATGCAGTTAACAATACAATTCTAACTTTTTTTTAATGGACAAAGGGACACACCAAGATAAAAGAGCCTAGGGCCTATAAAAGTCATAATGTAGCTCTAATCTTAGGTAGCTGATGTTTGTCTGAACTCTTGACACTTTCCTTTCGTCAGATATAAAGACAAACTCTACCACTTAGTCTCTATTCACGGCGTATTCTGTGTGAACCTAAACCAGTAGGTGTCACAAGGTTTTAAAAGAAGAAAACACAGTCTCATATGCTCAAGCTCGTTATAATCCAAGTGAGGAGACAAAATCAGCTGTTAACAACAGGTGCTTTGCAGTTGTTCATTCATTCGGACATTCCTTTTACGAGTTAATTACTCATAACTCGCCTGTGAACAGACTGCACATCTGGGAAAATAAAACTGCCCACTGAAAGTAAATTACGGGAGTGTAGGTAAAGCACACTAGTTAATTCATGTGAATACCCTTAAAAGGCTCAACAAAAATCCCTAAGCACTTAGAAGTTGGACTTGCGTCTGAAGAACGAGTTGGCCTTGCGTCTGAAGAACGAGTTGGCCTTGGGTTGCAGGCTAACAACATGGTGATCTGTCATTCCAAGTTAGCATTGCAGCTCCGGATACTTCCTGGGTTACCACGCTGTCAGTTACAGTTATACAGCCACTTGGCCCACAGCTTCTACTGATCTGGTGTCATTCAACCTCATCTGCAAAATGTTCTACCTTTCACTTTTTAAGTTCCTAAGGAGTTCTTTTTCCATTTCCACTGTTCATGGTGAGCAAAGAGCTCTTTTGCTACCAAAAAAGCTCAGCTATTTGCTAAAGCAATGGCTACACTCAGTTCATTGTTATCATATACCTACTCAGACTTATTTTTTGAAAACTGATTTCTTTCCTAGCCTCATTGACCTGTGATTGGTAAACAAAAAATTGTATACATTTAAGGTACACAACATGGTGGTTTAAAATTTTTTTTAAGGTTTATTTTGAGAGAGAGAAAGAGTGTGCATGTGTGTGAGCATGAACGGGGGAGGGGCAGAAACAGAGGAAACAGAGAGAATCCCAAGCAGGCTCTGCACTGTCAGTATGGAGCCCAATGTGGGGCTCGAACCCACGAACCATGAGATCATGACCTGAGCTGAAATCAAGAATCCGTTGCCTCACTGACTGAGCCACCCAGATGCCCCTTAAGAGCTACCACCTTAACAAATTTCAAGTATACCAGGCTCTAAATATAACAAATCATCTCATCAAGTGCTTAGAAATGAGATATTCAGGCAAAAGTCCCTTAGTCTCATGGTCTCTTCATCTATTCATTGAAGAGGCTGAGCTGCATGTTTTCTTCAGCTAAATGGTTCTAAGATGAGGCCTAAGGTCAACCCACCCTGAGCTTGGTGTAGGATTTTTGTGGCAACATTTCAAATGGGTATTGGGGCATTACAGAGAGCAGTAGTTTTCAATGATAATCCACTGAGAAGTAAAAAACATACTAAAATCTCTATATTCATCTTATCCTTTAAACCTTTCTATCTTTGTGTATATTTACAACATATGTCATACATAATACGTACATATTTTTTTCACATACACATGCATGAAATACACCTGTATGTACATATTTGTATATAGATGTACACACACATTCACATAATATATACAAAATATTTTTCTAACAAGGATAAATGACCAAAAAACTTAGTATCTCATGGTTTTAAGCAAAGATAGAAAGGGGTGGAGAACAAACAGGTAATCAACTCAATTCACCAGACACTATCTGGCTGAGGGTATGCTTCAGACTTCCATCTCCAGCTTTACCTTTGGCACAATTTGGTTCATAGATACATAGCTTCGAACATGAAAATTTAAGATGAAGCCATTTGGTCCACGCTAATTTGGGGAGGGGTATGGAATGAGTCAAAGTAATTCCTTCCAATTATTCCCTTATAAGAGATTCAACTAAATATTCCAGACAGTTGAAGACGAGAAAGCACAGCAGGGGTCTAGAGTTCCCCTGCCACTGCCTGGACCCCCTCCCATCCTGTAAGTTACAGAATAATTATAATTACAGTAATAATGATAATTATTATAGCTTTATGTCTCCTATGCTTGGAGTTTGGAAGTTGTACACAAGCAGAACATTTGACCTGCCAAATCTTTTTTCCTATTGATGTGGCAGGGCCCGTAACATAAGAAGATGCAGAGACAATCAGTTCTCAACCATTTAAACTGAAACCCTCCCTTAATACAAAAAAAAAAAGTATCATTTCATTGCTTCATGGATTTATATTTCAAATTTTATGTATCGACTTCCAAATTTTTATTCATGCAGGTAACTTTTGGAGCTGTCTCTGTAATTATCATTCCCATATTCAAACTGACAAACTGCCATTTGGATACCCGGCTTCTTGAAGCCCAAAGTTTTATTTTCTGAATTAAAGTGGAAGTTCTTTCTCATACTTGTGGTTATTTTGAAGAGAACTGCCACCTGCTCGTGATATTTTAAGTGTACCCTCAAAGTTTTCACTGAAGTCATACAATTTCATATTCAAATGCCCATGCTTTGGATATGAATCCCAACTCTGTCACTTGTTAAGCAGATGTTTTTGGATACCCCATTCAACCTCTCCGTGCCTCATTTTCCCTCTCTGTAAAATGGAAATAAAGCTGTGAGGGTTCACTGAGACGCTGTAAATCATTTGGCACAGTGTGCACGGTACTGTTGCAGCAGTTTAGCAATTTCTATTGTTATTACTAAGAAACATGGCCATCAAGGAGTCTATATTCTAAATAAGAAACTAGATGAAGCAAGGTTGCTTCCACCTTGACGAAGGTACCACCTTGACTAAGAATATAGATTAAAGCTCCTTCCAACTCTTAGTCTATCAAAACAAAACTGATGGAAGTGTCATTTAAGTTCACCACAGGAAAAGAGCAAGAAGGGAAGGGCAATAGAGACTGGACAGAAAAACATCCATTAGGGACTTAAATACTATATTCAACAAACGAATGGGCTCCACCATTAACTCTCTTCGAGTCCTGTGTCTCAATTTTCAAATGTGCACTATAGGGAGTTGGATGAGATTATAGCTAACATCTCTAATTATTATCCGGTTATTATAAATCATCACAGGAAATTCTATAAAGATAGATTTCTTGGCTTCTCTGCTTTTTGACACCTGGGTATATAAATAATTTGTGTACTGTTTCCTGTGAATAATGCAAATGAGTTGCTTTATGCAAAGTACTTCCTCAACACTTGGAAGTCTTTATAATTATTTTCAGTAGCAGAGGGATCAAAAACGAAGCACTGAAAGATGAAATGAACTGCTCTGAGGGCAGAGACTAGAATTCTGAGCTCGTAATGCCAAGGTTTGTTACCGGGTACCATCCAGTGCTTTGAGAAGGAGATCTCTGTGGGGGTGGGTCCAGTGTCTTCTCTTTCAACTGGAGCACCGTTGGTAAGGCTTTTGAATCCTGTACCAACTCTGCCAGAGCTATTCTGGAGAGATCACAGAGAAATGGTCCAGGAGCCTCTGAAGTTATATTTTGTCTGTGTCCCTCTCAGAGGACTACAGCTGGCTCTGCTGTTTTGCAGATAAGTGACAGATCGGGTCAGTACATAAAGCAGTTCTCTAAATCACTAACTTTGTCACAGTATCATGATGCGCACTGAGCTCTGTGATTTATATTTGCTGTACAGATAAACTCTGAAGCCTCAGTTCTTTCTTACCCTGGAAATTGCCTTAGTTTTTTTTTTTTATCATTTTTTTTCAGAAATGTTTATTATGAAAACATACAATAAAGGCAACAAAAAATATATCCATAATCAGAATACACTAGCATGATTCTTTTCCCCATGTTCTTTTCCAGTCTTCAAAGCATAGCTACACTGAGAGTATTTAATTTTATAAGCTAAATTTACACCCTCATTATATTATTTATCATTAATGTTTTCACCTTCATAGCCTTATCATTGCTAGTTTTAGTGGCTGCATATTATTTACTTAATCAAGACAAGAGGACTAACATTCTGTGTGTTCTTTGGCTCTATGTTTCTTTCTTTGTTTTGAAATTTTAACAAAATGCTACAGTGAACATTTTCAGGCTTATACATCTTTCCTCTTATGAATTATTTCCTCAGGGCAAATACTGAAAAGTATAACTTTGGGGTCAAATACTGTTTGTATAACTCTTGACACTTATTGCTAAATTGCATGTTTTTAAAAATTTTAATTCTTTGCTAGTAATGATAAACATTTTTCATGAGGCTGATATCTTCCTGAAGAAACTGATAAATTACAGTGGCTTATTAAATAGGGCTTGGGGAGCCTGGGTGGCTCAGTCGGTTGGGCGTCCGACTTCGGCTCAGGTCATGATCTCGCAGTCCGTGAGTTCGAGCCCCGCGTCGGGCTCTGTGCTGACAGCTCAGAGCCTGGAGCCTGCTTCACATTCTGTGTCTCCCTCTCTCCCTGCCCCTTCCCTGCTCATGCTCTGTCTCTCTCTGTCTCAAAAATAAATAAACATTAAAAAAAAATTAAATAGGGTTTAAATCTAAATTTAAAAGGACTGGTTATTCTTGGGGACGCCTGGGTAGCTCAGTTGGTTAAGCATCCGACTTTGGCTCAGGTCATGATCTCGCGGTTCATGGGTTTGAGCCCCTCACTGGGCTCTGTGCAGACAGCTCAGAGACTGGAACTTATTTCAGATTCTGTGTCTCCCTCTCTCTCTGCCCCTCCCCCGCTTGTGCTGTCTCTCAAAAATAAGTAAACATTTAAAAAATTAAATTTTTTTTTTTTTTTAAAAAGAGTGGTTATTTTCAGAAGTAGATTGCACTGCATTCTAAGATCACCTCCACGCAGTGGTCAGTCTGCATGCTGTGGTGTTCCCCTTTTCTGCCCTCCACTTAGCTCTACATGCAAATTCTCCTACTTACTAGTAAGCAGTGTTCTGGTAGTTTTTGATTCAACTGAGGGCTAGCCAACTGTGTATTTGGGGTAGGAGCAGAAGGGTAGGTTCATTCACTTATCTTACCCTAAAGTTGTTTAAAACTTAGTTAAGATTTAAAAAAATTCTGATACAAGATTAATGCCCTCTATCTATTCCTGGCTATGAACATAAATTAAATGATTTCTTGGTTATTGGAAACAATTTCTCTATGTCGTTTCTATAGCACAAAAAGGTGTTTCTAACTATGTTTAGGAATGTCCTGAAATTCTTCCAAATCTCTGTTCTGCTCCACCCACGCTACAAAAAAGTATCAAAATAAAATCAATGTTAATTCATATTATTGGTAACAAATATTATTTGCCACTATAGAGAATTTGGGAGATGAGACTGGGAAGATTAAAACAGGCACTGACAGTTTCTCTGCATAATTGCCTCCTTTGACATCTTCTTCAGTAACTATCAACATATTTAATTAGACAATATGTCTAATGGATATTTAATGAACTTGTTAAGAGGTAAGCTTTTTCTCAATGGACACAGTGGTAACTCAGTGTTCAGAGCACATCTGAAAATGGGATTCAAGATATTTTTGTGGCTTCTTGGAAACTTTTATCATCTTTGACAAGTTTCATAAATTATACATAAAAGGAATACTAGAGTGCTTCTAATGTACAACTTGCATTTTTTCATGTTTAACAAAAAAATGCTTATTATTTCAGCTGCTCAAAGAGTTTCTAAACATCTCTTCAGACACATGTCTACAAAAAGCCAACAGAAGGGGAAAGATATGCTTTGCATTTCTATCACTGCTTAAGGACCAGAGATACTTTTTTCCTTCTATATTTTGTGTAAGTGGAACAAAAATCCTTTGACATTTTTCTTTGCTTGTTTTTACTCTCCCAGATTGCCTTGAGTCTCTGACACACTTCTATTCTGAAATCCTTCGGCGCTGACTTCCTTATTTGGTTGCTGGAACTGCTCTTTGTCTTGTTCAAACATTCTGCTAAGCTTGCAGCCTCCCTTAACCCCCGCCCCTTGCCCACTGCTCCCCCCTCCTACACACACACACACACACACACACACACACGCACGCACATGCACACATACACACAAGCACACACACACACACACGCACACGGACACCCGGCTGGCTTCAGCAGGTCACTCTGACTCAGCCTTCTCTGTTGTTCACTTGCCAATCACCCATCAGTTATGCCCATTTAAGGAGTACCTTTTGGAAATCATAAGAGACCAGAGAGCTTTCAGCTGTTTGGAAGACTGCTCTGTTGCGTACACTCTAAGTTACCACAAAGCATGCATTTCACACAACTGCCCTCCTCATGTGGCAGGGTATGTATTTAAAAAGAAACAAAAGCCCAGAAAAAACTCCAGGCTGCCTAACTTGTGATTATTTTATTCTTCTGCATTCTGGCTCTTCAATTTGGCTCATAGAGCGGTCCTGTTTTGTTTTCAACTTTCACCAACCTATATATA
This sequence comes from Panthera pardus, assembly GCF_024362965.1. Classification (NCBI taxonomy): domain Eukaryota; kingdom Metazoa; phylum Chordata; class Mammalia; order Carnivora; family Felidae; genus Panthera; species Panthera pardus. The sequence goes on from NW_026526688.1 coordinate 59,784,507, forward strand.
GCAAATGGCAAATACTCCCATCTAATATTCTAAGAAATCTATAACATAGGCTCAAATGGATATTCCAATTAACATGTAGAAAAGCTTCCTAAGTAAAGAACACACCCCTTTCAGTTACTGTTAATTCACTTTGCTCTCCGGAGTTGAAAACAACCAGGCATTTGGAGTGTGGAAGGGTCTTTTCTGGTTTCTCTGTGTGTGGGGAAAGTACAGCTCTCTGCATTCCCTATTTAAGAAAGAAGTTGCAATGGCTCCATCCAATAAAACAGAGCAGTGTTTCCTTACATATAAACAACTGAGAAATTCCTTGGGCAAGCACATAGCCTTTTGGTTCCTGGAACAAAGCGGATGGTGGTATTTATTATGTCAAATAAACACATCATCCACACTCCAAAGGGAAACCTGAAGCAATAAGCTGAACAAAGCAGTTTTCAAGGTTTTAATCCTTTTGCAATTAGCTCTTGTCTAACTCGGCAGAGAAATTAAGAATGAGCTATTTTCCCAGAAGTACCCTTAAGTGATTAAAGAGCCACAGTTTGTTCCCAACACTTGCCCTGAAAAAGAATCAGCGCTGGTTTCCAAAGGTAAGTAATATAAACATACAGGATATCCTATCGCTTAATGTGATTTCTCATTTAGCCACTGAAAATAGTCAGTACTTTCCCTCGTCCATTGTGCTAATTACCGAAGCCCTGTTATTTATCAGCCATTGGACTAGATGTTGCAACCAGCCTTTATGGTCACCACTGATCATTCCTGAGAACAGATCAAATTCTATAGAAAGCACATTTTCTTTCCGCCTTGTTACCATTCCGTCAATTTTGCTTATTTGTGTTCACCATGGTGACCAATGTGGAAATAACATTCAGCTTACCAAATTCCCAGAGTGTATTACCCTCTGATTTTGAACAGTTTCAAACCGGCTTGGATGAATTCTTGTTGACAGAAGCCCTAAATCTTTCTTGGATACAGGCAGGATGTACGTTATAGACGTACTTTCTTCCATCACTCCCATTGGCTGTAACCTTAAGGAATCTGGATGTGCCATACAACGTGGCTTGTGAATTCAGACTCGTTCAGGTTTTACAGCACATGGAATTTGTGACACTCTACACACCATTCTATTTAATTCCACCATAGGAACACCACGCAGTTCTGCTAAAAGAAACCGACTTTGCATGCCTGCAGTACTGAAGCACAGTCACAGCACATGTCCGTGAAAAAGACATCTGTGAGAGTCTGTTTCCGAGGTTTTGAAATTAATGTTTACATTTGCACATTCATCTTGTTGTCATTAAGAAGGAAAGTGGTAGCAGTCCTTAAAACATCAAAAAATTCATTGTTTTATGGGAGAAAAATTCTAAATTGAGAACATTCTATCAAGATTTGGGAAAGACCATCATTGCTCACTTTAAGCCCAATGTTCTGGGAAGTATCAAGGACAATCACTGACATCAAGAAACTAGCCCAAGACTGGGCTTGGGGACCTGTGTTCTGGAGCCAGTTTTGTTGCAAAGCAGCTGTATCACTTTTGGGGAAGTCATCTCATCCCTCTGAATCTTACTTTCCACATCCTTAAAACGCAGATATTTTAAATCAGAATTCCTGATGTGGTAAGAGTTCAACAATCCTCAGAAGCCCAGCAGAAACCGTATATTTGCTCAAGACAGACGATCTTAGCCATCACTTAATGGATCTCCACCTCCACTGTCCCTGCTTTGCTGGTAGACACATTTGGTACATTAGTGAAGGGATTTAAAATAAGAGTTCTTAAGTGAAAAAAAAAATCAGGAATTACTGGATTAAAATAACTTCTAATAATTTCTAAACTTCTAACTCTCAGAAATAAAAAAGTTATTGGTTCCTAGATTTTGATTCGTGGTCTTGACATGAGCGATTCCCAAATTCAGCCATAAATTTGGGGTGACTTGACTGACCTTCCTCTTCATGTTCTTGGGATCATGTATTTTCTGAGACTGGTCTGGAACTTCTAAAAAATGCTGGCAAAACCTATTATTGACAGGCTTAAATACATTTTTTTGTTGTTGCCTCATCCCATACATTCCCGACTGGATTCAGAGTTCGCTTTAGCTTGGTTCTTTCTCTGCCCCATCCCTGAGCTTCCCCGACCTCTCATCTTACCTCTGGGCTCACGGCACACCATGAGGTGGAGCTTGGAGGTGGCAAAGAAGGTTTCTGATGAGCACACATGATTTGGTCATAACAATAACTTTCAAAACAGCTGAAAGGATGATTTTTTTGTTTTGCAGAGGGGAGTCAAAATAATACATACGTCAAATTTGCCATTTAAGTATATATTTGAGTTTGCTATTAATTTTTCATCCTAAATTGACTGTAACCATCTTGCTCTGAGGCAGGGGAGGATTCTCAGAACAGGTCCTTCTTGTACGTTCCTACAAGAGTGTTCGTGGCATGATGCAGTAAGAAGAGCACTAATCTGGAAGTGAGAAGACAATTCCATGGTTCCAATAGTCAATAATATCATCCCCTCTGCAACCCCCCCTCCCCAGGCCTGAATCTTTACTTGGAGTTACCATTATTTTGAGGGGGGGAAAATGCATCATTTGGACCTTCCCCCCTGGGGCAGGAAATGGATTCCAATTTATGTTTTTTCAAAATGATTACCTTTTACAAAAGAAAAAAAATCTACCCCGAAAGAGCCCTAGAGACAATGAGACTTTCCACACTAGCATTCCAACCATCTATTTGCCTTTAGGGAGGTCCCTCCTTGCTAGCCTTTCTCCCAGAGAGCCTGGCATTCAAACCCTTAAGTGGATGTGGGGGTTGGGAGTCTGTGCAGTTTTTAGGCCTGCTGTAATTTCCACACCCGTATTTATACTCCAGGTTTTGATGGGGAAAGAAGGAAAATGGTTGCCATATGCTTCTCCACATTTGTTTCAAATGCAAAGAGAAACACACACATAACTCTTCATTATACAACTTCAAGTAAATGAGTATAATTGGAAGCTGATTCCTCAGATTTGACTCTGAACCTAAATACTCATCAAGGAGGCCTAATTGTGAATGTAACAAGCTCATAACATAATGTCTTCACATTAAACTACTATTAGGAAGAGCTGCAGAAATCTCCCCTGAATTGGAAAATCTTTGCAAACTAGCAGGCAGGAGAATGAGAGAGAGTGTAACTTAAATTATTACCAGCAGTGTGTTGGAAATGTATTCTCCCCTTACATCTGGTCATGACTCAGACTGCCATCCTGGACGCTTCCTTGTTGAAATTTCTGCTAAACTATGTTCCACAGACCCCGCCCTCCTTTTCTATCCAGGCAGATCAGCTCTCTATTTGACAGGTTCTGTGATCAACCATATGAGGTCCGAGAGAGATGTTTTTACATACACAGTGTCTGGACAGATGAACGTAAACTAACGAGCTTCATGAAATGGCAGACAGCAGGGAATCTGAGCACACGCCGGATACCTCTTATTAATGGTCTGTACTGACATATTTCTAAGGAGCTGAGATTTGGACCGAGAGGGTCAAGAGTAGTCCTTGCTTGGCTCTTAACTGGTTTCAAGCCACAGTTCGAGGTTAGTGTCCTGTGGACCGAAGTCTGGCTTTTGTCTCACCAATCTAACAGAACAAGGAGAGTTTCATGAAGTCATTTACTGACACGTATCTCATCTGTCGTCATAACCATTTTCACCTCATGCTCTTCCTTTCCTTTTATTGAAATACGTTTTCCTACTCTTTGATGTACCACTTCATGCCTTTGGGCTTTTCCATGTTGTCTAACAAACTTCCTGAAAACAGCTCTATGGCAACCACCTCTCCTATCTCATTCACCAGATCTTCAGCATGTAGCTTAGGGTAGGACTGTCACCTTTAACCCATATTTCTATTTGGTCTTTATACTCCTACTCCAAACCCCTAACACCCAAAGCTGAACATATCCTTTTCTCCTTGAAATCTTCTTAATATTCTGAATTTCCCATTTCTTTTCGATAAGCATTTTTTGAATACCTATTGGTTAAAAAACACTTCCCTATCTACTGATGACAAAAGTGGATCAAGATACTTATCTTCCCTTCCAAGTAGACAATTCCACTCAGGTGAGTACTAATGGAGAAGTGAAGGAACAAGAACGTGTTGAACCCAGCACAGCTGCTATGGGAGTACTGGGGAAAGACCAAGTAAGAAGATCAGAAAGGCATCCTGGAGAAGTCACATTTCATTTTGTTAGCTGAACCATAAACCCAGGCAATTCTGTCTCTTTTGGTTACTCACAATCTTTTGTTTTTGGTACAAAGTTGATTCCTTAAAAGAGTCACCATAATAGATGTTGTTCTCCTCGCCCATTCTCCTCAAGGTACCATCTCTCTCCCTGTCCCTCCACACCTAGTCCATCTAGGAGGTCACTCAATTTTCCCTCCTCAACCTCTAACTTGGGAGGGGAAGTGCTTCCATTCCCTTGAAATACTATCCAAGCCCCAACTGGTGTTCAAGGTCCCATTCCTTCCATCTCCAGGGCCCACATCCAGCTATCATGCTTTCTTGAACTTCCAATCTTCAAATCTCTTCCTCTTGTCAATGGGAAAATGTTTCTCATCCTAAGGCCACTTCCCACTTCCTCAATGACCTTTGGATCATTGAGACACCATTTTTTCTCTTTCCTTCCATCACCAAATATTTTATTTACTAATTAATTTAATGTTTATTTATTTGTTTTGAGAGAAAAAGAATGAGAAAGCAGAGAGTGGAGAGAGAGAGAGAGGAGAGAGAATCTCAAGCAGGCTCCACACTGTCAGCGTGGCCCAATGCAGGACTCAATCCCATGACCCAGGGATCAGGAACTGAGCCAAAACCAAGAAGAGTCAGTTGCTCAACCGACTGAGCCACCCAGGTGCCCCCATCACCAAATGTTTTAAAAGCACAGTCTCGATACTTGCTGTCTTCACATACCCCTTTTCTATTTTCTTCTCACCCTCTTACAATCTTGCTTCTTCCCTTTGCGCTGTACTCAAATGGCCTTGAAGAGGTCTTGTGTGGCCACTGAAGCACCAAATCCAATAGCCTCTTCCTAGTGCTCCCCCCCACCCAATCTTAAACCATGTTAGGAATGAGCCCAGCCCTCCTCAGAGGCTGACACCAACCACTATTGTTTGCTACAACACCCTGTTCTCCCAGTTCTCTTGTCTACTTATCAGACCACTCCTTCTTAGTTTTGTTCACTAACTTCACTTTTTCCTGCATCTGATCCTTAGATGTAGGTTTTTCTCAAGTATCTGCCTTCAGCCTTCTTCTTTTCTACTTTATAGACCCTCACTGGGGTATTTCTCCCATTCCATAGCTTTAATCACTCTGTCTATGTGGATGACTGAAATATGTCTTTAGTCTCAACCTTTCTTCTGAGTTCCAGAAACATCTTTCCAACCACATATTAGGTATGTCCACCAGGATGCCCACCAGCACCTCAAACATAAGTCCAAAACTGAACTTGCCATACCCTTGTTTCTACTCCAAGTGCCTTGTTTCAGATCCCCATTACTTGTTATTTGTACTATCATAATTATCCCCTAATTTTTTTCTCCCATATATCCTCTACATAGCTAATTACCTAAAATGCAAATCTTATTTTAGAATTTCTGTTTCACGTAATAGACCTGCCTGGGTATCTCGACCCTTCACTGAAAACAATAACAAAACAGATGATAAATTGCAAAAATCATTTTCTTAAAACACTGTAACACTATCAAGAAATAAGAATTTATAAGGGGAAATTTAAATAAAGATGGGAACATAGAGTGGTAAGCAGAGTACTTAAAGGTGCTTTACCCTGGGGGAATTTTTCAGAAGCTAGAAAATGAGCTTGAGTCTTCATGGCCTCATAAAAACAAGAGACAAAAGAAAAAATCCCAAGGCTGTCCTAATAACCACAGACTCTTTCACGTTGAAACTCCTCACCAAAAAGCCCTCAGTAGAGGGTATACCAGCAGGTAAAATGACCTACAGACACATCTAAGGCGAGGGCGTTACAAAGGAAGTTACCTTGGTATCAGAAGACAGGGGAGAAAAATAGTCCCAAGAAGCTGAAAGTTACAGGGGGCTGTTTTTTTGTTTTTTTGTTTTTTTTTTCTTGAAGATTTACAACCCAGATTGCCAGCATCAGGATGATTTAAAACAAAAACAAAAAAAACAACAACAAAAAAACACCCTCAGGCCTTGGATTTAGTTTAAAATAGCACCAGACTGGTGCTTTCTTTAGACATCTGGCAGGACAAATTCTCTCTGGAAGAAGGCACCTTCATCGCAGGCCTCTAGGAATTCTCACACTTTCCTAAGGAATACCAGTGGCTTACAGCAAAAAAATTTTAAAAAATGAAATATATATGTATTTATAAATATATAAAATTTTTTTCTGAATGTGTCACACAAAGTACTTGCACAGTGCTTTCTATACAGTCAGAAATCGACATGTGTTTGCAGAATTAGGTTCAGTTAAATATCACTCACCTTGCTCAACAGTCCCTCACAGCTCTCAAATTCTTGCAGCATAATATAAAATTTTGCTATTTACAGCTTTTTATTGGCCCTCAAATAGCTCTATAAAACCTTCAATCTTGTCAGATTCCTCACTGCCCTTTGTAAACTCCATGCTCATTTTTTAACTTGTAACGTTTATTTATGTTGTTTTCCCCTCTTGCTAAGCTCCTCCCCTTCTGTCTGCCTCTGGATCACACCATGCACTACACTGGTATTTAAATGTTGGGGCCAGGCGCCATGGTATATGCATTTGGATCTCCAGTGCCATGTGGCACAGTTCCAGCCACATGGTTAGCACTCCACATGCACTTGCTGAAAGAGCAAGTAAAACTGTATATATGTAAGTGTATGTACATAGACACACACACACACACACACACACACACACACACACACCCTGTCAAACAAGTTGTAAGCTCCAGGAAAGAACTATTTTACTTTTTTTTTTAATTCTTCAACTCTAACTGCTCACTTCTTGATAAAAATTATCCATGTTCAATGACCAGTTCTCCCAGTTGGAAGGAGACCCTTTATATCACATACATACATATACATATACATACATATATATATATATATATATATATTTTTTTTTTTTTTTTTTTTTTTTTTGAGAGAGGGTGAGAGAGCAAGCATGAGAAGGGGAGGGGCAGAGAGAGGGAGGGAGACACACAATCTGAAATAAGTTCCAGGCTCTGAGCTGTCAGCACAGAGCCCCATGAAATGTGAGATCCCATGAGATGAAGTTGGACACTTAACCTACTGAGCCACCCAGGCGCCCCTTAAATTATATTTTTACTCAATTTGGAGCAAACAAGAATAAGTGAATAGCAGCCTGATTCTGTATTCAAAAATGATAGTTGGGGCACCTGGTCACTCAGTTGATTAAACGTCTGACTCTTGACATTGGCTCAGGTCACGATTTCACAGTTTGTGAGACAGAGCTCCACACTGGGCTCTGTGCTGACTGTGCAGAGCCTGCTTGGGATTCTCGCTCTCTCTGCCCCTCCTTCACACTCTCCGTCAAATAAATAAACATTAAAAAAAATGATAGATGATTGGATCTCAAAGGACTACACAATCAACATTTACTGAATATCTATTACGCTGTGTTGGACCCTGGGCCAGGTTTAAGGGGTACAAATATAATAAATGAGATAAAATCCCTTCCTTCAAAGATCTCACATTCTAATAGAGAAACAGAGATAAACTATGCCCTATAATTATAAGGTGCTAAATGCTATAACTCACCAGGAGGTAAAACAGATAAGGTCAAAACAATTACCTCTGTAGGGGGAAGAAGAGGGAGGGTCTCAGTTCACAAAGGTCTCTTTTGAGTCCCCAAAAGATGAGTTAAGTAGGAGTTTAAAGGGTTGGGTGGGGGAAGGGGCATTCCAACTTACGGAAAAACTATGCACAGAGAGGCACGAAGTTGTGCAAGAGCCCCGCATGCGCAGAACTGTGAAAATGAGTTTGGACATAACCCTAAAGGAAATTTGGGCAAGTTTAAGCATTGGATTGGACAGAGGAAGGGAAAGAGTGCTTCAGGCCTCAAATGGGGGGAAAATTCTCTAAATATTTTTATTTGTCTTACTCTTATATTTGTGTTTCCTTCCAAACAGTGCCCATGCTCAAGTCTCCCTCCCTTAATGCAAAGTTTCCTCCAATCTCACATTCTTTAGGAGAGAGTGTACTTAACTACCCACTGTATTAGAGACTCCGCCTACAGCCTAGGAAAGGCTTGGTTACCTACTGAACACCAACCCTTAAAACGTATGGCAGAGTGATGTTAGCTTCCCACCTCGATCTGTCAGCTAATGCTCTCGTTTTGGAAACGAGCCACTCCTGGTCCTTTTTCTTCACAGAGAAAACACATAGCATTCATTCACATTTCTTCTCAATATGTGGCTCTTGGCATGAAAACACAATTCCTTTTAAGACACTGACAAAGATTTGATGTTGTGCACCATCAAATACAATACTTACCTGATCACAACGAACAGGAAACCTAATTTATATGCTTATTTAATAATAGGACAGGTGTGGGCATATGGCTCTATAAACAGATATTTTGTGACTGTTTCACCACTGCTCCCCAGAAATGCAGCCCCAATTTAAGTTCAAGTGGGGATACTTGGTTTTGGGGCTCTGCATCCACATTTGTCATCATCATGAACCAGAGAGATCATACATGTCCAGAGCCACAGAATCTTACAATGTGAAGGGACTTTAATTATTAGTTTTTTAAAGCTACTATGTACTGAAAGATAATGGTTTTGAAATTCTGAAGATTGTCCTGAAACATATCTATTTGTTGACCCTCAGCTAGCTTCTAGATGATTACCAGATCTGTGATAAGCCAATGGTTTGCCGATTTATACAACTTTTGGACAAATATGGGAAATTATCCCAGGAACCTCACTAGTGAGCTGTAACGTACAGCATGTTAGTTTCCGAGTTAATGTATTTCCAAATGGCTTCACTAAGAAGTAACACACTTCCTTTTTTACTTCCATCAGAAAAATAAAATCTGCAAAGATAAATTTCCTACCCGGTGCTGTTTTGGGCAATACTGAGCAAAGCAATATGCATGTCATTAACATACGCTGTTCCCACACACGGTGAGTAATGATTTAAAAAGTCCAGGCTGTTTACACCTGTAAAAGCTATATACTGTAAATGGAAAAGAGAAAGATGACAGCACATCACCAGCAGGGACATGCCTGAACAGCATTCCCAGGAATCCTGTAAGCACAGGAAAAACAACTCCAAACAAGCAGGCCTCAGTCCCGCACGGGGTGTAAATTAGCTTCCACTGACAGCACACGCTGTTCACCTTTCTGCGCCAAAGTCCTCACCGAGCCAAGGTCAGCAGAGTGCTCTCTCTCTCTTTCTAACAACACAGGCCTTGAAGCTGTTCTTTAAACCCTCACGGTCATGGCCCATGAGGGAGCCGAAAATAAAATTAAAAAAAAAAAAAATCCCTGAGACAATTCTCAACTAAAGAAATCCTTGTTTCCCTGGTGAGCCAGAAAGCAGTTTCGTAGGTCAGGTAGATTCTTTTTTATAGATCCTTACTGTTGAGTGGTGTTTGTTCATTTGTGTTGCTGGAACAATGAACTCTTGTTCGGGACCTAGAATTGAGGACCTAGAATTCAGACATTGGGACAGTCACTGTGCAAATAAGTGAAGCAGTTTTCCCCTTCTTAGAGAATTCCTAGTAGGTGACTCCTCACTGCTGTAGGCAGTGAATCGGTGAATGGCCAGAGGGGAGCAAAGGAATTTTGCTGAGGTTGCTGGCTGGGAGCCAAAAATCCATGTTTCCTTCTTCTTCATGGGCACAGAGTTCGATTACTTTCCCCAGCCTCTCCTATAGTTAGAACTCCTATAATCAGTAAGAAAAAGGCGGTACCAACCAAGCATTGTCTAGATATTGGCCATGCTGTTCTTGCCCCCTGCTTCTGGAAGAAAGTCTTCATTTGCTCGCATGGACCCTATTCACAGCTGCTGTTATTGGTATAGTGATGAGGCGGCCACAGAAGGTTTGCCAGAGCGCCAGCCTCCCTGAGCACAGCTGGGTGTTACTAGTAACAAATGAGACAGATTCTAACTCTATTACTTTCCTTGGGCTGCAGGTACTTAGTGTAGCCTAATGTATCTGGGGGCTCTGGGGGATAGCTCTCTCTCTCCCTCTTTTAAGTAATTCTTAAATTTGTTTTCTATCTACATGTCTTTTTAAAAATTGTTTAGGGCTCAACAAAGCTTTATAAAGCAAAGAAGTCATGTAACCTTTGCCCAGGTCAAAAAGTAGAACAAGTCAGGCACCTGGGCACTGCAGAAATGTCCTGCATGTGCTGTCCCCATCAGACCCTTGGCCTCCCTTAGTACCTACAATCCTGACTTGCAAGATTTTCTTTACAGTTTTACTATTCCATGTATGCACCTCTTTGTCTCTCCCCTTTTTGGGCATTATTTAAGTGGAGTCATACTGTATGTATCCCTTGTCTTGCTTCTTTTGTTCCATATCATGTTGGGAGTATGGATCCTTGTTGTTTTGTTTAGGTATAGTTCATTTATTTTACTCGCTGAATAATACTGAACTGGATGACTCTACCACAATTTCCCTATTTGTTCTACTGTTAATGGACTTCTGGGATGCTGCCAGCTTCTGGCTGCTCTGAGCATTCTGATCCATGACCCTGGGTGCACACCGGTAAGCACTGCTTTGAAGAATATACTTAAGAGTGGAATTGCGAGGTCACAAGGTTTGTGTAACACCGGGTTCATCAAATGATGCCAAACTCTCCTCCAATGTGGTTTTTACCAATTTATACTCCCACTGGCAGCATATGAAATATCCTGTTACTTCATACCCTTGTCAGAACTTGGTATTGTCAGACTTTTAAATTTTTTGCCAATCAGGTGGGAGTGTAATGATATATCTTTGTTGGTTTAATTCATATTTTCCTTATTACGAATGAGGTTGAACATCTTTTCATGTTTCTTAGCAATCTGAATTCCCATTCCCTCTATGGGGAAGCAGCTGTTCATGTCTTACACCTTTTTTTGTTTTAAATGCCTGACTGCCTTTTCCTTTTGTAAGAGTTATTTGCAGGCATTTTTTATTTTGTAAGCTACATATTGTGGTGGATGGAGGTCTGGTATTGTCTACAGGATTTAAAAATATTTTTCACTCTGTGTCTTTTTACTCTCTTGTAATGTCTTTTGATGATCATAAGTTTTTTATTTTAATGTATTTGAATTTATCGAACTTTTCCTTTTATGTCTTGTGTAATCAATCTGGAATTAATTTTTGCATAAGGTACAAGGAAGAAATTTATCTTAGAATGTAGAAGCTTAGAAGTTAGCAGCTAATATTTATAAAAAGAGGAACTTTTAAAGCAAGTGTTTTATATTTTCTTCCTTTATAACAGACATGCACTCTGCCTCTGATAAGAGGCACACAGATTATATGCCTTCTTTAGGGACAACAAAGTGCCAATCTGCTAATTCCCTTAAGAAGTAGGAATGTTACAGAGGCACCTGGGTGGCTTGTCTGTTAAGCATCTAATGTTGGTTCAGGTCATGATCTCACGGTTCGTAGTTTCGAGCTCACAGAACAGACCGTGAGATCATGACCTAAGCGGACGTCGGAAGCCTAACCGACTGAGCCACCCAAGTGCCCCTACATATGCTCTTTCAAGAATTTACCTGTCAAACAGACATGCTGATTTTCAATTACTTCACATGTGCTTTTTATACACACACACACACACACACACACACACACACACTACTACTGGTTACTTAAGAAGTACAGAACTACATGGGTGCCTGGGTGGCTCCATTGGATGAGCATCCAACTTCGGCTCAGGTCATGATCTCATAGTTCATGGGTTGGGGCCCACCATCAAGCTCTGCACTGATAGCTCAGAGTCTGGAGCCTGCTTCACATTCTGTGTCTTCCTCTCTCTCTGCTCCTTCCCAGCTTGTGCACTCTCTCTCTCTCAAAAATAAACAAACATTGAGAAAAGAAGAAAGAAAAAGAAGTACAGAACTACATTGAAGTACATGGTACACACTCTTCCATTAAGAGACAGAACTTGAATTTCCAACACCAGTCCCAAATTCATTATCTAAATAAAAGATAGGTTAGTACAAGTGACAAGGAATTTGCCTGTATGTTCATGGTGACTAGGAATAGTATGGTTTAAAGAATGTTTTAGAAAATTTTTTAAGGTTAAGGGGCTAGGATTATTTTTCAATTAACTGCCTACTCTGGATGAAGCAAAGAACAGGGGTTTTCTCTTTTTCTTCCATCTACATTAGCTGGACAATTTAGCTGTACTGGAATGATGATTTTTTTCATCCTTTAAGAAATGAGCCCCTGTATTTCAAGTTTGAGAACAATAGAAAGCAATGAGTTACTTGAAGTATTATAATTGCAGCAGAATAAGTTAACTCCTTCCAAAACTACCAGAGGACAGTACAACAGCCAAACTGAATGTCGGTCATTAGTCAACACTGACTGTGTTCTCCTTGGCTGGGCCCTGGGAGAAGCCCATCAGAAATGTAAAGCACGTGCTTTGCGCCTCCTGTTTTGGGGTACACAACGCTTGTTCTTAAGAAACTATTAGAACAATAAAATGGTTCGATATTATCCACAGATTAACTACATTCAGTGCAGAGACCTGTGAGAAACAAAGTGCTCTATATTCCTTAGAGTTTATCAACACACCCACTTGTTTTAGTAAGACCACCCTGATTCTCTCATGTTAATTACTAGGGAGGAAAACTTCATGTTTTATTAAACATGAATTTAAACAAGAATTAACAAAATTTCTCCTGTTAATTATTGTGGAGGAAAACTTCAGACCCTGTTCTACAGCCTGGTGGCTTTCAAATGTTTTTTGTTTTTAGTTTTTAAAACTTTTTTTTAATGTTTATTTATAATTTTTGAGAGAGACAGAGCACGAGTGGGGGAGGGGCAGAGAGAGAGGGAGACACAGAATCCCAAGCAGGCTCCAGGCTCTGAGCTGTCAGCACAGAGACTGACTTGGGCTTGAACTCACAAGCTGCAAGATCATGACCTGCGCCGTAGTCGGGCACTTAACCGACTGAGCCACTCAGGTGCCCCTCAAATGTTTTTGATTGAAACCTATAACAAATACATTTTTTTAACTAAAAATTTTTAATGTTTATTTACCCTTGAGAGAAAGAGAGAGGGCACAATCAGGAGAGGGGCAAAAAGAGAGAGAGGATCCGAAGCAGGCTCTGTGCTGACAGCAGAGAGCCCGACGTGGGGCTTAAACTCACAAACCGTGAGACTATGACCTGAGCTGAAATCGGACACTTAACTGAGTCACCCAGGTACCCCTATAACAAATACATTTTTAATCACAATATATACATACGTATGTATACATATATATATATACATACATACACACACACACACATACACACACACATATACATATACGCAGATGGATGACACACATTTATTTAAAAACAAGAATTTTGCAAAATGATACCTGTTTAGACCAGTGTATTCTTGATTTTTCTTTTCCTACTCTTATTTCATTTAAAAACTGCCACTTGAGAACCTTTAAATTGATTTCACAACAGTGGTTATATAAAACACGCCACAGACTATATTTTTCAAACTATGGTAAACCTATATACATAGTAGAGATTTTACAAGACCAAAAGAAAAACTACTATTGCCAATAACAATGACAGCTAGATTTACTGAGCATTTACTATATATCAAACCCTGGGGGTTAAGTGCCCTCACATTTACTACAGGATGTTAAATGGCAAACCTTTGAGCTTCAGTTTTGACTAAAGCCTCACAGGCTCTGAACAATAAAATAGATGCCAGATAGATGCCCCACACCCTGAAGGCAAGTTTTAAACCACCTGCCACGAGCCCAAAGGCCTGAGTGTAGGATGTGTCTGGAGACTGAAAAACCAGTTCTGCCACCCTTAGCCATTGATTGCCCCCTCCAGCCAATGAAAAAGTGGGATCAAGGCTGTCAAAGGAGAGAGAGAGAGAGAGAGAGAGAGAGAGAGAGAGAGAGAGAGAAGGGGGTGGGGGAGGGGGAGAGGGAGAGGGAGTTAGTTTTGTCTTTAGACTTCCACCCTGGGGGAAGGGAGGGTCACATTCCCCTAACTTTCAGATAAATGAGAGGGGCTTCAAGAGCTCCTCTAGAAGGGCTTAAGCCCCTTGGAACTTCAGGCTGTGGCAGGAGAGGGTAGCACTCCCACTGACCACTGGACAAGCATGTATGAAGTCCCCCTTGGTCCCAATAAGCCTGGGAGGGAGCCTGCCTGGATCATTATAAACAGAACCCCCCTTAAGAAGACTGACAGAGTGAAAGAACCTAACTGTGTGGAGTGGCCTCTAGAAGCCCAGACAGTGAGGCCTGGAGAAGAGGAGGAGTCTCCTGTGTTTGTAGGAGCAACAGCAGCTAGGAAGTTGGGGAGCAGGTAAGGGACCAAGAGCCAGAGAGGGGAGGCCAGTCCTGTGCCTCCCTGACCACAGGTGTCCCAGGCAGAGTTGGGCCTCACTTGAGATAGGGTTGGGGGTAGGACAGATTTTATGTAGGACTGGACCCAATTTTGGATTATTGTAACAGACAGGATTTTAATTACTATACTGAGAATGTTCTAGTTTGTGATGAGAAAACTTGTAAAACTCTAAAGCTATGGGATCTTGTGTGATTTCACCCAGTGCAGGGGAGCACCAGAAAAACAGAGCAAGAGCTTAGCAATCGAGGAGGGGAAAGATTAGTTATGTCCTTATTGAACATGTTCAACATTTACTGAACACATTATAATTTTAATCCTTCTAACAACCCCATGACATAAGTACTTTGCTACCACTTTCTGTGATTAGGGAAACTGATGCTCAGAGAGAGGTTAAGTAATCTCCAGCCAGAGTTTCATACTAATGAGTAGCAGAGCTAGGATTCAAACCCAGGCAGAGTCACTTAAATACTCTCTGATCCTTCTTTTTGCAGCAGTATGATTGGGGTGGGAGGCAGCAGGAAGGCGAAGTTAAACATTTTAATTAGTATACAGTGAAAGTACCAGGGTCCATTTTATACATTTTTATTTACTTATAAAATACATATATTCCTGTACTATTAGGTACATTAAAAAATAAGTCCTCCCCCTCATAAAGTTTAGAGTAGTAAGATCAAATATATACTTTTTTCTGCTGGGTACACACACTCAATGTACTCGGACAGACCTTGGAGTAGGATTCTTGATTGTGGCAGATCAGTTTAAAATCTGTCCCTAGAGTTAGTTCCTGCAGTATAAGGGCTCACCCCTCTCCTCTGTTTGGGTTTCTTTTCTGGGAAAGTCTGATAACTGAGATGTTTAAATTGAAAGATGAAGGAAACCTTCTCGGAATGGAGAGAACTTAGGTCATCTTAAGGGTACCCAAATTTGGGGTAGATTTAGGAAGGCAGAAGGATCACAAGAAAGACTCAGAAAGTGGGGGGGGGGGCTGTCAACTAAGGACAAATTTCTTTCACTTGGTTATATTCCTTCGTTAGTTTTTTTTTTTTTTAATGTTTATTTATTTTTGAGACAGACAGAATGTGAGCAGGGGAGGGGCGGAGAGAGAGGGAGACACAGAATCCGAAGCAGGCTCCAGGCTCTGAGCTGGGGACTGGAACCCAGGAACTGTGAGGTCATGACCTGAGCTGAAATCAGACACTTAATGACTGAGCCAACCCACGTGCCCCCCTTTGATTAGTTCTAGTAGTTTTCCTTACCTCATTAAATATCATGTAATTTATGATTTTTTTTTTTTTTTTTTAGCAACTCTGTTCTGAACAAATTTCTAAATTTTCTAAATATTCTAAAACAGGAGTGGAGTAACTTTTGGGAGTTAGGCCCTAAACAGTGGCCTCTGTTCTGTGATGCAATATTACGTGTGACATGGAAGCTGAAAGCAATAAAAACCTCCACAAGTATCTTAATTCAGTGGTATGTACCTTACAAGACACCAATTATGCACAGACCCTGATCTCCACTGGAGTGCAGTGACCTTGCTTCCCTGAAACTACACAAAACTGTGTGTCTATGTGCATTTTCAGGGGTAAGTGTCCACAGTTTTCACCCAATATTTGAAGAGTTCCTTGATCCCAAAAGAGAAGAATTACTGGACTAGCTATTCATTTGAGTAGTTCTTCCTTTAAAACAGAACTCATCGTGAGAAGGAGAAGGCATTTTTGTTTAAGACTTTGTATTCTCAAAGAATACCTATTTGGAGAAAAAAATGAAACAAAACAGTAGGGAAGCATACAAAGTAAAGCATCCTTTCCCCCAGAAGGCATTTTTGTTAACAGTTTATAGTTTGATGTATGGAAGCTTCAAGTAATCTTCAGAGGA
This sequence comes from Panthera pardus, assembly GCF_024362965.1. Classification (NCBI taxonomy): domain Eukaryota; kingdom Metazoa; phylum Chordata; class Mammalia; order Carnivora; family Felidae; genus Panthera; species Panthera pardus. The sequence continues at coordinate 59,800,939 of NW_026526688.1, forward strand.
ATTATTTCAATCAGATAATCAATAAATACCTAGCTTAAAACCCACAAGAGTCCCAAAGGGGAAATTGGAGCTTGACCTTATGGTGGTACTAGGAGAATAAAAAAGGGCTGCTCTGGAGAGGGACACCTGGTTAGGATTCCAGGGGGGCTTTGGGCAGGTGGGAGATCACCATGTGGAGGAGATGTTAGCTCAGAACGATCAATGCACCATTCTCTGCAGCCCTGGTGGCAGTGGGAGCAGAAGGCTTGGGGATCACTCCTGTGGCCCTGGATGCCAGTTGCTGATGGCAAGTGACAGGCCTGAGAGTAACAGAAATATGAGACATACAAGTTCTATATGAAATCTACAAAGTCTATACATGGGGGCATGATTTTTTTTTTTTTCACACTAAACTTTACCAAGGGAGTCAGAAGAATTAATGGAGGAGTCATCTTTGCGGATGGTAAGATTCAGTGACCAAAAGATGTCAATTCTCCACAAAACCAATTTAAAATTTTAAGTCCATACCTCTAAATCGTAACAGAATTCTTTACTGAAACTGACATATATATGCAAAAGCTTATCTGAGAATAAAGAGTAGAAAAAGAGGAGTATTCAGTGTATGTGTGTATATGCCCGTTAAGGTATTTGTACTAACAGATACAAACAGGTACAATAGTTAAAACAGTGTGATACTGGCTCAAGTGTAGACAGAGGTCAGTGGAATGGAAGAGAAAACCAGAAACATCCACAAGCACACAGAATTTAGAGAATGATAAAGTTGCTGTTTCAAATCAGTGAGAAAGTATGGATTATTCAATAAACCACAGGAAATAATAAATTTCAATCTGTACCTCACACTATATGACAACACAAATTCCAGATGGTTTAAATTCTTGAGTTAAAAAAATTTTAACCACAAAATCTCAGTTTAGAGCAGTAGCATAATTTTGAGGCTTTTGCATTCCTGGTCCTCACAAAACTGGAGAGAGCCGGGCCTGGGTTATTTTGCAAAAAACTGTTTATACCTTTAGCCAAGAGCTACCCATCAATAATATGATATTTAAATATCATTTAAATCTATCATTCAAATTTATGCATTTCAAAAATCATGCCTCTTCAAGGACAGATAGTGTTTACTTATGAGAAGGCAGTACATTTTACATAATAATTTAAAAACTACACGAGTTTGGGGCGCCTGGGTGGCTCAGTCGGTTAAGTGCCAGACTCTTGACTCATGGTTTATGAGATTGAGCCCCACATTGGGCTTTGCTGACAGCACAGAGCCTGCTTGGGATTCTCTCTTTCCTTCTCTCTCTGCCCCTCCCCCATGCATGCATGCTTACTCTCTCTCCCTCTCCCTCTCTCAAAAAAACAAAAGTAAACAAATTTTCTACTTAAAAAAGTAATGCTGTATTTTTTTAAAGTTTATTTATAATGAGCGAGCACAGAGCCTGATGCAGGCTTTGATCCCAGGAACTGATATATCATGTCCTGAGCTAAAATCAAGAGTCGGATGCTTAACCAACTGAGCCACCCAGACATGCCAGTAATGCCATATTTAAGCACAAAGAATATGCTATGTTTAAGAACAAATTAATAACTGTCATATATTCTGCTTTTCTAGACATCTTCCTAAGGAAGATCCAGTTCAATGTAAACATAAGGAACTTGTGAAAATTCTTGGGTAGTTATTTAATCTTTAAGTTACTACTCAGAAAGTAGAAATTAGGTCATTTCTATCTATGGGGGTGAACAACACTTGTTAAAAGTTTGTGAAATTTTAAAAATAGTTTGCTATAGAGCAAAACCAAGTGAAAGCTAGCTATTTAACAAAGATGCTGGATTATAGTTTAACAGTTTGACATTACCAAACATGTTTTAAATTAAAGTTATACAGACTTTTCTGTTGTTCCTGCAAGCCTCAAATCTCATTTACAATCATTTCAAGTTAATATTTAATCAAAAGTACATACATATACGTAAGTGTGTAAAGAGACTGATTTGGCTTTTGATGCCTATTCTCGGGAGCGAGTGCTAACAAATGTTGAAATTCTCAGAAGCTTATCGTTTAGAGAGCTTGCAGTAAGAGCGTACAGAAAAAAAAAGGAATAAACAAAAGTAGTTACCTACAAATAAACATCTGAATTTTAATAAATGAAGAGAAAAATTGTGAAAAATGCCCCCATACACACGAGTTTCTTACCAATTAAGTTTAGACCGGCACTGTCCAAGGGAACTTTCTGAGACAGTGTGCATGTCTTATGTCTATACTATCCAATATGGTAGCCATTATTCCCATGTGGCTATTCAGCACTCGATACGTGGCCAGAGTGCCTAAAGAACTGAATTTCTAATTTAATTTAGACTTAAATAGCCACACGTAGTTAGTAGCTCCTGTATTGGACAGCACAAGTTTGTCCTTTCCTACTGAAAAAATAGTACATTTAAAATAACTTCTATAATATTTCTGGAGAAACCACAAGTACCATAAATCAAAATTTGTGGTAACTTCTCTTGATGTCTGCACTCAAGAGGAACACAAAAAAGATGATCTCAAACAGAATTCTTGAACAATGAAAATTACTGTGGCTGTTTTATTGTAGGATTACTACCATGCAGTTTAATAGTAGGTTCTGAATAAATTTTGGGGAGAAAACGAGTAAGTAAGTTCATGAATGAATTGGCAGGCAACTTCTTTCACTCCTTGATTGGAGAATAGAAAACCTTATGGCAAAGGGTAAGAATTTCTATGAAATTTAGAGCCATTATCGGTCAGTTCTTTTTTTTTTTTTTTTAATTTAAATCCAAGTTAGTTAACATATAGTGTAATACCAATTTCAAGAACAGAATTTAGTGATTCATCACTTAACTATAACACCCACTGCTCATCTCATCCAGTGCCCTCCTTAATGCTTACCACCCATTTGGCCCATCTCTCCATCCAACACCCCTCCAGCAACCCTCAGTTTGTTTTCTGAATTTAAAAGTCTCTTACAGTTTGCCTCCCTCTTCATTTTTATCTTATTTTTGCTTCCCTTCCCCTATGTTCATCTGTTTTGTTTCTTAAATTCCACATATGAGTGAAATCATAAGCATTTCTCTTTCTCTGACTTACTTTGCTTAGTATAAAACACTCTAGTTCCATATCTCTCATCTTTTTAAAAATGAGTTTAACGGTAACAGAGGTGGATGGATAGAAAATTAGCTAGATAGACTGATAGCTAGTTTGATATATGGACCTTAGTAAATGATTTTTAAATGCAGAAACTCCCACTGGGATGACTCTATCTTGCTTTGGTACTCTATTAAAGGTTGCAAGCCAAGACTTTACATGTTCTCTCAACCCCTACATTATTTTTTTCTGCTTCAGGAGAAGGGAGTCCATTTTATATAACAATTTTAAAATTACACAAATTTTCAAAGCCCTCAAAAGGAAAATAAAACCATCTGCAGTATCAGGACCTAGAGATAATAGTGGTTATAATTTTTTTGTCTATCCATCACTTTTTTGTTTTGTTGGTTGGTTGGTTGTTGTTTTCTTTTTTCTGACTATACATACATGTGCATGTAATATTCTAAAATTAAAATTGGATTGTACTTAATAGTTTAACTTGTTTTTCAAATGTTCTAATACTGGTGAACATATTTTTATGCCAGTCAGTACACTATTTTAATCAATTATATTATCTGTACAGCATTCCACTGCCAAAATATTAATGTGAATCGCAATCTATCTTTTCCTTCTATGCATTTTTCTATGTCGTTTTTCTTTTTCTTTCTTTCTTTTTTTTAATGCTTATTTGAGAGAGCACGCACGAGCGAGGGAGGGGCAGAGAGAGAGGGAGACACAGATTCTGAAGCAGGCTCCAGGCGCTGAGCTGTCAGCACAGAGCCCGACGTGGGGCTCGAACTCACAGACTGCGAGGTCATGACCTGAAGTTGGACACTCAACCAACTGAGCCACCTAAGCACCCCTCTATGTAGTTTTTCTGATACTACTTCAACAATTTCGTCTAACCAAATTGGTTTTAAAACTCTACGTAATTCTCCATAATGCATTAGAACTGACTCTACCCTTTCCCCTTAGATTTCCCAATTATGTTACCATCTTCCTGTGAGATGATAGGACTTCAGATTTGAGACTGAAATTGCTAATGGGGTTTTCTCCCTAACCAGTAGGGGGTTGGTAAGCAAGACCCAGAACATCAGCTGCCAGATCTCCCAACCTAGAGGTGGGATTTGGGAGTAAGGAGGAAAACAGTTTTGTCCCTGGAGCATATGTGGGAACTTTAATAAGACTCCTGTGGAATTTCCAAGGAGTTGCTGCTTCCCAGAGTATTGAGGAGTCTCTGCATCAAAGAGTAAATGTTCAAATTGCTCACTATCGTTCAGGGCAGAGTTTTTGATCTGACTCTGAAAGTCTGTGTTCATCACCATGAAAAATGAATTTCTGCTGGATTTATTCAGAAACCCAGCCATATTTGTACAGAAGATAAGGGTTTGATGATGCACAATTTGTTCTAGCCAAGTCACCAACCTGGAACCAGAAGGCAGGAGCAAGGCTGGGATTCTCTTTCATCTTTTAGACAAACAACAAGGTTCCTTGTACTGCACATTCACACACATAGCAAGCATTTGGAAACACACAGTACTCCCCTTGTTAAAACGGAATCCCACTGGCTAATTGATTCACAAGTCTGCTAACTAATTCCATACTAACAGCTTAAATTAAAAGTTAATGAAACACAGTCAGGACCCCATTATGTTCCACTTGTAACAACCTTTCTTTTTTAAAAAAAAAAAAAAAAAAGAGGGAGAAAAGAGCTGGTGCTTCATTAAAAGGAAAATGTCTGGGACATCATCCTGAGCTGGAATGCACCCACAGCCAGAAGCATTCCTCAGACGGGTCTCTCTGCCAAGTCCTGGGGAAGCCGTTTCTCTGAGGCAGGAAAGAAATCCCCACAGGTATCCCATGACCAGACTGACCAGAGCTCATAAGGCAGCATTGTTTGCAGCTCTGTGGGGTCTGCTCGAGATGGGAAAAATCTGTTCACATAGACTACTGTGTACTTTACAACTTCACACCCCATTCTTCTATGAAACTCACATCTGACTCACACTTACAAAGTAAAGGGGAGGCAGGGAATGCTGTATCCTCTTTTCTTCCCACAGATCTGGGTTAACAGCAGTTTATTTCTTCCAAATAAATAAAGGTGTGTGTAAGGTCAATAGTCAATGCCCTGTTCTCTCTCTTGATCTGGTTTCCTCGTCTTAAGACCTCAGTGGTCACCTCTGGGCTGATGGTTCGCAGGTTTCCACCTCCAGCCCCAACTCAAGCAATCCGCTGCCATCAGGCTGCCTCCACTTGCATGTTTTTACCAGTACCCCCAATACCATGTGTGCAAAATCATTCTCCATTCTTTCCCATGAATCAACTTTCCTGACTTGGCTTCCTTACAACTTTAGTGGCACTGGAGGCTGGAAACTGTGATTTACCTCTTACATTCCTCACCTACTCATTGTTCATTTAGAATCAGAGGACAATCACAGATGCCCAATGGAGGAGCTTGGCCCTTGTCCAGAAACTAGTTGACACTGCAGATGCTTGACTGTGTAACTACCTGATAACGTATCTTGGGAAAATTATTTTGTTTTCAATTATACTCCATCTTACCATATCTTATTGACCAATCCTTACCTCTAGCATTTATTTATTTGACAAATACTCATATAACATTTACTATGTGCCAGGAATTGTTCTAAGTGCTGTACAAACATCCACTTCTTAAATCTTCAGTCGTAGCAGGAAGCTACTATTGTTATCCCTCTCTTACTGATGAAGGTTAAAAGGCACAGACAGCACAATCCATCACCTTGCCCTGGCTAGCCTGGCTGCCTTGCTCCACTTTAAATATTCGTTATTTTTTTCCTGAACACATAGCCTTTGTTCATGCTCTTCTTGATTTCTTCACCTCTTTCCACTTTACATATACGCTGGCCTCTAGGACTCCTTAAGAGCCACACCTCCTAATGAAGACTCAACCAGTTCACATTAGTCTTTCCCCCTCTGACAGTCTCCTTCACTTATTCTCTGCATGCTGCCTCTGCTGCTGCTTTGCACAATTACCTGTGTCATCACCCTACCACACCAAAAGCTCCTGGAGGTCAGAGGTCACCAAGATACTCTCCCACACCACCGCCCCCCAGTACTGAGTAAAAACATAACCGGTACTCAGTATCTATTATTTAAATCAAAATGATAAATATTGCCTCTATCCAAAAAAAAGAATAAAAATTACCTAAAGGTGTCTTTGGCTCTTTGTGGCTACAATATGCTTTTTTTGCCGTTCAACGAGAATAGGACGTTACATGTATTTGTGGGTAGAAATGCTGTTTTCTTGTTTTCATTAGACCATGGGTCAACAAATGAGGGCCCATGGTCCAAATCTGTCCCACTGCCTATTTCTGTAGATAAACTTTTAGTGGCACAATGCCATGTCATTTATGTCCTGTCTATTGCTACTCTCACAGCACAAGGACATAATTGAATATTTTGCCATAGACCATATGGCCTACTAAATCCCAAATATTTACTATTTGGCCTTTAACCAAAAAAGTTTGATCTCTGTTTTAGACAAAAACTAAACAAAGCGTCTGAATAAGGGACACATCTGCTCACTGCTTTTTATTTGAATTTACTTTTCCTTATTAATTTTCTTGACACTATCCGTATACTTTTCAAATGAAGCATCTACCTATGGTTTGGGATCAAAATCCGTCAGCATAATTTGCTCTGCATCATAATACAGTTGCAAGTACACTAGAAAAAGAGTGTGCCAAGGCAGTGTGCTCTGAAAAGTTTCTTCCCCTTTTCCAAAGTTTCTCTTGAACCTCAGTGTTCTGCTGGGATCCACACCTTTGAATGTTTCACACAACTGCAGGAAAACATGAAGTCTCAGTGACTGTTAACAGTCTGGTCAAATTTGCTTGTTGTTACCTAGATTTTCCATGCCAATGGAGGCAAAAAGAGACATGGTTAATAAAATCTCTAAGCATCGTTACCTGGTTTCCAAAGGCAGGCAGAGACAGCATTTAGCTCTAATGGGTGCCAGGGTAGTTTTTTTCTTTTGTTTGATTTTGTTTAATCAAAAGCAATGACAGGAAGAGTGGGCCAATAATGCAAAGCAGAAAATCACATATTTTCAGTATAGTGATGGAGTGACTTTAAGTTTTTACTTGAATTTCTTTTGGTCCAGCCTCATCCTTGGCCTCTGGGAACTATGATTGCGAACTGTCTTGCTCCTTATTTCTGACTCTCTTCCTAAGAACCTGCCTGGTTACCACTGCTCCTTTGACTGTGTAATCCGAATAGTCCTTGGGAGTTCTGACTCTGACTAGCAGCCCAGTGGCTGGGTCTCTACTGCCTGCTGACAAGTTTCTTCAATGTTGACAGCTTGCTCAACTCTTGCAAACCTCCAAACAGCATCTGCTTCCCGACTTCCTGTCATCATGTCACCACGGTGTGCTGTGATGGGCCACCTGGCCTCTGCCTTTGGCCCTGTACCATGTCGTGGTTATCCTGACTGCTGCACCAGCCATGCTAAGCACCTGCAGCTGTATATGCCCAGTGCACAGCATAGTTCTCTACCTGGCCACTCGCCATCTGCCCTGCCCCACTGCACTCAACTGGGCTCTGCCCAGTGTTGACTGGAGACTGGATGACATGAAGGGAAGGAAAATAGCTCCAAACCCTCCTAAGTCTTCTCAAATACCACAATGTTCAACAATCACAAACCTGCTACATATATAGCCAGAGTCCAGTAGTTTTCCTCATTTTTATTCTACATTGGAGTTATTAAAGGCCCCAAGGACACACTTATCAGTCAAAAATCACATGCAACAATTTTCTCATCACAAAAACTAGAAACAAACCAATAAATATGTGTAGCTCTTTTATTCTGGGTAAATATCATTATGTTGGCATCTGAAAAACGTTTTTTGAATGTTTTCAAATACAGACTCTTCTCTATGACTCTTTTTAGAACAACACATGTATACAACACGTTACACATACAATCTTGTGGGTGTAAGCATTAGCTTGTGGCTGATTCCTACAGCTAACCACTGGGTTTATCCGTGGCCACTCCTTTCTTAAGAACTGGCTATAGGGGTACATGGGTGGCTCAGTTGATTAAGGGTCCAACTCTTGATTTTGGCTCAGGTCATGATCTCACGATTCTTGGGATGGAGCCCTGCATCAGGCTCCACAAAGTCAGCTTGCTTGGGATCCTCTCTCTCCCTCTCTCTCTGCCCTTCCGCTGCTTGTATTCTGTCTCTGTCTGTCTCTGTCTCTCTCTCGTCTCTCAAAAATAAATAAACATTTCAAACAAAAGAACTGGCTACAGAAAGGGAAAAGGATGAGGTAGGGTAAGAGACAATACCGCACAATTTTGTGTGAAAGAAGAAATCGCAGAACAGTAAAAAACATGACAGATATGAGTAATATACCGTAGCAAGAAAAAGCACATGTTTATCTAGTTTCATGAAGAATAGGAAAATTGTATTAAAATCTTCAGAGAGTGAAACTACCAGTGAGGGATTGCAGCTTCTTAAGTGACAACTTGGTCACTCTCCTGGTACAGGGGAGACAGTACAAAAAGCTTCTAACAGATGGATTAACAAGACCATATTAAGAATTTACAGTACATTAGAAATAAAGAAAAGGAGGCATAGAAAAATATATACCAAAATAAAGAATTATAGAAGAAATCTGAAGATAAAGTGGTAAGGGTATTTATTAGAAGAGAAAACGAATCTCCTCGGAGTCATTGCATACGAAGTATTTTGGAGAAATATCAGAATCAAGTAGTTGGTGAAGAATATTCCAGCAGTGTTCACATAATTACAGGCTTTAGTAAGTGGGTAAGAACCAGAAAAACATGACAGAGTGGCTAGACTTTTCCTATGCAGTGCATTAAAATCCAAATAGAGCACAAAATCTAATAATATGTGTTCACAGCTATGCCAGAATCCGGAAGTTAGATGAAGAGCATGTAGGAGATACTCAAATTGAGTTTACACCTGTGAACTTTGAAGCCAGACACTATTCACTATCAAAATAAAACAATGTTTTCTCCCCAACATTCTTTATATAGGAGAGTTCAAAATTAATGGTTTCTGAAGAAAAACAAGTGATTTCAGATCTGTAATGAGGTACACAAAAAGCAAAAAGACAAAATGGCTGTAGGATTCTTTTATTTCCATAGAGTAAGAAAAGCAATGATGCTCTTTTAACTAAGAAAGGTGATATAGGGTAAGGGCTATGCTGCAATAAACATATGACTACTAAGGGATCAACCAGATTGTAACCAATAACCTGTATGTAATTTTGGAAGAGAAGATATGTTCTGACGTCTGGTGCTTCATTCTTTTAGATCAATGAAAACTTCGTCTGATCCTCATTTTTCATGCTGAAACCATATCACAATCTCATAAGCATCAACATTAATGATTAAAAATTCCATATCAATATATTATTAGCTAAGTGTAAGAGCCAGTCTGCTTGGGATCAAATGCTAGCTCCTCCCTTTACTAGTTGTATGACCTCAAATTGTTCCATCTCTCTGGATGCCATTTTATCATCTGTAAAATGCAGGTATTAATAGCATGTTTCTTATAATGAGTAAGGAACAGATGAACTTACATTTCTGAGTTATTTAGAACAGTGTTTGGTATATAATCAGTACTATGTAAAGGTTTGTTATGTAAACACTTATTGAGTATCTATTGCCCTAAAGGGATTCAACAACAGCTCGATCATAGTTATAAGGCACAAAAGAAAGACGAGTTTAAGTCTCTACTTTGATTTTAAAAACTTATATTCTAGTGCCCATAAATGGGCCAAATACATTGAATATAGTAATTATATAAGGTACTTCATCCATCTTATGGTTTAACATAAGCCTATGAACAATTTGGATTACCTCCTTAGAGACTGGGATGTTCTTTTGGAGAAGGCTGGGTGATGCATGTCTGCTAAAAAGTGTCCAGCCTCCCACTGTCTTCTAGTGCTAAGATTCTGTGAGTTAGAAACAAAAATATTCTACTAATCATTTTTTTTTAAAAAAAGCAAAACAAAGTTTATTTTTTTATTTTGAGAGAGAGAAAAAGTGCACAGGCATGAGTTAGGTAGGGGCTGAGAGAAAGGGAGAGAGAGAATCCCAAGCAGGCTCCATGCTGTCAATGCAGAGCTCTACACAGGGCTAGATCTCACCAACCATGAGATCATGACCTGAGCTGAAGTCAAGAGTTGGACACTTAACTGACTGAGCCACACAGGCACCCCACTAATAATTCTTTTAAAAAGCAGAGACTAGAGCATTCAGAGCCTTTTCTAGAGAGAACAAATACAAAAGAGGTTAAGAGTAAGGAAGAGCTCTCTTGGCTTTGGCTTTCCTACTCATTTCCTTTTCCTTGTTCATCCCTCACTGTGCCCTCTCTCAAACACATGAAGTTCATCCATGAGGGAGAAAAATGGATACAAAAGGACAGTCTCAGGTGGAGGGGAGTCTGGTACCCTCTCTGGGTTCTTTGGGCCTGATTATAAAATCATCTGAGATCATTATGAACTGTTGGCAGAGGTATGTTCTTTTCCTCAAGCCAGCTGGCTCCCTGACTTATAGTGCAGGACTGGTGATTCAAAGGACAGGTGAGGGCCTAGAAGTGAGTGCTAATTAGACAGTGTTGACTGAACAGGGTGGTGAGAGTCCCGGGAAGTGCAAAGTGCCATTGTGTGTACTAACCTAAGGCTTGAACATGTGTGATGAGGCATTATTTTCCAAGGAAATAAATTATGGCTAAACTTGGGTGGGAGGGAGTATTTTCTGATCATACCGAGAGAAGAAAAAAACAAAACAAAACAGGGATGTTCTTGAATTAACAGTCTCATCTGTGAACTGAGGGAGGAGGTAGGTTCGAAAGTTTCCGTGGTCCCTGCTCCCACTGATACTCTCTGAATCTATGCATAAAACACACTGGAACCTACTGAGTTTGTCTCCTGCTTGTCTTCTAATTTTTGCCTTCCAACTTCTACTGTCACATGGATATCATATTATCACTTACCGCTTCCTGCTTAAATCTACAAATCTTGAGCCTAGTTCCCCTATGGTCAGAACCTAAGTCGTATTGAAATATACTGATGTTTGTTGATAAGCTGAAGACAACAGCCAGAGGGCAACCCTCTAGTCTAAGGTAGCATTTGTACATTTTTCCTAAGGCCTGTCTCCTCCATCACATTTACCTTGGGACAGGGACTCTATTTCAGTCCAAGGCAGCACGAAGGCTTGTGTCAAGGATGGCCTATAGAGCAATAAATGGATGACACAGTATTTACGGTGTTACCCCAATCAGACCCTCTATGAAACTCAATCAGACCCCCTATGTGAGATTGTAGAAATTACGTGTGTGTGTGTGTGTGTGTGTGTGTGTGTGTGTGTGTGTGGCGGGGGGGGGGGTCTCCTTGATTTTCAATGGTCCTAGGTCAAAATCACATAAATATTTAAAGCAGAGGAAAAAACTCTTACTTGTAGCCATTAAGTAAGCTCTGGCTAGCTTAGCTGGAGTTTAGTGCACAGACTCATAAACCAGATGGGGGGCCCCAAATTATTAATATATGGGAATATTTAAAACTATAGAAACTAAGCAAAATTATAGCAAGTCAAACCCAATAATATATATAAAGGATAATATGATGAAATGGGGTGGTCCAACATTTGAAAATCAATCAGTGTAATTCACCATATTTTAGAAAACTATTTGACCATCTCAACAGAGGTAGAAAAAGCATTTTGCAAAATCCAACATCCTGATACAAATTCTCAGTAAACTAGGAAAATGAAGGAATTTCCTCGACCTAATGGAGGATATCTATTAAAAAAACCACAGATAATACCATACTTAACAGTGAAAGACTGAATGCCTTCTCCTTAAACATCAAGAATAAAGCAAAAATGTCCACTCTCACCACTTCTATTCAACATTAAAGGCACTGCCACTACAATATGGCAAGAAAAAGAAATAGTAAACAACTAGTTTGTAAGGAGAAGTAAAATTGCCTTTTTTAATAAAACACTAGAGTCTATGTAGAAAATCTTATGAAAGTTCAGAAAAAAAAAAAAAAAAACAAAAAAACTAAGTTAAGAAAGGTTGCAACTTACAGGACCAAAATATAAAAATCAATTTTATTTCTGTACACCAAGAATGGACAATCAGAAATTGAAATTTAAAAACAATTTATAGTAGAATAAAAATATAAACCACTTAGGAATATATCTAACAAAAGATGAACAAGTCCTATACACTGAAATTAGACCTAGTTAATGGAGAGATATACTTTGCTTATGAGTTAGAAGACAATGTTTTGAAGATGTCGGTTCTCTGAAATTGATCTACTGATTCAACACAATCTCAGTTCAAATTCCAACAGGATTTTAGACAGAAATTGACAAAATTCTAAAATTCATACAGAAATGCAAAGGACTAAAATGACTGGTTTCAAGATGTACTATAAAGCTACAGTAGTCAAATCAGTGTAATATTGGCATAAAGGCAAACAAAGAGACTAATGGAAGGGAATAAAAGCCCAGAAAGAGACCTATAAATATACAAACAACAAATTTTTGACAAAGTTACAAAGGCAATTTAGTGGAGAAAGGATAATATTTTTTTAAGTGTATTTATTTATTTTGAGAGAGAAAGAAAGAAAAATTCAGTCTATACCTCACACCATATACAGAAAATAATTCAAAACAGATCATAAGGGGGGGGGCAGGCTGGCTCACTTGGCAAAGCATGACTCTTGATCTTAGAGTCATGGGTTTGAGCCCCACGTTGGGAATATAGAGCTTACCTAATAACAAATAAATAAAATCTTTTAAACAAACAACAAAGTAGATCACAGGTCTGAACCTATGTATATTATCCATGCCTCGAAGAAAACAGGAGGAAATCTTTGTGAGCTTGGACTAGATAAGAACTCCTTACATATAACATCAAAAATATGACCCATTATGATTTGACTTCATGAAAATTAAAAACTTCAGCTGTTATTATTGAGAGAATTAAAAGGGAATTCATAGATAAGGAGAAAATATTTGCAAAGCATAATCTGATAAATGTCTTATACCTAGAATATATAAATAATACAATGAACTTGATAATAAGAAAATAATAAGGAAACAATTCAATTAAAAAATGGGCAAAAGATGTTAACAAGGTCACTAAGGAAGATATATAGATAGCAAATAAGCACACGAAAAGATGCTCTAGTCATTAGGGAAATGAAAATTAAAAATCACAATGAAATATGACAACACACTTATGAAAATGATAAAAATTAAAAAAAACTGATGATACCAAATACTGGCTAGGATGTAGAAGGACTGGAACTCTCAAATACTGATAGGAAAGTAAAATGATATGCCACTTTGGAAAGTAAAAGTAAGACTTTTACTTGGGGTAAAGGTTTAACATTCACCTACCATATAATTTAGCTTTCCATTCCTAGTTTTTTATTTAAGAGAAAAGTATAAATCCATTTAAAGACTTGTATACAAGTACTTTTGTTTGTAATATTAAAAAACTGAAAACAATTCAAATATCAACTGAATGCATACACTGGGATATATATCACATATATAGATATATGTGTCATATATATGTGTGTACATATATATGTAATGGAATTCTATTCATCAATAAAAATAAATTATTCATACAATGCAACATAGATATATATTTTAATAATGCTGAGTAAAAGAAGCCAGGTCAAAAAAAAAAAAAAAAAAAAAAAGGAAAAAGGTACATACTGTATGTTCTATTTACATAAATCTAGAAAATGCAAATAAATGCCTAGTGACAGAATGCAGATCAGTGGTTATCTCAAAGTAGTGAGTAGAAGGAGGAGGGGATTCCAAAGGGTAGCAAGAAACTTTTGACAGTGATGGACATATTCATTACCTTGGTTGTACGGATATACAGACATATGTCAAAACTTATCAAATTTTACCCATTAACTATGTGTTATTGTCAATTAAACCTAAATAATGTTAAAGAAATGATGAAATCCAAAAAAATCAACTGGAACATGAATACTGTAAATTAAAGTAGAGTAATAACTTTGTGGGATGGTGGGGAGTTGGGTACATCACATAGACGGAGGTTCTTGGGCTAGTAGCAAAGTTCTATTTCTTGACCTGGTGGTGATACCAGGGCACTTGCTATAAAAAGCAAGCCATTCATTATATGTGAAATCATCACGTATACAAATTATATAATAAGCTATATTTCTCAATAAGTATTAAGCCACATATTTGTTTTGTGTGCCATATATTCTGGATCTGTGTTTTATTTTACAATAAAAATATCTCTTAACCCTAAAAAAAAAAAAGTTAAGGAAATAGTGGCTTGAGAGGAAGAGACACATAAAATATGACTCAGCTTACGATAGGCACATTTCCAACTTTTATTCCCAGGACTATACAATACTGAGGAAAAGGAAATTGAAATGATACGTGGTTAAATTGAAAATGAAGTTAAATAGACTTGTTAAATGGCTGGAGCATTTAACGAACATTTCCTAAATGTGAGAGGGAAGCTTGCTTAATGCTATCTCAAGTTGGGTGTGTACCTGTGACCTTTCGGACCTGAGTGGGAGAACTGGCTGGGAGGTTGGCAGGGGCGCAGGGTGGGGCTCAGCAGATGCCATTGAAGCTAGGGAACAGACATTAGTGAGAAAGAAAGGGAAGGGGCCAAAGATCAGCAGGTCTTGGCATGTTCTAGATGAAATCCATCATGGGGTGGTACAGGACAACAGTTTACAGTGAAGGCTCTAGAGTCAGATTGCCTGGATTTCTAATTTCATTCTACACTTAGACAAGTATTTTCCTGGTGTCTGCCTCACTTTCCTCATTTGTAATGTCCTGACAATGATGTGAAATGCTGTGAAATTTAAATGAGATAATACCTGTACGCCACTTAGAAATAATGCCTGACAGCCAGTAAGCAAGTTACCAATTGTTACAGCTAAACTTACAAATCTTAGTAGCTAACTGAAGGAACATGAGTTTAAAAAGACCTTATTGCATTCAGGCTACTTCTAGGACTTGCCATGATAAACACCTGCTAGGAGCTCCTGCCAGGAAATCCGTTTAAAGTATGTTTCGTTTTGGGCTTCCTCCGACACACCAGCACTTTGAGAGACAGGAGGCAGGCTGAGGTGCTCAAATCACATATGGCTTCATAAACAGCGATTCACTGCAAGGCAATCTTTCGGTGCCTGGATCCTAAACCTACTGATTTCATTTGTTACTGTTATTTCCAAATAATACTCTTATACTCTAAATTCTTAGGAGAATGTCACAGACAAGCCAGCATGGAGCCCTCAGAGATGGGATGCCTCATTTTGAAACAATAACTGTTAAGGAATAATGTAAACCCACCATATGCGCAGTCAGCGGATTCTTCTGGATTAGGAACAGCTAGATTATATGGTAGGTGAATTCTACACACTCTTTCCCCTTTCTTTTTTTCTGGGGTATGACAAATGTTGGCCTTTTATTAATACCTTTATTCATTCATGTGCTCAGCACATTTATTGAGCACCTTCTAATGCTAAGCCCTGGAAACACAAAGATGAATGGGATGCATGCTTCCTGCTGCACCGTTGGGGTGTCAGGTCTGTTAATATGACGAGGACGTGTACAGGCTGCAGAGAAGACAATTTGAACTATATACGTGTATCATTCACAGAATATAGGAACTATCTACTTATAGGCTTTCAACTTAAAAGCTTCCATAGATAAGATCAAATCTCAGCCCCCTAACTATGTGACCCTGATTAAGCATGGTCTTTTTAGTCTGGGGCATCATCAGTCCACTGTTGTATGTGTTTTGAGGATGTTTCATAAAGATCAGCTCCATTTTGCAAAGTGAGAGACTTGAAAAAGACATGTAAGAAGAGGTACACAATTAAGTTGAAAATAAGAGCAGAGACAATATAAAAATTGGAAGAGGGAGATGATGGCGAGTGTCTTTTGTATGGGATCACTTTGGCGCTAATCTGGCATGCTATGTGGTGTTAGGAGCCTACACTCTGACGCCCCACAGCCTGTGTTCAAATCCTAGCTCTGTCATTTGCTAACTCTGTAACTTTAAATATGGTATTACCCTGTGTCTCTGTTTCCTTATCTGTAAAATGGGAATAAAAACAGGGCTGACTCATAGGGCTTCTGTGAGGGCCAAATGCTTGCCATATACTATTATTGATAATACACTTCAGAAGAAGAGATTCTATATGTCAATCAACCACAAACCGACAGAGTGTGCCTGTGCTAAAATTTTTGCTGTCAGCAAAATGGCTTATTAATGGAAAATATATTTCTATCTATAAAAATATATACTGTTTCTACCCTGCCCCCCCCCCCCACATCAATCTTAAATACCACTTTTCAGAGGGGCTGTCTTGATTAGCAAGTGACAGTGGCATTGTGCTGTCTTCCCTAACTTTCAGGGGACACAGAGTAGATACCAAAGACCAGATGACAAATGGAACTTCAAAGTGTCCCAGGACACGATTCTGGGCAGAGGCCTCCGAACCTACAAGCAAGAGGGACAGAGGGTAGCCCTGATGGAACCAGATGGTAAAGAATCCCTGTTGGGAGTGTTTGGGGGCAGAGAGTGATGGCTGAGAATGAGTGTAGACAGGCCCTCATATGTGTGTGTACCCAGAGTTAGGAACAATCCCCCTGCAAAGAACTGGACTGCACTATATTGACTCATAGGAGGTCAATTCTGGGCCTGGTGATCTTTGGGAAAATGACGTAATATTTGTCACTGTGAACGTGGGGGTGCCCACCTTTTACTCGTCCTGGGAAAGACACTTTTGAGCAACAATTGGGTAAGCAGGACCACACAATGGCAAGGCTAGTTGAGCCCACCTCCCGAATGTCTCTTCCAGGCTCTGGGCAAATACAAGTTTTTAAAGTTCAGGCCAGAGACTTTATGTTGTCTTCATGTTCTAATTCTGCATATAAAATAGGCTTAATATTGAATGTGTCATGCTTTGAATATTTTAAGTACCTCTGCAGGAGGGGGTACTCAGAAAATTTTCTATTTATTACATTTTACACGCTTTCACCAGATATTCATACAAATGCATGCCAAAGGGATATGCAAATCACATATTTGAAATAAAAGGTGTATTTTGAGGTAAGAGTTCTAGGACCTTGGGAGGAATATCTATTTGCATAGTTGGTTTTAGAGACTACGTTTTGATTGTTGGGTACTTGTTAATTGGTTCCTGAAGCTCTGGCTTCAGAGATTTTATAGAATTTTGAAGATGTTCATCTAAAGTCATGGAGACCCACTTGATTTAGTGAAGAGCAGAAACATCAATGGAAAGAAAACGCATAAAAGTACGGAAAAGACTTAGTGCTCCGTGAAAACCAGAGATACTTTCTTCTCACAGGCCAAGCTGAACATTCAGACTTAAGTGGGTTAGCTTTGGGGATTCACATGGCACATCAACCCTGGCCCCTTTCTGCAAGGACTCATCAAGTCAGGAGGCAGTGTTGGAGAGCTGCCAGGGTGTGTGGCTCATTGATTATTGATCTCGAACCTTCTATAGCTCAGCAATCAGAGCTGAGCAGTGCTCACAGGAGGCACAGGGCATGGCCCCCACTTGAAGGGATACACACTTCTCTGCTCTAAGCAGCCATCGAACATCTGAAGTCATACCAAATCCTCGAACTGAGCTTGTGGGTAATCCAAGTCTGAATATTGCTAGAATGGGCCTAACTCTGAACAGCTGGTTTAGGAGTCTATGCTGTTAGGGATAGAAAGGAACCACTGTGATTGGTTTCTCGGTGTGTTAATTTTTCCCTCTCCCTGGGCTCATCCTTGACCTTCTTTTAGGACCCCTCCTCCCTGACCCCCACCCTGTCTCCCACAGAGATAGTGCCGTTTAACTTCAAAAAAAGCAAGAGTAGACTTTGGATGCCTTCCCAAGCTGTGTATGGATGTTGCCGAAAGTCCTGCACATAGAAGGAAGTTTGTGCAGGGCCTCATCTGGGAGAGATGAAATATTTTAATAGCAGTGTTTATGTTCTCAGTCTGCAGATAACCAAAAACCAGCAAGATTTTACATCAGGCTTTGAAATGAAAAATGTCACCCACTCAATGGAAACACAAATTTCATCCCTTTTGCCCTCTGGCCCTCTCAACGCTATTAGTGTTCCTAGATTTTCCTGCTCTCCTTGAGATTTCTGAGTCACCACAGAGGGAGACCCAATGTGATGTCTGGCCAAGTTTTGCAGGTTTTGCGTTCTCAAGAAAAGCAGACTTAAAAGGTTTCCTTTCTGAGCTCCCCAGGCTCCTCAGACAGTCTGGAGCAGAAACTGTCTTGGGACCCGTGATAGAGTAGAGACCAGAGTTGTAGCAGGCAGGGGGAGTTCAAAAGGGCACCGCCAGCTCACAGTTAAATTCTAGGCAGCAGCTCTGAGATCGGCGATCCTGCCTCTCACAGACCAAGGGAGAGTTCCCAGGCTCCACGCTCAGTCTTAACCTTACAAGTCTGGCCCTTTGAGGGATTCAAGCCTGTGATTCCCAATCATTTTTCCTCTCCCTAAAGATGGGAACTTACACAGACAAAGCAAATTTTTCAATGTCACTGTGAGGACAGTTTTAACGAATGTCTCTGGTTCCATGCTTGTGGGCAGACATATGCACATGCACACTCTTCTAAGATTAAGTGTGCTTGAAAATCTGATTTATAGAAGCAAGGAAAACAGCTCATTTTTAATAATTGACTGGGTTAAAATGGATGTTCTTCACTGAAAGAGTCACCAAAGGCACACTCAAACAAAACACATACCATTCAAATGAGCTGCTTTGGCTGAACTTATTTTTATATTAGTCTGTGCTCTCCAAAAATAAATTGAGCCTATGATACACATTACTAATGAAAACAATTTTAATCAACAGACTGTATGCATGCGAATCATGAACACACAAGAGTATAAATGTTTGTAAGAAACAATTTTTTGAAACCCACTGCCTTGAGTCTCTCAAATAGAACATATCCTTTTCTCTTCCCTCTAATGTTAACCTTGACCTTTATTCCAATATCTAATCTGCCACGTCTTAGAGCAAAGTGTCTCAGGGATAGGGTAATTAACATGAACATCAAAAGAGCAGCCATAACAGGCAGAGAAGCTGTCTTAGCTCTTTCTCTTTTGACAGAGTTTTTAGACACTACAGTTTAGATAATTTATATAAGGCTCCCAGGGTAGGACATAATCTTCGTCAGGGATCTCCAACTATACACTTGCATGTGCTGTAAAAGAGTTGTGTCAAAGATCAACATACATATAGACAAGGGAACAGTGAGTTCTCATGGAATGGGGATGGGAGAGGAAGTCAGGTAAACTTCAGGGAAGAGGTAATATTTGAGCTGTCTCTTAACTGATGAATAGGCATTTCCCAAAAGGACAAATGGGGGCAGGAGGGCTGGCAAAGATTCTAGGAGGTTACAGTACATATGGAAGTCTGAACCGTGGCGGGCATGGGTAATAGCTGGGCAATGGTTGGAGACAAGGCTAGAAAGAGAGGCTGCAGTAGGGTAAAACCCAGCTTTAGATTGAGGTCCTCTGCTCAATGGGCTATAGGAATACTCAGAAACAGAATGATATGCCAAAATCAGAGACCAGGAGTGATACAAACATCAGCATGTAAGAAAAACCATAAATGCTGATATTTTTCTAAAAAATAATTTACATGTGTTAACGTAAGAAAATTTCACAATGTTATCTCCGGGTATTGCAATTTCAGAGGCTATTTTTCAATTTTTTAACATTGCTAGGTGTATGTATTACATGTATAATAAAAAGGGGGGGATTACTCAATGTGCATGTACACAACAGGGGAGAAGAACTGGCTGAAGAGCAGCTCATGTGGAAAGAACCCAGTGGTTTTCTGTAGCTGGCCACAGACACAGCCTGTGCTAGGGAATGGTTATGGCAGCTCGAACACCTGTGTTAAATGCAAACTTAACTAAAAGCAGCACACGGTCTAGATAAGGACGCAGATGAAGATGGTTGCTATAGTCCTAATACTTCCTGTGTTTATGAGAACGGTTCTGAAATGTTCCATCCAGTTCTGGGGACCACAATTTAAAGAGCTGAAACTGAGTTTGTCCGGAAGAGGACTATGAGAAAGATAAGGATGCCCAAAAGCCAAGTCATAAAAGAAAGATTTATGGTATCTTGAGATGTTTACACTCAAGAAGGGACAACTTACGAAGGTCACTGGAGCCATCTTCAAATACTTGATGAGCTGCCATGTCAATGAGAGAGAAAACTCATCCCCTAGAATTCTCAGAGTCAGAACTAATACCAATAGCCAGAAGCTACAGGGGGCCAATTTTGGCTGGACATAGAAAAAACAATTTTAAATCACAATGTTGTGGCTAGAAGTGACTGAGATCTACCTAACAGCCTCATAGTTGACAAGAGTGACTCATCTTGGGGCACAGTGACTTATCCCTAAGACCCTTCAGTAGAAGAACAAGAGCCAAACTAATTCTCATGCCTCCAAGTCTAATATTCCCTCACACCATGCCCCACCCCACCATCATGCTGCCTCCAAGCCACTGCAGACACCCAGCAATGTTTGATTCTCCCAGGAAGTGGGTTCCCAGTTTCTAGAGGTTTCTCATGAGCACAGGCTAGATGACCACCTGTGAAGGGTGCTCCCAGGGAATGCCTGTGATAGTCAGGATGTTGGAATGGATAATCTCTAAGACTGCTTTCAAATTTAAGCTGCTATAATTTGAATTTGGGGAAATGACCTGAAGATTAGGGTTGTGTTTAAAAAAGGGCTCTAATATTCAGTAAAGAGAAGTCTAGGAACTTTGGAACAGTGGCTGCAAAATGAAGGTGGAAGACACTTCTTAGTAGTTTTCCAGTGTCTAGCAGGGCCCATCATGGTTATTATTACTCTCATTACTTCGGTACATCACTCCCACACCTCACATTTGGCAGGAACCAGGGATGTGTTGAGTGGGGAGAAAACTATCTTTTTGCTTTGGTCCCTACCCTGCCAACTAGAAAGTGTGATATCCCTACAGAAAAGGATTGAGTCCATATGGGTGTGCCCAGAGTAATGGCAGAATGCCACCTGGAAATCGTCACAGAACAGACTATAAAAACACTCAAAGCATTTTCATTCATTTTGGCCCATGCCAAGAAAAGACTCACCCTCTTCTGCTCCCCACCTCCACCCACCACACTTAAAACAAATCCACATACCCATTAGTAAGTCAGCCATTTATTTGGCTCACAATCATAGGAAAAGGGCTGAATTGCTTACCTCACTAGTTGCATATCCAGATCCTGAATCTATACTTAAAAGAATGTTCAGTACAGGATTTCCCTCATTACCAGTGAACTGTAGACGACAAATTCATTAATTAAAAGCTATTTTCTGGCTCCTGGTATGTCTGTTCTTTGGGAAAGAGATTAAGATCTGTGGTGCACAGTAAGTTGGCCCACAAAACCGGAACCTACTTCTGCAGTGTAAACTGGCCCCAAGCTTAATGTCCACGAGCATGGGACTAAATTAGTCTAAGACAAAATAGATGCTATTGCGATATGATATCATCTTCACTCTGCACCCCAGAGAAACCATTCTTACTTGCATTTACCTCGAGCCCTTTTTATAGTACATTCCCTTTCTCTACTAAAATGTAGCCATTCCTAATCTCCCCTCCTCAGGGCCATGCCCTAGGCCTCCCAAGATGGCTACTAGTTACTCAAAGCAACTTTCTCCTCCGTCTTCATCACCACCTTCATCATTGCTTCTATTTACTGAACACCCTCTTTGTCAAATGTTGTGCTATGTATTTTACATGCATTATCTCATGTATTCATTACTTTTTTTATCCTCATCTTTTAGATCATTGAAATAACTCACACAAATCAAAACTATTAAGTGCTGGAGATAGGATTCAAACAAGATTTTTCTGACTCCCAAGTCTGTTAACCCCCACACTACCCTACAGGACTTGGAGAGAAGCCTGCCTACCAAGATGAATAGTCTTTTCTCCAATATATATTGGAAAATGTATATTAGACACTGTATCCCTGTTCCAAGTGAGGCAAAGTGAGACTTGATGCTAAAATGAGGCTTGACAAGAAGTTAGCTTGGAGTCTGCTCTGATCAGGAGGAGGGCAAGGGAAAGACAAGACAGAAGGTGGTGCTTATGAATAATGGAGGACAGGAGAGGTGCAGGGACCCCAGAAACAGGTTAGAGGGAAAGGGGAACTTGATTAGAGATGGTATGATTTTTTTGAGGCCACACAGGATAGTTGGAGAAGCCTGGAGAGAATCTTTCTGCCTGACACACGGAAGTCAGCTAGAAAGGGTTTGAGGTAACATTCTGAGGGGAACTTTTTTTTCTTTGGAACAGAAAAAAAAGTACAAAATGTTCCAAAGGGCCAAGGTATAGAAAAAGGTTTCTAGCCTAGAGATGATCTATTTACAAAATATATTTTACATTAAATATCACGTATACTATCGAAATCATTCTCCTATAGGGAAATGACATAGAACAAATTGGTCCCATTCTAAATCATGTTATTCTGGGTCAAGGAACAAGAATTAGTCACTCATTCCTCTATTAATTTATTCACAAATATCTACTGAATACTTACTATCTCACTATTTACAACATGCTTTATCTGTAAGAAGATACGTAGTAAATGCATTCCTTACATAGAAAATTTGTAGTATCTCCTTCTTTCCCCAGTGGGACTGCTACCACCTGACGATATGAAAGAGTATCCGGATGTGAATTTGATAAGGAGGCTCTGTGGCTAGCCTTTGGGGAGAGGGGAAAGGCAAGGGTCTTTGAGAGCCTGACAGTGCCCTGACCTGAAGGAACCTGAGCAGAGTGAATTTCTCTTTGGTTCTGCACTTCTATAACTGGTGCGGACCTGAAACAAAAACTTTGCCCAGGCTATAAGGACCCCCTGCGCCAGCATTCAACCTAATCTCTCTCCCTAGAGTAGTCCTCAGGGTCTTGACTCAGAGGAGAATATGGCTTGTCCCAACTCCAACCGATGCGGCACCAACCCTGTGGCTCCCCCAGGGTAATAAGATCTTCAGCTCATCTACTAGTATTTTTTCTGTAAGCATGCAATTGTTGAAAGAAAAAAAAAAGTTTGTCATCTACTTCACATGTATTAAAATATTTTATATGTAATGTGGCTTAAAAAAGCCCCTTACTCAGTGTATGACCTGGAGCTCTGTGATGGCTCTGACCCTGAGTTTCCTCATACATGCAAAGGAGAGAATGTGTCCAGTTTGCAAGGTTCTTGTGAGAATTTGATTGATGACGGATACCAGTTAGAGTAGCTGGCACATAATAGGAATCTACACTGTCTGGAGATTGGGTCCAAATTCCATGGAAAGACATTGAAATAATTTTACATATTTCAAAACAATGGCACTACAGATTTCAAGCTCCAAGATTAAAAAATATATCAAAATCTTTGTGTAAAGAATGGCATTTTTATGTGCTTTGAGGTCAATGTTTAAATGTTCAATAAATATTAGTGAGCATATTATTAAGAAGCAATTAAAAAATTTTTTAATGTTTATTTTTTGAGAGAGTGAAAGAGACAGAGCATGAGTGGGAGAGGGGCAGAAAGAGGGAGACACAGAATTGAAGTAGACTGAAGGCTCTGAGCTGTCAGCACAGAGCCCAGTGTGGGGCTCAAACCCATGAACCGTGAGATCATGACCTGAGCCAAAGTCAGATGCCTAACCGACTGAGACACCCAGGTGCCCGAAGAAGCAATTTTAAATCATTAGAATTTGTAAGTATACGTATTTGAGTCTTAAGTTACCTCACCAGTGTTTGCAATTATTATGAAATGAATTTTTAAAAAAATTTTTTTAACGTTTATGTATTTTTGAGACAGAGAGAGACAGAGCATGAACCGGGGAGGGGCAGAGAGAGAGGGAGACACAGAACTGGAAGCAGGCTCCAGGCTCTGAGCCATCAGCTCAGAGCCCGACGCGGGGCTCGAACTCACGGTCCGTGAGATCGTGACCTGAGCTGAAGTCGGACGCTCAACCGACTGAGCCACCCAGGCGCCCCATATAAAATGAATTTTTTAATGATTCCTTAACATAGACTTGTCTTTCTCCCTCCCTCTCCTTCTCCCTCTTTCTCCATCCCTCCCTCTAAATAAAAATCATGGGGAAATAAGACTTCTAGTTTAGAGAATGGATCAAGAGAGCATTACAAAGTAATAAAGCCTAAACATGGTTCATTAGGGAAGAATGACTAGAATTCTAATCCTTTGCAGGTTAAGCATTAGGAGAGAAACAGAAAGAATACCATATTCCTCTTCTGTCACCAGGCAGAATATTTCCTTAAGCCATTTTCTAGCTATCTTACAAAGAAAGGTGCCACGTATGATACTGTAATTCATGAAAATCAAGTGACTAATTTTAACCCAAGAGAAAGAATCCCTAAGTTTTATGTCAGGATAAAGCAGAGACTGAAGAGTGTCCCTACAGGAGTACAGAAACCCGGGGGACTCGTTGGTGAAACTTCCAGTTGGAGAAACGCTGTTGCTTCAGAGCCAAAGACCAAGTCTTTGGAAAATATTGTGGGAAAAACATATTCCATGGAAATGTGTGTCCTAAAATTTTTCCGTATGAAAAAGTAAGAGTGCTCCTTCTTACCCAGCAATGATCTAATGTATAAGTAGCTTAAGAATGAGAGGAAAGAACTACTGTGAGATTTTAGGTTTTGGTTCAAGCTTAACTTTTGTGAATCCTTGGACTTCTGATTTGTTCTTTAGTTGAAAGAATGTCTGAGAATTAAAAATGCATCAGAGGATATTCTAAACATTATGTGGCACATTTTCCTCCTTGGTAATTCCTATTGCCCTGTGGAGGGTGAACCATGCACACGTCTCAAAAAAGGCAAAACTCAATGCATGACAAGAAAATCATTGCTCAGCTCTGACTTTCAAAAGAAAATTTGTAAAGTTGTAAGAAAAACCCATAGGGACAACTGTTCTGGATTTCAGTTCTAAGAAGGCACCCAAGGGAGAAAATCTAAGTTTTCTTGGTCTCCCATAGCTGGGCAATGAATTTCCAGACCCGATCTTGGGACACAGAGGATTAAGAACTTTCCAGTATGCTCATGAGTGAGGCAGATGTTAGATCTGGTTGTAGGGGGTAGCTTCTCTCCTCAGAGGTGGTAAAAGTCTCTCCTGGGCAAGGGGAATATTTTCCTGAAGAAATTTAGAAGTCATCAACTAAGGTTAATTTGCTATTTCGGTCCCTTTTCACATAGCAGTACCCCTTGCTCCCCCGGGCCTCATGTAAGAGAGGAGGAAAAACATGAAAGACATATAGAAATCTCAGACAGGTTGAGGGGAAGTCCAAAATCAGAAAGGCCCCACATCGCAATTTGGTACTTGGAAGTAGGTCACCCAGCCTCAAGCCAAAAGGAATTAGTCACACAGAGTAGCAAAAGCAATCGTGTGTTCCAGCCCTACACCTGCTCCCTCAGGGCCGAGAGCCAGAGCATGGCATGAGGAAGAGTCAGAAGTTTCCATATGCTCCAGTGGATGTGAGATAAGCAGGCCAAATATCCTGAAGATCCTGGAGTCAAGATGAGGAGGGCAAAGGATGTGAAGGGTTTGAGGCTGGAAGCCAGAGTAGGTTTCCAACAAGGACTGAAGCTAATACCCAGTGAGCAACACAGAGGGAAAAGTCATCTCAATGAAGGCCACATCAGACCGGAAGTGTCTTCCTCTGCAACCACTATGCTGTGTGGCTCTCCTCCTGTCACAGGCTCCTCCTGCCTCACAGTAGAGAGGACAGGATGGATGGGGCGGGTCCTTTGAGCCTGAGTATTTACCCCCTAGAGATCAAGTTAACCTGGAAAAGTCTACATTTGAAAAAGGAAGTGACTGTTTACTTTGAATAGGAGAGCTGAGGTCTAAGTCCCTTCTCATCAAGTAGAGCAAGTTGTGTTCATATGGTATAAATAAAGGTGCTTTTCTACAAATGAATGGTTGCAGATTTAAAAAACCTAGTACATATGATTATTTAATGGGTTACTGGAGAACTGGAGAAAGGATAAGATTGGTGGGGTATCACCAGCACACACTGTTTTTGGATTCTAATCTAAGAAATACATTTGCATGGGCCGAACCCATTGATCTGCAGTCTAGCATTTATTTTTCGGTGAGAGGAACTAGGGATTTAAAGTATGCACAAGTGGGGTATGTGGGAGGAAAAAAAAAACATTTAAAACCTTTTAAATTTACTGTGCGTGGTTACAAGTTTCCTTAGGAGACATAATATTTTTTTTCTCCCGTCTAAAAAAATGATTTGGACCAACCTCAAAAAAGCTGGGTTTAATGTTTCTCAGACTGTTTCCAAGCAGACTAAAATACCAACAAATTCATATCCACAGGGAGAGGTTTACGGTTCACCAATTTTGCATCATTCCTGCTGAAGAGCTTATGGGCCTGAGAGACGCAGGATGAACCTTCAGAATGCAATGTATGGAACGCATACCAGAGCAGAGGACTCTTTACCAAGGCTGCCTGACCCGAGGGGGGTCACTGTTCAAAGTGGAGTCGCTTCTGAAAGGGAGACCAGGGCAAGAGAGTGGGCAATATTTCCTAATCACTTCTGATCTGCACGGGGAAAAGCATTCTGGTAGCAGCTTCAGAAATTCGAGTTAGATCAATCTCAGGACCAACAATTTCAGATGCTTATTCAAACCTTCTCTGAAGCAACGGTTCTTGAGGTTGAAGACATGAGTTGTGAACTTTTTTTTTTTTTTTTTCCAAGAAGGTAAAGTCAGGAAACAGTCATCAGGAGAGCAGAGCCGTGCTCAAAACCATCAGAGTTAGAGAATTTAAGGTATATAAAAGGGCATTTTAAATGGTCCATAGGGGGGGCGCCTGGGTGGCTCGGGCGGTTAAGTGTCCGACTTCGGCTCAGGTCATGATCTCACGGTCCGTGAGTTCAAGCCCCGCATTGGGCTCTGTGCTGACAGCTCAGAGCCTGGAGCCTGTTTCAGATTCTGTGTCTCCCTTTCTCTCTGCCCCTCCCCTGTTCATGCTCTGTCTCTCTCTGTCTCAAAAATAAATAAACGTTAAAAAAAAATTAAAAAAAATAAAAATAAAAAAATAAATGGTCCATAGGATTACATAATTTTGTGAAAATTATTTCAGAGTAGTAGGATATTACCAGTTACTATTGCTATTATTTTCACTTTCAGTCATCGGCAGCTACAACAGGCCAGAGATCCCTGGTCACACTTCCACCTGCTGTGGTCCATTTGGCCATGGGGCAGTGTGGAGGCTTTGAGGTCTAATTACTAGCACATAGCTCTGCTCTGAGATTGACCCTATTATATCAGAAAATGTCACAATACTTACTTGAGTCACAGAAACGGCTGTAAATAAAGTAATGGGTGTAAGATGTTCTGATAATAGAATATTCAAATCATGTCTTAAGGTTTGTATTATTATCCCAAATCATTACATGGGCATCTGAAGCAAATGATGCTAACACGATCCCTTGGCAACGATGATGCCATTCAACTGGGGCCAGGAAACTGAAAGGCAGTTTAAGCCTTTCAGGCTATTACTCCAAAGATATTTAACTGAAAAACATAGTCTGTTGGCATTTAAAGGTCATATAAAACCTCTCTCCTTGCAGATAAGAAATGTAAGGAAATCAACCTTTCCAGGTAGGTACTACATTATTTTGCTATGTGTCTTCACGGCACATGCTTAAACAGACTTGTTTATGTTCACTGTGTCTAGCTTCTTACCTTCCCTTTTCCTTCCTCAACACACTTCACTCAGGTTTTTGTCCCCACAGTCCTTAGAAGCTTCAATTGCCTATGTCAATAATGACCTCCACCTTGCCAAATCCAAAAGATAATTCTCAGTCCTCTGTTTTTTGTTTTTTTACCACTTAGCAGCACTGACAGAACTGATTGTTCATTTCTTTTCTTCTGGAAACACTTTCCTCATTTGACACCCCACTCTCCTGGGTTTCTCCTGCCTTACTGTGTATTTCTTCACATTTCCTTCCAGACCTCTAAATGTTGGAGTGCTTCAAGGCTCAGCTCTTAGACCTCCTCTCCATATACATTCACTCCCTTATAAGACAACACATAGTCTCATGGCCTTAAATGTTACCTTTTTGGTGGGATCTCTCAGATTGTTAGCCCTACTTCCACATCTTTGTGATTTGTATTTCTAACTGTCTACTTCACACTTCCATATGGAAATGTACAAAATACGCCAAATTTAACATGGCCCAAACAGAACACTTGATTCTCTCACCTTCCAAACTGTTCCTCCTTTACTGTTTACCACATCCACAATGACCACTTTTGCCCTGTTCTTAGACCCAAAATCAGGAGTCATCCTTTTTTTCTTTCCCTTACATGCCAGATGTTACCCAGCAGAAAATTCTACCACCTGTCTCCTGAATCTCCATCACTTCTATGCCCTCCACTTTCTACCATCATCCTCACAAGCCACCATCATTCTTTGCCTGAACTACAATAATCTATCAAGTGGTCTCCCTTTTTGTTTTGGCTATGTCCAGCCTATTCTCCATGCAGCTGCCAGAGAGATATTTTAAAAATTAAATTAAATCACGTAACTTCCTTAAAATTTCCCTTTAGCTTCCCACCATACTTTGAATAAACACCAAACTCCTTACTCTGGCCTGCAAATTTTCTCTTCATTTTTCCAATTTCATCCTCCACTTCTATCCCTCTTTCCCGTCATACTCTACCTACTCTGATGGCCTTTCTATAATTTCTCTTGACTCTGAGCTTCCACACGTCAAGCTTCTTTTCACCTCAGGGCTTTTAAACTTGATCTTTCTCTGCTGGTTAATGTTCTTCTCCAAGATCCTTGCATGATCTACTCTTTTCACATCACCCAAGTCTTAGCTCAGTTTTTACTTCCCTGACCTTCACCTAACATAAATCCTTATAGGGGCACCTGGGTGGCTCAATTAGCTGAGTGCCGACTTTGGGGGTTTGGGCCCCATGTTGGGCTCTGTGCTAATAGCTCAGAGACAGCAGCCTGCTTCAGATTCTGTGTCTTTCTCTCCCTCTGCCCCTCCCCCAATTGTGCGCATGCTCTCTCAAAAATAAATAAACATTAAAAAAAAATAAATCCTTCTATGTGTCATTCTCTTTATATCCCTGCACTCTGCCTTTTTCTCCTTAATACTTGCCAATATTGTTTAGTATTTGTTTATCTATTGTCTCTCGGACTAAAATGTAAGCTTCATTCAGGCAGAGAGGCTTTGTCTTGTTCACTGTTCTACCCTCCAGGCCTAGGAACAGTGCTCAGCACAGCTGAGCAATGAGTCATGCACATTAGGTCCTCACCGAACATTTGTATAGTGTATGTAAAATAAAGACTGAATGACTTTGAGCCAAACATTGTTTAGGATGATGGGAGTGAGTCAGTGAGGTGGGTATAACACATTTTACTCTGAGGTACTCCATGATATTTTGGTTGAATCCTGGTTTTTGGTTCTATCTAAAATCATACAAGTGTTTTTCTTTAGACTGTTCCCATATAAAAATCATCACCATGTAATAAGCTTAAGAAGCACCAGAACGGAAAATAATAGTCAGCATAATTTAACAGTATTTGGAAAGCAATATTTGGAAAACCACAATTATGATCTTATCTCAGATTTGTTCTGGAAGACATTAATAGTAATTTCACTTCAGAGCACTGAGGAATTTGCATTCAGATCAACTCATATGAATAAACATAAGTGCAATCACTACTTAGGCATATAAAATAAGCATTATGACAAAAGGACATAAACTAAACGTTATACTCATAATAATCTTAACTAAGTAAGGATGACTAAAACTTTAAAAACACAGAAGAGATCAGCATTGATAACTTGCCAAAAAAAGTGAGTAGTGGAGAGGCTTTTCAGATACAGATTAGCAGTGATTTCTTATAGAGCGTGTATACATTTCAGTTTCTTCTAACAAACACAGAGAAAAACACGGAGGCAGCCTTCTTAGATTTATACAAAGACAGTTACTTAGGCTCCAAACATTCGAGGGAGATACAATTTTTATTAAATAAAAAAAAGTTTTAGACTTAATCCTGTATTTCTGAATTTTTCTTTCTTTTAAAGTATTTTTAGCATTGCTTATTTGTGTGTACATATTGTGTAAAATGTATTTGTTGTATAACATTTCCCCAAACTGGCTTAAAATCACGATAAACACTTATTATCTCCTTGTTTCTGTGGGGCAGGAATTTGGCAATGTTCTAGCTGGTTGATTCTGGCTCAGCGTCTCTCACAAGGCTGCAGTCATGATGGCCAGGCCTGCAGGGGACACTTCCAAGGCGGCTCATCCACATGGCTGGCAAATTGGTGCTGGTTGTGGGTGGGAGGCCTCAGTCCCTATCCATGTGGGCCCCTCCAACTGGGCTGGTGAGTGTTCTCACAAAATGGAGGCTGCCATGGAGGGGTGAACCAGGGGGCCACAATGTCTTCTATAAGCTAGGTGTGGAAGTGATCCATTGTCACCTCTACTACATTCTATTGGTCACACAGACCAACTCTGAGTCAATCTGAGAGGAGACAACAGAAAAGCATGAATACCAGTAGGCAAAATTCATATGGGTCCATCCTGAATGCTAGCTATCACAGTTAATATGAGCTCATTCCTCTCAAATACCTCCCAACTGAAAAGGAGGGAATATAGGAACAGAGAGAGAAAGAAGTAAGGGGGGAGGGAGTACTGGGGAGAAAGAAAAAAGGGAGGGAGAAAGGGAGGAAGGAGGAGGAGGAAAGGAAAAGGTTACTGGTAGAAATGCTGAGGTATCTGAATCTGGGACCAAAATGGACTTTCAAATGCTAAAAGAATTAACTATATGCAAACTCCATATTTTCTCCTTCCACTTAAAATGGCATGATAAATTGAGACTTATGTGATTAATATTAAGAGGGGAAGTCTGAAGAGTCTATCTAGCATTAGCTAGTTTTTAGTAGTCAAGTGGTTGCCATATGGCTTCTAAGGGTAAGCGATGAGAACATTCTTAATTTCAACTGAGATTTGTCAAAATTCTTGGTTTGTTCACTTTTCCTCTACACTATTAATATATTTTAGTTTAGGGTTTTCATCCTTATACCAAAAGGTTTGGTCACAAGTCTAGGCCACTTCCTCTTTCTCCTTCTCCACTTTCTTCCTGTCTCACTCTCCAAATTCCTCCTCTAAACTATTTTGTAATTGTTTACATTGTAAGCAGTAACAGCCAATATACATTGGGAATTTAAGTAAGTTTTGTGGTCACTAAAAAGCACTTCTGAGTTGTGGAGGTTACCAGTAGATGTAAATGGCAAATATATGTATGTAAAATAAAAATTCATATATAAGTAAAACCATATTTTCAAACCATATAGATGCTGATGCTAATATATCCATTGGGTAGTTAGCAAGGATCATTTACAAGTGTCTATATAGCCCTATCATGTGAAAACAGGAAAAAGGGAGGGGGTGGGACCACAATCTCACCTAACCCACAAGCACAGAACTCTACAACAGACTTTTGAAAGGCACAAATTCAGAGTCATTTTAGCACCCACACCCTCACATATCCAATTTGGCCAAGAAAACACTTCCTCCGTTCTAGGGAAAAACACACTAACATTTGCCTTTTCATTGAGAAAGTTACAGGAACCCATTAGATTACTGCAAGGAATGAAAATGACTTCAGCGTGATACCGAAGCAAAGGACTTTTAAGTTTGAGCCTGACCTTGTGAATTTCTACACTTGGCAAGGCTGCGGGGAAACGCCGTGGGACTCTGGTGTTCAACAGAGAGAGCACTGCTCTGTCGAACATTCCAGCCCTGACTCACTGGAAGCCGCTCCTAATGTCTGTGTAATCCTCAGGGCAGCATTTAGGAAAAAACGCTTATTTCATCTCCCTCGGTTCTCTGAACGGGACCCGTCTTCCCATGCTACTGACCAAAACAGAGTCCCGATATCCTGTCACTCCACCCACTCTTTTCTCTATTCTTCTAACCACTAAAATCACCACCAAAGATGGAGAATATTTATAAATAACCCCCAGAATGATACAATGTCTATTGAGTCTGATTGGCCAGAAAGTCACTATCCTCTCAAACGAGCATGATACATGTGCATGCTATCCTTCCAGAACTGAGCTGAAATTCTAGAGCCCTCGCCCTTGCGTGAACTGTGCTAAGTGTTGTCAAGAAATTTTAATGCCTCCAACTTGGTATTAATAACGGCTTGATATTTATTAGGTAATGACTATATTAAGGAAAGTGAGGTTTAGAGACATTAAGTATCATGCCCAAGGCCACACACAGTCATTAACTGGAGAAGCCAGGAACGGAGCTCAGGGGTATCTGATTCCAAAGCTGCTACTACATACTATTGTACTACATCCCTAATGTGGTACTTTACACTGAAGAGACTTTAGTAAATCAAGACACCTAAAATTAATTAATTGCTTTCATAATTCCACAAACCTGAATAGTAGCATATATTATGCTGCTTGAGTAGCTCCAGAGATGTAAAATGTGATCTCATTTATGTAACATCTATTTGTTCAGTTTCCCTTACATCCACTTAGTGAGGCTTCAATGACACAGAAAAGAATGACAAAGAGATAAATCATCTACCCAGATGACTAGTAAGCCAGAGGAGTACAATAAAATGGTGGGGATTAAAATGAAGAACAGTCCTAGTTAGAAGCATCAGGAAAGGCTTTGTGAAGAGAAGATATTTGAGTGGGGCCCTGAAGAACAAGCAGGATGTGGGTATGGGAGAGCAGGTGGGGGGGAGAGTGTTTAGGTCAAAGCTGGTTAAGTAGGATGATTTTTTTTTAAACAGCATTAAATTTTACTTGTAGTTGGAAGAAAATCTATCTTTGACCTCAACCTGTTAAAACTATAATGAGCAATGACATTACTTTTTCTTTAAAAAGATACACTTTTCCAAATGTGCTTTATTTTATTTAAATTTTTAAATGTTTATTTAATTTTGTGAAAGGGGAAGTGGGAGCAGGGGAGGGGCAGAGAAAGGTGGGCAGAGAATCTGAAGTCAGCTCTGCACTGACAGCAGTGAGCCTGATGTGGGGCTTGAACTCACAAACTGTGAGATCATGACCTGAGCTGAAGTCAGACGCCCAACCGAGTCACCCAGGCGTCCCTCAAATGTGCTTTATTTTAAATAAAAAGTACACTAAAAGTTGTGGTCAATTTCGTAAAAAAAAAAATAAATAAATAAATTATATAATATATATATACATATACATATACATACATATATATATATATATAATTTCTACAGGTGGTGAATATACCCATAAGGTCCACTGTAAGTCACACATGTCTGCCCTGGAGCGCAGGCAGAACCTGTAACTTGTTTCTAACCAACAGAATATGGAAAAGGTGACAGGCAGTCACTCACTTGATTAGATTACAGTTTATGGCAAAAGTGATGGGACGTCCTCACTCCCAAAATTATGTTACCTTATATCCGACTCCATCTTAGCAGACTAGAGACAGACTCTACTGCTGGCCTTGAAAACTTTGAATAAGCAAACTGTCGTACCATGAAGAGCTTTTGGGGTTGTCTGCAGGGCAAAAATTTCAGGCAGCCTCCACTCGGTGGTATGACACAAGGGTCCTCAGTTCTACTACTGAAAAGAAAGGAAGTCTAGCAACAACCTGAAAGGAGTTGAAAGTAAACTCTTCCCCAGTTGACCCTCCAGATGAGAGTGCAGCCTGGCTGACACCTTGGTTACAGCCTCGTGAGACCCAAGCAGATGACCCAGTTGACCTATATGTGGACATCTGACCTATGAAAACTGTGAGATAATAAATATATGTTGTTTTAAGCCACTAAGTTTGTAGTAACTTGTTACATAGCATTAGAAAACTACTACACTGCCGGAATAAAATTTTTTTTTTTTTTTAAGGACTTGATGCATTCACTCTAGTCTTGCTTAGAACTATCTTCTAAACCAATTGTGTTTGTCTGAATGATTCATCTATACCAGTGGTTAAAATCATCTGGTAAGCTTTTAAATTACAGACTGCTTGCTTCCTACCCCCACCCCCCTACCCCCCAGAGTTTCTGATTCAGGAGATTTGGAGCCTGAGAATCTGCATTTCCCAGAAGTTCCTAGCTGGTACTGATGTTGCTGGTTTGGGGGACCACATTTTCAAAACCACTGGTCTCTATCAATTTATTCTCTAAACATATTCTGCGTTAATTTACATCTCTAAAGCAAAAGGACTACAGTATATACTTTTCAAATGTAATCTAAAATACTGAAGCCTTTGTGTCAACATTACATTAACATATTCTCCTGTCCCTCAATCCATCATCCATATTTGTCTTGTGAGGAAACAATTAAATAAATGCAGAAAACCAAACACAGTAGGAATACAAAATCAGAAGTGATGAGAAAAGGGATCCAACTGTTCCCAACTTTTGAGCTGTGACTTGGTAGCAAAGACCCTGCACTACTATTAAATTAGGAGCAAAATATCCATGGCAAAAATAATTATTCTCATTCTAGCAGTTATAATCTCTCAAAATGTTGGAAATCCTTTGATGATATTTACCGTATCTCAACCGTTAGGTTCAATATTCGCTAGAAAGCCTCTGACGACAAGCTAATATGTAGCTTGGGGAAGTTGCTTGCCCTCCCCAAAATTAGGAAAACAGGAAAAATTAGAGAAAATTAGGAAAGATCTGCAGGTCTTTGTAACTCTTTATCCCTTGGCTTAATAGATTGGAGGCTTTGGCCTCTTTTTCTACATGCAATTAAATTTCCCTCTCTTTTCTACATATAGTGACCATACAGCCTCAATTTCCTCAGACAGTTGTAGTTTCAAATATGCGGTCTCATTGTCATAGCATGTGTCTGATTTTTTTTTGACTTCAAAATATGGTCATCTGGGGTCCCTGAGTGGCTCAGTCAGTTGAGCTTCCAATTCTACATTTTGGCTCAGGTCATGATCCCAGGGTCATGGGACTGAGCCCTGTGTCAGGCTCCATGCTTAGCATGGATATTCTTGCTCTCCCTCTGCCTTTCTCACCCACTCATACTGTTTCTAAAAATGTGTGTGTGTGCGTGTGTGTGTGTGTGTGTGTGTGTATGTATACATACATATACGTATGTATATACATATGCATACATACAGTCATCCTACAGTCATCTGTACACTTTTAAGAATAATACCTACAGTTGAAACTAGGCTACATATCCTCTGCCTTTATGGTCCTCTCTTGATTTCCATGCCTTTGTTGAGCCTGGCCACCTTTTACACAGGAGTGAAAACTGCCCCTCAAACTGAAGGACATCTTCACCCAAAGCCTCAACCTCAGGGTAGGGTCCCAATGTGTCCCCTCCCATGGGCCTCTGACCATCTGTCTACTTTTTATTTGTTCATTTGTCTGGCCCGTGAGAGTGGAGCACCCACACCACTATGCAGGAAAGTGTGAGAAACCTCAGGATACAAATGACAAATAGTAATAATAAGCTCTCTGTTACTGTGTATCTGCTGAGTCCCTCTCCCTGTCTATACACTGATGCAATAGGTAGTAAATAGAATCCAACTTGATCTAAAATCTGATTCTTTTCAGTCTTAGCTCCGAAGTCTCTACCTATCAAGTGAACTCTACTTTAGCCATGGTACTTTATGGCTGGCTTCCAGGTGTAAATTGCTTTCTCTGGAGACATCTCCAACCTGAGTGTGGTTACTTGATCATGCAGATTTCTCGCTCAGAGAAATGGCAAATACTTTTTCTTAGATCCTACTCCTACATTACTTTCATTACTCTTCTCCGGCATTCAATTATTATTATTAATTTTTAGAGACAGAGCACAAAGGGAGGGGCAGAGAGAGAGGGAGAGAGAACCCAGGCAGGCTCTGCACAGTCAGCACAAAGCCCAACGCGGGGCTCAAACTCACAAACCGTGAGATCATGATCTGAGCCAAAATCAAGAGTTGGACACTTAACCAACTGAGCCACTCAGGTGCTGCTTTGGCATTCAATTATTATTTCTAGCTTTTTGGGTTGTTTTCCTTTTCTAGGCATGATCTTTTTAATGTTTTTCAGTGGTTATCATTCATATTGTTTGCCCTCTTTATATATCAACTAATTTATTCCTTATTTTTTAATGGATTCTATTTTTTAGAGTAGTTTTAGGTTCATAGCAAAATACAGCAGAAGGCACAGAGATGTCCCATATGCATAGCATGCAACACATGCATAGCTTTCTCTATTGGAAGGAAGTGCTTCCTTTCACCAGAGTGCTACAGCACCAGAGTGCTCCAGCAGAAGGCTACATTTGTTACAACTGATGAACCTACATTAATGTGTCATTAGTCCAAAATCTACCCCACTATTCACTCTTGGTGTTGTACGGCCTAGAAGTTTAGTAAATGTGTAATGATGGGTATCTATTATTATAGTATTATATGGAGTAGCTTCACGGCCCTAAAAATCCTGTGTTTTATCTCTCCCAAATCCTGGCAATCACTGTTCTTTTTACCTTCTCCATAGTTTTGCCTTTTCTAGGATGTTATATAGGTGGAATCATACAGTATACAGACTTTTCAGACTGCCTTCTTTCACTTAGTAATATGTATTTAAGGTTCTTGCATGTCTTTTCATGGCTTGATGGCTCATTTCTTTTTAGTGTCGAATAATACTTCACTGTCTGGATGTACCACGGCATTAATTCTAGGAGTTAATGTCTATGCCATTAAAAATTAAAAAAAGTCTCATACAACTCAATAGGAAAAAAACAAACTGATTAAAACATGGGCAGAGAGGGGTGCCTGGATGGCTCAGTTGGTTAAGCGTCAGACTTCAGCTCAGGTCATGATCTCATGGCTCATGAATTCAAACCCTGTGTTGGGCTCTATGCAGACAGGGAAGAACCTGGAGCCTGCTTCAGATTCTGTGTCTCCCTCTCTCTCTGCCCCTACCCTGCTCATGTTCTTTCTCCCTCTCTCAAAATTAAAGAAACATTAAAAAATAAAATAAAACAAAATAAAAAAGGGCAGAGAAACTGAATAGACACTTCTCCAAAGAAAACACACAAATAATCAACAGGTACATGAAAAGGTGTCCAACCAACATTACTAATCATCAGGGAAATGCAAATCAAAACCACAATGAGGGATCACCTCACACCTGTGAGAATGGCTATCATTGAAAAACATAAGAGTTAATAAGTGTTGGTGAGGATGTGGAGAAAAAGGAACCCCTCATGCACTGTTGGTGGGAATGCAGATTGGTGCAGCCATTATGGAAAACAGTATGGGGGTTACTCAAAAAAATTAAAAATAAAACCACCATATGATCCAGAAATTCCACTTCTTGATATTTATCCAAAGAAAATGAAAACATTAATTCAAAAATATTATCTGCACCCCCATATTCACTGCAGCATTATTTACAATAGCCAAGAATGGAAGCAACCTAAGAGCCTATCAATGGATGAATAAAAAAAAATCGTATATATATATATATATACACGATGGAATATTTTTCAGCCATAAAAAAGAATGAAACCTTGCCATTTGCAACAGCATGGATGAAACTTGACGGCACTATGCTAAGTGAAAAAAGTCAAACAGAGAAAGACAAATACCATGCATTACTTACATGTGGAATTAAAAAACAAAACAAAACACTGAGTTTATAGAAACAGAGAACAGATTGATGGTTGCCAGAGGTAGGGGGGATGTGAAATGGGTGAGTAGGGTCAAAAGGACAAACTTCCAGTTATAAAATAAATAAGTCACATACAGCATGGTGACTATAGTCAATAATCCTATATTTCCTATCTGGAAGCTGCTAAGAGAATAAATCTTAGAAGTTCTCATCACCAGAAAAATTTTGTAACTACACATGGTGATGATGTTAACTAGACTTATTGTGATCATTTTGCAGAATATGCAAATATTGAATCCTTATGCTGTATATCTAAAACTAATACATGTTAATTACCCCTCAATAAAAGAAATAACTTTCACAAGATTCATAGGTTCGTAAATCTTTTATGAGAATTGTTACAACTCATAAACTGGAAATCAAGAAAGGCTTGTTATTCATTCAAATATACATTGAAATGTACTATGTGCTAAAACACTGTGCTAGTCCTGGAAGCATGCCAATAAATAGAAAACTGTTCTTGCCCTTAAAGCTTTATATTTTATGTCGCAAGGGTTTTCCTTCTCAGGTTTTAGTGCCAATGCTAGAGTTTCAAGTCCTTCCTCTTGATGAAGGGAATAGTTTGATGAGAGTACTCTGAAAATCCAAGCAGGATATGCACACACTGCTCTTAAAGGGAGAAGAAAGAAAGAAAGAAATGGTGTCAGATTAGGAGACTTAATCCAAGCTGGTGAGAGAGAAAATTGATAAAAAGCAGGGACATTTAACAGGCCAGAATGAGGTAGGGCTCAAGTCTGTTTTTACTTGGATCCACGATTTCCTGACCTTAGTGTCGTTAATGATAAAGCAAAAATAATGAACAAATCTGAGGGCAAAGATTCAACATTCCTGAGCACATGTGGCAGTAAAAAATTTACAGTTGGGAAGGTTTCATTCAACTGTCCTTTTCTCTCCCGTACACAGTCCTTAACATTTCCCCAAGTAACCAGTTTCTTGGATTTAGATCACATGCAGAACAGCATGAGTAGTTCCTACATCAATAATGCTTTCACTACCAAAACAATCATTTGGAATTTCGTTGGTGGAATGCATTCCATTTTAGCAGTTTACTGTGACAATATTGGAATGAGAAAGGAACGAAAACAGTAAGTAGGAGAGAACTCTTCTTAATACATTAGAGAATGTGTTTTTAAAAGCAAACATCATTAAAATAATAAAGAGAATGCAATATGAAGACATAATTCAATATAAAATTCAGGTTATATTATCTTGATTCTCTAAGTGTTATATCTTTATTTATTTATTTTAGGAATTACATCATCATTTGCCCAGCATCTCATGGTCTCTAATGATATCCCCACTATTTGTGCTTCAACTAATACAAAGTGGGGTCATTCAATACAGTATTGACAATATATAAAGATGATTCACAGAAATGTAATAAAAGAAGTGGTGAACCAGAAAACTTGAGTCCTGGGTTCTGGCTTTGATGGTGGTGATGGTGATGATGATGATGATGATGATGATGATGATGATAAATGGTTGCTACCAACTTGTAGTCACTTACTGAGTGGCAGACCTTATGCTGTGTTTTACATGACTTTCCTCTAAGGTAATCGTCTCCATAATCCTTTAAATGCTATAATGATATCATTTTATAGATAAACCTGAAACTTTGAGTTTGAGAATGAGTATGAGTGACTTATTCAAGGTCATAGCTAAACTAATGAGGTAAGTCAGGATTCATGCTCATTCCTGACCCCGAAGCATGCAGTGTCCTTTTTACCACCACTCGATTATATCTATCAACTCACTGAAGTTCTGTGGTCTCATTTTGTTTCCTAGAAAAATGGAGGAGTTGGACCAGGTGACCTTTGCAGTTCCCTTTGGCTTTAAAATTTTATGAATCCTTTGATTCATTTCATGAATCCTTTCATTCATCTCATGCTGCAAGACCATAAGAATTGAGGTCTAAATTTCCCAAGCCCTCATCATGGCTGTTTTGTCCTGTTCTGTATTATGGAGAAACTGGGGTAGTAGGTCTATAACTCCAAGGTTGTGGCCATTGTGCTGGTGTTGTAGACAGACTGTGGTACAGAGAAAAAAAAATGGCTGTGAAAGGGACACCTTAGTCTCCCTGATCCATATTCCTACCTAAGCTGATCCAATATGTAAGCAGAAGCAGAAAGGAAAAGAGGGCTACCAGGAGTCATTCCATAGTAGCACCCTTTTCCTGGACACAAAGCCTTCTTGAATCTTAATTAGACACCACTTTTCCCTGACAAGTTAAGTTTTTCTTCTGGGTTATCTGAAGAGGGAAGTGATTTCACAGGGAAACATCCTAGGACTGAGGTAGCTGCCCCAGAGTTGTATTCTCTGAGTTGAGAGCTATCAGGATGGAGAGGTCTTTGCTGGCTTCTGACATCTGGTTGCTGCCTTCCCTCCCCCCAGCCAGGGAAAGCAAAGGCAGAGAACCCTGTGGAGATTTCAGACTTATGTTTTCCTCTGGGATTCCCCCCTCTCTGCAGCAAATATTTCTTAAACAAAGAAAGTAAGTTCCCATCTGTTACAATTTGGAAATTTCCAAATTCCCCCCACTTGTGTTGTGTTTGTTTTGGAAAACCCAGGAGATGTCCACAGATATATGGAGGTCTCCTGAAGGGTGTTTTGAAAAGATTGCAAAACTGAATCACAGCAAAAGTCAAACTGCAAGCACGCTTTTATTTTTAGGCTCCAGGCCAGACCTGAACAAACAAAACAAGCAGAAAATAAACAAGAACAGCAAGTTAAAAGGTCCAGTCAGCAACCTCATTCAAACTCTTTATCTACAACAGGGATTGGTAGGACCATCTCTAACCAAAACTCTAAATTTAAGCTACTTACAGACCTAAAATCATGGTATTACTCACTTACTAGAAATTGAGTAAGACCATAGACTCATCACAATTGAGTGGAATTTTGGGCAAAGGATCATCTTTTCATAGGACTGCCTAGTGATAAAATAAGAATCATGATCACTAAATTCTTTATCAAAATCTACAGTGTCCCCATTTTTTAAAATCTCAACTGTAGTTGAATTAAATTTCTGTCCTAGATATAGTGCTAGTTGCTGGGGATTAAAAAATGATTGATACCTCCACAGGTACCATACTCCTCCAGAATATGATCGCCTAGTGATGGAGTCAGTCAAGCATTCAAATAAATAAATGCCACTCAGTTTGACAATGAATGCCATCTAGCCATTAAACCCACTGATATTTATTGTTTATGATGTGCCAGGCACTGGGGTAGGGATAGGGCAAAGTGAAGAACAGGAGTGATACAAGCCTGATGTCACAGAACATATAATCTTGTGGAGAGACAACCCTAGTGAGTAATTACATGGGGGTTATCATGGGAGAAGTCCTCAGTGCTGGTGGAGGACACACAGGATGACCTAATCCAGTCTATGCCTCCTGAAAAGCAGGGCATGGCATTTGCAAAAGAAGAATAGAGGAGAAACAGCAGGTGGGAAGTTGGGAATCTAGAAAGAGAAAATCAATCCTTGAAAATAGAAAGGAAGGAATGAAATAGGCAAGGCATTTTTTATAGTTTAAAGGAAATCCAACTACATCCAATAAATTACTTAAAGTGTTTTCTCATTTAGTGCTAAACAGAGACTACACAATTATCAATCAGCATACGTTGGGTTACCATAATGAATTAATATGATTGCAGCTAAATGGAAATAAATCAGTAATTTCAGTTGACCTGTGCAACCTACTAGATGTTTTGAAATACTGGAAGCTATTTAAAAACTACTATTACTAATTTTTTTAAAAAACCATAGTTGGGAAACAGGATCCTGGTAAGTTAGGGTCTGGAGCATCAGAATGATGTATCTGGTATGTTCACTAAGGAGGAAGTGTTCTTGTCCTCAAAACACTATGCACTTGGCTTTCTTTCCAAATGAATTATTTGTAAGATATTAAGGGAACATCTCAATACTACCATAATACATTAAACAAACCTTTCTTTAAAACACAGAGTCTTCTTCTCCACCTAACTTCTTTCCAATTTACTTTTTCCTTCTCCAGGACAAATCTGGCCTCAATACTGAGCCAGAGGTCAGAGAGCTAAGGTCACCTCATTTGAGGTTTAAGTAGGAGCTGGCAGAATGAAACCAGCCCAAGTCAGATACAGAAGACAGATTTTTCAAGAAACACTGGGTATGGAACTCAAGGAAAATGAAGGAACCGGCAGCACTTGCCAGGCTGAAGCAGAGAAGCCATGTAAAAAGTGACTAATTAAAGCTCATTAACTCCTCTGAATAGAAAAATCAGGTCTAGTACAATCCACATTGCTTTCTCAGAAACTACTTAGAATAGCTAAGCACATAGGGGTAAAGGCAGCTGATCTGCCAGCTTCTGTCCACTTTGGAAAGCCAGAAACCCAGTAGGCTTTCTCTAGTGAAGCCAGGACATGTTGAAATGCAGCTATTTCCCTTTGTGCCCTGATCTCAGGGCAACCGGGCTGTTGTGTGCTCTGGCAAACAGAAAAATACAGTCTGTTGTTGATTTAATGCTCTGCTTTGCCTTCTAAGCCATGTCCAGTATGAGCTTTCTAGGACCACTGAACCACAGCAAAAGAGGCATTCATGTCCCAGGTTTTTACGGGATGTACTGACCTTTTTGTCCCTCTTTCTCTTTCAAGACAATTATTCTCATCAAAAAGATCACCTTCATTATAAGGAAGGAATAGTTTTCACAACTTGACACCCTCACTAGCTCAGAAGCCCACGAGACCTCATATAATAGAGATAAGGACAGGAATAGTTTCTGAACTGTCACTATTCTCTTTGAAATTTCTTCCATTTTGCCATCTTAGAAATATGACTTTGGCACCAGCCAGATCAGAGTATTCCACCACCCTAAGTTTTATCTGGTTGTACAGAAATGAGCCATACAGGGGAAGAGACCTTGAAGCCAAGGGGAAAAATCTGAAACTTGGGATGAAGTTAATCAAGCCCATATTACACTTAACATTCTTCTCTATTAAATAAGGGTCACTTCCTTCAAGATACTATTTTGAGCAAAAAAGATTTCCGCAATTCTGCAAAACTAAAGTTAATCAAACAGCCTAGCAAAAATGGAAAACAGATGTCACAGAACGTTTTAAAAAGGTCATAATGACAGTCAGCTTGTCTTCTTAAACTCATTTGCAGTTGCTATCATTCCCTGTACTTAAGTTCACGAGTCCCTGGAATGGGAGCATTTAGATCAATTTCATATAAACAGCAGTAGAGAGGCGATTCAAAGAGAAGTACGCCGGGCGGGGGGGTGGGTCTTGTAGAGTTTTCTTTTGCTATACAACCTGACCAGCTCTTTTGGCTTAAACTCTCGAACTCTTTTAAATTAATGTTTTCCATCTTTCAAAAGAACTTTCCATACCACCAACTCTGACTGCAGCTTTTTTACAGTCCTTTCCGGTAGTCTCATGTTCAATTATCTTGAAAGCACCTGCAAGGTTAACTAAGAAACTTAATACCTGTCAACTCCAGCTCAGGACAAAAAACATAGCATCATGAAATTTTTTTGAGAAAAAGTCATAGTTAACTTAAGAACGGACATCCATTATTAGACTTTCAATGTATCTTTTAGGATATCCAAAACTCAAAATTACAAAGTTTTCTTGAAATAACCAAAATTTCAAATCAGGATGAAGAAATGAAGCAGGTTTACTATCTTAAAAAGTGCATTCATAAAAAGGAAATGTAGAACTTGTAAGAGTGACCAGAGAGGGATTACTGACAGTCTCATCACTATTTTTCATCCAATTTATCTTTTAAAATATCTTTTGGGATGTCTGCCAGGATTTGAGACCATCTGATAATTGCTGACATATATCCCTAGAATTACAAAATTTACGAATACTTTTTATAGAGTCAGCCCCATTTACTGTAAATGGCATGCACCATTTTTTAAGTTCCTACAGACATGGTAATTATGAGGAAGCAATGAATTGTTATGCTGTCTGTTGTTTATATAAGCCTCCTAACACAACTACAAATCAGGGGCTGTTTCATTCATTCATTCATTCAGTCACTCATTTTTTTTTTTTTTTTAGTTTATTTACTTTTGAGAGACAGAGTTCTGGCAGGATGGGGCAGAGACAGAGGGAGACACAGAACCCAAAGCAGGCTCCAGGCTCTAAGCT
Organism: Panthera pardus; assembly: GCF_024362965.1. Classification (NCBI taxonomy): domain Eukaryota; kingdom Metazoa; phylum Chordata; class Mammalia; order Carnivora; family Felidae; genus Panthera; species Panthera pardus. Next base: position 59,844,957 of record NW_026526688.1, read on the forward strand.
GTCAGCACAGGGCCCGACATGGGGCTCGAACTTATGAACCGCAAGATTATGACCTGACCTGAGCCAAAGTCAGATGCTTAACTGACTGAGCCACCCAGGCATCCCTTTATTTATTTTTTAATGTTTACTATTTATTTTTGAGAGAGAAGGTACACATTTACGATTAGGGGAGAGGCAGAGAGAGGGAGACAGAGGATCTGAAGCAGGCTCTGGGCTGACAGCAGAGAGCCTGATGGAGGGCTTGAACTCACGAACGGTGAGTTCAAGTTGAAGTTGGACACTTAACTGACTGAGCCACCCAGGCACTCCAACCAGGAGCTGTTTTGAACTGAAACCATGATCTCCGCTACATCAGGGAAGAGAGGACATAAATAAATGCATATGGACAGGGAAGAATTCTAATGAGAGCATTAATAAAGTAGATGAGAAACAAAAACTCACACAGTAGGTGGGTACACTTATGCTGGGCTTGCTTCTAGTGATGCCCTTCACACGTGTGATGGGAAGGCCTGCTGCTTCTACATTAAGTATCCTCAAAACAGACCATTTTTTCCTGCCTGGACTTTATGCTTGAAAGCCTTCGACTTGTTTTCCAAGAAAGCTTTGTGATTCAAGCTATGCATTCAATAAATGATATACTTATTAATGTTGCCATTAGTAGCTTGTAATATTCTAAGTATTATTTGTAAAAATATAGAAGTAAATAATGAAAACTAAATAAGTGCTCTGCTATTCGCTGGGGTAGGAGCATGCATGTGGGGTGAAGAAGGGTCCACGTGAGGAGAGACCGGAGGTAGAAAGTTCAGTTTAGATATTGTCGGAATACTTGGAAATGAGGTGCCAAGGCCTATAATGAAGTGAGGGCAGCAGAAATGGAATGTCTGGAAAACATACATTAAAGAAGCAAAATGAAAATGACCAGACACTGCAGACTATTCATGATACTTGTCACACACAAGTCTCATGGATGTCCTCTGTCTTCCACAGAGGCTCTCTCAGTCATCTTGCACTCTTGAGGTACCCCCGCACCCCCACGCATGGTCATGTTATGTCTATGTGTGTGTCTTTTGAGAATGAGATCTTAGTTACAGAAAATGACTCCTGAAGGATACTTACTTTTAAACCCTCACTAATAGCAGGTTTTAAGTTTTCCATTGCCTCATCAGTTTCTGGCCACAAATCAACGAAAAATGCACAGAGAAATGGCCTTGAAGGTTGAGGAAAAGGACAAAGGTAATGTGGTTTAAAAATGAGAAAGAATGGTCAGATTCTTTGCATGCTTGGAATTCACTGATGCTACTCCTCCAAGCAGACATCATAGCTCAGGAAATACATTGGGAAACAGATGAGCCACACAGCTGTTGCTGTCTCTGGTCCGCATGCTATGTGTGTTTTGCTCAGTCCCAAACCACTGTCGCAGCATCTCGGAAAATCATGCTGTCTTTGGTCTTTGAAGTGAGACTACGTAACTTCCAATAAGATAGGCTCTTTTGAAGGCTTAGGGGCATGGGTTAAATCATTCCTTCTTTCTCTTACTTGGTCTTGCCTGTTTCATGACCAACAGAGGGTCACTGTAGACATAGGGATCAAAGAGTTCTACCAAACAGGTTCTTTGTAAAGCTTGGTTATCTATCTAGGGATTGACAGAGCTGCCCTGTATTAATGGAAATAACCAGAATCTCACTGAAGAATAGAGAAAAGAGCACAGGGGAAACCAGATAGTATACTTTTGACTTACGACAAAGCACCTTGTTAGTAAAGAAAATTCTTAGAAAAAAAATTGGCATCTGCCACTTGGGTGATCCATCAAGTAAAGTGAACCTTCTGTATGTAGAGAAAATATTTTCCTAACTCCTCATTAGTAACAGAGCCAACAATTTTCTTCTAAATGTGCCTTAATCTTGCAAGTGTGTTTTCTTTAGTTTCTCACTCTACAGATGTCTTCTCCATCTGGCACTCAAAAATATTGTTACTTGCATACAATTTTATTTTTAAAAAATTCCCAAATATGTTTTGTATCAACTATCTTTGAATTATCTTAGAGATTTGAGTATCTGGTTAGTCTCCATTCCATTGTTTGATAAGTACACTCAATGTTTAATCCTATTCACTTTGTAGGTCAGATTAAGGCTGAGTGTTCAAAAGAGAAGGGAATACAAGCTGGCATTCTATTTTGCATGCATAGTATCTTATGTAACAGTCATCAGTTTGCATATTCCACTTGTGCTCCAAAAGGCACATAAAGCTGCCTCTTGAAAGAATGAAGTTTAGAACAACCCAATACAGACAAATCCTCTTTACCCATTGTACACAGATTAAGCTCCTTGTTTCCTACGTTTCAATGTTTCACACTTCATGTTACTGACCATTGTCCTCCCCCCACCGCTATTTCTTCGAATGGTCTGCTCTTCTTGGTCTCTTCATCACAACTGGCAGCATATTTTTGACACCAACGTCACTAGCAAACGGAAGCATGAACTTGAGGGCAACCTTACTGAATGTTCTTAAACATACTGTGGCAGACGATGTTTCACTGTTAGCTCCCTAATGGCCATCCTGTTCCACCCAACTTGAATTCCAATGTTTTCAGATAGTGGGTGAAGAATCGTTTGAATGTTGGGCCCTCTCCAAGCCCCAAGAATGGTTAGGTCTTAGCCAGTCATGGTGATTCCATTCCCCTTTGCAAAATACTCACTTTCTCATCCTTTTTTGGAACGAAAAATGGACCCAAGACACAGTTGTGGTCAATGACGCTCAAGGGAAAATTGGCTGGAAAGGATCTTCTTCAGAATAAAATAAACAGAGACATACAAAACTTCTTGCCTCTCCCCCATAGTTCCTGGTCTAGAAACTGGTGTGAGGACATTTGAGCAGCTACATGGCATTTGAGCAGCTACACCCATCTTACAACCATGAGGGAAAGGCAAAAAGATCCCAAATGCAGTCTGACATCTTGAAGCTCCTTAAATGGGCCTATATTCCCAATACATAGATACTCTATGTGTGTGTGTGCGCATGTGTCTGTAATGTTTGCCCAAGTATGTATATATAGCAACATTAAGGCATATAGTTAAGGCAAAATTTCATACAAAATGATGCCATTTTTGAAGAAGGAGAAAAGAAAGAAAAATTGCATCAATGAATAGAGCCAAATTAAAAAGTAGCCAGACTTTCCACAGCAGAACTCATCCACTGATACTAAATCATTGGAGAGTTTCTGGGTCATTCTCTCCTGTTTCCTTTCAGTAAAGTTTATGTTAATCTATGGGATATTAGTCAAATGTACAGCATTTAGTAGGAATAACTATGTTTCACATAGTAACAATAAAAGTAATTGTAAATGTGGGTGATAAAAGTGAAGGGAAAGAGAAAATCAGAGTCAAAAATGATAAGCATCGGACTCTTGATTTCAGCTCAGGTCATGAATCTCATGGTTCGGTTTGTGAGATCAAGCCCCCAGTCATACTCCATGCTGCTTGGGATTCACTCTCCCTGCCCCCCCCCGCCCCTCCCCCACTTTCATGTTCACTCTCTCTCAAAATAAATAGCCTTTAAAAAACGATACAGGGGCGCCTGGGTGGCTCAGTTGGTTAAGCATCTGACTTCGGCTCAGGTCGTGATCTCGCACTCCGTGAGTTTGAGCCCCGCGTCGGGCTCTGTGCTGACAGCTCAGAGCCTGGAGCCTGCTTCTGATTTTGTGTCTCCCTCTCTCTCTGACCCTCCCCCCATTCATGCTCTGTCTCTCTCTGTCTCAAAAATAAATAAAAAAGGTTAAAAATAAAAAAAAAAATTTTAAAACAAACAAACAAAAAAAAACAATACAATTAATCCCTGCTTTTCTACAAGAGACACTTCCAGCAACCACCAGGCACAAAGACCTAAAGCTGAAACTTACTGCTTCCAGCCCTTGCAAAAATATTTCCACCAACATGACTGTTGGTTGTATATACAATGAGGCAGACTACTGTTTTAAAAATTAGAGAAAAGGAGTGTTGTGTTTTTTTTTTAAGTTTATTTACTTTGAGAGGGAGAGTGTGCAAGCCAGGGAGGGGCAGAGAGAATCCCAATTTCTTCGAAATTGCCAGCTCAGTGTCAGCACGGAGCCTACCATGTGGCTCTAACTCACAAACCGTGAGATCATGACCTGAACCAAAATCAAGAGTTGGATACTTAACCAACTGAGCCACCCTGGAGCCCTGAAAAGGAGTTTTAAAGTATGAATGGGTTTTTGTCCTCACCCTACATCTTTCACCCTGACTCAGGGGTCACAACATGATAGGAATGGAAGGGTTAGAGGAAAAGAGCCAGATGTAGTCAGATTACTAATTTATTCCAATTTTAATATAATAGGTGGTTAATATGAGGAAGAGAGGTCTTCCTTTCTCATGGTTGTTCTCACAGCAAAGTGAAAGACCTCTTCTAAATACCTTCCTTATTTCTTACTGACAGCCTGGGGAGAAATACTAAATGGAACTGATGAAGTGAGGGCCAGGACCCTGGAGCGAAGGGCAGGGCAGCAAGGACAGTAAGGGAGGGACAGATGGGCTTCCTGATGTAAAATGGATGGTTTGTCTGTTAATGAGAGAAGGCACACAACTGTTTTGACCTGTCTTTTGACCTCAGTGGGTATGCTGATTGTGCAGGAGGAAGATCTTGTTTAGGGGCCCAATGGACCTAAATATTATATTGTCAGAGCTCTTCAACAGATAACAGGATTCATCTCTGATATTCATGAAAATGATCCTGGGCCTCCAAGAAAAGTTTCGGCTACACAGAAGGGTAGACATTTCAGAACATTTCTATCATTATTACACTATTACCACTACTATTATTCTCCACCCCGTCCTGCCCACTTCTTTCCTCTTCTACTTCATTTTGGTGCTTAAGGGAATAGTGTCGGTTTTCTGGAAAGTTCACTTTTGTAGAATAGTACATTTTGTAAGGCTGATTTTTAAAAACCTTCACAGTAGCTTATTCATTAAAAAAGGCTAATAAAGATGGAAGACAGAGATGAAATAATATGAGGATGTGGGTCCCTTGAACTGAAAGGAGGTCGAGCTAGTAAAATGCTCTAAGTAGGAAAAAAGAAAGGTGGTGACTATGCACAATCTCAAGCTGCACCATCCCTCCTCCATGCTCCCCAAACCTTTTATAACAAAAACAATGCAGGAGACACAGAGATTATGGCCTCTGAGACACTCTGTGTTGGATGTTTGATTGCAGCTGTCGAACTACTGATTAGCTTTGTGTGAGCAGGATGTCTACTTGGTTCCCTCCACCTATTGAACACAGATAACTTTCTCAGCTGAAAAATAAATGCCAGGGCTTACATCGCTACTTAATATTTAGCCTTAAAACAGTAAATGCTGTTTTTAGAAATAAACGAATTGCTAGAGTTAATACTGGTCTGCCTCATTGAGAGCTGGATTCAAATCCTAGCTACAATTTTGAAAAATGTTTCCAGAGCTCACAATTTTCTAAGTATATTAAACTGGTACCTCAGATAATTAGGATTTGAGGTTTTGCGGGCAATAGTATCAGTGATTAAAGCATTTCATTTTGGCTTAATTGTTAATGACTGAAGAACACTAATATTTTACAATTAAAATTATTGCATTGGTCAAACTTTTCAACAAATCTCAACAACTTAAAAAAAAGAATTAGTTGGGGCACTTGGGTGGCTCAGTTGGTTAAGCATCTGACTTCAGCTCAGGTGGTGATCTCATAGTTAGTGGGTTTGAACCCTGCACTGGGCTCTCTGTTGCCAGAACTGAGCCCGCTTCGGATCCTCTGTCTCCCTCCCTCCCTCCCTCTCTCTCTTTCAAAAATAAACATTAAATTTTTTTTTAAATGAATCAAATAGTTAATAAAATACAGCTAATATTCAGCACTTTCCATAAGCAGTAAACTTATCAAATTTCAGGATCAAAAACAACAGTATTTTGTATTTGAGTTAAATAATTTAACAGGTTAAATTAACAGGCTCTGGTTCAAGATGGTGACATATGAAGACCCTGAACTTACATGCTCCCACAGAAACACTGAACGTACAGTTGCATATGGGATAATCTCCTGTGAGAAAAATTTAAAAAACGAGCCGAGCAACTCCTACACATCACACTAATGAGAAAAAAACCCCACACCGAAACAGGTAGGAGAGTATGAGACTCGGTCTCACCATAAACCCCAGCCCCCCTGCCATGATCCCCGATTGGGAAGGAACTAGAAACTAGGAGATTCTCCCTGAGGAGTAAAGAGCTGCAACCCCATGTCACGGACCGCCCCCCCCCCCACTTTAAAACTTGCACCTGAGAGATGAGCCCCCAAAATTCTAGTTTTGAAAACCAATGGGATTCCCATCCACGAGATCCACAAGGCTATGGAGAGCTGGGAAACAGCACTAAAAGGGTTCACTCAGGGACACAACTCTAGGGGCCTACCTGCCACCATATTCTCCAGGGGTAGAAGTTCTGCCTCACTCCAGCTTACCAGCCTCTCCCCAAAAGAAGCTTGTACCCTGCAGTGCCTAATTTTCTGTGGCTGCCACCAGGGTGCATCTCTTGATCCCCCGACCTAGTGGCCAGCAAGACTTCCGTCTGCGGTTCCCACAGAACTGTAACCAATGGAAAGAAAGTTCTTAGCTGGCCACCACCCCCAAGGCACAGGCAACAGAGCAAGGAACTCAGTCTATGAAAGGCCAATCAGCTTATCTTCACAGCTGCAGCCTGAGGGGCGGGCCTCTAATTAAACACACACCTAAGGCCCTACTATAATCCTATACAGAGACCTCAGCAGGCAGCTATTTTGGCATTCTCCCTGTGCCACGCTCCAAAGTGCCAGCATCTCCCAGAAGGGAACTTTTATATGTGTCTGGTGCCCCAGTTTCTGCGGCTGCCACCCAGGGAATGCATCTTGATTGCCTAGCTCTGGTGGCCAACAGACCCTGCGTTCCTTAGTCCCACAGAACTGTAAGAAATGGAGAGACAATTCTTGGCAAGCTACCATTCCCAGGGTACTGTGCACAGAGTAGACTAAAAAATATCCCCAGTCTTTCTGTAAAAGAGGTCTAATTGCTTGTCCCAGAGTTTCAGCCTGAGGAGTGGTCTTATGGTTTAGTACACATCTAAGTGCTCCTGAGATACACTCCAGGGACAGAGGCTGCTGAATGCATCTTTGTGTTCTCTGTCTTACTCCAGGTCACTGGAATTTCCTGGGGAAGAGTTTATACACTTATCTGGCATCCTGAGTTTTTTGAGATTGCTGCCCATAAGATGCCTCTAGAATACTTAGCTATCATGGCCAGTGTGACTTACTCTTGAAGTCCCACAACACTGCACCTATATTGCCATACTTTAAAAGTGGCTGTCTGAGGGTCTGGCTTCTAATCAGCCTGAATCTAGGTGCTAATATCCATCCTTTTGGGACACTGACAGGTCTTGGACACCCTCAACTACTGGGGGCTGCTAAAACAAAAGACGTTTGCTTAGGCAAAAACAAAGGCTTGAGAGACAACTAGGAGCTGGGGCAGCGTTGAATAATAAGGTTCATCTATGTGAGGCCACTCCTTCAAGAATGGGACAGCTGGATATTTTGTCTAATGAATAAAAACCTCAGCGAGACAAAGAAAATGAAGAAACAGAAAACCACTTCCAAACAAAAGAACAATATTTTTATATTTATATATATATATATTATATATATAATTAAATTTAAAAATTTAATAATTTAAGTTTTTAAATTTTAAATTTTAAATTTAAATTAAATTTAATTAAAATTTAATTTAAATTAATTAAAATTAATTTAAATTTAATTTAATTTAAATTTTAAATTTAAATTTAATTTAATTTAAATTTTAAATTTAAATTTAAATTTTAAAAATTAATTAAAAAATTAAAAAATATATATTTTATATATTTTATAACCTCAGAAAAAGTCCTTAATGAAATGCAGAAAAATGACTTCCCTGATAAAAAGTTCAAAATAACTGCCATACAGATGCTTGCCAAACTCAGGAGAGGAATGGATGAGCACAGTGAGAACTTCAACAAAGAGATATAAAATGTATGAAAGTACCACAGAGAACTCAGAGCTGAGGAATACAATAACTGAACTGAAAAATACACTAACAGGGTTCAACAGCAGACTAGCTAGATGAAACAGAAGGCAGGATCAGTGAACTCAAAATTAGGGCTGTGGAAGTCAATGAATCAGAATAGCAAAAAGAAAAAATAATGAAAAAGAGTGAAGATAGCTTAGGGGATTTATGGAATAACATCAAGTGGACCAACAGTCACAATATAGGGATTCCAGAAGGAGAAGAAAGAGAGAAAGGGGAAGAACATTGAGGGAATAATCGTTAAAAACTGGCTTAATCTGGGGAAGGAAAATTCAGATATCTCCCAAGAGAGTTCCAAAAAAGATGAACCCAAAGAAACCCACTAAAACACATTTGTTAAAACAAAGGACAGAATCTTTTTTTAAAAAAAGTATTTATTTATTTATTTTTGAAAGAGAGAGAGAGAGTGCAAGTGGGAGAGGGGCAGAGAGAGAGGGAGACAGAGAATCCCAAGCAGGCTCCACACTGACAGCACAGAGCTCAATGCAGGGCTTGGATCCATGAACATTGAGATCATGACCTGAGCTGAAATTAAGAGTTGGATGCTCAACCAACTGAGACACCCGGGGGTCCAAAAGATAAGGACAGAATCTTACAAGCAGCAAAACAGCTTGTTGCATGCAGGTCAATAAAGGTAAACATACAGTAGAATTCAGAATCTAATGTTGGAAAAGTGATGGATTAATCACTTATAAAGCTAGTATGAAGATTAAAAGACAAAGACAGTAAAAACAACTATAGCTACAATAATTAGTCAGGGGTGCATAAAATAAAAGATATAAAACCCAAACCAAACAAAACCATAAAACATGGTGTAGTAAAAATGTGGAACTTTAAAATGCTTTCAAATTTAAGTTATCAACTTAAAATAGACTTATAAATATAAATTATTTTATGTAAGCCTCATGGTAAGCTCAAAGCAAAATCCTATAGCAGATACACAAAAGATAAAAAGAATGGAATGATGGCATACTACTACAGAAAATCACAAAATGATAAAGGAATAGAATAAGAAAAGAAATAAGGAACTATGAAACAGCCAGGAAACAGCAAAATGGCAATAAATACACACCTATCAATTAATGAAATGTAAATGGACTAAACTGTCCACACACAAGACACAGAGTAGCCAAATGGATTAAAAAACAATACCTATCTAGATGGTGTTTATAAGAGACGCACTTCAGATGCAAGAACACACACAGACTCAAAGTGAAGGGAAAAGATAATGAAAGTGAAACCATGGAAAATGGAAACCAAAAGATATCTGGAGAGGTTATACTTATATAAGAAAAAATAGGTTTTAAAACAAAGACCATAATTAGAGACAAAGAAGGGCATTACATAATAACAAAAGGGTCAATCCAATAAGAATATATAACATCTGTAAATGTTTACATATCCAACATAGGAGAAACTAACATACAAAATAAATATTAACAAGTCTGTTAGGGAGAAATAAACAGCAAACCAGTAATAGTAGGGGACTTTAACACCTCACTTAAAACAATGGATAGGACTAGACAGAAAATAATAAGCAAACATCAGCCTCAAATGACATGTTAGACAAGACAGACTTAATGGATACATACAGAATATTCCATTCAAAAGCAACAAACATTTTTCTCAAGCACATATGGTACATTCTCCTCAATCAATAATACATTAGGCAACAAAACTAGTCTTAATAAATTTAAGAAGAGTGAAATTGAGCATTTTTTCTAATCACAATAGTATAAAAATAGAAATATATTACAGGAGAACTTGAAAATTTACAAATATGTGGAGATTAAACATAATGCTAGCGAATAACCACTTTGTCATAGAAGAAATCAAAAGAGAAATTAAAAAATACCTTGAGACAAGTGAAAAAAAAAACTCACACCAAAACTTATGATATGAAGCACAAGTAGTTCTAAGAGTAAAGTTCATAGAGATAAATACCTGTATCAAGAAACAAACAAAACAACCTCAAACTGTCTAACTTTACATCTCGAGGAACTAGAAAAAAAAAAAGAACAAATGAAGTCCACGGTTAGTGAAGAAAGGAAATAACAAAGAAAAAGGAGGAAATAAATGATAATAAAGAGAATACAATGACAATAAAAAAGATCTATGAAACTATGAGCAGATTCTCTGAAACTAAAGAGAGATAAACTTTTAGCTAGACTCACCAGAAACAAAAAGAGAGGACTCAAATCAGAAATGAAAGAGGAGACATTAAAACTGTTACTACAAAAATACAAAAGATCAGAAGAGACTACCATGAACAATTATACATAACAAAATCTGACAATCTAGAAGAATGGATAAAGTCCTAGAAACACACAACCTACCAAAAAAAAAATCAGGAAGAAAAAGAAAATTTGAAAAGACCAATCACTAATAAGGAAATTGAATCAGTAATCAAAAATATCCCAATAAACAAAAGTCCAGGACCAGATGACTTCTCTAGTGAATTCTACCAAACATTTAAAGAAGAATTAATACCAATCCTTTGTGGACTTTTCCAAATAACAGAAAGGACAGAAGACTTCCAAACTTATTTTATGAGGCCGGCACTACCCTCATACCAAAACCAGACAATGACACTCCAAGGAAAGAATTTCACAGACCAATATCCCTGAAGCATATAGATGCAAAAATTCTCAACAAAATTAGCAAACCAAATTCAACAATACCTTAAAAGAATCATACACCACAATCAAGTAGAATTCACATCAGGGATGCAAGATCGTTCAACATCCACAAATCAATCAATGTGATACACCATATTAACAAAATAAAGAATAAAACTCAGGGAGCCTGGGTGGCTCAGTTGTTTAAGTGTATGACTTTGGCTCAGGTCATGAACTTACGGCTGGTGGGTTTGAGCCCCACATCAGGCTCTGTGCTGACAGCTAAGAGCCTGGGGCCTGCTTCAGATTCTGTATCTCCCTCTCTCTCTGCTTCTTCCCCACTCACACTGTCTCTCTGTCTCTTAAAAATAAATATAAAAAAAAAAAAAAAAGACTCATGTGATCATTTCAATAGATGTAAAAAAAGAGCATTTGATAAAATTCAACAACCATTTATAATAACAACTCTCAACAAAGTGGCAGAGAAGACTGTACCTGAATATAATAAAGGCCATATATGCCAAGTCCACGGCTAACATAATCACAGGTAAAAGATCAGTAACAAGCAAGGCCCACTCTTGCTACTTTTATTCAACATAGTATTAGAATTCCTAGCTACACCAGTTAGGCAAGAAAAACAAAAAAAGGCATCTAAATTGGCAAAGAAAACGTAAAACCGTCACTATTTGCAGATGGCATGCTATTATATACAGAAAACCCTGAAGACTCTATGAAAAACTGTCAGAAATAATGAATTCATTAAAGTTGCAGGATACAAAATCAATATACGAAAATCTGTTACATTTCTATACACCAATAAACAAACTGTCAGAAAGAGAAATTAAGAAAACAGTCCCATTTACGAGTGCATCAAAAAAGGCTAAAATACCTAGGAATGAATTCCTAAGGAGGTGAAGGGCTTGTACACTGAAAACTATAAGGCACTGATGAAAAAATTGAAGAAGACAAATAAATGGAAAGATACCTTGCTCATGGATGGGAAGAACAAATATTGTTAAAATGTCCATATTACTCAAAGCAATCCACAGATTCAATGCAATCACTATCAAAAGTCCAATGGCATTTTTCACAGAAACAGAATAATCCTAAAACACTCTATAGAACCAAAAAAGACTCAATAGCCAAAGCAATCTTGAGAAAGAGGAACAAAGCTGGAGGTACCACACTCCCTGATTTCAAATTGTATAACAAAGCTATACTAACCAAAGCAGTATGGTATAGGATATTAAAAAAAAGACACACAGAGCAATGGCACAGAATAGAAAGCCCAGAAATAAACCGATATGTAAATGGTCAATTAATTTATGACAAAGGAGCCAAGAATATACAATGGAGGAAGGAGAGTTTCATCAATAAGCGGTGTTGGGAGAACTGGACAGTCACATGCAAAAGAATGAAACTAGACCACTATCTTACACCATACACAAAAATGAACTCAGGATTAAAGACATGACTGTACAACCTAGAAACATAAAACTCGGAGAAGAACACATGGTGGTAAGCTTCTTGACATCTTCACAATGATTTTTTGGATTTGACACCAAAAGCTAAAGTGACAAAAACTAAAATAAGGAAGTGGGACTACATCAAACTAAAAAGCTTTTGCACAGTAAAGGAAACCATCAACAAAATGAGAAGGTAATCCACTGAATGGGATTAAATACTTTCAAGTCTTATATTTGATAAGGGGTTAATATCCAAAATATATAAAGAGCTTATACAAATCAATAGCAAAAGAATAATCTAATGAAAAAATGGGCAGAGGATCTAAATAGACATTTTTCAAAGATGATATAAAGATAGCCAACAGGTACATGAAAAAATGCTCAATATCATTAATCATCAGGGAAATGCAAATGAAAACCAGAATGAGTAGCACCTCATACCTGTTAGAACAGTCATTATCAAAAAGACAAGAAACAACAAGTGTTGGTAAGTGGAGAAAACAGAATCCTTGGGCACCACTGGTAGGAATGCAAGTTGGTGCAGCCATGAGGGAAAACAATTTGACGGTTCCTCCAAAATTAAAAATAGAACTAGCACACTGATCCAGCAATTCCACGTCTGGGTGTTCATCTGATGAAAATGGAAAAACTTAAAAAGATATACCCACTCCCACATTCACTGAGCATCATTTATAAAAAATATACCCACTCACGTTCACTGGATTATTTACAATAGCCAAGATATATAAATAACTTAAATGTCCACCAATGAATGAACGGATAAAGAAAACATATATACACAGCAGGGTATTTTTCAACCATATAAAAAAGAAGGAAATCTTCTCGTTTGTGACAACATGGATGGGCCCTGACAGCACCATGGTACATGAAATGTATCAAAGAAAGACAAATACCACAGGATTCTAGTTACATATGGAATCTAAACAAGCAAACAAACAAACGGGAAAAACCAAAACCCAAAACCGAACTTACAGATACAGACAACAGACTGGTAGCTGCCAGAGGCAGGGGATTAGATGGTGGGCAAAATGGGTGAAGATGGTCAAAGGATGCAAACTTCCAGTTATAAAATAAATGAATATAGATGTAAAATACATAGCTTCGTGACTACAGCTAATAATACTATTGCATATTTGAAAGCTTCTAAAAAAATAGGTCTTAGAAGTTTTTATCACAAGAAGAAAATTTTTCGTAACTATGCATGGTGACAGATGTTAACCAGATTTATTGTGATCATTTGCAGTATATAAATATTGAATAATTATGTTGCACATCTGAAATATAATGTTAAATGTCAATATACCTCAATTTAAAAAAAAAGCTAAATTAAGGATACCAACAACCTATGCCTATATGAGGTCCTAAAAGCTTCTTTTAACCATAAGTTTCCATTTCATATGTAAGAAAATCCACTTTCTCTAGGTAAGACTGAGGAATTTCTACATAAGGTTTCTAATCTATCCCACCACTGAAATTGGAGTGTCTAGTTACATGGCAATATTCTAGTTAGGACTATTCTTTTTGTGAAATTGTTTTAAAAAGCAAACCATGAGCTGTGAAGAATATACAGGCACACCATGTTTTATTGTGCTTTGCTTTCTTGCACTTTGCAGATACTGCCTTTTTTTTTTTTTTTTTTTTTTTTTTTTTTTTTTTTTTTTTTTACAACTTGAAGGTCTGTGGCAATCCTGTGTTGAGCAAGTCTACTGGTGCCATTTTTTCCCAATGGTATTTTTCACTCCGTGTCTCTGTGTCACATTTTGGTAATTCTTGCAATTTTTCAAACTTGTTCATCATATATTCACACATTTCCTTTGTTATGGTGATCTATGATTTTTGAGGTTACTACTGTAACTTTTAGGGCACCATGAACACGACCATGTAAGAGAGGAAACTTAATGGATAAATGCTGTGTCTTGTGACTGTTTCACCCACTAGCCATTCATCCATCTCTTTCCCTCTCTTCAGGCCTCCCTATTCCCTGATATGTAACAATATTGAAATTAGACCAATAAATAACCCTACAATAGCCTCTAAGTGCTCAAGTGAAAGGTATAGTCACAATAAATCAAAAGGTAGAAATGATTAAGCTTAGTGAGAACGTATGTTGAAAGCTGAGACAGGCTGAAAACTAGGCCTCTTGCACCAAATATTTAGCTAAATTGTGAATGTAAAGGAAACGTCCTTGAAGGAAATTCAAAGTGCTACTCCAGAGAACACTCAAGTAATAAGAAAGCAAAACAGCAATGATATTGCTGATATGGAGAAAGTTTTAGTGGTCTGGAGAGATCAAACCAGCCACAACATTCTCTTAAGCCAAAGCCTAATCCACACCAGGGCCCTAACTCTCTTCAAGTCTATGAGGGCTGTGAGAGAGGTGAGGAAACTGCAGAAGAAAAGTCTGAAGCCTGCAGATGTTGGTTTATAAGGTTTAAGAAAAAAGGCTGGCTCCATAACATCAAAGTGCAAGGTGAAGCAGCAAGCACTGACACAGAAGCTGCAGTAAGGTTTCCAGAAGATCTAGCTAAGATATTTGATAAAGGTGGCTGCACTAAACAACAAATTTTCAGTGTACATGAAACAGTCTTCTATTGGAAGAAGATGCCATCTACTACTTTCATAGTACAGAGAAGTCAATGCCTGTTTTCAAGGCTTCAAAAGACAGGCTTTCTTGTTAGGGGCTAATGCAGCTGGTGACTTTAAATTGAAGCCAATGATCATTACCATTAGAAAATCCAAGGGTTCTCAGGGAGCCTGGGTGGCTCAGTTGGTTAAGCATCCGACTTCGGCTCTGATCACGATCTCATGGTTAGTGAGTCTGAGCCTCGCATTAGGCTCTGTGCTGACAGCTCAGGGCCTGGAGTCTGCTTTGGATTCTGTGTCTCCCTCTCTCTGCCCCTCCCCCACTCACACCCTGTCTCTCTCAAAAATAAATAACCAGTAAAAAAAAAAAAAATCCTAGGGTTCTCAAGAATTATGGGAAATCTACTCTGCCTGTGCTCTATAAACGGAACAAGTCCAAGATGATAGCACATCTGTTTAAAACATGGATTACTAAATATTAGAAGTCCATTGTTGAGACCTACCCTGAGACCTGCTGAGAGAAAAAGATTCCTTTCAAAATATGATTGCTCATTGATAATGCATCTGGTCACCCAAGAGCTCTGATGGAGATGGACAATGAGATTGATGCTGTTTTCATACCAGCTAACACAACATCCATTCTGTAGGCCATGGGTCAAGTATTTTGGACTTTCACGTCATGTTACTCAAGAAATATGCTTCACAAGTCTAAGGCTGCCACGGATAGTAATTCCTCTGATGGATCTGGGCAAAGTAAATTAAAAACCTTCGGGAAAGCTTCACCATTCTAGATTTCATTAAGAATATTTATAATTCATGGTAAGAGATAAAAATACCAACATTAACAGGAAGTCTGGAAGGACTCTGAGGGGTTCAATGGAGGAAGTAACTGCAGATACTGTGAAAAAGGCAAGAAAACTAGAATCGGAAGCCTGAACATGTGGCTAAATTGTTGCAATCTTGTGATAAAACCTGAATGGATGAGGAGTTGCTTTTTATGGGTGAGTAAAGAATTTCTTGGGGCACCTGTGTAGCTCAGTCGGTTAAGTGTCTGACTCTTGATTTTGGCTCAGGTCATGATCTCACAGTTTCATGAGTTCAAACCCTGCACTGGGCTCTGCGCTGACAGTGAGGAGCCTGCTTGGGATTCTCTCTCTCCCTCTTTGCCCCTTCCCCACTCACACTCTCTGCCTCTCTCAAATAAAATAAAACTTAAAAGAAAGTGTTTCTTGAGATGAAATCTACTACTGGTGAAGAGGCTGTGAAGATTGTTGAAATGACAACAAAGGACTCAGAATATTACATAAACTTAATAAAGCAGTGGGGGGCTTTGAGAGAATTAACTCCAGTTTTGAAAGAAGTTCTACAGTGGGTAAAATGCTATCAAACAGCATCACCTGTTACAGAGAAATCGCCCCTATAAGGAAGAGTCAATCCATGAGGCAAACTTCACTGTTGTCGTATTTGAAGAAATGGCCACAACCACACCAAAGTTTAGCAACCCCCACCCTGATCAATCAGCAGCCATCAACATCAAGGCAAGACCCTCTACCGGCAAAAGGATTACAACTCTCTGAAAGCTCAGATGATGAGCTTTTTAAGAAATAAGGTATTTTAGCATTTTTTAGCAATAAGGTACTTTTAAATTAAGGTATGTACATTGGTTGTTTTGTTTTTTTTTTTCAGACATAATGCTATTTAAGTCTTAACAGACTATAGTGTAATCATAACTTTTATATGCACTGGGAAACCAAAAAATTAATTTGAGTCTCTTTATTTGCAGTATTTGCTTTATTGCAGTGGTCTGGAACCAAACCTGCAACATCTCTGGAGTATGCCTAAACTGTCAGATGACAATAAATCTATATAATATACATTTTAATGTTCTGATGAATCAAATTCTAAATCAGTTTAACACTTTGATTTGCCTTTAGATAGTTTCTTCTTAACAACTGAATTAGTGGGGCACCTGAGTGGCTCAAATGGTTAAGTATCTGGCTCTTGATATTGGCTCAGGTCATGATCTCACCATTGATGGGTTCAAGGCACTTATTGGGTTCAGCACTGACAACATGGAGCCTGCCTGGGATTCTCTCTCTCCCTCGCTCTCTGCCCCTCCCCCACTTTCCTGGGTGCAATCCCTCTCTCTCTCTTTCAAAATAAATAAATAAACTTAAAAAACAAAGAACTGAATTAGGACTAAGAAAAGGGAAGAATTGTACTTTGTGCTCATGTTTACTTTTGGAACCATTCTTAAACACCCTATGCTTTTTTGAATTTTCTGGTCATGATCCCTGGTCTGAAGTAACCTTTCTACACACACCTGGCATGATTCTGAACTTCTAGTGATGTTGTCTGGCTTAGCAGCAGAGAAGAGTGGAGGAGTGTTTGGCTTTTTCCAAGAAAAGGCTACTGGATTCCTTCACTGTCAATTCAGGTTGTTCTGGGTTTATCCCAAATAACACATATTCATTTTCTTTTTGTGTATAATGATTCAAGCTGTCTCCAGATCATCTCCAGATTTGATTCTCAAGTTATATACTAGTTATATCTGCCTCTAAGTCAGTCAAATACCTAACAGGAGGGGAAAAGGAAAAGTGGGAACTTTAAGAGAATGGGAAAGAAAAGCATTAGTTTGCAGGAAATTCTGTACACATGATATTGTAGAATAGGGATTTCTTGGATGCCAGACACTTGGATAGAAATTCTAAGTATATTTTATTTTGCACAGTTCTTTGTCATAGGAGAAGATGTCTCCAGGCCTCGGCACATTTACAAACATCTCCCTAATGAAATCTCAGTTGGTTATTAAAATAAAATGTTTTGAAGTCTCCAATATTTCAAAGCAGAAAGCATGGTGAGTATGAATTTTCAGCCTTTAGCCGTGAGTATGTAACATATCACACAAAATGGTCTGTCAACACTGATTTCTGCATGGCTGCATATCTAAGCTTATACAAAAGAACAAGATGTCTATCAACATTTTGTAGCCTGACATCTGTAGCCTACTATTATCACTACCCCCATTTCTGATATTTAGCCCACTGGAGTTAATACGTATACGTTCTAGGAACCCTAGGGTGATGTGAATGAAAACAAAAACTTGTAATTGGTCAGTGGTTTTGCTGTTAATATGTTTTTTTCCCTTACCATCTTTTTAAGGTAGAGAAAGGAAAAAAGAATATAAAGAATTCACTTGTAGTTTTTTGCAAGCTTTGTGAGTTGCTTATTTCAGAAACTTTTTATATGTAAGGTAACAATGGATTTATTGTTAACATTCTCTTATAATAAGAAAACAATGATAGCTAATATTAGCTGAGTACTTGCCCCATGGCATGTTCTAGGACAGCACATTATTTCACATGACCACCATTCTATGGAGTAGGTACTGTCATAATTCCCTTTTACTGAAGAAGAAACTTAGGGGCAGTGGGATGCTTATCCAAGGTCACCTCGTTTGTCAGTGGTAGAGATTCTGTCTCTGTCCTATACTGCCTCTGAGGCAGAAAAAAATCTTCCTTTAAAAAGAAGGTCCATTCTACATAGCAAAGGAAATAATGAGACTAAAATGCGATCTATGGAATAGGAGAAGATATTTGAAAATGACATACATATCCAGTAAAGGGTTACTATCCAAAATATATAAAGACTTATAAACTCAACACCCCCAAATCAAATAATCCAATTAAAAAGTGGGCAGAAGACATGGACAGAAATTTTTCCAAAGAAGACATACAGATAGCCAACAGACACATGGAAAGATGCTCAACATCACTCAACACCAGAGAAATGCAAATCAAAACTACAATGAGATGTCACCTCACACCTGTCAGAATGGCTAAAATCAACAACACAAGAAACAACAGGTAGGTGTTGGCAAGGATATGACGAAAAAGAACACTCATGCACTGTTGGTGGGAATACAAACTGGTGCAGCCACTCTGGAAAACAGTATGGAGGTTCCTCAAGTTAAAAATAGAACTACCCTATGATCTAGCAATTACACTACTGGGTATTTCCCCAAAGATTACAAAAACATGAATTTAAAGGGATACATGCACCCCAAGGTTTATAGAATCATTATTTACAATAGCCAAGATACGGAAGCAATTCGAGTACCCAACAGTTGACAAATGGATAAGGAAGAGTTGTATGTATATACAATGGAATATTAATCAGCCACCAAAAATAATGAAATCTTGCCATTTGCAATGACACGGATGGAGCTACAGAGTAAGATGCTAAGTGAAATAAGTCAAAGAAAGACAAATACCATATGATTCCAGTTATATGTGGAATTTAAGAAACAAAACAAACAAGGGAAAAAGAGAGGGAGGGAGGGAAAGAGAAAGGAGAGAGAGAAAAACCAAGAAAAAGACTCTTAACTACAGAGAACTGATGGTTACCAGAGTGAGTGGGGGATGGCTGAAATAGGTGATGGGGATTAAGGAGTACATTTGTTATGAGCAGTGAGTGACATATAGAATTGGTGAATCAGTATATTGCGCACCTGAACCTAATATAACATGTATATTAACTATACTTGAATTTATTTTTATTTTTTTATATATATTTTTTATACTCGAATTTTAATAATTAAAAAAGAAGGTCCAAAGCCATAAATTTGCATCTATTTAAAAATGGTGGACTGAGGGGCGCCTGGGTGGCTCGGTCTGTTGAGCGTCCAACTTTGGCTCAGGTCACAATCTCGCTGTTCATGAATTCGAGCCCTGCATCGGGCTCTGTGCTGACAGCTCACAGCCTGGAGCCTACTTCGGATTCTGTGTCTCCCTTTCTCTCTGCCCCTCCCCTGCTCATGCTCTGTCAAAAATAAAAAAAAAAAATTTTTAAATAAAAATAAAAATGGTGACTGAATGGATGCATTTATTTTTGCTCATTCCCTTAAATCCTAAATAAAGGGAGGGGGGAGGGAGGCAGAGAGAGAGAGAGAGAGAGAAAAGAAGTAAAATGTTGTAAGTCCATTGGAATAAAAAGTGAATGGATGAGTCGTCATCAACTTAGCAGGAGTGGAAAATGGAAATCTAAGTGCTACAGAAGGTGAAGCACACAAGAAGGAAGCTAACTTGAGCAACAGAAAACTTGATCACTAGAATCCTCTGAAGGTGGGAGAAAGGGATGGAGCTGAATTTAAGAGGATTGGTTCAAAGTCTGTAGGAGACCAGCCATCTCCACTCATCCCCCTACTCTTGCAGCTGGTCCACCATTCCTCCTCCACCATGTTAGGAGACAGGAGGCTTCCATTATAGAGTCACAGAGCCAGTGGGAAACAGATCCAGAAACACCTGGTACAACAGAATGAAGATGCAAAAGAAGAGGTTGAAAATGAGGACACAGAATTAAATGAATGCATCTACTAAATGATGAAAGACAGCCCCTTCCCCTCTTCAGCTCCCAAATGCTGTCCACTGAGCAAATACCAGTCCTGTCCACAGTTTCCCAAGGAAGAAAATCGAGTGCCTTTCTTTCTGGCACAACTGATTAACCTCTGAGAAAAGACCTATAGATATTAGCATCTGGGGTCCTTGTTCAATCTTAGGGTAATGCCTACCAGCTGACAAATCCCAACCAATCACAGTTCCCAGTCAATTTGTTGGTGCCAAAGACCCTCAAACATGAAATTCAGTCCAAATAAATACTGAGAAGAAAAGGAACTTGAATAGAGACAATACATGGAATGGAGTGAGGGAGCTAAATTATAACAACAGTCACCCTACCCCAAAAAAGTAAACTCCAATGATTGACATCTGTAAAGAGATGGATGCCATAAAAAAATTAGACAATGAAAGAAAGTCTTGGGGAAAAAATAAGACAGAAATAAATTCAGCAGAACATTTGGAAGACAAAGGTGAAGAGATCTACAGAAAGTGCAGTGAAAATTGGCAAGAAAACGAAAACATCAGTTTAGGAGTTCTAGCATCAGGGTAACATACAAGTTTCAGGAAGAGAGAACAGAGAAAGTGAAGAGGAAATAAAATATAATAAGGAAAATTTTCCTGAATGTATACATAGATTTAAGATTGAATGTATACATAGCTTTAAGATTGAAAGGGCCACTAAATATCCTCTACCGTATCTGAAAAATACTGTATATCTTCGAAGAAACTTCAGGGTACCAGGGATAAAGAGAAGATTTTATGTATTCTAGGAGGAAAAAAAGTCACACACAAAGGACCAGAAGGCAGACTGTCACTGGACTCCTCAAACACAAGAAACTGTAAGAATCTAAAGCAATTCTTTGAAAATTCTTGGGCCAAATCTAGAATTCTAAACCCAGCCAAACTATCACTTCAGTGTGAGGATAGAATAAAAAATTTTTCAGAGAAGTAGGGTCTAAAAAAGACTTTGTCCTACACTCTTTCTCTGAGAGCTACTGGAAGGTGTGCTTCTGGTAAATAAGAGAATAAAACAAAAAAGTGAAACAGATGGCCTTTAGGAATCAAGTGAGCTGGCCTAGGAAAAAAGGGGAAAACCACTTCCAGGATGACACTTAAGGGAAGTTTTAGGGTACCGGCTGTATGGCTGTGCGCTAAGCCTTGAGACGGTCAAGAAGGGGCAGAGGATGGGGAATTCCAAGAGGGAGACCTTCTGCATTTCAGAGACACTCCTTTTGCAGCAGGAAGATGTCATGAGAAAAACAATATTTAAGAAGATGCTGACTAGGGGCACCTAGGTGGCTCAGTCGGTTAAGCATCCAACTTAGGCTCAGGTCATGATCTCCTGGTTTGTGGGTTTGCTGGGCTCTGTGCTGACAGCTCAGAGCCTGGAGCCTACTTTGGATTCTGTGTCCCCCACTCTCTCTGTTCTCCCCCGCTCATGCTCTGTCTCTCTCTCAAAAATAAACAAACTTAAAAAAAAAAGGCTGACTAGGTGCACTGATGGTCCCAATGAGGCCCGACCAAAAACAGAAAAACAAAAAAAAAACAAACAACCAAAAACAAAACAAAACAAGACCAAGACTGGAAAATAAAGCAGAAATGTGCCAAATATGTCAATAATAATTAATAATGATCGCTTGTATTTGTACAAAGCCTCTGAAGTAATTTTTTGTACTAAAGGAATAATCCTTTATTTTAAAATGTCATATCAATATGAAACATGACCAGGTTACATAACCAGGAGCAGTAAGAGTTTCTGGAGAAAAAAAAAATGTCAAAAATGTTTACTTGTCCTAAATACAGGATGACAACAATGGCTTCTATCAGAATAAATATCCAAACTATTACTTGCCTTTATTAGGGTGGAGTGCTTGGTTCAAGGTAAAATCTCTTGGCTTATGACTGTATATAGTGGTTTCTCAATTTTTATAAATTCCATGATAATCCTATTCTACCTTTAAACAGTGTACTGAAGCACATGCTGAATTCACCAGAACCTAGAAATGAGTAGTTTGTTTCCTAGAATAAAAAATACTGATGTTTATAAATTTCCTCTGAAAATAGATCATGGAGGAAATTTGACATGAGGGGGGAAAAAAGACCTATTCATCTGGGCTTATATCTGACAGACTGCTCATAAACCAAGGGGAATGCAGTTAGCAAGAGGAACATGTCTATTTTCTCATATCATCTGAAATTTACTTATTCTTGTTGACCTGGAGTATATAATTCAGACTGATATGGATCTGGAAGAAGGACATGAATTCAAAATTTTCATTTATACATCCATAGACATCTACAAAGTTGGGGTAACTTCTGGTCCCTTTTCAGAGGTTACACTCTTACGAAAATGTCAATTTAACTCAAACCAACCTCCCACCCAGCCCCATGACACAGACTTGGAGTCGCAGCATGGGCTCCCCCCAAATACTCCAGATTCTCAGATGTCTCCCACTAGCATGGACCCTTTGCATTCTCCTCACTCCATCCAAATCCAGATGTCTATGTTTGATGCCCTGAGCTGGACCTAGGTTCCAGTCTGCTTATTTGCCTGCCTGCATTTCATCTACTCCAAGATCTTCCCGTATGAGAAGACAGCAGATCAGCTACAGCACCAGATACAAGCAAACGCAGAACTGCCGCTTATGGGATAGCACCAGGCAGAACTGTAGAGTCAACAGCTTTTGTTCATTAGTTATGATGCAAAATAACAACATGCAAATTTCTCTCCAGCTAACAGCATGGTGAAATGGGGACGGGGTCCCTCAAGTAAAAGGATGTTCTGGAGCCATCCAGTTGCTTTTAGAAACCTCTGCCAATTTTTGGTAAAAACAAAAAATTCTTTATTTCTAATAAGGCAGCTGTTTAGTATCAGAAAAATTTAATGACACAACTAAATATAATTCTGCTTTCTAATGGTAGAATAATTAGAACAAACATGCAGTGAAACTCTTGATGTTATTCCAGAATGCTTCATCATGAATAATCCTCTCCTCTATGTGAAAAGTTGCTTTGTGGTAGAATACAAATAAATGTGAACATTTTGCATTTCTTTTAAAGGATGCCCTTTGAAGAAAGCAAGAGCTATGAAGGAAAGAAGGGCACAAGACATGAAAACACAATCATCCAGAGCAAGGATTTACCTCTGTGGCTAAAAGTATTTGGAAGTCCAAACTATAAACTCTGTTTTAGAAAGTACAGAGAAGAAAAGACGTTTTTACTTTGCAGTGCTTTGTACTGAGGCCATCTTTTATGGCTTTTTTTTTTTTTTTTTTTGCTATAAACATTGCATTTAATGATACATTCCTGAAACCAGATGGCATATGAACTATTTCAACAAAGAAAAAAACAAGGACAAGAAAATATTTTGCAGTCTTTCCAAAAATCTTTCACAACCTTCACATTTAATGGCAATTACTAGGAAAGCAGCAAGTTTAAAATTATAGCTGAGGCATATAATTACCCATATTTGACCTATTTACAAACTCTTTTGAAGAAAAAGAATACCAGATAGCTGCACCTACTCTTTTTGGTTCCTGACATATATAATGAAGCAAAAATATTTGGATGGTAGGTTAGTGATTCCACGGTTCTACTAGCCTCATATCAGGAGGCTTGCAGCTGGAGTCCCTCACTACCTACTGTAGATACATACATCATTCAACTTAAATAAAAAAACAGATGTAAAGAACATTGTGAAATGGAGGAGGGCACAGAGCAAATACATTTCTAAGGTTTCTGAATTGAGATGGGGTAGAGAAAAAGTGGGAATGTGGATGCAGAAATTAAATAGATGGATATATTTCCTAAGGTATTTCGCTGAGTGTCATCAAAAACCTTTACAATCAATGTGTGTACTTAAAAAAATTTTTTTGTGATGTTAATTTTTCAGAGAGATAGAGCATGAGCCAGGAAGGGGCCGAGAGAGAGGGAGACACAGAATCTGAAACAGGCTCCAGTCTCTGAGTTGTCAGCACAGAGCCCGATGCAGGCCTTGAACTCACGAACTGCAAGGACATGACCCAAGCCAAAGTCAAAGCTCAACCGACTGAGCTACCCAGGTGCCCCTACAATCAACATATATACTAACAAAAGCCTTCATAAACAGAGGAGGCAGTATTATACCAGTGGGAACCTTCACATCCAGAGGTCAGAAGACATGAACCTAGTTCAGCAAAGTTCGAGACTCTACAATTAATGTACAGTTCTCTTTTGAACAATGAAGCAAATTTATGTGCTCAATTTTGTATGTGATTTATCCAGCCACCTCGTTTCATGAAAATCTGCATATTTTGTTAAATTAGCTTCATGTATGAATTATTCTTAAAACCAAATGAAAGAATATCTAATTCCTTGCCACATATGGAAAAGGTTTTCAAAAATCTGCATCAATTCCAGTGTTATCCACAAGGTTTGTATAGTCATAACTGTAGTCAAGTAAGGAAGCAGTCATTCTTAGGTTTGTTGAGAAAGTGAATAGTCCGCTTTTACACATGTAATAGAAACCAACTAAAATAAACTTCCCTATTACTAATGTTCTCACCATTAGGTGATGTATTAGTTTGAATGAGAAACTGACATGTTCACAGAAAAAATAAATCCATGGTAAAAAATTGGCAACCTGACATATTTTAGCCTAAAGTGCACGGAAATAAATTCTCCAATAGTAGAAACTGAAGACACAAAGTGAAATTCAATATATATGGCTCAGAGACTCATTAATTGAGAACAATTGTTTTAAAATATCCAAATATAGGAAATAGGCTTATTCAATAAAAACCCAACTCAAGGTCTTCCTTGGATAGAAAAGGTTAGGAACTCCGAAATGGATCATGGTGCTGAAATGTAACTGAAATAAATAGGGCACTAAAAAGAAGTATGAATTATACTAGAAATGGCTCTATCAGCTTCCAACTACAAATAATCTTCATGAAATAACAGCAAGTGATCCCCTGGGATATTCTTGTTGTCTTATTCTCTCACCTCACCTCTCTGGATGTAAACCTCTACTTAGAGCCCTCTTGTGGTGTTTCCTTCTTCAGCTGTCCCCCGGATCCTTCTCCAGATTCCTTCCATTGTCTATGGGCTTCTTTCACTATTTCTAACCAATATCCTCCGTTTCTATTTTCAATAGAAATGCTTTTGCCTTAACTGAAACCTGTCTTTCCTTGATGTTGTCACTAACTTCATCAGGACCTTCTCTGAGCACAGAGGGCTCTGCATGCTCCCTGTTCCCCAAAGCTATTCTTAGAACAGTTTTGCCATCATCACCCAGCATCTCTTCTTTATTGAAGTTTGTGTGCTCCACCTATAATCACTCTTTCTTCCTTGCTTTTCACCAACAACCTCTGCCATTTCCTCACTTTTCTCAATGACTTTACTATTTAGCCTTTCATTTCCTGCCATCACCTTTGGCCATCATCCATGTTAAGTTCTTCTAGCATCTTGACTTCATTTCCTCTACTCCTGTGACCTTAACTTCCACTTAAACAGACATCTGTTAAATTCCTTTATCACTTGAAGGTTCGTTCTTTCTTAAGGTTTTGAACTTTCAGAGTCTTCTGATCACAACCACTGTCCCCTTTTCCTATTTTCCCATCTCACCCTCCCTTTGAGTCATTTTCACTCTTGGGATTACTTCCACTTTCTGAAGTCAGATCTCTTTCCCCTGAAGGTCCTGAATTTGCCTAATCTGCCTTCCCTTCTGACTCCACACACTGCTTGAGTGATGATTTCTTTTTTAAATTTTTGAGTTAAAAAAAATGTTTATTATTTTGAGAGGGAGCAGAAGGGTGGAGAGAGAGGGAAAGAAAGAATCCCAAGTAGGCTCTGTGTTGTCAGCATGGAGCCCGATGTGGGGCTTGAACTCATGAACCATGAGATCATGACCTGAGCTGAAATCAAGAGCTGGCTGCTTAACTGACTGAGCCACCCAGGTGCCCTTTAAAAATAAATTTTTCTAGAGTTGTTTTTTTTTTTAAACAATGATAGATATCAGTGACATTTCTCAAGGATCATAACATTAAATATTACAGTGTCCCCATTGTTCCAGCTCCTCCCTTCAGAGTACAGTCTATGACTGAAAGAAAGTCACAGAACATGCTCACTGAGTCTAGTATGGGTTTTCACTCTTGCTAAGAAATACGTGATTCCTTTCTATGTACTTGTGATCACTTCTCAGAGTTCTCTTCAGCCTTTTCACTCTTATTTTTTATTTATTTTATTATTTTTTAATGTTTATTATTGAGAGACAGAGAGACACAGAGCATGAGTAGGGGAGGGGTAGAGACAGGGGGAGACACAGAATCTGAAGCAGGCTCCAGGCTCTGAGCTGTCGGCACAGAGCCCGACGCGGGGCTCGAACTCACAAACCGCAAGATCATGACCTGAGCCGAAGTCAGTCGCCTAACCAACTGAGCCACCCAGGTGCCCCTTTCACTCTTATTTTTTAAGCTATTTTTAAAATTTATTTATTTTGGGAGATAGAGTGCAAGCAGAGGAGGGACAGAGAGAGGAAACAGAGAATCCTAAGTAGGCTCCATGCTGTTGGCACAGAGCCCAGTGTGGGGCTTCATCCCACAAACCATGAGATCATGACCCGAGACCAAGAGCCAGATGCTTAACCGACTGAGCTACCACGGTGCCCCACTTTTTCACTCTTCTTAATCTCATGGTTATCACAACATTATTCCTATTTCAGCAGGTGCCTTCATCACATATTTTACTGATAATATTGTTATTTGACTTGGGATCTCAGTTTTCTTTTACCACATCTCTTCTCCTTCACTGCTGTTCTTGAGGGTAACGTTTTCATCCTACTTTCTGTGCAAGGCCTTGTATGGACTATACATTAAATGCTGGTCTTTAAAATAGCTGGCTTATTTTGAGCTTTAAAGTGAAAAGTTATTTTATTCCTGTCACTTTTGAAATGTGCAACTGAAAGAAAGTTTTGGTTGGTGTGGGGGTGTTAAAGAGAGTGTTTATGGAGAAGTGAAGTCATTTACGAGTTTAGGACATTGTCTGTGGAGAGCTTCCCGGGGTGTGTTCTAGAAACCCATGTGGAATCCTGAAGTCACTGGCTTCTAGAAGAGAGGAGCTCCAAGAGGGGAAGCGAGAGCATTAGATGCCAGAACATCCTGCTTCCAACTGTGTGCAAAATCGAGCTTGGTTACTGTTAAGGAGAAGGGAGCATCTATGATGAAGAGAAAAATGAGCTGAGGTTAAAGCAAAAGAGACGATGGAGGAGACAAAATTGGAAGTGCTTATTTCCTTCAAAATAATTATTTTTGTTTAATTACAAAAATAATAAACCTTATTGTTGAAAAGTTGGAAAATCAGGACTAGTTGACAAGAAAAGATAACCTGCTCAAAACTCCACCAAAAAACCACTGGTAGTATTCTGATGTACTTCCTTCTAAGATAGAATACACATTTTAGTTGATTTAGGTGTTTATTTTTCATAAAGTTCATATTAAGCTGCACATATAATTTTGTTTCTAGTTTCTTGGGGCTTAACACTATATTGCTATTTTGACAGGAGATCCACAGCATAATCTCTGGGCATACTGTTCATATGTGGCTCCCTCTTATCTCTGAGCTGAGCCCCTCTCTCTTCAAAAAAGCCTCTACCTAGTAGGGACTTCTTTCAACTTACTTTGTAATCACTGAAGGAGCTCTCGCACATAATGAGACAAGATGAGATGCAAATGTTAAAGAAATATTACGCCATCATGTTACTCTTTCATGGAAAGCATCTAATATTTGAAATGTACATACAGTATTTCTTATAGATGGTTGAGCACCACTTTGAATGTACATGGGGTATCTGTAAGTATCTCCAACTATATTTTAGACACCAAATAAGATGACTAGCCATAAAAGTAAGGACTCAACCTCTTTTTGTAAGTGTAATGAAAACATTACATTCACCGAAACACCAGCAGAGCAGAGCACCGTTATCCTGATATCTAAGAATGTGACACTGAGAGCCAATTTTTACATGAAAAAAAAAACATGAGGAAGAATACATCAAAATGTTATTCCTTAGTTAAGTTTCACACTTCAGGAAATTCCTTGATTGAATTTTCCATTTCAGGGAGGGGTTGTTTTTAAAGTGATCCAACACCAACAGTGTTAATGCAAAGTCATCATTATACTGTATTTATGAAGAGCCCATATCTACGTGCACAGCCAGGTGCTTCAGAAGAAGGCCCATGATCTTGCCTACATTCCTTATTCACTGTTCTCCAATGTGCTTGGTGAGTGTGAGCATGAGTGTGTGTGTTTGCAAGCATGTGATTTTATAACAAATTGAAAATACTTTCAGCCCTATTTTTTTTTTTGCCCTAATATTATTTTGAAGGCCCAGCTGATTCCGTAGTTTGCACTTTCACTATTAAACTGCTTTGCTATTTGACTAGACTCAGCAGATAACAAAAATCACTTAACCAGAAACAGAAGCTGATGCCTATTAAGTTTTCAGGATCAAAAGCAGAATGGCTTATCTTCCAAACATTAAATGGGAAAAGAAGGCAACTGGATTGCAATGCAATTCATCTAGGAATCCGTCATTTGTCTACAACATTGACATGATGTTAAAAGATGGGTAGAATTTTTGTGTATGTGCTTGCCAATATGATCTTAGAGATCACTAGATTATATAGATTATTCAAAGGCGATGCTTTTGTCTTTTTCATCTTTGTGTCTTCAGTAGCCAACACTACCTAACACTTTATAGATGCTCAATTATTAATGAGAGGATGAAATGTGCTAGATTTTTAAATACATTTATGTACACTTAAGGACGTCTTCACAACTGCTTTATGATTACATCTCCTTGACCTTTGTTGCTTAGTTTGCCTCAAATTGTTGTGCTGACCTTCTCCTTGCCTGTGTGTGTGTGTGTGTGTGTGTGTGTGTGTGTGTGTGTGTGTGTATGTGCTCGTGCACATAAACCTATAAGGTAAGGCTTGTAAAATAGAGCCTAAGAAACCATTTATATTCTGAGGTCAGTGATATAGTGAGTTCTTCAACCCCAACTAGTAGAGGTGGAAGGATGGAAAAATGTTCAACTTTCTAAGTTATACTGACCAAGCCACACAGTGGAGTTGGAGCAGGAGTCCAACATCAACAGGACAGGAAGGGAGTAGCACAGAAGCTCTCAGCCTTTCATCAAGAGTCTGGCATCTGATGGGGGTGTTAACATGTCAAGTACACACACCTTGAACTAGCAGTTCGATTGTACTGTGGCCAACCAACATTGCAAGTATGTACCAGAGAGGAAAAATGTCCTTCTGGACCTTCCAAATGTCTCACTTTCTCCATAATGTTTTAAAGTAAGATGTTGATCAAATGAAACAACAGGAGAAATGAAGAAGAAGTTGAAAAGGGTTCCCAAATTGAGTAACTTGGCTGGATGAATTTTTCCAATGTAATTCTATTCCATGGGATTTTTACTTAATTCTTCATACCATCCCATTTATAAGGTGAATGATATCAGTTGGAAAAGTATGACACAGTGGGAAAACTCTGGAACTGGTGAGGTTTGAAAACAGAAGTCTTACAGTGTATCTAGGTATGAAGTTAAGTGGAACAAATAGGCTTGCTCTAAAAGTGGGAGAGCTCGCTCTTCCTTTTCGTTGGTCTAGCTTTGCTTCATTCAGTCAAAAATGTTTTTGAGCATACTATTCGTTGGGCCCTGATCTAGGTCTGGTTAAAAAAGCAGTGAAAAAAGGTCAAGGTTCCTACTCTCAAAAAGCTCACATTCTAAGAATGGGGCAAAAGCAATAATACACATGCTAACAAGCAAGTCAACAAGAAGCTATCAGAATGAGTTTCATGCTCTGTGGTAATTAAAGTGGATGATTTATTAGAGAATGGCTGGGTAGCTGCTTTAGTTTGGGTGGTCAGGGGAGGTGGTGACATGTAGCTGGGAGTTGAAAGCAAAAAGGAGCCAACTATTAGTAGCAGAACATTCTGGGGAGTAGAACATTCCAGGCCAGGGAACAACTTGTGCTTGCAGTGTGGAGGAAACCTTAAGGAACTTCCAAATATAGCAAGCCATGCACAGTTCAATCACTGATAAAGACAGGGATACAGGCTGCTATTTCCTCATCCTCGATCTCTCAAACCTATCATCCTCCTTCCTGCACATGCAGTCAAAGGATGGGAGTCTGATTTACACAGTGCTTATTATCACAAAGATGTAGCTTCACTTTGTCAGTCCACAACTGCACTGAGGTGACACATAAAATCCCCACTACCTTCAGTATGAGTTTACAGGACACGCCCCTCTCTTGAGACAAGAAGTGCAGAACAATTAGGTGTCTAAGGGTGGGACTGAGAGAAAGAAGAAAGACATAAACAAAGGTAGTGAAATGCAATTATGTCGAAAAGCCTGATTCAGGCTGAAATCATTTTACCCCTTTCAGATAGGAAATGATGCTGTTTTCTCTTTAGAGGTTAGGCGAAGAGAAAGCAGGAAGAACAGGTGCAGAGAGAGTTAAGTCCCTATCTAGTTTTGCTGTTGATTAAGCATGTAAAAATTCTGAAAACAGTTTACTGCCATCCTTCCAGTCAAAGGGCATGGATTTTTTTTTTTTTTTTTTTGGCATTTAGGAATTTGTTTTATCAGCAATACAGGAGAAAGGGCATGATTTTTCATGCTAAGGTGCATATTACTGGCATCAGAGTGGCAAATGTGTATCATTTTATCTGCTGACCTGTCCTGTTTCTGGGTGTAAAGACTTGTCCATTGATTCATCCTTCAGAAATCTCCCTTTTGACTTCTCATGTTGCTTCTTCCACAAGTTTATATTCTACATCCCTCCCACAAGATGGAGGAAGAATATTCAAAACAAAGAAATAAATGAGATTTGAAAACAGCCTGTTATTCATATATTGTTTGGTCAAATTTAGGAGGTGAGCTCAGTGGAAAAACATGACCATGCTTTTCTATATGCTTTGCAAATCACCTACTAAATTTGGCATTCACAAGTCTCCCTCCACGGTTTATTCCTAGGGATCCAACACATATCCATGCCTTTGAAGGACTATGTTTTGGCAGGAATAAAGAGAAGCAGGGATTTTGTTTCCTCTTAACAAACTGAGCCCTATGTTTATTTTGAACCTTCAGACACAATTTGCAGAGAGTGGGAGGCAACAGGCTCATCTGATGCACTCTGAACAAGGAAAGTAATGTAACAAATACTTCATAAGTTAGGTTTATATTTATTCCTTTCTCTTTTTCTCTGATAAGAAGTAAGATTTAAGCACCATGTTGCTTCTTTTCTTTGCATTGTGACAGAAGATCATGAGTATCAGACACTCGGTCACATAACTAACTCTCACGCATGATACTTTTTCCTGTGTAGTGTTCTAAGTGCACTTCTGTTCCTACAGCAAGTGGTCAGTTATGCCACAAATGCACCGTGCTTAGCATATGGCACTTACTGAATAGCCTATATTGAACTGTGTTAAACTTCTACTTGAGGGACAGTATCTGAGACAAAGACACTGAGAGATGCAGAAACTGAAGTAGAGGCCAACATGACACCAAACCAGGAAACTCACCCTCAGGACGGGTGGGAAGGACTCAGCTGGAGGTCTGGGAGGGTTGCAAAGCTATTGGTGAGGACTTCTGTTGGGTAATAAGGGATTGTGGTTGGGCCTTGCTAAAGAAGAGAATTCATGACATTTCTATCTTTTCCTTTTAGTCTTTGATTTTTTTTTTCTTCTCATGATCAGTATTGGAACTACTGAGAGAAAAAATGCAGAGATTTCCTTTTTGAAAATGATCTTTCCTCAGGAGTCTGTTATGTCAAAGGCGATTTCCAGGTTAGCATATTACAAGAGTAAATGTTTTAATTCCTACTATTTGCCCCCTCCTAAATGTTTCCTATTTGTTTGGTTACGAAGGATTCAGAAGAACAAAATGCCATAAAGCCCCAAAGTAGAAGCCTCTCCTTTCATAAAAGGGAATAAAATCACAGGCTAATGGAAAAAGATTAGAGTGATGCATAGTTTTTCACTGTCAACCATAAGAGGCAAAATTTCATTTTCCCAACATACGAAAAGAGACAGACACATGTAAGAATTTTACTCGGTAGTTACCTGTAGTCACTGTTAATAACTTCAATGCCATTCTAAGTTATTCATAGATGTCATTCAATGGAATGATCGAGCATTCCTCTATCAATGGATACAACTTTTAAACCAACGATAAAACCTTTTCAAAAAAGATGATGATAATAAAGGAGGGAAAGACCAGATTAAACCAGTAACACTGGTTATTTGAAAAAGGCGGGATGGAAGAGGAAGAACAAATAGCATGAACTTTGTCTTTAATTACTTCTGTATTGTTTGAATTGGCACATTGAGCATGCATTTACTTTGTAATTAAAACAAATCCAAAAAAATGTGTTATACCTCATGTAATTTTTTTTAATGTTTATTTATTTTTGAGACAGAGGGAGACAGAGCACGAGTGGGGGAGGGGCTGAGAGACAGGGAGACACAGAATCTGAAACAGGCTCCAAGCTCTGAGCTGTCAGCACAGAGCCCTGATGCAGGGCTCGAACACATGAACCATGAGATGACCTGAGCTAAAGTCAGACGCTCAACCGACTGAGCCACCCAGGTGCCCCAAAAGTATTATACCTCATAAGAAAACTTTGAAATATATATATTTTGAAAGTGTCATCACAAATTATTTTCTGCCTAGCAAACGGCAGGTAATTATACAATATGAAAAGCATTAAGTGATGTTGTAAGGATATATTTAAGCACATAAAAATTTGAGAAAAAAAACACAATGGCAAAACCTGGTATGAGTAATGTTACTTCTAAGCTACCAGGTTTTGTGATTAGGTACTCTGCCTTTCCCTGAATTTCCTTATGAAGGGGGGAGTAACCCCTTTATATGGATATTAAAACACTGAAGTCCATTTCTCCTATAATTTAAATTGTACTGAAAATCTGACTACTAAGCAAATCATGGTGTCATTCCTCAAACCTGTGCTTAAGCTACTCATCTTCTTAATCCACACAGAACTGTTCTCTTTTGTGGACATGTCCGCCCCCGTCACGCACATGAGCATCCCTGTAAAGCAGAGCGACAAGCTGACGAGCTGCTGAAACTCCTGAGATAAGAAGGGCTATAAATGCCTGTTCACAGCTCCTCATGTTTGCTCGCCTGTGATTTATATCCAATTTATGACAGCCATTATGGTCGATACACTTCATTTAATCAAAGAGCACAGTCAAGTCCTCATCATTAAAAGTCTTCCCCTGGAGACAGCAAGTCCCTCATTTCATTAAAAGCACTACAACAAATACATATTCAAAATACAAAGATAAAAGGAGTCAGCAGCGGCAATTAATTTTATGGGCTGGAGCTACCAGGGTATAAATCTCTTTTAAGGCTGCCACTTTTGAGTCCATTCTACCTGTCTGGCATCTCAGGGGAGCTGGAGCACAGGTATTAAATGTTTACCTGGTATCTTTCACAGTACTGCACACAAACCTAGGAGCCTTGCTACCTGAAAAACGAACTTAGACGAAATGCAAAATTAAGCGTGGTGTAGTAATAGATAGATTTTTGAAACTGCAACACAAGATTGTTCAGAAGTTTATTTTTCTAAACCTGTCTGCCCATTTGCTAACTTAAGACATTCATTTGGCTGGTTGATCAGTCTAACAAGGTTCATGAAATCAGTAAACAAAGCAACATACACATGTAAGATATTCTCATTGAAATATCTTATACATTCTGACATTTCTAACAAATGAGCTGATGACAGAGAGAAGAGAGTAGGCTGTTCAGTACCAGAAAAACAAAGAATAACTCCTAGATCCTGGCAAACTCATTCTCATGGAAATATGACCTCACAGAATATATGTACGTTTTATAGGACTCTGACATTTCCAATGACCCCTATCGGGGCAGTAATTCAAGGTCTGTTACGCTATGATAGAACCTATTGAGTTAATTGATTTCTGCCTCTCTCTGACATTGTAATGGCTCCATTCATAACAACTCTCTGCTTGTGTGTGCCAACGGAAACAGCTCATGTCAGATTTATCATGCTAAGAAAATAATGGATATCCAATATGAAGATGGTATTCACAAAAATACGCAGCGCTATGGAATCCCAAAGCCAAGTAGGTTGCGTTGTGAGGGGCACTCTTCTTCCTGACGAGCCTGGTTATCTCTGGTTTTGTTCCCTTCCCCAGGTTCTGCACACTGAATTTCCATCCTGAGCTTTCAGTCTTCCCAGGCTGATCTCTATCCGATTTCCTTACTGATTCTTAAATTTAAAACATTTGGAAGTGTTTTTAATAGAGAGCTCAAAGTAGGTCTCCTTTCCCATCCCCTTTGGGGAGTGGCTACATCCTTGCTATACATTGGAAGGCCAGGCCATGGACAGATATTTTCACAGCTGAAACCAGTTATAGCTTTTAGCAAAAGGTAGATTTGACCAAGCATCTCACTTACCTTCCTTATTTTTAGGTATCTTTTGTATTACTGAAGGACATCCCTCCCAACCCCTACACCCCCGCACTTGTTAGCAAGGTCACATCGGCCAGGGACAGCTTGCCTGCAGAAAAGGCAACTTGCCACATAGTTGAGTCCAGGCAAAAAGTTTTCCCTGGCCAGAAAGGC
Organism: Panthera pardus; assembly: GCF_024362965.1. Lineage (NCBI taxonomy): Eukaryota > Metazoa > Chordata > Mammalia > Carnivora > Felidae > Panthera > Panthera pardus. The sequence continues at coordinate 59,879,819 of NW_026526688.1, forward strand.
AATTTAGCAGGGGTATGGAAAGTATTATAAAACCATGCAGAAATACTCACAGTTTGGGTTTGGCAAGCAGAGGTGGTGGCTCCTTAGTGGGTGAAAGGAGGACAGCTGGTGTTGGCAGAGATTTATTACTGTTAGCTTTGCCGTTAATCAGTCCATTTACTCCATGGCTGGGATGGACTCCGTTCGTCTCCCTCTCAGCAGAACTGAACTGCATTTGAAGGGCTGCCATGCTAAGTCCTAATTCCGGGCTGTTCACCTGCTGGATCTCGGATGGCTTCTTTGAAGCCAACTCAAAGGAACTTGTCTCCAAGATGGGAGGGGGAGGTGGAAAGTGTTGGAAGTGATCGCTGTTGGATTCTCCCACTGAGTCATAGTTGCAGTTTTCAGCGTTGGCTAAGGAAGGGGAAAGAGAGGAAAAAAAATAATAAGATGTTACAGTTCAACTGTTATTTTTGTGCTATCATAGACTACCTGAGCATCCCTTGCGCCCCGTTAAGTTGTTTAAACATTGGGAGCTCTGCTGTGCTTCTATGGTACAGAAGCAAAGCCAGCTGGAGGACCTGGTTCTTCCAAACTGGTTTTCAGGGACTGTTAACCTGTTTCATTTCCTGACTGGGGCCACAAGCGGGGAGACCAGCTACCAACTCATTATTAACAAGTTTCAAACAGGATTAAAGACAGAAGTTGGTAAAAAAAAAAAAAAATGACAATACAAATAACATCAATTAGACAAAAGTTGGTAAAAAAAATGACAATACAAATAACGTCAATTAAAGACAGAAGTTGGTAAAAAAAAAAAATGACAACACAAATAACGTCAATGAATAATGCTTTGTTTGCTCACATTTCCGTGCGGATCTGCACGAACCCGCCACCCGTTAGCTCAAACTATAACGGCTTTATGTGGTACATGATGGGTGTGCATTTTATTTAAATCTAAGGAAAGTACAACTCTGAGTTTAAGTAAAATGTCTTATGATCGCATCATGTTTTTCCGATTCAGATAACTGCCACAGCTGTAATTCAGTACAAAAGAAACTTACTTGTTAACTCTCAACAGACAGAAAGCATCTTGCGATAAGATCATGTCATCCTTGGATTCCCCACCTTGCCCAGAGCCCAGCAGAGCTCCAGGAATGAACTCAAAAAGGTTTACTGAGGTCAACTGAACGCTCAAAACTATTTGTTGATTATGTTTGGCTCCCAGCAGATTTACCCCAGGTGAAAATGGGAAATACCGCATGCCAATTTTTGCCACATAAGATGCTTAGAGCCCAGAGTTTTGGCCACATTGCTGGGATACTGCTATGCCCATCTGACGGGACAGTCTTCAAGCCAGCTCTGCAACAAACCCTGCGGGCCTCCCTGCTCTGCAGCTCCAATCACGGCACTGGCGTTTCTGTTGCCCATTTAAAGTACCGATTCCTATCGACTCCATCACCAATCCAGTGAACTTGACATTTCTTAAGGAGACGAGGAAGCATTTACAACTTCCATTTTAATATCCTTAAGCCAGTCTTGTTTGTGCCTCTGCTGCCACCTAGCACCAACTTCTTACTCTTCCAAAGAGATCCAAGTGCAGTTCCATTGTTCTCCCCGAGACTATCTCATGCAGCTACAACCTGTTTCTTGGTTCCCTACTGTATGTACTACGTGCCAGCCTTGGCCAAAGCACTATTTTAAAAGCTACTGTAAAATAACAGAAATGAGGCAATAAAAGCAAGCTAAAGTGGGGCACCTGGGTGGCTCAGTTGGTTAAGCGTCCGATTTCGGCTCAGGTCATAATCTCACAGTTTGTGAGTTTGAGCCCTGTGTCGGGCTCTGTGCTGACAGCTCAGAGCCTGGAGCCTGCTTTGGATTCTGTGTCTCCCCCTCTCTCTGCCCCTCCCATGACCATGCTCTGTCCCCGTTTCTCAACAATAAATACATGTTAAAAAAAATTTTTTAAAAAAGCAAACTAAAGTGAAGCTACTTACTAATAGCAGAAAGTAATCAAGTAAAGTTCTAAGAAAATAAAGGAAAAAGTCGTTTCATGTTATCTTTGCTAGTGGTACATTTCTGAGTTTTAAAAAATATCCAAGCAGTTCTGAATATTGGTTTCAACAGTATAATATACTGCTTTAGTTTTTCATATCAGAGTTATAGCCCACTTTCAATGATAATTTGATTTCTAAGATCTTTACGGCTTCTCCGGGTTACATTAGGTTTATCTTGTATTACCTTTTCAGAAGTTTCAATCGAGGCTTAAATAAGGATTTGTTTGTAGGAGTACCGGCTCTCCAGTTGGAACTGCTGACAGTAGTGACCGCGCCTCTGATGCAGGGGTGGCCTTCTGATGTCAGCATGATTCTAGGTTGTATGAGGATGTTTGGAAACCAGATCCATTGTTTCCAAGACCAAGTTGCATGACTGAGAAAACAGCCCCATGTGTGTTCAGTTGCTGCACTGTCATTATCTTTTTGTTCTTCATCTCCATGTCTACGCCCTCTCCCCACAAAGCCTTTGTTTCCTGACCAGACGTTGGTTTGTCAGGATAACTCCTGGAGTGGCAGCAGGCATTCCTAAAGGCTGAGCTCTCCTCTGCGGTAGTTCTTCCTGCTGTGGTGAGCCACACACTAAATGCTAGGGAGCAGAACCCAGTTGATCTCTTACTGCTCACATACCTGAGGTGACAATCAGCTGGGCAGTACTGGTTACTGAGCCGTAATCATTTCTTGCGGAGCACGTAAAGACCCCTGCATCTTCAGGGAAAGTCTCAGCGATAACCAGGGTACAGATCTCCTCTGGAAGTGAAGAGAACAGAAGAACTCATCAGAGTGAAACCATGAAGTCACCTCGAAGAAGTCGGACACCCTGCCTTTCTAAAACAAACAAATCAGGCAACAATTGGCGTAGAATCTCTTTACCTACTATTCACAACAGAGTCTCTACATTTAATTTAGCAGTTCAGTGTAGCGGCAAAAACCTTGGAGTCAGACCTGCGCTTTGTGATTTTTGGACAAGAGCAGCCTTGGTTTCCTCACCTATAAATTGGGGATAATGTATACCTAATGGGGTATCTGTGAAGATGAAAGGAGATGTCTGCAACGTGTGTATCTCTGCACTTGGCTTGCAGAGATGCTCAGTAGATTCCGGCTCCATTCTCCTCCAGCTAGTTTGGTTCAGTATGTGTGGAAGCTCTTTCAACTACAACGCAGCTGCCTTTTACATCTGCTCAACTGAAAAGCAGTTAGTGGGGAAAATCAACCTTCTCTGAAATGCTGACAATGGGGGGGGGGGGGGAGAACAAAATATGTAAATGCTGGGCCTACGGACAACTACTTTGGAAGCTACCATTACACAGTGTGGCAGTGTTGCACTTGTAGAGCGTGAAAAGCCCAGACTCTGGAACCAGCTGTCAGGGCTTGGATAAGGGTCCTGCGTATCTTGCCTCTGTGACTTTGGTCAACGTTCCTGAACGTCAACATTCTTTCTGTAAATTGGAGGAGAAAATAACAGAACCTACCTATAGGGTATTAATCATGCCTCATAAAATTAAGAAGCATTAAGCATCACAGGGTTATTGTGGGTAATGATGATCATGACCGTGACAACAGCTGATGGTTACACTGCCCTCGTCAGGGACCAGGTACAGTTATCAGCACTGAGAATAGATTTAGACTTAAGCCTTTTGTCAACCTTACAATTTAAATTTATTATAAGCCCATTTTATTGATAGGAAACTAAAGCACAATAAAGCAAATTGGTTTGCCCAAATTGGTTTAGGAGTGGCAAAATTAGAAATCGAGCCCAGTCAAGTTCCAGACTCCACACTCCCACCAACCACCTATTCCTGTGACAGGCTATACGTTGCGCTTAGGCCACTGCCTGGCACATGGTAAATGCTTTGTTGCCAGTACATATTCCCTCCCAGTTAGCATTAGAAAGAAGCTAGATCTAGAATGTATTAACTAATTTCAAGTTGAATAATTATCTATGCTTTACCAGTAAAATAAAGATTATATTGGCAAATGTTAAGAGAATTGATATTTTTCTGATTCCCACACTCTATCGATTATTCCCATATTATGTAGGTAGGGTAAGACTTCGTAGACTTTCTAGAAAAATGGCCGCAATTAACCTCCTCTCTGCATCCACGTCCCTTTGTAATGTGACTTGGCAAATTCTTCCATCACGTGCACCATCTAGTTGCCCTAACCCTTGAATTCCGGCTGGCCTTGTGCGTTGCTTTAACCTAGAATGCAGTGGAAGTGATATCGTTGGTCAGTTCTGAGCCAAAGCCTCAAGGGACCTTGGTCATCCTGCTCCATCTCTTGGAGCTCTACTGAACTCCCAGGTGAGTAAGACTATGCTGGTATGCTGGAGGAAGAGCTACCAAGAGCAGAGGTAAGCCATTTCAACAGGTACCATCCTAACCTAACTCCTTCCCAGCCAACCTGGAAGCTGACCACATCCCGAGCAAGTTAGTCCAACTGAGGTTGGCTGAGCCTGGTGCAGACCACAGAACTGCCCAGCTGAGGCCAAGCCAAATGGCTGACTCCCAAAATTATGAACTAAACGAATAGTTGCTGCTTTAAGCCACTCATTTAGGGGATGCTGTCCTGGGGAGCAATAGCTAACTGATGTAAATGGAGAAGAGAAAATATTTCTCTTCCAACCTCCTTTTCTGAAAGCCCACAAGGGCAGACTTTTGAGACTTGTAGAATAATGTACCTTCCTTCAACTATCAGTAATAAAAACTAGCAAATTGGTCTCAAAGCATATTTTATGCTTTAAACACTGGAAGAAAAAGTGCTAACTGCAGGTTAAAAGGGCTACCTTACAATAAAAACATCTTTACCTATTAAAAGGATCTTTAAGGATCTTATTTTTAAAACACAAATAAAAGTAATAAATGTAGGGGCACCGGGTGGCTCAGTCGGTTAAGCATCCGACTCTTGATTTTGGCTCAGGTAATGATCTCACCATTGTGGGATGGAGCCCCACCTGGGGTTCTGTGGTAGGTGTGGAGCCTGCATAAGATTTTCTCTCTCCCTCTCAGGCTGCACTTACCCCACTTGCTTGCACTCTCTCTCTCAAAAAATACTTAAAAAAGTAATAAATGTAAAAGTAAATAAAAATATAAAATGAAAAAGACTCCCTTTATATTCTATTCATTGACTTTATTCAATTATACCTTGCCTTCTTAATAATGTCACTTTGTTTCAAATGGAATTATTTTCTTTTTGAGATGGTGGTATCCCTTAAGACTTCCTGTGTTAAAAATAGTGAAAAATACTGGTTAATTAAAAACTCAGCTCTGGTGTTTCCACAAGTAACTGGGGTACTTTTGGCAGGCAATATAACGTGATCACACTGGGTTATACTGCAGCAAGCAGTTTTATATATGGCAACATCGGGCCTCAGATGACTTAAGACAAGATGACTTTGATAACTCATTTCATGTCTCACCTCTGAGTGACACACATTTTTGAAATTTTGCAATCAAAATAGACTTTAAGAGGCACATTTGGTGCGCCCAGTACAAATGTAGATTTATACAGAGACCACCAAAGAATTTTCTGGCTTTCCCAGTATTTACCTTGGTGGAAGACAAAGCCAACTGGGCTCAATAATAGCAAACTATTCAGTTCCAATTGCTGTAGTGTTGATATATGGCACAAGAAAAATTCATTCAAATTCTGAACCTAGGTAATATACTATGTTTTATCATTTCAATAATGTATTTCCATAAATCGTGCTCAAATTATGACCGCATCTCATAAAACAGGAGTTGTGGTGTAATGGGTTGGGTAGGTATGAAGTCAGGCATGCTCACCTCTGCTCACCTTTGTCTCAATCAGTGTAAAAGGTTCCCTGTCTCAGGATGCATCTTGGAAACTGGAAAAACACCATGAATACATGGTGGAACTATGAAATGCAATGTATATTTCAAGTATTTTGATATTTTTAAATCAGCAATTTTATTTAAAAAGACGAAAAACTAAAAAAATAAATGACAACTATGAAACTGGCAGGGCTCTGCATTACTCTGGTTTTACTTATACCTTACATCTGGCCTTTCATACACAAAGATCTAGATATAATTATTATTTAAATTCAACTGCATGTCTTAGCTCCTCAATAAGATCAGGCTATTGCAACGGGGAGGAAGGAGGGCTATTCATAAGGTTGGGTGCAGACTATTAATTTTTTTGAATGTTGAATTATGATGCTGTTTCCCAAACCTGTTAGATAAGAATCACCTGGGAGGCTTGTTAAACATGTTGATTACCTAACCCTCTCTTCTCCCCTAGAGATTCTGATGCAGTATACTTGAGGTGGGGCCAAGGATTTAAAACACAAAAAAACACTTTGCAGTTTATTTTTATCTTCAGAAAAGTATGGAAAACTTTGCCCTCAAAAATGGATTTCACACATTTTTTTTTATTGCAACCCACAGAGGGGGAAAATACATTTTGTACTTAACCCAGTCCCATGCATACACACACTTGTAAACGTTTCTCAAAACAATATTTAAGATTATATGAAGTGTACCTGACTATTTTCTTTAAAATAATGGTGGTTGTCCTCTGCTTTCATGGGTCACGATCAGCAGTTTAAAAAACATGCTCTATAGTACCTAGCACAGCTCCTGGCTCAATAAACACCAATAAATTCTGACAGAGGTGTCTGGCACATTAAAAAAGGGGGGGAGGTGGCTTCAGGTAAAGGTTTGAGAGATATGGATACATTTGAAGTGCACAATTATTATTTGATTAAAAAGTTCACTGAATAGAAGAAAAACAAGAGAATAAGAGAAACCATGAGGTAATCCTGTGGGGTTTTTGTTTTTTTTACTGTACTGTACACAACTGTTGGCCTTCCAATTGAAAAGGAAGATAGAGGGGCATCAGTGGCTCAGTCGGTTGAGTGTCTGACTTTGGCTCAGGTCATGACCTCACGGTTGGTGGGTTTGAGCCCCGCGTCGGGCTCTGTGCTGACAGCTCAGAGCCTGGAACCTGCTTTGTATTCTGTGTCTCCCTCTCTCTGTGCTCTCCTCCACTCACTCTGTCTCTCTCTTTCTCTCTCAAAAATAAACATTAAAAAATTAAAAAAAAAGGAAGATAGTGTGGAAATAATTCAAGTTGGAGCTTCATATAAGAGTAATCATTTGGAAAGTGAGATATATCTAGAAAGGTACAGGGGATAGGAAATTTTTTAAAAATTTTCTAAGATTTATTTTTGAGAGAGAGAGAGAGAGAGAGAGAGAGAGAGAGAGAATGTGAGTGGGGGAGAAACAGAGCGAGACACAGAATCCGAAGCAGGCTCCAGGGTCTGAGCTGTCAGCACAGAGCCTGATGTGGGGCACAAACCCACGAACTGTGAGATCATGACCTGAGCCGAAGTTGGACACTTAACTGACTGAGCCACCCAGGTGCCCTGGGATAGGAAATTTTATAACTAAATACACAGGGCTACAGAATGAGTTAAAAGTGTACTTAAACAGAAAGAAAAAAATGTACTTAACCAAAGAAGGGTAAAACTTAGGATATTAGTACCATAAGGGATTTTGGAGTTGTCTAGCCCAAATCTCTCATTTCTTCAGGTGAGTTCTAAAGTGATTTTCTCAAGGTCATGGTTAATTAACATTAAAGTCAAAATGTGGAAGACTGTCATCCTGCCTCCTATGAGCAAGCTTTTTTTTTTCCCCCTCAGAGGACAAAGCCTCTCAGCTTTTTTTTTTCCCCCCTCAGAGGACAAAGCCTCTCTAGTAGTTCTGCATTTTTTCCTAGTTCAGGGCACAAGGAACTCCATGTAAAATGAGGTAAGGAAAGATTTAAGATAGGAAACAAGGAGTTTTCTGAATCTGAAAATTTTAATTACTCTCACTACCCAAGTAATTCAATAGGAAATTCATCTGCACAAGGAGATGTGCCGTGTGTCTTCAATGATAAATTGGAATAGGATATAAGACCAGTCAAAGGGCTTGTAATGTGGACATACTGGCATCAGAAGAAAAACAGCCTAATCTTTTGAGATTTGAGGGAAAAAAAAACCCTCATATACTGGCAGGCCTCTGAGAGATGGGCTTACGGCACAGGTAGGTCACCTCTGTCCCCTGTAGCAGATGCTGCTGGTAGCCATGAAGCCTTCCCAGCTTTCAGCTGCACCGAGGTGCATCCTGCCCAGGGAGCCACTGCCTCAGTCCTACACTATCTCCCCAGTGTTTGGCGTTCTCCGGAAAGGTCTTCTCTCAACCTTGGATTATTCATACCTAGAAAGATGGAGTTTCTGGAGACACTTGGAGAAACTTCCATCACCAGTTCATGCCTGAGAATGCCTTAACTGTAAACATAGACATAATTCTGTGCCTTGAAACCTACATTCAGAAACAGGATAAAATCTTATCTAGCAGGGATGATGTAAAGTGGTTTTGGAGTTGATGATCTTGCCAATTTTAAAGTTCCTTATGCTACCTATGATTTTGTGATTTTTAGTTATGCCATTAAAAAAACACCCTGACCTACTATATATAATTACCCCTTCTAAACCATAGGGCACTTTTGCGAATGAAATTTTATCATCACCCCATCCTTCCATGACTCTGGGGACAGATTACAAATCCTCACTGTGGTCACAGAACCCTAAATGACCAGGCTGCTGCTTACTTGCCAGGTTCCTTTTGTGCCTCTCTCCTTCCTTCATTCTGAGCTTCATGCACTCTGGCTCTCCCCGCAAAGCCACATTTCTTTCCGTCTCTAAGCCCTCAGCCTGATGCTTCCACCTAAACATGATTTTCTCAGAGGAGTCTTTTTTGATTAGAGTTGGTCAGATCCACCATCTATATTGTAATTTTAGGACGGCAAACTCTCCTGGGAGACAGCTCTCACACCTATAAATATTTTTTTGTGAAATTAGCGTGTTCATTTCTGGTACCTTGACTACAGCCCCTGTGAACATGGAAAGCATTTGGTCTGTTGGCATGTTGTCAGCATCTCTCCGTGAATATTTCTGAATAAATGTATGAATGAAATTTAGTTCCCAGGAAAAAAGTAAACATTTGCTTTACAAAAAGACTGTTTCACATTTGACTGAATAAAACTCATTGTATGCGAATTTACAGGAATACTTCCATTGCATAAACGTACAGTCACGTACAGATTGACTAAACTTCTAGAAAAGGCTACAACCTCACTGAACACCAACACCACCACCACCACAGAAGGACAATCATTGGGATGTTCCTCTAGTGATCTTCACACATTGCTATGTCTCAGTGACTTGTACTAGATAAAATTTTAGTCAAATGCCCCAGAGCTTGTTTAGCTTTTCTGCTCTTGGAAAATTTCGTCCCAAAGTGACAGTAGGCTCACATCTTGTTCAGAGAAAGTAAGCATCATGGCTTGTATGGTTCTGACACGACCAAAATGAAGAAAGCCATGAGGAAATGAGACGAGCTAGGCTGTAATATTGCATTTTCATCTGGATGCATCTTATTTGAACAAAGTCCTTTAAGACATCTGTAAAATACATTCTGGTCAGAAATGGAAGTCAAGAGATGACTGTTTATCTCCAACAAAGGTGGTTAGAGGCTTACTTATCTATTTAAAAAACTGTCCATTTTAAAAAATGGAAAAATTTTAAATTACCAGTAGCTCTATGATCCATTTTAATCCATTTTTCTTAGATGAAAGGTTTTGATTGGATGGCATGTGATAAATTACTAAATTGGAAACTTTTACTGGTGATAAATTTTTTTTATAGTTAGCTAAAAATTACTTAATCATGTAAATATCTCTCAGAACTCAACCATGAGTTTCATTCAAATTTTTGGACGTACTTAACACTTTGTTAAATACAAATAACTTTGTTTGCCAAACCTTATAAAATGATGAGGCAGCAAGGATAACATTACTTATGTCCTTTGGGTGATAAGGGGACATTTTCATAAAATGCCTTCTTTCGCCAGCCTTTGGAGTCCAGCCTAACTAAAAAGAAATCCAGCTTTTACCTTCCAAACCCCAAAGTGGGTTTATTTAACACAACTGATAAAAACGAGTCTGGGTTAAAATCAACAAGATGAGATTCAGTGCTGGTAAATGTAATGTTTGCATAAATTTTCATAAAGGATTTTTTTTTTGCAATTGCAAACTGTATCATATATAGAGGATATTTTAAATGCACGGTTTAAGGAATAACAATAAAATGAACCCCTGTGCACCCATCAAGTCTAAGAAATAAAATATTACTAATACTTTAGAAATGCCCCCATGCCCTCCCCAATTGAATCCTCCCCCTTCTTTTGAGATCATCAGTCCTTTGATTATGTTTCTTGTATTTGTATCCTTCAAAAAAATGTGTTTGGTTTTTAAAAATTGAGTCCTAACCACAAGTTTTACTGTGCAAAGAAAAGGCAAACTTGTCAGAAAAAGTTTACAGGAACTATCTTGGGGTATAAACTGACTTCAACCTCCCCATGATGTTTACAAAAACCACCACAGGAGTAATTGGCAGACAAGTAATCCTGAATGAGTCCTGGGAACCTTAAGGCTTACCTCCATGAGGAAGTCTGGTGGGGCTAAGTGTGGGCAGGAACTGGACAGCCAGCACGAATAGCTGGGGAAATAGGTGTCCCCATGCTTTCTGTTTTTAAGTTCAACATGGCCAACTTCCAAATCTCAGCACCAGAACAAGTGAGAACGGTGGCGGAAGGGAGGATGAAATGAGTGTTCTTAGCTGAACCAGGAGGCTGTGCAGGGAGGGGAGAGCACAACAGGCCTGCCACCCTGCCATTCTGTCATCAGGGTAAAGGAGGAAGCAGTGGCGATGAGCTCTTAGTGCCGAAAACTTCAGTGTGTCTGTCTCTTGTATCCCACAACTCCAATCTGGACCTATCCTCCATTCCTGATGCCTAGCTGTCACCCGCCTGCAGGGCTCCCTTTGGCTCTCACCTGCACTTGATCGCCTGCTTCCCATCCACCACATTTTCCTCTTTCTAGGGGAGTTCTCTTCCTGGGTAGAACACATCCCACCTGAAGAGTTGTAGAGGAAAACCTCCGAGACCTTGCAAGTCTGGAAACTCTTGACTGTATCTTCACAAAGAATTGAAGGTATAGCAGGGTGTAGGATTCTAAGTTCGAGGTAATTTTACTTCAGAATTTTGAAGGTTTTGCTTCATTGTCTCTTCATGTCTAGCATGACTTCTAAGAAGTCTGAAGCCATTCTGATCTTGTTTTATGTGCCTTCACGTTTTTTCCCCTGGACACTGGCAGAATCATCTCCTTGTCCTGGATATTCTGAATTTCATGATGCACACTGCTGTGAAGTTATCTTCATCCACTGTTCACACAGTGAGTCCTTTCAATCTGGGAACGGTTACCTTCAGTTTAGGGAATTAAACAAATATTTCATTGATAATCTCGTCCCCTTATTTCTCCTCTCCTCTGAGATTCCAATATATAGGTGTAGTCTACTTAAGCAGGTTCTCTAGTGTATCTATTCTTCTTACCTTTGCTCTTATAGTCCTTTGCTGTCTTTCTGCCCTACTTTGTGAAACATTTCCTCAACTTTTATTTCTGCTACCAGCTTTCCATTCCAAGAGCTTTTTTCTGAATGTTCCTCCCCTCTTCTTAAAGCATTTTCAATTTCACTTTTTGGATGCGCTGATTTTCTTATCTGAGAAGAGGGTTGGGTTTTTACATTTTCTTCTCTCTGCAAGTCTGTTTTATTCAAGTTGCTTTCCAGGGAAGATGCTTCTTTTCTTCTAGATCATCCATGATGCAGGTTTCTTCAGAGGTCTTTTCTCTCTTTTTGTTGACACGGTTCTGAGTTGATTAGATGCTCAGAGGAAGACAGAGGAGCTTGCCCACTTCCCGGTATGGTGATCTAGATGGCCTCTTTGTTGGAAAAACTCCCATATCACACATATGGATTTTTTGTTTCTCTTGGGATGTTCAGATTGCCCAGAAAGCTCTGCCTGGAAAGGAAAGGCTCACAGGCCAGCATTCTAGAAGATCAGTGCAGAAGATGACTGGGAGTAGGATCACGGAGAATTTAGAATTCTAAGAGTCACTCAGTTTCCTTTTTGATGCATTCTCAAATGTGCCTCTCTCCCAAAAGATTAAACCAAACTTTCTTGGTCCATGGGATCCTAAGTGTCTCAGTAATAGTTTTTGGTTTTTTTTTTATGATGCTCCTAAGCCAAAATATATACCTTCATTTGTTACGTAGTTATTTTGAAAGAACACAGTAAGTACTTAGGTCTTAACAAGTTAGTTACTATTTGAAAAAACACATATAAGTTGAAAGAAAAATATTATTTTATTCTTAAATAACCACAATTACTAACTAATGAATGCATGCATCTGTTGGGTACTGCAGAACTCTTGAGATCAGATGGGACACAGCCAGCCTCATTTCATGTTCCACATTGATTTTCACGTGGCACTTACTTGTTTAGCACATGTACACATCAAAAACGCAGTTTCACATAGATATGATGTCATAGAAAAGAATGTGGAGTGACCTCATGTTGAAACCCTGAACTGTTTCAAGCTAATAGCTGTGTCTATCAAATGCTGAGTATCATTGTACTTGCATTAAAACTTTCAAACATTACAGTACCTCTGTCAATCTGTGTGGTGCCCCAGGGCACCTCGTCACACAGTTTGAGAATCACAGGTTTCACACAATCCACTTTTGTTTAAACTTTGTTTAACCTTTAAGCTCTTAACTATGTATAATCTACTGGGATCTCAAACATCCTTACCATTGCTGTCCTACAACTCAGCACCTTAGTACATCTAACAAGTATAATTAACTTCACATTCTGAATCACAGAATCAAAACATGGATTCTATTATAGAAGACCTAAGATGATGGGTGGCATTTGGTTAGCAGAGATTTATACTGAAAGTACAAGGCATCATATTTTTATATGTGTAACTTCCCAGCCAGCAAGACACGGGATTTTTAATTTCGCATACCACCAGACAATGCTATAGAAGTAACTCAATACAGTTTGTGGCTACGTCCAGACAGCTGAGTAAGGGCCTGAGTATTAACAGCTGTCAAATGAGTGTTCTGTGCCCTCCACACCACCTCCACCCCAGACTAGTCTTTGAAGGATTCAATCAGTATAAAGTCAGAATGTCAAGGAAAGAGGCCAGAGCAGGTAATATGACAAACGGATGTTGGTCTTAAGTAAGCTGACTAGCTATTAATTCACAAAACAGTCTGAAAAGATTTGTGATGCAAGCCGACTTCTGTCTAGACAGAGAAGGGAGTGTAAAACACATTAGACAGATACAACACAGTAGTGACAAGAAAAACCTGTTTCAGTCTCTCAAATGCATTAGGAGAGAATCTGGTGGTTCCTTTTTTTATCTGAATATCTAATCCCTAATGGAGCTATATCTAGGTACTAGTGAATTTCATTTCTATAGCTCTAACACATGATTTTAAAAGGGAAGAAGCACAAAGAGATAAAAAGAATGAAGTAGGGAAAAGCAGAGAGGAAAAGAGAGATTGAGCACCAACTAGGGAGGAGAGAGCAAGAGTGAATGTGTCAGAGGACTGGAGAGTAGGAAGAGAGGGTAATAAAACCCAAATGCTCAGATATGTTCCTGAATTTCAAAGACTATTTATGTTTTAGCATTTGGAAAACATCACTGGCCTAGTCCTATAAAACTTATCTCTTTCCTCAGATGTACTGTAGTCATGTCTGTTTTTCTGCTTTCCACTTAGCAGTGGCTAAAAAACGGCGATCAGGGAAGTCAGTTCCTGCATCCACTTTATACAGTTGAATAGTTCAGTGGCCTAATGGATAGCCAATCAGGTCATTTAAGGAGAGTACGCAGTTCAAAATATCTTTTGGGTTTTTTTCCCCCAACAATGTCGATGGTCAACTTTAAGCTCAGGGTAAGGAAAACAATTGGCTACTAGTAAAAGAATCAGAATCATACTTAGTTTTGTCAGGCATGCCAAAATACTGTTTAAATACAAATTATATTTTAACATTTGCTTCTTCTGAAGTTCTCATAGCAGCAGCTCACAGAAGCAGTCCACTTGAATTCATTTGTTTAAAGGGTTTTTTTTTGTTTAAAAAATATGATCATGAGTTTTATTTAACACTACATGCCTATTGTAGATTGCCTGATGGAGAGCATTTTAATGCTCTGGCATAAAAGAGAAATGAGCAATTCTAGTAATGTAATAAATATAATTGTGGAGAAGTTATCAGTTCAGGGAAAACTAGCTGTGTGTGTGTGTGTGTGTGTGTGTGTGTTTTAATGTTTGTTTTGAGAGAGAGAAGGGGGTAAGGGCAGAGACAGCAGGGGAAGGGCAGGGAGAAAAAGAGAATCCCAAGCAGGCTCCAGGTGGTCAGCACAGAGCCGGATGCAGGGCTTGAACTCATGAACCTTGAGATCATGACCTGAGCCAAAATCAAGAGTCAGACATTTAACCAACTGAGCCACCAACGCCACACGGGTTTTGTTTTTAATAGCTCCTGACTGTATACAAGTTTTTTTTTTTTCTTTTCTATTATTTTTTTAATGTTTATTTACTTTTGAGAGAGAGAGAAAGAATGAACGAAAGAACGAACAAGCAAGAGAGGGGAAGAGAGAGAGGGAGTCACAGACTCCGAAGCAGGCTTGAAGCTCTGAGCTGTCAGCCCAAAGGCCATTGCAGGGCTCGAACCCATGGACCACGGGATCATGACCTGAACCGAAGTTGGATGCTTAACCAACTGAGCCACCCAGACACCCCTTTTTTCTTATATTGACAGATTTCATTGACATATTTCTGTACCAAGATATATTTGTTCTCAGCAAATTCTATTATTGTGCTTAGAATGGAAGAGTCCATTTTCTTTTCTTTTCTTTCTTTCTTTCATTTCTTTCTGAGAGAGAGGGACATTGTGAGAAGGGGAGGGGGAGAGGGAGAGGGAGAGAGACAGTCTTAAGCAGGCTCAATCCCACGACTCTGGGATCATGACCTGAGCCAAAATCAAGAGTTGGACACTCAACAACTGCACCACCCAGGCACCCCTGTTTTCTTAAATGCTTCCAGATCTAACTAAAGGGGGAAAAATAAGAAAATTCAGTGAACATGAAAGGAAAAACTTATATTGCTAGGATATGCAATTTAAAAGGAAGTTCCCCTCATTATCTTGCTCTTTTCTTCATGATTTTGCCATGTTAAAAAGGCACCGATGTATGTCTAGAGGTCATTTTATCCACGAAGCTGAGAACTAATTTTATTAAATAATCATGATCAAATCATGATTGTGCTAGAAGCAAAACAGAAAATCATAATTGAAAAAGAGTTTGTAGTTTGAGGGATAAAAGGGAAGAGGATGGAAAAGGGGGGGGGGGTGGTAGCAGACATTTTTGTTCTCCCTCCACACCCAAATTTATTCCTTCTTAGCCAATATATTGAGTATTTTCAATTTTCAAATACATATGTACTCAGAAACTAAACTATGCAGCTTCTAACCAGTGTTATGAGTTTTTAGATGATGGTTAGTTATGAATTTCCAACACAGATCATGGGAGATATTTCATAAATCATCATCACCTCTGTAGGTAACGACAAGGGATAACAACATGATGAAAAAGAATTGCATGAATTTGCACAAAATCCACAACACAACATCAAAAGCAGTAATCCGTTCCAGTAATAATGCTTTTAGAATTTGTGGCTCAAAACTTCAGTTTTATTTGCACATAAAGCATCGTAAGATATAAACTGCCCGTGACTTTTTCACATCAACTTTTTTGTAGATAGAGAGGTATCTGGCTCCTACTTTTATATCAATAAGTCTATTTAAAATAGTAAACACAAGATGTGCCCTAACATCTTAGCTCATGCAGCAGATGGACTCTCAGAAGTTCCATGTATCAGGGAACCAGCAAGATGCAATTTTTTAATTTGTAATTTTTTAGTATTTATTTTGAGAGAGACAGAGACAGAGTGTGAGCAGGGGAGGGGTGGAGAGAGAGGGAGACACAGAGTCTGAAGCAGGCTCCAGGCTCTGAGCTGTCAGCACAGAGCCCAACATGGGGCCTACAAACAGCAAGATCATGACCTGAGCCGAAGTCGGACGCTTACCAAACTTAGCCACCCAGGTGCCCCAAGATGCAATTTTGTATAAAGACCTATCACAGAATATGAAGTTGTCTATGTTTTGGAAAGTGACTACAGTATTTGGGTGATGACTGACACATTAAGTGGGGCAACATCTCTGGTTGTAATCATGACAAGAAGGCACTAGATCAATTCCAATTGTTCCTTAAGGATGCTACTCAGTACCCTTTAACCTTTGGATCCTAAAAAGATCACATCCTATTTTTAATGGCCCAATGCTCGGATGTGAGAGGTCCGGGACTAACCATAGTAACCTGACCTGCAGTAGCCCACTGAGAACTTTCAAGTTGTCCAAGAAGGGACAGAGCAAAGCCATGGCTCCTAAGGGACATGATGGCAGAAGCTGCTCAAAGCTGGAGAAAAGCACAAATCAGCTTTTCAACCTTTTGTCAAGGAGTAAGCGAAACTGTAATTTTGCCAAAGGGAGAAACACAAAAGAAAGTACTCTTGAGGTGGGTGTCCTGTAAAATACACAGAGAAACATTATTGTTTCTTTTTCAAATGTTTTTTAGTTCATGAGGAGTCATAAATATCCACAAAGTCTGAAGCAGAAGAGTTGGATCTGGTGCTTCCAGATAACATAGCACTCTGATGAGGTCAAATGACCCGGTAATTAAGAGAGATCCTAGGGCAAGATGACTTTCTTCATGCTGGGAGAACGGTACAAGTTTATGGCTCAGGCTACATAAATGAGAAATACCGGTGGTCAGTTTTGCTTACATCTCTGGGCTGCTCTCATGTGAGACGCATTTCTAAGCTGGAGGGTCGATCTGTTCCTGGGCTTTGGTTAGCGAAAGTATGTAGCAGATGGTTCTTTTCTACTGGAATTTCAGGACGATTTTTTTTATCAACTCGCTTTGCTTTCTGAATATAAAAGACTATATTTAAAAAAGCCTTAAACCACTGAGCTTGACCTTCTTGTCTGAATGGAACTTAATGTTTTACTAATAAAGAAGTTGATGTAAAATGCAGTGGACACACCCCATGATAAAGAAGATATTGTCTTTAAGGGGGTTTCGTATTTCCAGGGAACTGCAAAAACATTGTTCTGCTTATGGTTTTAAAACTGAGACAAAGAACTATTGAAACCCCAAAGATATGTTACCAACAAACAAAAAGAAAAAGCTTCTTACCAGGTTCAGCTGTAGATCTAGGTTCTGTTTGCCACATGAGGAAAAAATAAATCAAAACAGAGTATTAGAACGGGATTCCATTAATAATAAATCCACCTATCTTTTCTCTGTCTAGGACATGTCTACAGAATATAGGGAACTCCACAGTACAAAAGAGTAAAGTGATAGATCAATTTATATTTCTAGAAATACAGAAACCCAAATTCCACCAGTAACAAACAGCTTATACTAGGAAGTTTTGTAAACCATAATCCATAGAGGGGCTTATAGGAGGCTTATACCCCTCCTCAAATTATTTGCCCTACTTTGAGTTCACAAGTCTGTAACATTTTCTGACGTATATACAACTTTCATTAGACCTTCAAAGGGTTACACAAGTGACCACCACTGCTTAAATACACTGGACCCCACATATTTGCAGGTTATCTGGTCTTACTACTCTCCCAAAAATAGAAACCAATTCATCCAAATGACTAAACCCTTCTTGGTTTTTTGGAAGCTTGAGGGAAGAAAATGAATGAATGTGGGAGAATGGGCACCTCTCCTTACTTTTCTGTAGAATTCTGAAGTCTGGAGAGTCTTGGATTTCACTCCCTTGTCGGAACCACTTGACCTGCAAAGGGGGCGCTCCTCGGACCCGGCACTCCAGTACCACCACCTGACCCTCTGATGCAGCTATGTTTTGCAGTTCCTAAAATTCAAGGAAAACACTCCCTGTTAGACTGGTGCACATGTCCACAATTTCACAACAGACAATAACGCTTCCAAAGCTTCCCGGGGGAAAAAAAAAAAAAAGGCAAAACTTGCATCATAAAATAATTACCACTAACTCAGATAAAAAGAAACACCTTTAAACCCATTGGTTGTCAGCTTTTCATAATCTCCATGTAATGACATTAGTAAGGTTTACTACTGGGCCTCTAGAAACTTCGTGTCTCTGCAAATTTATTGCCACTTCATATTTATGGAATTTTATGGTAATGCCTGTTACCTTTATCTACATTTAAGAGTCAGCTGGTGGAATGCAAACTTCCCCAAACCATTATATTTCATATGAACGTAGATTCCTGGGAAAACCAGACAGGAAGGAAAAAAAAGGCATACATTTGTTTTCACATGCTCCAACTTTCCATGTACTCCTCCCCCCCACCCCCAACACACCTTTGCCAATGGGTTTCCTACGTCAGGTTTATTAACATGGTTTATTAACACAAGGGGCTTGGGGATTTTCTCATTTTAAAGTTCTGAGTAAAACAATAAAACCCGTAGTACATCTCCCTTCATGACCTTCATTTCCTCTTCCTTTGCAATTACCCTTGCTGCCCCGGACCCCACTCCAATTCCAGACCAGTACATTTTTACAGTCCGACGGATTAGAAGTTAATTTGGCTTCACAGATGCAAAGAGGTAAAAGCTTTTATACTTGTTATTAAATATCAAAAGATGCCCAGTCCTCTTCCATAGGTTCTCTACCTTCTTTCTCCAGGAGGACCTAGCAATGGCTTAAACTTAACTTTTGACTTTTTAACTAAACTTTTTGACTTTTTAAACTTCTGACTTCATAGCATGAGATCTTACATAGGTCATGTAGAAATCTTGAAACAATTCAAATATGACAAAGCAATTCACCTGTACATCAACCAAAAGCAAACAAACTCACATCAAGAAGTTGTGTGGTTTTTTCGGTTTCATTTATTATTTATTTAAGATTATCTGAAGGGATGACAAATGGCCTGTTGGGAAAAACAAATGTTGTGGCAAATGGCCTTCGGTGAGTGTGTTAGAGCTCTAAGGAAATTCTCAAAGTTGATGATGTTGGCAGAGGAACTATGAGAATCTAGTGTTAAGTCGGAGAAGGCATTTGATAATTTCGGTAGTTAACAAGAACGCCTTTTTTAAGTAAAAAGGTTAAGATTATTAACTACTTCTGACTGCATTCTTCAACCCCCCCTTTTTTTTTAATGTAGGAAATCTCTGGTTTTAAATGGACTTTTTCACTTTGTGATCGGGTCCAGAGAAGAGCCAATTTAATGGACCACAGCAGGCAAAGTGCTGCTCACAGGCTCCACGTTGTGTGGATTCATTATTAAACACTTCCAGGCTTGTCCAGGAAATTGCTTGTGGTAGATTTCAAAGGGTACACAAATATGTTTCATATTTGACCTTTCAGGCACCAAAGGAGACTCTGATTTATTAGGATTGTGTGTTTTGTTCAAACTTTGGAGAGTCAGAGATAGAGAAAATGGGCAGGATGCCAAGGACCTGAAGAGTCAAAACTCCAGTTATTCCAGGATCACAATTTGACTCCACCTGGAGCAAACTTTTTTTCTGTTTTTAATTTATTTATGCTGAGAAATAGAGAGGGGGGCAGGGGTGGAGAGAGAGGCAGAGAGAGAGAATCCCAAGCAGGCTCCACACTGTCAGCACAGAGCCCGATGGGGAACGCGAACTCCCCAACTATAGGATCATGACCTGAGCCAAAACCAAGAGTCGGATGCTTAACCAACTGAGTCACCCAGGCGCCCTGTAGCAAACATTTTTATCTTGAGAAAAGCCACAGCCAGGCAGAATGAGCCACTAGGAGAACCTGCAGGAACATGATGAGGAGCACTGAAGGAGACTGCATTCAGAAGTTGTGCTTGGCAATCTGCACCACCCACTCTGTAAACTTTGGGACTCCTGAGTGTGTTTCAGGTCCATATAAGGGTATCTCACGTCATATACCAAGCCCACCGGATACTGCGATTCCTTGAAGGGGTCCAACTATTTAGCAAGAAATGCCACATGAGGCCAGCTGCTCTCCCAGTCTCTCATGTGTCCCTACCGCCCAAAGTCCCACAGTCCATGCCAGCTCTGCCGTCCCAAGCAAAGCCCGGTGGCCCACAGGCAGAAGTGCTGCTCCGCCTCTGACCAGCTGCGAAACCTGGGAATCTTTACCAGAGTAGTAGGAGGAAATAGATGGAGGCACCTCTTAAACTGGCAAAGCCCACCTGGCGTTCACTGTCACCATCATGCCCCCAAAGATGCTAAGGGTGACAAAGGGAAAGCTAGTTTGAGATACAAAGGAGATCAGCAGATTTATTTTCTACACCTGCCCCTCCAAAACCAAAGCTCAGGCCCAAAAAGGACCCAGCAAAGCAGGGAGAAAAGATGCCCAAAGGGACAAAGGGGAAAGCAAACGCAAAGAAGGAAGAAAGCAATCCTGCAGAGAACAGAGATGGTCTACAGTCTAGACACAGAGGGTAGAAGGCACCGAAAATGCCCAGGGAGGGGTGCTCTATGCTTCCAGTCACTCCATAGTTTGTGATTCCTTTATAAAAATATAGAATTCCTTTATAAAAATATAGAAGTTTGTTTATGTTTGTTTTTACTACACTGTGTGTTTGGCACACAGTATGGTACATGGTTTTCTTCTGGAGAAAGGGGATATACCACTAATATGTCACTGATTCAGGAGGAACAAGGTTTTGTGTCTAGTTTTCGAGGATTTCTCTTGGTGCCCAGGAGGAATTCCCTAACATCTCCATATGCCAGGCCCCAGTGGTGAAGCCCCATGGGGAGGGAAAGCAAAACCTCACATCTTCTTTATCTACTTAAATCAAGAGGTGCATTGACACCCTCAAAATCAGCCATGTCTTGGGTAGCAATACAGCAGATAACAGATTTCCTGGTGATGATCTGGTGAAGCTGTTTTCAAAAAGCTCTAAAGTCACACAGCACCTGAATTATCCACACCTTGGTAACATGTGCTGTTCTAAGCAACGAAGGACAACTTCATGGACTACTAGAGTGGCACTGTTTTTGGTAAGGTTTCACACAATCTTTTTTTTTTTTTTTTTCTTTTTGTAATCTATCCAGGAGGGGGCTTTCAAAGTTGTTGTCAGATATCATTTGTTGCCATGTCTTAAAGTAAATATTGTTTATGGAAAGATCTTTAATAAAGCTGGATTCAGGCTGGCTTAGAAGAAAAAAAAAATCATTCCCTCCAGGAAGACAAGCAAGATGCTCTTCTCCACTGCCTTGCATGTTTTATGGATTTGCTCTTTACATTTGTCTTTAGTTTACTGGGAGTATATTTTTGTAAAAAGTATGAAATAGGAGTCCAAAATATATATATTTTTTTATCTCTGCTGAGGAATTCATTCTTTACCCAGTGATCTGCAGGTTTCTGTAAATACTGGAGTGTCTTTATGGGCTCTGTTCTGATTACCTGGTCTTACGCCAGCACCATACTGTCCTAACTACTATATTTTTACAAAGTCTTGACATCTCCAAGGACTAATCTCCTGCCTTCCTTACCATCATATGATTTTCCTTCTTCAGGAGTACCCTGGCTATTTTTGGGTTTATCTTAGAGTCAAATTGCCAAGTTCTAATTCAAACAAACAAATGAAACAAGGAACCTGTTAGAATTTCAGCTAGATTCATTAAATTTACAGATTAATCTGGGAGTCATGATTTCTTGACCATTTTCCAGTCCACAGACATGGTATTTCTCTTCACTTATTTAGGCCTTTTTAGAGGTCTTTCAATAAAGGTTTGTAATTTTCTCAAAACAAAACAAAGACAAAAAAACAAAGAAAGAGAGAGAAGATATGCTACATGGAACCATTTTTGAGTTGAGCAGTTGACAAATGAAATGGAGGTCATTCAGCTTGGCAAGGCAAAACACAAACTTAGAACAAACTGAATTATTACCCATTTTTTTTATTTCTATAAAACTTGTTTCTCCCAAACAATTTCAAACACAGCATTTTGTCTGTTTTCCCACCTGTCTTGGCTTTCCCACTCTATTGTAAGCTCTATCAGGTCACTGACCATGCCCACATTTTTTAGACCCTTCACAAGATTATAATCACCCAGCAATTTTTCGGTAAATACCTATCTAGCCCCAAAGGTAACCATGACAGCCTACTGATCTGTTCGTTTTCATTTTTAAAGACTGCCACATGAAGCCACATGTGAATCCATGTGAATGGAATTTCAGGACCAAAGCAAACACAGAGAATGAGACTTGCAGATGTCAGACCTTTGTAAAAATAGGAGGAAAGGAGGCAGGAGTGGTTGCATCAGGTCGGCAGAGATACGAGGTTGGACTGTGAACCTGAAAAAGCAGAGACACAGGGATCAAATTCTGAATATATAAATTGCTGAACAGATGGGCTAAAGAAACCTTTCATTATTGGGATCACTCCACATGAATGAAACAAGGGAAAGAAAACATCGCCATATATCATTTTGCTGGTCTACTCTTACATACAGTACAGACATTGTTCTACACCCTCATTTCACATCTGTTACTCTTCTCTACTCAAAAGGATATTCAAGGTACAAGTTCCCTGGTTCCTTAGGGATCCATGAGCTTTTAAATGCTATTACCAAATGGATTTCTGTGTGTGGGGGTTTCACAGGGGCCTTTTCCAAAGTTCTCACAGACATTATATTTTATTTTTAAACACGGTCTGGATTCATTGAATTAAAAGCACAAGTTACTGGCAGTGGAGGGTAAATTATCAAACATCCCCCTACCTTATTTTTAACTTGAACTCTTTTTTGATATAAGGAATTATAAGAAGTTAAAAAGAAGGATACTGTTTTTTCTTGATATGCAAAAAATAAAGGTGCTGAAATACTTACTGAATGGAACTCATCTCTGGGGAAATAGAAGGATTCCAGAGTAGTGAATGGAAATGGTTTCTCCTTCTACATTCATTTATTTTCAAGTGCTTTGGGTTTATTCTGCTCTATATAGGCAATTGTTAGCTTCTTACCCCGAGATGATAGTGATCTGATATTATGTGTCTAAATATGACAAGATGTCATCAGGAATGTTGGCAGTTGTAGAGATGCTAGGATGGAAAGGGCCTATTCATTATCCTTGTAAGACTTTTCATTGGCTTGTGATTTAGGATTGGGTTTCACTTTTCACTGTCTTTTTATGTGCATACACTATTTGAATGCTTATACAGTAGATAGTCTGTGCCAGCCGCTGTTCTAAATGTTATGTGGAGATTCACTCACTAAATCCTCATGATAATCCTATGAGATAGATAGATGGTATTATCTTCAGTTTACAGATGAAGAAGTTAGGCATAGAGAGGTTACATCACTTAGTCAAGGTCTCTTCGAGTTAGTAAGTGGTAGAGCTGGGATTTACACCCAGGCAATCTGGTTCCAGGGTGTTAAAATTTTATATGACCGTTGCTGATGATAATAAAGCAACGGAGTTTCTGTGAGCCCTTCAGCCTCCTGCCTATACTGTCGGAATAGATTAGATTACCTTCCATTTAGTGCTCCTGTAGAATTTAAACCACTTAAAATGTACTGTTTACGTTATTATGGTTTTACATATTTAAATACGTATTTTCTGCTCTTAGGCTTTTTTCTAAATTTTTTTAACGGTAATTTATTACTGAGAGACAGAGAGACACAGAGCGTGAGCAGGGGAGGCATAGAGAGAGGGGGAGACACAGAATCTGAAGCAGGCTCCAGGCTCTGAGCTGTCAGCACAGAACCCGACACGGGGCTCGAACTTACAAACTGTGAGATCATGACCTGAGCTGAAGGCGGATGCTTAACCGACTGAGCCACCCAGGTGTCCCTGCTCTTAGGCTTTTAATGTGTTCTGCAATATTCATATTTTTATATTTCCTATTTCCCCATAGGAAATAGGATTAGCATAGTCTCAATATTCATGGAGTTTTCTGAAAAATTCCGGTAGGTTTTATTTTATTTTTGCAAAAACTTAATTATTAATACCAATTTACATAATAATTAATAATAATTATAAACTGGGAATGAAGATGGTGACAGATTTTTTTTCTCCAATGAAATGCCTAGCATGGTGCTAAGCATTCATCACTTATCAATACTTAAATATCAAACACCAAAAAAAAAAAAAATCTACATATAATCAGATATATTTCTATAGGTTCCACTCTGATTTAGGGATTTAAAACAAATATTTAGACCATCTTTAAGTGAGTTATACTGGCTGGTTCTTTTCAAGTTTCAAATGTCTCTTCTCTATGGTTTCTACATACCACAGATCCCAGAGTATTACTCTACAATACCTGAGTGCTCAATAGATAGAAGGCCTGGTGATGATGCTCACAGAACATAGTGATTAGTTAGGAATTAGTTTACACTTCAAGGGTGGGGGCGGGGAAGGCTTTTGTGAGTGTTGTTTTTAAATATACACATCATAGCACAAAGGCAAAGTAACATGCATCTAATTAAAACATTTAAAGATTCCATTTTTTTTTTTTTTTTAATTCCTGTTGTATCTGCAAAGTAAGCTCACTATTACCTCAGTAGTTTGTACTGTTGTTCTTTTTTGGACACGGCAGTCTTGTAATGAAATAAAAGCAGGGTTAAAATGCTTGGTTAAGCCAATAATAATAATAATAATAATAATAATAATAATAAAAATTATTATTATTATAGCATGATTATGTTTAGCTCCTGGAAAAACTTTTGTTGGTATGTCAACTTTTCTTGCTTCTATTTTAAATGAGCTAATAAATTTGGCTAAATGGAAGAGGGCACAGTTGTGGAAGAATAATCAAATAGTCATAGCTCAAAGAGAGAGCGTATTATCAGGTTATTGGCTGTTAGAGATGTTCCCAATGGGAAAGCAGATGTTGACTAACTGGTAATAGGTTTTTGATTAAACATTATTTTTAGTGCTTAAAAGGAAGAACTTTACCTACCGTTTTCTTTCCTCCCCCCGTTGTGCTCCCACTTAGGAAAATATTGCAGGGAGTGTACTAGTTGGAATCGAAGCTGTAATCATGAAGTCTGCTTCACAAAGTTTGCTAATGAGTTTGACTCCTTGTGGTTTCAAGTACGAGGACTTACCTGTTGAACAGGGATGGATAATGGCTGAATCACAGCTGTGGTCACTCCTGTCTTTGGAGATGATGATCCTATTGTCAAGGAAACAGAAGTTGTTTTCTTTTGAGCTCTGGAAAATAAAAAGGCAAGTGGGTTCCATCAGAAATTTTTTTTATGTTTATTCATTTTTGAGGGAGAGAGCATGAGCCAGGGAGGGGCAGACAGAGAGGGAGGCACAGAATCTGAAACAGGCTCCAGGCTCTGAGCTGTCAGCACAGAGCCCGACACGAGGCTCGAAACCATGAACCGCAGGATCACGATCTGAGCCAAAGTCGGACGCTTAACCAACTGAGCCACCCAGGCACCCCAGAACTTTTTAAAATCAGGAATTATTCTTTGAAAGATTTCCACAGAATATTTCAGTTTCTTTTTGTGTACTCAGTCCACTTCAATTGTAAGTGCTTCAGAAATGGGAAACCACAACCTACAGTTAGAATGGCTATAGTCAATACATACACAGAATGGGCCTTATAGATTTTACCAAAATAAATACACGGGTAAGAGAAAAGGAGCTATATATAATTCAGCCATTATCAGAGAACCTACAGTTTGATGTTGGAAATCCTAAGAGAAAAGAAAATGTCTGGAAAAAGTCCTAGGGTTTGGGTTCTGTATTTAGTTCATGGTTTTAGTGGTCTATTTTAAGTCTAGCAGCTCTTCTTTGTCCTGGTTCCTCATTTTGTTGAGAATGTCTTGGCATTTTTGTCTCTTCTTACCCATGAAAGTTAGTGAGGTGTAGAGAAAGGTTAAGAACAGTTGGTTGGTAGGCCCAGCTTTGCTAAGAGGTTGGCTGTACAATCTCAAGCAAGTCATGTAACTTTACTACGCTTGAGATCTTTATCTGAAGTCAGAGGTGGCAGAGTGTGTGTATATATATATATATATGTATATATATATATACACACACACACACACACACACACACACACACACACACATATATGCTCCTGGATAGATATAATTGTCATGTATATACTAGCAGATCAAAGAAATTGATTAGCACAGTCTCAATATTCATGGCGTTTTCTGCAAGATTCTGGTAGGTTTGATTTTATTTTTGCAAAAACTTAATTATTAATATCAATTTACATAATTATTATTTTGGGAAATAACCCATCTGTCTTCCTAAGAATAACTAAATTTTACCATTTTCATAAGATCTAACCAGTAATAGACTTTATCCAAATGGAAACCCATTTCTGGCTTAATCAGACATTTTCCAGTTTGTATCAATAAAGTGGTCCTCCTTTATATTTTGGTAATGATTTAACTAGTTTCCTCTCGATGTGACTGTTAGTTTTACATATTTATAACCAGTTAGTTGTCATTGAGACTAACATTGTATATGGTTTGATTTTGGCATCTCAATGATGAAATGCAGACTTCAAAGTCTACATTCCTAAGTAAAAAAAAAATGTGTTCACGTTCAGATATTTGATCTTTGACTGACATCAGCAGACCTCTTCCTTCAAAGCACAATGCATGCTGCTTTGTACCCCAACGATTCTCGTGACATTCTTTGTTATACAGACAATTGATGGGATCATAGGCACTCACTGTGGCATGGCTCCAGGTTTTGATTTGAAAGCTAAACTTTCACTCTCTGAATCTGTTGAACTGGCACCTGAAAAAGTAGAAAATGACAAAATTAAGATTTGAGGGTATCTAGAACTGCTTCAGAGAGTACTATTTTTCATTTTTAAATAACATACAATGTCTTATTTTGAAATAGGGAATGATTCAGACCATTTTTATTTGGACTGTTTTTTCAGAAAACTACTTAAAGATCTACTATAAAAAGCTTTCTTCAAAGCAATTGTTTTGAATGCCAAATTTACTATTAATTTCATTTCTTATCACTTTGGCCACCACAACCAAATTTCTAAGTGGCTTATAAACTATGAAATAAATGTATGTGTCTGTGTAAAACATCCAAGGTTTTAAACTTTAACCCTTTCTTGGGAGATTACATTGTGTGGATTCTCAATGTCTTCATTACTCATTAATTAGGAGATGTTTTCTGAGTCTTTGATAAATTAGAACAAAACAGTGGCTTCATTCTTGACTAAGAATGTCTCCAATTTTGGATCACACTCTCCCAAATTCATTCGCTTCTTTACTGTTTGTGAATTGAGGGTCACCTTATGTTTTTAGTCAAAATACAAAACGTACTTAACATTTTAATGCTCATGTGTTTTGTCACAAGAGATTTTAGGTGACAGATTTAAAATAAGCGTGATTAGAGGTATACTCTTGGTATTGCTTTTATGAGATGTATTTAACTTGAGTTAAAGATACCTTAATATAAAATAATACATGCTTACAGAAAAGTAACCAAAGAGAGAATTGTGTGACATAATACTACAGTATCTTCCTTAATGCCATTCTGCACATGCTAATGTATATTTGTCAGATAAACTTATTAACATACATTTATGTATATGTCTATACAAATGGAATCACACTTGCTAAGTGAAATAAGCCATACAGAGAAAGACAGATACCATATGGTTTCACTCTTATGTGGATCCTGAGAAACATAACAGAAACCCATGGGGGAGGGGAAGGAAAAAAAAAAAAAAAAAAAAAAAAGGGGTTAGAGTGGGAGAGAGCCAAAGCATAAGAGACTGTTAAAAACTGAGAACAAACTGAGGGTTGATGGGGGCTGGGAGGGAGGGGAGGGTGGGTGATGGGTATTGAGGAGGGCACCTTTTGGGATGAGCACTGGGTGTTGTATGGAAACCAATTTGACAGTAAATTTCATATATTAAAAAATAAAAAAAATAAAAAAAAAAAAAAAATGGAATCACACTATATGTACTCTTTGCAGTATATTTTAAATACATTTAGAATATATGCATTAACGTAATTTCTTGGATGGCTACCCCATGCTACTTTCCATGACTGTATTTTTCTAGTCTTTTATTAATGTTTTAACAGTCATGTTTAAGTAACTCTGCTGCAATGTTTGCTGTCCCTTCGTATTTATTTAATACTTAGTATAGACTTTCTTCACTTAGTTCCTGCACTACCACAATAGATTCTTATCTTGTCTTCTTAGGTCAGTCTTCAAACTCTTTATCATTTTTTAATGTAACATGTTAAAAAAAAAAAAAAAACTAAGATGATGAGTTTCTATTCCGTAAATTTAAAAACCTAAAACCCTGCTATTTAGTGACTCGCATGATTTCCAACCAGATTTTCTAGCTCTATCGGCCAAATTCCATGTCCTAGAACCCCAATGCAAAGAGTTGAACATAATGGCGTGCACTCCACTAGGGAATGGGAATATAGCAGCAAATACCCACCCACCAACCCACCCCTGCCCTTGTGGAGTTGACATTCTTTTGAAGGCACAAATGACAAGATAAATACATGACATGGCATTGAGGGAAATGAGAAAACACACATCAGAATAGGGAAGGAGGGAAGGAGGGAATGGAGCGGGATGCAATTTGAAGTAGGGTAGCAAGGAAGGTTCCATCAAGACGGGAACTTTGAATAAAGATCCAAAGGAAGGGAGGGCTTTCCCTTCTTGGTCTTTTCTTATGTTTGTATGTTTAATTCTATTATTCACTCTCATAGGAAACTCTTACCTTGTCTTCTCTCGATAGTGTTTTAAGATCAGCCCAGTAATTTTTTCTGTGCTTTGTCTTCTCTGAACTCCCCATGTTCTTACTTTACTACTCAGGTCCTTTATAACATCCTATATGCTAGAAAATTGTAAGTTCTTTGAAAAATTGAGGTGGAGTTAGTTACCAATTTTTGAGTACTTACTACTTGCCTGGCAATCTGCTTTGCACTTTATAACATTATATATATATTTTTAATGTTTATTTATTTTTGAGAAAGACAGCACAAGCAGGGGAGGGGCAGAGAGAGAGGGAGACACAGAATCCAAAGCAGCTCCAGGCTGTCAGCATAGAGCCTGATGCAGGGCTCGAACTCACGAGCCGTGAGATCTTTACCTGAGCCGAAGTCACATGCCCAACTGACTGAGCCACCCAGGTGCCCCTATTACATTATTTTAAATGTTTATTTTTGAGAGATACAGAGAGAGACAGCATGTGATCAGAGAAGGGGCAGAGATGGAGGTGGGAATAGAGGATCTGAAGCAGGCTCTGCACTGACAACAGAGAGCCTGATATGGGGCCCAAACTCACGAACCGTGAGATTATGATCTGAGCCGTAACTGAATGCTTAACTAACTGAGCCACCCAGGTGCCCCAACATTTAATTACAATAACTCACCTAAGAGGTGAACTATGTCCAATTACACATCAGAAAATTGAGGAACCGAGAGATCAAGTAATTTGCATAAGGTCACATAACTAGAAAGCAGTGGTGAGAGGCTTTTTGAACTTGTGGTCCATGACTTCCCTCGTACCGTTATGACCTTCACGTGCCATGGAGGTCTGTAACTCCTCTGAGGGCTTATTTTCATGCCTCGCTAATGGCAGACCTGCAACTTTTTGTAGAATGAGTGAATGGAACCTTGGGAACTGCGACACTTGTCTGGGGTTGGAAAGTGAACTAAGCAACCACAGAAGAGCAGCATGCTAGGGGGCAGCAGCGGGAGGCAAGTCTAGAAATGGAAGGTGAGATGTAGAAGACAGGGCCACAGTGTTTGGACTTCGTTCTAGGCACTGAGATCGGTGATGGGGAAAGTCAGTCATGCAGGATGAGCTGCGGGAGTAACAAAATGAAAGAGCAGCACAACCAGCCAACCGTCACAAACAGATGACAGAGGGGCACCTGGGTGGCACAGTCGGTGGGGCTCTTGGTCTTGACTCAGGTGGTGACCTCGCAGTTTGTGAGTTCGAGCCCCTTGTGGGGCTCTGGCTGGTGGCACAGAGCCTGCCTGGGATTCTGTCTCTCCTCCTTTCTGCCCCTCCCCCGCTTGTGTGCAAGCTCTCTCAAAATTAAAAAAAAAAATTTTTTTTAAATAGGTGATAGAGATGGAAGGAGGAGGAGGTATGGGAAGGGAGCTGGGGAAACGTGAGCAAAAATCAGTAGACTCCATTACCAGAAAATCATGGGTCATCTGAGATCAATTTTACTAGAGTCACCGGAGTTTTAAAGAGGGAGAGGGTAGCAAAAGTCCTACAGAAGTTATCACAGATGCTCTCAAAGTGGCTAGAAATTGGGGACACCAATAGTTTTTCATCTGATTCCAAACATTTAATAAATCTTAAAAATAAAATCCCCTGATTATCTACTTAGAAAGTCTTTCTTTTTTTCAAATTCCTTTTTTCCAGCTGATTTTCAGAGAAAGGTAAAGGGCCAAAAAGGTTTCAACCCCTGGAAAAGAAAACCCTTGCTAGTTTTTGCACACCTGTCCAACCCTCGTGAAATCTCAAAGTCACCTTGTGTCTCAGGTGTCAGAGCAGCTCTTGCAGACGGTGGTGGATCAAATCTCCCTCTCTGTGCCAGCAAGTTCCCTTCCCCCCTCAAGGATTCTTCCCTCCCTCTCTCCTTCTGTCTCCTCCCTTTGGTCATCTGCTTTGCACCTGCTAGTCAGGAAAGGACATTCCTGACTCTGGTTAACATTTTCGTATTCATCGAACCACCACTTTCAGTTTTTGATGGAAGCTCCAGTCTGACATGTTCCAGAACTTACAATTACTATCCGTCTATCTGTTCATCAGCCTAAATGCTATTTCTATATTGCTCCCCACACAGAGGGAGGGAATCAAATGCCCATGATCTCTGCTCTATTCTGAAGATACAAGTGCCAGTGCAAATGTCACAAAGATACACCTGCTATCTTGCCTTTAAAAGGTGTTCTCTTTTCACTTAAAGAACGTACCCTATTTAATACTTCCTCACAGGAAAAGGCCCAGAAAATGCCCAATAGCAACAATTAAAGAAAAAAAAATCATTTGGAATACCACCACTCAAGATACTTTGGGGTATATCCTTCCAAAGTCTTCCAAAGTCTGTCTAAAAATGCATAAACATTTTAAAAGATGATGTTATGCATATTGCTAAGTTATTGCTCGTTCCCCCTACTCAATACATTGTGAAACACCTTTCTATGACATCAGATACCTACTTTATAATTTTCTAATGGCTGCTTTAAATACACATGGGCAGCTTTACAATAATTTTATCTCTGCACTAGGAATGGATATATTATTTCCATTTTTAAGTATTCTCCTAGAAAGGTGTGTAGAATAGCAATACATCAAAATGCCCATTTGCCTCACCCTCATGAAAACACTAGGTTTTCATTGTTTTTGTCTATTTGGCATCTTCCTTGATGAAGGAAAAAAAAGCCACATTTCTAGGTGGAAGCAAGCTGGAAGTAAATGATACAGCTTCAACTTCAGCAAACAGGAAGTCTTCATGAAAGCAAGTATCAACCATTTGAAACTATATATTCACATATTAAATATATATTTGAGACCTTGAGAGACTTTAGTGAAACCAGCCTCACAGAGAAACTCCTGGAGTTCAGCCCGTGTGCATATTCTGCCTTTCAAAATTTAAGGAGTGACTATACTCTGTCCCCATACGAGTTACTCATTTTCTCCCTCCCTACTCTCTCAGTTGCTATAATCACCAGTGCAGCAATAATCATTTAAGACTCAGATAAGACCAACGGAAACAATGCCAAGGGTTTAAAATTTTATAAATGATGAATGACTATAAAGACATTAAAATGATTTTTAAAGATTGTTTAATGCCATGGGTAGATGTTTGTGACAGGTTAAGTTTAAAACAAGGTACAAAGGAATACGTAGAGTAAAATATACACATAGAGGATAAAGACTGGAAAGATCAAAATATTAAGAGTAACCGTCACAGAGCAGTAGCATTACACTTGATTTTTATACCTTCCTTTTATGTGTGTGTTTTCAGTTTCTAAAAATAAAAATGTGCTATTTTTATAATAGTAATCATAGCTCACACTCTGTATCAAGGCACTGCTCTCAATCCTTATAGCAATCCAATTTTCTCCCAGAGGAGATGGAGGAAATGAAGCATAGAGCCACTGAAAAACTGTTCAAGGTCATGGAACTAGAAGCTAAGCTAGCCAGAAAATATTATAGAAATATTTAAAAATAAATAATGTGAAAAATGGCCAAGGCTGTGCTTAGATTCCTTCAGCTTCTCTTAGTGTATTTTTAATTTTTTTAAGACATTTATTTATATTTGAAACAGAGAGAGACAGAGCATGAGCAGGGGAAGGGTAGAGAGAGAGGGAAATGGAGAATCTGAAGCAGGCTCCAGGCTGAGCCATCAGCACAGAGCCCGATGTGGGATTCAAACTCACTAACTGTGAGATCATCACCTGAGCCGAAGTTGGATGCCCAGCTGACTGAGCCACCCAGGTGCCCCTTAGTGTATTTTTAAAATCCAGGAGAAGAAACCATGTACTCAGAGGGGCTTTACCCTGCTGAGATCAACAGGAGCCACTACTCATACAACATCTCAGCATGTTTCAAAATGTCCCTTAAAAGGGGCACATGTTTTACCTGATTACTCGAAGCACTGAGAACCTATAAATGTCACACAAGATCTGCCACGGTGCATTACACTCGCTCAAGTATCCCTGCCTCTTCCCCACATTCCTGCCCTCCTCTCCGTCCAACTCCTACAAGGCCAGGTTTAATCCCACTTCCTTCATCCCAATTTCACGACCACCATCCTATCCCGCCTTCTTTGCAGTTCCTAAAGCTGTAATGATCTGTGTAACCCATTTTACAATCAGAAGAGGGTGACAATGATGGAAACTGGAGGTGTCTGGATTTCACATGCTGACATTTACCTTTCCTGTTTATATTATGAATTTAAGATTATCTCTTTGCCATCTAGTCCTGGAGGGTACCCTCCTCACCATCTAGGCCAGATTCCATCTCCTTTCTCCTTTTCCAAGACTTTGGTCTCATTCTTTCTTGCCCTTCTACATGATCTAGGTTTTCCCTCTTGGATTATTTGCATTAGCATAGGACACATACTCTAGTTATTTTGGTATGAAAACAAATAAGCAAACAAAGTGAAAGAAAAAAAATATTTTTTACCCCACAGTTCTTCCCAGATTCTGGCTCACACCTCTGCTGATGGTTGAACAAAACTTCCGCAACATGATCTATTATTTGTTGCTTCTCTTCCCATATTTTGCACACATTTTCTCAACTCATTCCATTTGACCGTTGTGCTCTCCAGATTCCCCAAACCCCTCTTGTTAAAATCACCAACAACATCCTCAGTGGTTTCCTCCTTGTCCTCATCTCATTTGGGCTCTCAAGCATCTGGAGAGCGAGCTGGCATCGTCCTCTCTCCCGAAACAGGTCTTCTGCCTCCTCTTACACCACCCTGACTAGTTTCTCTCCCATCCCAGGGCCATCCTCTTGGAAGTTCAACATGTAGGAAAGATTATCCCAGGCGCAGACTGAGATTTAAGCTGTAATTT
The DNA here is from genome assembly GCF_024362965.1 of Panthera pardus. Lineage (NCBI taxonomy): Eukaryota > Metazoa > Chordata > Mammalia > Carnivora > Felidae > Panthera > Panthera pardus. The sequence goes on from NW_026526688.1 coordinate 59,913,398, forward strand.
ATTTTGTGTCATTCTAAAACTTGCTGCAGAAGACAGTGAAATTTAGACAGTTTCCAACCACTACATTAAGTTTTTAGAGGTTTTGTTGAGACTCTGAAGTTCTATAAAAATATGTCCTACCCTCAGTAGATCCTGCAAATGACTGCATGCTGACACAGTAATAGCAGCGTGGCTTAGGATACAATTCAGTAGGGATGTGTCTGAGTCTAATTCAGTGCTGGAATGAGTACATATAAAAATTTCTTACTTTCAGTCATAATATGAGCATAAGAATTTATGTGAAATTCTCTTCTATTACATGTAATTGTTCTTTGGGATGAAAATACACAAAAATCTCATTTTTTTTCCCTGTGAATTATGATCCAAACTTTACAAGGCCAAGGAGCCAGTTTTCCGAAGTACCTTGCATTAGGCTTAGGAGACTAACTCCTAATGGATCTTTATTCTTGCTCTGCCCAGGTCCCTCACCCTCTCCTCACACACAGTCTGTCTGAACTCACAGATACCTGCTGGCTGGTTGGCTAAGTAAGTCCACTGTTACAGCGCACTGGGAAAAAAATCCATCATCTTTGTTAAAGTCCTGACACGGTATATAGAACCAGAGATTACTTCTCACATATTGATAACTCATCCAAATGATTTCAAAGGCAGAAGTGGACCGGCAGTTCAGGAGCTTCCATACAGAAGAGCCCAATTTTTTTTTTTCAATATATGAAGTTTATTGTCAAATTGGTTTCCATACAACACCCAGTGCTCATCCCAAAAGGTGCCCTCCTCAATACCCATCACCCACCGTCCCCTCCCTCCCACCCCCCATCAACCCTCAGTTTGTTCTCAGTTTTTAAGAGTCTCTTATGCTTTGGCTCTCTTCCACTCTAACCTCTTTTTTTTTTTTTTTTTTTTCCTTCCCCTCCCCCATGGGTTTCTGTTAAGTTTCTCAGGATCCACATGAGAGTGAAACCATATGGTATCTGTCTTTCTCTGTATGGCCTATTTCACTTAGCATCACACTCTCCAGTTCCATCCACATTGCTACAAAAGGCCATATTTCATTCTTTCTCATTGCCACGTAGTACTCCATTGTGTATATAAACAATTTTTTTATCCATTCATCAGTTGATGGACATTTAGGCTCAGAAGCGCCCAATTTACTGAAATAAAAATACAGACTGTGGTGGGAATGTTTTGGGTCTACCAGAGTTAGATATTAAAACTGATTTTAGAGGTAGAGAAATATTTCCTTTCATTATATGAAAAGTAGGTTTATCTTACATATCTTCCAGTTAACCTTTTTAAGCTAATCTGTATCCCTGTAACACGGATACATTTTTATTATATCACTTATTATAACATCACTTAGAATCTAGTTATTTTTTTTTAACGTGCCCATCTCTGCTGTTAGATTGGGAACTCCTTGATACTTGAAGAATGGGTCTTAATCATGTTTGTACCTGCATTATCTGACCACAGGAGGACATTCAATGCAGGCTGAAATGATCTGGTAGTCCATTCAACTGCATGTGATTTCACATAACACCTATAGTATAACAGCAATAAACTCTAAAATTCACCATATTTCACCATATTTCACCATATTTCAGCAAACCTAAAAGCAAATAAAGCATTTGATTTTAAGAGGCTCTATCTGAAGTCGGATTTAGAAGACAAATCTGATCATCCTTAGCAAACAGGTTTCTTAGGCAAGTTTAAGTTCCCTTCATTGTATTCTAAAATACTTTACCATGTCTGGCACACAGCCCACCCATGGCTAAAACCGTTAACTTATTAAATTTTAAGTCTTTTTGTCATTCATTTAGCACTCTGAAACATGTATGACACAGTGGTTAAAAATCTGGGCCTTGCTTGGAGCAAGACTGCTTGGGTTCAAATCCCCAGGGGGCTTTGAAAGAGTCGCTTTAACCGCTCTGGGTCTCAGTTCACCATTTATAAAAAGGAGATACTGTACTAATAATATCTCATGGGCTTACAGAGAGGTTTTGATCATTAGGCATGAGTATGTACACACTTATAAATGCCATGTAAATATTATTTATTGTTCTATAAAAAGTGTTTGCTTTCATTAACAGGGCAAGGTCCCTTGAGCTCACAGATATTCAAAGACAGTGCAGAGGATCCTTTTACTGAAAGTAAAGATACACACTTTTAGTCAGTGGTAATAGTTCCTCTAAAATTTCTTTTGTCAATTCTTGAAAGAGTCACAAATTATGATTCATATCTTGATTTCTTCTACTTTAAATAATAAAGAAATTTAGTGATATTAAACAGTTAAAAAACATAAAAAGATGAAGAGTAAGTTCATGAAGACCTCAAGGATTTTAATCTTTTTTTTGCATTTCAACTACTATTTTCTCTTCTGATTTTTTTTCTTTTTTTTGAGAGAGAGAGAATAAGAGGGAAAGAGAGAAAGAGAGAGACAGAGAGAGAGAGAGAGCCCGCACGCAAGCAGGGGAGGGTCAAAAGGACCCAGACAGAGAATCCTGCGGGAATGAGGGCTGGATCTCAGGATCTCACTACTGTGAGATCATGACCTGAGCCTAAATCAAGAGTCGGACGCTTAAGTGGCTGAGCCACCCAGACTCCCCTTAACTACTACTCTGAAAAGCAACCAATTAACAGAGTACTCACCAATTTATGGATATAGAAACAAAACATGTACTGTGGGTGCTTAAAACGTTTCCAACTTAAATTATAGGTATTGATCAAAATCCAATAATAGTGTAAAACTATATACTTTCACGTCAAGCTTTCTAATTCCCCACAGGCTGAGTCTTGTCAAGAACAAAAGAAATATTCTACTCTCTGCCTACCCGTTTTCTAACACAACACTGATCCTTGAAGTTTTTTCATCCTGAGATTGCAAGTTCACCATACATTTAGCTGGAATAACGGAATTTCACAAAAGAGGCAAAAATTCTAGAATTGAATACAAATGAGAACATTTAAAAATATTCAATCATTTAGCATTCCCATGAATGATTTCCCAAGTCATTTATAGTTTAACTCTATCTGGTCGATAGACACGGTTTTTCTAGATGTTCCCATTCTCTCTTCACTAGAGAAATCAAAAATGAGTTAGACACTTTACATTTTAAGTAAATTCAAGTTAACGCAGCTGAAATGTTTTCAATTAAAAGGAACAAATATTGACATTAGCTGATGTATGCCCAAGTGTCAGACTGTTCATTATAAAATTCTCAGGAGAAATGAGGTTTGAATCACGCCATTATGCTGTTTGCATTGGGAAGGCATGTTCATAGGGAAGCTCTACTCAAGCTATCAGACCCCAACCACCCCTTTAAATCATGCACCTCTCCTTACCTTCGATGAACACCTCGGCAGATGTTGTGTCTGAGCCGCTGGGGTTTGTAGCCAGACAGGTATAGCGACCTGTGTCGTCCTCAAAGGCCTCGGCTATGACCAGGGTGTGGAGGTCCCCACCCTCACAGCGGATCTGAATGTCGGGAGTGTCCTGTAGCTCCTTCCCCTCACAGAACCATCTGCAGGCCAAATGGAGGTCAAAGGACAGGAGAGAAAGAAAGGAAATGGTGATGTTTAAAACAATAAAGCAGAAGTGAAAGGCTGTAATAAGATGCTTGTTTGATTAAAAAAAAAAAAAAAAAAAGATCTGTGCTGATGTTACTGAGGGAAACCTTAGAGACCGTGAAATTAATGACTAGACATTGCCCATAGGTTTTCTTTGTAAAGCATCTTGTACATTTTATCAACTTCAAAATAAGGGATATCACCAAACTTGGAAAGACCGTTTTAGTTACAAAATAAAAGGAACAGAAATTCAAAGTGTCTTCTTATAAAATGTTTTATCGTAGATGCCTCTTACAACTTTATGATTCTTACCTAAAGAAAAATATGAAATCTAAACATTATGCTCAAAATATCTAATGTATCAGGGGAAACTAGTCATCATGTTGAAAAATCGTAGGCAGCACTATTTTTGTTGACCCTAAGACTCCCGATCAGCTGAGCAATAGCAGATTTAATGGCTTCCACATTTCTGGTATTTACAAACCTTTCTAGCAGACCGCCTGGCCTCCACGAGGTAGAGAGATGCTGGCTGTGCTGTAATTCATTCTTGCTGGTCAGCACTTTTCCTCCTCCAAACAACCAGGACCTGGGTGTAAGAGGCTGCAGGCTGCCAGACTGTTTTAGCACATGCTCTCTCTCTCACACACTTGCCTTATTCCCCCAGCACCTCATACTCTCAACAGGATTTTCACAAAAAAAACATGAAGCTGCCCTAAAACCTCCCCTAAATGTGATTTATTTTTAAAGAAATATGTAGGAATGTACCACTTGCAACCAAAAGCAATGAAGTCTCTGGGACAGTATTGTCCGCTTACCTCTTAATCAGCACTCAGATTTCCTCTGAGTCTCATATTCTATGAAATTCTTTGGATTTTGCGTCCTTTTATAAAAATAGGGCATCAGAGACTTTTTTCTATATTGAGATAGAATATAGGTATTTATATTTAATCTGAAAATAAAACCAGTTTGCTAATACTACTCAGGGGATTAATTCCAGAAACTTAAAAATTAAATATGGGTTAGTCGTAAAAGGACAGATAAGACTTTGGGAATTAGAAAACATTTACCACCACCACTCAGTCAGCAGAGCATCCTCAGCAACAACACACACACTACTTCTGAGACTGTTGAGAAAGGCAGGATTTCTTAATTCTAGGGCATTTTCTCATTTCCTGTGTCTTCATACAGTCCCAGAGAACGTTCCAGCCTAGAGCCAGCTTCCAGTTCATTCTATCCTGTTCTCTTTCCACAGTCCCAGACCAGATCTTCACCCATGAGAACTGACTGTGGATTAAGTTGATTTCCCCATCTGCAGTAAACTATAGATTCTTTCTCTATTCTATATCAGAATAAAGCTCTTCCCTACATACTTCAGTCTTTCAACTTCAGACCTGTCATTGAAGCCATTCATATACCTGGCCCTGATTTTACTTTTTTATCATTTTCCTATACTAACACTCTGCTTCTATTAAATATTTGCATGAATTTATTATTTCCTACATAGTCCTCATGTATCACTTGCTGATTTTCCTTTGCCTATCCTTTCCCTTCCTTGGGATTCTCTCCTCCCCTCTTCATTAAACCCACCTAGGAACCACTCTTCCTCATAGTCAAGCTATAGGCTCCTTTAACAGACTAAATTCTACTGAACACATGCTTGCTGGGCACCTTCCATGTGGAAGGCGCTACATTACATCCTACAGGTAATGCCTGGTAAACTCTGCAACTAGTTGAGTTTATACTGTCAATAAGTGTCCTTATCTTCCATGGAAAAGATACAAACCAACATTTGGATGTGAAGTTAAGCATCATAAGTACAGTGGAGGTTTAAGAGAAGGAAAGAGTAACTGCTTTGGTTAGATATGCTTCATAAGGAGACCTCTGCCTAGTACTCGAGGAGTGTGATATCTGGTCCTCTAACTCCTGGGTCTGCAAACCTACAGCCTGCAGCCCCCATAACCTGTTTTTGTATGGCCCATGAGCTGAGAATGTTTTTTAGATTTTTAAAATTTTTAAGAAAGAGGATAAACTTGTGATATATGCAAATTATAGAATGTCCAAATGTCAGAGTCTATCAAGTTTTTTGGGGAACACTGCCACGCTCGTTCACTAACTCATGGTCTCTGGCTGCTTTTGCATTACAGTGACAGAGTTGAGTAGTTGCATCAGAGCACATGGCCCACAAATCCTAAAATATTTACTATCTGGACTTTATAGAAAAACTTTGCCAACTCCTGCTCTAACTTCTTGCTCCTCAAAGTGTGATCCTTGGACCAGCCGCATCAGCATCATTTGGGAGTTTATGAGAAATGCAGAATCTTGATCCTCATCCCAAATCTACTCCCGTCAGTTCAGATCCTCCAGGAAACTCATGTGCATGCAAAGGTTAAGCAGTTCTGGCCTTTTAGGTTTTGACCATGCTAACCTGCATCACTGGGTCCTGGCTTTCCCTCTAGGATGCTCATTTTTTTAATATAGCAACCGTATTTGATGGGTCTTGTACCTCCAGTCCCTTGCACAAAAATGCATGCAGAATTACGTTGTTTCTCCTACCTCTGTACTAAACACATTTGAACATCTTTCCTTTGACAGTTGATCACACAGCACTTTGTGATAGCTTCTATACTATTTCCTCATACTGTTATTTGAGGCCTACTGTATTCGTGCTTTATTTTCCCACCTAGGAAATAGGCTTCCTCATGGCAGAAAAAAATTCTTAACTTTTTTTATTGATCCATTGTGTATTGTATACTTGATGCTTTCAAAATACTATCTGCCACTTGTTATTCTGGAATATGCTTTCCATGAAAAACCCAATAGTGAAGGATCTATGGACTACTAGATCTGGAAGATGCTATATATTCTCACTTCTTGGTGTCTGCAATTCCCATTTTCTCATTAAAGGCCCAGAAAGTCTTGCGGAAAAGAAATTTAACGCTGTCTAATCTAGTATTTACTCAACTTATTTGACCATGAGATTCTTTCTAAATTTAGCATCTACTTTCTGAGTATATATTGCAGAATGCTTTCTAGCATACTTATCCCATACAATCTGTAGTTTTTGAAAAATGAAGACCATTTATAACCTGAGCAATGAATACGTATACGGCTGAAGACACTAATCTGTAAGCACAATAAAATACTTGAAATATACTTTAAAAATGGCAGAAGGAGTAAGGCATTTTCTGCAACGGTCTATTTTGTCTTCTGAGATGGTTCACCCTTGTCTTCAACAATTGCATATGGTGACACGGTTGGTGCTTTGCTTACAAACCATTAGATTGATCTGCTTCTTGCTTTCTAAACACTAATGCTATTTGTTCTCCAGCTCCATGAATAAAATTTAAAAAGCATCTCCGATTGTAAAATACAGAAGACCCAGTGCAGAGAAAAGATGAAATTTGTCCCATTTCAGCATTAAGTACAATAATGAATGTCAGTCATTTATATTGCTTTGACACTCAGGAAAGTCAGATCGTTACTGATATTAAGTACCTGTCAAGTGACCAGTTCTATGTTGTTAAAATGTGGTTAAGATAGGGTGTGACTCAAGAGGGGGGGAAACTGCAAATATTTAGATGGCAGACTCCCTGTAGCAACAAGAAGGGCAGCGTGGTTCCTGGCCAATATTTAGATAAATGTGTTTAATTTATGATTGGAACCATTTGCACGCTGGAGCCAGCAAGGGCCTAGCAGAGGCTCAACTGTGACTTTAGGGAAGTTAGCTAGCCTTCCTGGTTCAGGTTCCTCATATATATGAGAACATGAGACTTTATAGCTGTAAAATTTCATGATTCTAAGGTTCTTGGTGAAATGGAAGGGTTTTATATTTAGGACTACATTTGAAATCTTTCCAGAAGTGATACAGAAAATTTTTTGATGAAAGGTCCAAGTAATTAATGGCTTCGCTTCTATGAAATATACTAAATGCAATAGCACTTCTAAGATTATATACCCACATTGGGTCCTTAAATGTGTCAAGGGACTTAGCACCTTGTCTTTATCACTACTGTGGTACTTGACTTCCAACATTCTCTTGAAATCTGTTCTTCATGTGCCTCTCTATCCTACTAGAATACAACTTTTCCCAGGGTAGAGGCCTGGCCTTTTTAACTTATAAGCATACTATATGTTCCAGCACAATGTTTGGTATATGGAATGTATTAATCATACCTTTTTATTTTCTGTAATTCTGAGGCTTTGACATCTGGGCCTTGCTGATCCCAGAAAGACCAGCCATCCCAGAGCTAGCCCATTCTTCAAAACGGTAAATGACTCCTCTGGGTGCACATTCCATATGAAAGCTAATCCTTCTAGAGCCACATTCCCACCACCCCTTCTATTGGGCTCTCACACTCAGGGACACAATTGCCCTGCTCTAATCACCCCAGGGCCAGAGAGCAAAACACTAGGGGCAGCCCCTATGCCCAGGAGTTCCCTGTGATTATTCAAACTAGCCAATCTTAAATCTACTTACCCTGCTTCACCTCTTCCTACCTGCAGAAAATCCATAAAAGCTCTTACCCATGCTTCCCTCTCCTAGGGGGTACCTGGTGATTCCCCTGTGTTCTCCCATGGTGTAGCTCCTTAATCTTGGGAACTATGAAAAACTATCTTTCAATGGCAGTCCTGTCCTAGTCTATTGGCCTTACCATACCTGATATAAAATGCAGGTTTTTTTATTATTCTTTTAAATGTTTATTTTTCGGGGGGGGGGGGGGAGGGGGCAGAGAGAGAGGAGACACAGAATCTGAAACAGCTCCAGGCTCTGAGCTGTCAGCACAGAGCCAAACGCAGGGCTCAAACTCGGGAATGGCAAGACCATGACCTAGGCTGACGTTGGATGCTTAATCAACTGAGCCACCCAGACACCCCATAAAACCTACATTTTTTTTTAAAGTTTATTTATTTTTGACAGAGAGAGAGACAGAGACAGAGACATAGAGACAGAGCATGAGTGGGGGAGGGGCAGAGAGAGGGAGACACAATCTGAAGCAGGCTCCAGGCTTTGAGCTGTCAGCACAGAGCCCGATGCAGGGCTCGAACTCACAAACTGTGAGATCATGACCTGAACCGAAGTTGGATGCTCAACCGACTGAGCCACCCAGGCACTCCAAAACCTACATTTTAAAGCACTGAACTGATCAAAGAATTAGATTACACATGAAGAAAGGATTGAACCAATAGTTGAAATAATACCTATTATAGTTTTTGCCTTAAGGCATATACAGAGAGATGTCTATCTACCCTCACTTGCTCATTCCGAAGTACATCTTAAAAATACAAAATTAAACTCAAAATCATCTACTTCAAAACAGGAAATCAGCATTGTCTGATTCTTTATGTAATAGACAAAATACAAATCACTTTCTTGCCTAACCTAAGAGAATCCTGGAGATTTTAAGTACTGGTGCAACAAAGGAGATGGATGAGATGTACTCATGGCATGTTTGTTTTGCTAAGTTTCTTGAAGGTCATACTTCTATCAGCTTTCTGGAAAGGACTTAAGACATTCAGTATTCTTTAAAGAACAGGTAAAAGGTCTGTTGATTCATTTCTGACCTGAAATTTTTCCTATCTTACATTCTGGTTGCCAGTACAGTTTAGGAAAGGCAATACTGGTGTGGCAAGCCAGAAAAGAGAACAAAAACACAGGTCTGGTAAATGCGTGGAACAGGTAATGACACTGTGTTCTTTGCATACCCTGTGGCAGACATCTCTAATTGGTCGGAATATTCTTTGCTAGCGAAACTAGAGGTCTCAGGATTCTCAGCATGGCTGTTTGGGCAGGCAGGGTACAAAGCAACTGAAGTTGAAGTCTTCTGAAACAAAACACATTTGTCATACTCAATGTGGTGCCTTCTTGGAAGATACATTTTTCCCTTTCCTCCAGATCCTGGAAGCTGTTCCTATTGTAAGAGTGGGGAGAGGGTTTGGTGGAGAGAGAACACGTGTGGAAGTGTGTAATATAGCTGGGAGAGTCTACTTAGGTAAAGTTCCACTGAAAGACACCCCTGGACTTTTTTTCATTCTATTCATTACACCTGGAAGTCATTTAACTAGTGCGTAAAACACTGGTTAGTATATTGGAAAATCAAAATGCTAATTATCTACATTCCCATTCTGTACTTCTAATAAATTTCAACTTGAATCAGACCTTGTCCATACTTCATTTTAACTATTAAATGGTTAAAATATATAACTACAATCTCATAGTTAGGATGAGGATGCAATATTTGGGAACCATGATAGTCATAAGGACTTATACAAATTCAAATCGAGAGAGTAAATATGTATATATTTAATGCCTATTTTATGCCATGCACTTGGTAAATATGGCCTTATTTCCCTCAAAACCTTGTGGAGTAGTTCTCATTTTATCTTTAGATAATGGCTACTCTTATTTATGTATAGAAATTTAAAAAGGAAACAATGTGGATAATTAAATCCGGATAATCTTCACAATTTAATTTTCTTTAATACATTTAGTTTCATCTTTCATCAAACTTTTTATTATAGCTATAAACAAATTTTAACAAGTTTTACAGATTCTTCCCCTCTAATCAGGTGGAGCTAAGCAACCATGTGATTGCCATGTGATGGGGAGCTAAGGCGCAAACACTGAAAATTAGTGGAGTAAATCTCTATTCAAAAGAATTAAGAGTTGCTCGTATAGGAGTAAGCCAGTTGAGACTGATTGCCAGATTCCAAGGTCATAAACAGGGCATGAAAAGAATCTTGCATTAATCGGAAATAAAATGTAAAAAGGATTAGGAGATACAGTCATATTCATTCATTCATCAATCATTTATTCATTCATCAAGGGGTTGATGGCACCTTGACTCCAATCTAGGAATTCCTCGAGGGTACCAATGTCAGCTAAGTTGGATTTCTTATTTCATGAGGCCAGTGCTAGGCAAATAGAGAAGAAAACCCAACTATAGACCTAGGAAATACTGAATACACTTCATCTAATGAACAGAGGCTCTTCTATCACATGGAAGCACGTACGGCTTTCAAAAATTTTTAAAAATTGGCTATACCTTGATACATATAGATTAGAGGTTAGTTTTGGATAGAATACTTAGGTTAAACTTAGTTTATTAGAGAGGGGATAATGTTGATGAACTTTACAAGACTGGAATTTTTTTTTGTTCATAAGAGATGACAGAGAAAAAAGGATCATAGTATTTAAAGGTCTGTAAGATGGCACATTTCTTTATATTACTCGTGCTGGGATTTTTTTTTTTTTGAAATCTACATTGTTTTAATAGATATATTTCTTTTTGTTGCATAATGTCTTTTTTTTTTCCGAAATTTTCAGACATTCCAGACTAAAAATGAGACAGTGCCAAAAATTCAAGGATCATATTATAGCACCAGCAGGATATGGCAGGATTGAAATTCAAGAAGGTGTTTTACATAGAAACGTTCAATATTTAATTGTTCACTTTCTACATTTCAAGGTGAGGTCAAATGTAACCTCTGATTTGGTTAGAGTTCGACTGTTGGAAGAGAGTGGCTGTATCTGACTGCAGTCACAAGAAGTGCTTTGGTTAAGGATCAAAAGGGGTCACAAGGGTAACTAAAATCAGGGGGATCACAGCTGCTTCTGAACAAGAGACCTCCTTTGAAAACTAACAATCGTTTCCATTCTTGGGCAGTGTAAGAAAATTTTTAAGTTGACCTCTCTGATGTGGCCTTCCTTTTTTTCTTCTTAGGACCCTGGCAACTGGCAGTGAGGCTCAGAACTGTATTTAGGAGTGGGATACACATGTGGGAAAGCCCAGAACACTCTGGTTCTCCAAAACAGGACAATACTGTTGATTTTTTGATAATAAATTCAACTGTTAAATGGAAGGGACTAGCAAATCCACAGGCAAAGTGGAATATGTACTACCCAGCATGATATACTAATACTTTGTTTAAAAAAATCACATATGGCATCGCTTGGTTTAACCGTTGACTAGTACTATCTATTCAATACACAAACAGAAATACAGATTTTATGATTGACAGCTTCAGTATCTTTCTCATTTTGAACAACAACTATGTATTGTGGAAATTTTCTGTGCCCTGTATTTTAAACATCAACAAATTTTAAGATGGAAAAATCGGATTTATAAAATTTATAATGCTTCATCAATGAATCTTGGCTAATACTTTCCAACTCTAAGGAAAATGGTAAATCTTGGAAGCCAGTTAATAGAAAATTGAGTGCTTATTAAATAAAAGCCTTTAAGAATAGTTGAGTTTTCATTTTCTTCTCTAAGTCACGTTTCCGAATAGTCATGGAAAAACAAAGTTATGTTGAAAGATGTGTCTCCACTTTTACTTCCCAACTCCACTGATTTGTGCTTCCTACAAAAATTTATCTTCAAAGGGATAGCAATGATTATAGGAAGGCAAATTTAGCCTGCAGCTGCCCCTTTCTCCCTAAGTACAAGCAGCCACATGACTTCACAGAAGCACACGGTCAAAGAAAACTAAAGGAACTAGTTTTTAAGATGCTATTATAATGGAAATCAAGGGGCCAGGGTGGGGTGGGGGGGACCAATGGAACAAAACCCAGAGACATCAGTGGTTCCACAAGGGGTTCTATTTTCTAGGTGTTCCTTTCTCCCAAAAGAATGATAGGAATGACAGTGCTCTCCCATGAAATGGGCATAAGTTCCCAATTTTGGTGATTGTCCAAGATGAATTTTATTTATGCCTGAGCTCAAAGTCAAGCCATCCATAAATAGTGCATTTCATACATCCTCAATTAAACACCAATTAATTTTTATGGAGTATTTTTTGTCTTGTCACCAAGTATTTCTTAATTTTTTACACATGTTCACATTAACCACAAGACACACCATGTTTATTCTGTCATGTGAATTTATAGGCAGACCAAAGTGAAATTAGTCCTTGTCTAAATTTACTAGAGTTATCATTTCATGCCTTCTTAGCTCAAAGGACAACAGCTAAATTTGTGTGGACAACAGATGTACTTTAACCTTCTGGTCAAAAAGAGACCAATAGACTGAGTTTTTGAAATTCAAAGCCCAGGAAGTGATAAAATGGCCTTTGAACCAAAACCAGACTCATGTCTACCAATTTTTTCCTCTCATAATCATTTATCTCGTAAGAAAGAAAGATAAAATAGAGAGAGGAGTAAATGCAGCTCAAATAAACCGAACTTCTAAAATGATTTTATCTTGTTTTGACCAGAAGAGGTAGCTTCTTCATATCTGGACTCAAGGAGCATGTAGGTGTTAATCAGTATCCCTAAGAAACAGCATAGAAGTGGGCAGGTAGAATCTACACTAAGTATGTGTGCTGAAGCTCTTAAAATCTTAGATTATGTCCAGTATTTTCCACGCTGGTGATGTAGTAGAAAGGGCCTAGGGGCCGGGAATCAACAGTCCAGGATTCTGGTTTCACCTGGTCAACAGACCAGCTAAGCTGAATGAAATCCAGTTGTCCTCTCTTTTAGGGCTGGAGTTGATTTGTGAAATGTGAGGCATGAACTAGACCAGTGTTTCCTCAAATGTGTCCCAGAAAACTATTTCTGCAGCAAGTTAACAGATAGCATTGAAAAAGGGTCCTGTGGCACAACAGGTTTGTGGAGCAAGGAGTTAAACATCTGTCTTTACTATAGAACTTTCTAGAACTTTGACTATGCCAATATACACTAAATTTCCAAGAGAAAAACTGCAGGCATCATTCTCAATCTTATTTGACCATAGAACATATTTTGAGAATCACATTGAAAGATTAATGGTACATGGAACACATTTTGGAAAACACAGGGTTGAATTATCACTAAGATCCCATCTAACTCTACAATAGTGACACTGAATACCTGCCCTACACTTTACAACTACCTCTTCCAGTGCTCACGACAGGCATCAGTAACGAAGCAAAACTTCTCTTTCTCACTGGCCCCAGACTTAGTTCTGGAGTCCTCCAGCAGTGCTCTGGGCAACCACTACCAACCATTTAGACAGAGCTGGCACTTGAGTTGAAACATATTGGCCATGTCTGATTTAACAGTCTATGTTTACGTATTATTTTCTTAGATAGGAGTCAATGTGAAATGATGACTGCTGGCTCTGTTAACTCTAAGAATTTTTTTTTTCTGTTTTGGACAAGCAGCCATTTTGCCATGGCACATGGCATTACTGGGCCCTCCCTCACCCCCCACCTTTGGAAAATGCTCAGGGTCAATGTACAATATGATGTCCAAATCAGGTCATTTCAAAGAATGCAACAGGCTACCATTATAATTACAGGAATCAATAGGAACATGGCTACTTTACTTCATTGCAAGAGCAACTCGAAAATGTGATTTTGGCTTTAGTGGATATTTTGACTCTGCAAATGTGATTCATCCCCATGAGTAGACAAAAGTAAACTTCACAGTCTATGAGGGGGAAAAAAGTTCCCACCTTCCTGTCACTCATTCACAAGTTCTTGTTACACCTGTTAAAAAACAGATTCATCCTTACCAGTCCTCTATGCGGGCAGACAAATAAGTAAGCATGACCTGACAAGTCATACTTCAAAGTCACCTATACTGTGAAAATTGGTACTGAATGTTTCCAAGCCTTCACAGCGTTGAGGGAAAGAATGGATTAGAGAGAGAGCCCGAGAATGAGAAATTGCATACATAAAACAGCTAGAGGTGCACATTCAGCTATTCTGTTGTTACAGTTATGGCAGGTAATTACTAGCCATTGTTGTAACTTGGATTGCATTCCAAAGGAAATAAAATGGGAGATGTTTTATTAGACAATGCTGTCAGTCTTCTATGCTTTTGGAACCCATCCATGGAGATACAACGATTACCTCAGACTTACGAAACCCAGAAGGACTAAAACCAAAGTAAGGATAGGGAAATAAGACTTCTTGGTATCTTCAACTCGACATAAATACAGAAACCCACATAAAACAGTTGATGTATAGACCGTTAGCAAGCCCAGTAGTTTTCTCTTTGCATGTGACAAGCAATTACATTGAATACAACTGTTCCCTCAAGAGTGGAACATTCTTCCCCCAAATCAAAGTACAGGAGGATCATCTATAATTTTTCCTAGTTTATCAGTACCTCCATTTCTTGCTTTAATCCCGCTGCCAGCTAACCATGATTAGGGGTAAGGGAGGAGAAAACAGGTGAAAGTGGGGACAGAAAATGAGTGGGAAATATCCCTCTTTCTGAAAAAGCTAGAACTTCAGAATTCCAAGGGCTTTGCTTCTCTCTCATCCCCTCTCCACAAGAGCTTTCAGCTAATACTGCACTGGTTGATAAGTCCCCATCAGCTGAACCAGGCTCAGCAGGCAAAGGTGGGCGCTTCAGCCTCTCAGATTTGGTGGACAATCTGGCTGAGGTGGAGGGGAGGCTTGGTGGCCTCCTCGCACAATGTTCTGACCCTAGTCTAATGGCGTTCAAGCCTGGCTAGCTAGTGTGGTCCCGTACGAACCACAAAACCAACACCAAAAACAGAGCATGCGAGCCAGCAAAGTTCAACCATACACTGGTCCCGTCAGTCCGTAACTACTTACAGAAACTGGTGTTCTTTCTTTTTCCAAGATTTTCCCAGCTAGCTCACATCAAAGCCACCCCCCTTTTCTAAGTGCTTTTCCCTTTTTCTTATTTTGTGTTCCTTCTAGAAGTCTACACTTGGAGGTCAGCTTTCCTAGAAGAACTGTAATAAATGAAGCATCCACCAAGCAGGGAACTGGGAATGAGACACTGAGGAGGTAGGTATAGAGGGAATTCCAGGGCTGGCACACAGCACTCACATGCCTGCACCAACTATCTTAACAGCGAATGTTTTCATCAAAACGTTGAGCCACATTTTATACCCACACACACAGAAACCTGAATTAAACATCTGACGCGCTCCTGGAATCAAGTTCCTGAAAGAGTCACAAACACCCAGCAAACACTGCTGTGCAACTACCCTTTCTGACTCTGATTCACACAGGTAATTCCCTAAATAGCATCTGTCCTACCCCCATCAACTGGGATCAGATACATACTTGTGAGTCTGTAGAACGGTGAGCCATTTCCCAAGAAAGCTGTCTCCACTGCTTCCCCTTACATCCTGGGTGTGTGGAGCTGTGGCTGGAGCAGGGAGGGGCCTCAGGTGTGTGAGCAAGAGCAGGAAGTCAGGACTAATTATACTTTGTTTTATTTGGATATTTGAATAACAAATAAACTGGCAGGTTTCATTTCAGTTGCTTTTTCAGAGCAAATGACCTCAGGCTGGCATTTCACTCCAATCGACTCTAAGTTTTCAAGTGTTAAAATTAATGTTATGATTAGATACAGACTTCAATCTTTTTCTTTGAAAAATATGGATTTTCGTGATGAAAAAAACCTCTTTGCTGATTAGAAGTTGAGCACCCACCTGGCTCCATTCCATCAGTCAGTGCTCACATCCTGCGTGCCCCAAAGCTACTTTGATGGCACAATACACAACTTTTAAAAATTGGCTTCAGAAGTACTTAAAGACTTGGCAAAAGACAAAACCAAACAAACCTCTAAAACTATTATGTGGTACAGGGTAAGGGGTGGGGGAGACTTTAGCATATTATATTTGCTAGTTAGAGGAAGTTATAATAGTTCCTTCGCTTGCATAGCAAATAAAAATACGTGTTTTTGTAATTTTAAACTGTCCCTGATAATGGCTACATATGTTTGCTGTGGCTGAAAAGAACAGTATATTCAAAGTTTGCCTTGGGGAGCCTGGGAGGTGCAGTCAGTTAAGCGTCTGACTCTTGGTATTGGCTCAGGTCACGGTCTCACAGTTCTCGAGTTGGAGCCCCACATTGGACTCTGTGCTGATGGCACGGAGCCTGCTGGGGATTCTGTCTCTCCTTCTCTCTGTCTGCCCCCGCCCCCATCTTGTGCTCTCTCTCAAGGTAAATAAATAAACTTTAAAAAATTTTTAAAAATACTTTATCTTGTGGAGGATTTTAATTCTCAGAGTTCACTATGTGCATATCCAGACATCTAGATAATACTATCTCCAACTCAGCTACTCCTTTCTTTGGGGGTCCTCAAGAATTGCTTGGGACAAGGAAGAGTTTTGGCCAACAGTTCACTCTTTCAAGCTGTGCACGTTAAGAGAAAGCCTTTCTACACTACCTTATCATTTTGGCAATTTGTGGATGTTGAGAAATTTCTAGCACAGTTACCCTGTGCTAGAAAAAGACAGAGGGAGTTCATGCTGTATGTAAATGCTGTTTCACATTCATAGTCTTTTCTCAATCCTCTTGGGCAAGAAAATCCTAGTGTCCCTCCAGATTTTAATATTCTATTGATTCATAGTTTCTCCAAGTTATCTGAAGGTAGGCTTAAAAAATATGTGTCCAGGTACTGTGTTAAGTCAATGTTGAAGGATCTAAAGCAATTCCCTGAGGTTTCTTATGACTAAAATTACTCCACATGCCCAAAGATGGAATGGATTGGAATGAGTGGGTTCCCGGTCACTAGATACACTCAAGATGGAGGAAAAAAGGTAGGAATCTTGTAGAGAGAATTCAAGAACCAAATGGCTGATTGATGGAGAGTCTACCATGATGACTGGTGCCATGATCTTTCTTTTAGCAAGCAACTGACAGCTGACGCATGAAAGTGGGACAAAACATCTAAGGCCTGGTGTGCTGAATACTAAAGACTGGCATAATCCTCTTAATTATGATGCACTTATTAGATTAGCCTAATTTAATCAAGGTAACTCTTAAAGTTTCCAGGGGCTTTTTAATTAGAATGGTTTATTGGGGATATATTAGCTGTTAAATGGAACTTATGTTCAGCACACAAAATGCTACATTTCCATGTTTGCAAATAGTCTGTCACAAAATATACTTTAAAAAACAATCGAGGCGCCTGAGTGACTCAGTTTGTTAAGCCTCCCACTTCAGCTCAGGTTGTGATCTCACAGTTCGTGAGTTGGAGCCCTGTGTCAGGCTCTGTGCTGACAGCTCAGAGCCTGGAGACGGCTTCGGATTCTGTGTCTCCTCCTCTCTATGCTCCTCCCCCATTCACCCTCTCACTCTCGAAAATAAACAGTAAAAAAATTTAACAAGAAAACAATTTCACACTTCATACAAAAACCTGGGTGAATACAGGATACTGGACCATTTCTTCTAAAAGAAAGACTTCCTAAATTTAATCACCTTCATCGCTAACTTGCTTTGTATTAAACTTTCTACTTTCTCTTTGCTCAAGTTCACATTTTAGCCTTATTAACGTAGGACCTCTAACTTTCAAAATGTCTGTTAGATAATCACATACTAAACTTCAAATCCAATGAGGTATAATTACATTTTTCAAAAGCACGTTTGAGAGCCTTAAAGGTAGATTTTTAAAATTTTGTCATTTAACTAAAGACTGATTTTCATGAAATTTTGCAAATATATTCTGATAGTTTTCTGAAAATCCTCCCATTTCCTACCTTTTGATATCCTTTTGCATTTTTCAACACTCTTCTTGGAGAAGAATCACATACCACCCAAAGGGTGAAGATAAATCATGATTTCTGCTGGGGACTGGCACTCACATAAAAATATCCGTTGGGAGAGGAAAGCACAGTTCTCTACAGAAGGAGATCTCTGCCACAGTCATGCTGTGTAGGACTCTTCACAGCCTCCGTCTGCTTCCTCAACATTTCCACCCTCAGACCCAAGCCTCTGGAGGGTGTGCCCGCCTTCCAGCTCCTGTGCTGTGTTTCGTCTGTCTCTGTCCCATCAGGTATGGTCTATTCTCAGTGTTGAGAAATAAAACCAAAACCAGAACAAAACACGAAAAAGAAAACCCACCCTTTAGCTAAAACCTGTGATTCTGTACAACCAGTTATTTACTTTTGTCCAAAAGCAACTCTCCTGAATAAGACGTAAAATGTGTATTTTTGCTCAATATACATAATATGCGGATATCCGATAATCCTGACCTCCCATTTTTCTCATTTATCCTCACATCCGTCACTGAGGTGGAGCTCAAATTCCTCCCTCTTTCCCCACCTCTTCTTCCCACAAAGAAAATATCCTATGATTTCTAAGTGACTAAGAATTGAAACACTAAATAGCTCTAAGAGTCTGGTGGCATTAGAGATTTTCTGGCCAGTAACTAAAGAGTTAATTTTGGACATTACAAAGAAAATGTTAAATCCGTTGCCAGGTCATTTACTGCAATGTTAAAAGCTAACAGAATGAGTTTGCCCAGCACCCTGGAGTCTAATAATGTAATTGTAACTAGTGCACGGAGAAGAGGGAATAGTCTTCTAACACTGCTTTAGAAGTGATTTATTGATCCCTACACAATAATTCTTCAGCGATTCACAGAACCAGAATTTATAGATTTATTCCCAACTTCAGGAAAAATTGACTTCACTCTTGAACCCTTTGCCTTCTTCCATCAATCTCCGAACTGCAATTAGCTAAGTTAAACTGTGATCCTGGAAAGGCATTCCCTCACCACCCACCCCCAACAAAATGTATATACTTTACATAAAGGAGGAAAGAAAAGGATATTCAGACAGCATTACTATACACGTATGACTATGCAGAGTATGTATGCTTAGTGGAGGTGGGTGCAGGTGGTTTCCAAGTGGGAGCTCTATGAACATCTAAAAAGAAAAGGAATACATTTAAAACATGAGCTAAGACTCCTGTATATGGAAAGCTGTTGAAACTAATGGGGAAATATGAACTGGTATGACCTTTCAAGAGAAGGATCTGGCAATACTAACATTTAGAGTACACATGCATTTGACCCAGCAGTTTCGTTTCTAGGAAGTTATGCTCTGCTATGCTCATACAAGGGCACAAAGACCCACGAAACACGGTTGTACAACAATGTTCATTTCCGCACTTTGTGAGTAACAGAAAACACTCATCTTGCCCTAAATGTCCATCAGCGAGGAGAAAAGGAGCAAATCAATTATGGTATTCCACCCAGGGAAATACTATGCAGCCTTCAAAAATAATGTCAGGTGAAGCTGTCAAAAAAACATACTGTGTCTAGTAATGCCACAACGGTGTTTACCTGAAGAGTAAACTTCCGGAGAGTCTTATAAGAAACTTAAAACTCTGAAGTTATGTGGAGGGGAGGAATGAAGCAGAGGCAAGAGAGAGAAGTTTCACTTTTCATCTTGGAGCTTCCTGCAGGATTTTTTTTTAACCATAAGCAAATATTACTTTATATATGCTAAACTTATTAAAATTACCAAAAAGAAACCTACAGAAAAGCATGAATTTGAAAAGCCATCTATGCACCATTTCATTTAAGTTTATTTTTGAGAAAGCGCACATGCACAAGTGGGGGAAGGGCAGAGAGAAAGAGAAGGAGACAGAATCCAAAACAGGTTCCAGGCTCTGTGCTGACAGCTCGAACCCACGAACCGTGAGATCATGACTTGAGCTGAAGTCAGAAGCCCAACCGACTGAGCCACCCAGGTGTCCCTATGCAGCATTTTAAAAGCTGAAAAAAAAGGATACGCTTCGTAGGGCAATTGTGCTCTATTAAAAGATACTTGTATTACCACTTTATTATTCATTAACTACTAGGCTTTTAACCCCTATTTTATTTGCACCACCTCATAACGTTGTTAGGAAGATTAAACACAGCAATGCAGTTCTAACCTTTGGCTCGGGGCTTCATTCATTTTACTCAAAAGATTAGCCAGTTATTCCTTACAAAAGCTAAGGGAAGGGTGCATTGTGGGGGCACAGAAAGCAAATTAAGTCTCGGGATATATTCAATTACTTACTAGTCTTTCATTTTTGTTCCTTTTGTTCCTATTCGAGAGCTCCTCCACTTGATCTGGGTTATAAATATGTTTGTAACATGTGCCCTTATTCCTTTGTCTGTCCAGGAAGGTTCCCCCTGCTATGAGAGCCACTGTGCCTTCTAAAGCCATAGTCACGCTAAGAATTAAATGGACTTGATTAAAGAAAACAAATGTTGGCATATTGTCCTATACACTTAAGTATTTAATCCTAAAACTCGATCTATTAATGCAAAAAGATGTTAAAAAAAAAAAAAAAAAACAAATTCACACCAGCCAGGGATTATCTCATCTTGCTTCAGACAGTGGGTGAAAAATATCACAGTGTATCACAAATTAGGATCTGTAGAATGTGACATGTTAGGGTTGTATTCTGTTGTGTTTCCTTAACGACCAAGCAACAGCTTATAGGAAAGTTCTTGGCTCTGCTGAGTCAGTGTCCCAACAACAAAATGCCTTTTAAACTATGAAGTGATTCTTGCAGAGGTCAAATGAATCAAAGTTCCATCCCTCAAGCATCCTCTGGGTTGGAACCTGAAAATCTTGCTGGAAGAAGAGAGAAGCTAATTGAGAGAAGCTAAAATGAAGACCTGGCTACACAGGAAAGGACCAGATGTGCCTACACACATGTAGCTTTTACTCCAGATGGGGAGAGACACAATAATCACTTAAATTATCACGTAAGTAATTTCAGATAGGGCAATGCCATGAAAAAAACAAAACACAGTGGGAATGATCAGAGCTACATTTGGTAGGGTAGTTATGGAAGAGAGTGAGGTCATTTCATACTACCCCGCTACAGTATTTTTCACCAAGATTGTGTAAGGAAAAAGATACCAGCACATAAAAAGAACATTCATGAAGAGACCTTGAAAGCAGATACTTGATGCAAAAGTATTCACGCCAAGACATTCTCCATTAATGAGCATCATGTCACCTATCTCCAAAGGGGCTCCTCTCCCTCGTTGGATTTATTAGGACTAACTGGCAAATCTCTCACCTTCTGGGCAAACAGAACTTACACTTTCCTGAAAGCATTCTCTCATATTAATTTATACCCATAAGGACCAAAAACTTTTCACTTAGATGACTTAATACAGAATTCGAGTCCCTCTCTACAGTGAAATGGCCCATTTTCTCCCACCCTTATGCCACAGAATTCTAATTTTTCTCTCTCAGACTGTAAAACAGCTGTTTCTAATACATATGGACAGATTTCAAGTTTAAGCTATTACATTGTGAGCATTTCTCTAGTAGTTTTTACAAACTGTTCAGCATTCTCCTCTGTCTTAAATGTTGGGGGTGGGGGGAGCGGGGGGACTCTGGTGAATGGGAAAAGAAGAAAAGTAGCTTATAGGATTCTTGGTTAAGGACCACCTCTGGTACTCTCTGGAGCACATTAGCTCTTTAGAAGAAGCAGACAAACCAAAACAACAACAACAACAACAACAAACCACACACCAGGATAGAATTCATGTCAAGGCCCCAGAGAATGGCCTTAATGACCTGAAAGGGGAAGAGCAAAGAGGGTAATGATTGTGCCTTGTTCTAAGTGTACAAGTTGAATAAATAAGGAAAATAATGTAATTTTTTTTTTTAGAAAAGTGCTAAACGCATGAAAGTTCCTTAATCTGAGGGGTACACTGGAATACATGGAGGGGCCTCTGAAAACCCGCGGGGTTTTGTCCCCAACTGCTTCTGAGGGTATGTGCCACTGTCCCATGCTCAAGAGGTCGTTCACACACAAGCATATTATTGTTGGGGTTGACTGTTAAGATATGCCTCCACAGCAGCCTTAGAAAACATCTTTTTCTTTCAATATTATAATAACTAATCCTGATCTCTGAAGAAAAAAATATATTCCATTGTAATAATGGGGCCAGAATATCTCTATATATTTTGCACTGTAGTCAATGCAGTCTGCCAAACCTTTCCAAAGAACCTAACCAAGCTAGCCAGATCCTTCTAAAATTTTAGATGTCAGAGAAAAGAATTCTGATCTTTACTTTTCAGGACTTCTAGGTTTAAAAGGCTACTGAAATGTTCAAGCCTTTTCATATTTGATGATACCGTTTGAAGCTAGTTGCAGAAAGGAACACGAGAGAGAATCCTATCTTCTTGAGTGGTGGACCTTTCACAGTTTCGTTGTTTCTCAAACTGTTCTTGCTATGCAAACTGAGGGCAGGCCAGGTTTTCACAATATTTTATGCATAAGTATCGTTTAATGTGTTATTTACATAAATGCCTTAATTGTTTTAGTTTTAAGGACTGAGATCCTATGGTATGTGTACCACTATGTAGAGAAGTTATCTGTATTTTTAAACCGTATTGTTACCAGAAAAGTATAAAGGTTATGTGTCGTTAAGTGCTGAATTCCTGAGTGATGAGACTTACGTAGGTATCCTGATCTTCTGAGACTTCATAATGAAAGATATCATGGCTGAGATACTATTTATTTTGTGGCAACGGGAAATAGGCTGTTTCTATAATCACTGCTTGGAGCCATGGAAATTAATCTTATGCCACTTCTATCAAGGGGAAACCAGAGGCCTTAAGCTATGTGGTGGCGGTGGGCCAGATCTTGATTCATTCTTGGAAGCCTCCTATACACCATTTCACAAGTGATACCTGGAGACCACTTTAAGTAGATTTCATTTTGGTGTTAGCATTGGTTCTGCAGAGAATAACGTTTCAGGGGTGGGTGGTAAAGTTGTAAATAGGGACTGATGGCCTGCTATCTCCAAAATTACAGAGCTGTGTGCTCTCACACACTTGTCAAAACTTGGCAACAGAGCCCTGGGCTTGGCCCAGATGGGGACTGGAGTCCTGCTGTGGAAGCAGATCGCTGGTGGCCCCTGAGTCACCTGCACTGGTATCAAAGGGAATTCAGCATCAGCATTCTGCTCCGTGGGTCCTAACTTAGAATACCACCTCTCAGCTCTCCTCAAGGAAGCCCCTTGGTGATGGTACACAGGAGGTCGAGTGGGGGCAGCGGGGGGGCGGGGCGGGGCACTGGCTTGTGACCAGGGACCCTGGCCCTTCTTCTTCCCAAGTCTGTATGGGAAGGTTGAGATGCCTGCAGGCAGGGAGAGGTTGTGGATGACCTAGGATCTGCTGAGGTGAAGCTACATGCCGCCGTCCCGTGAACAACAGCCAGGAGACCACTTTGTCACCTGGTGATGAAGTTGGCTTCCTGCCCCAGTTTCTTCTTAGAATAGCAAATAATATACAAGGCTCAGCATCCCTGTGAGGTCGTCTCCTAGTTTTTAATAATTCCTTGTATTTATTTAGTGCCTTTTCCTCTCCCAAGAGCTAACTGTAAGAGTTTTCCATATGTTACTTCAATAATCCTCATTACAGCCCCGTGCCTGAGCTGGTTAGAAAACGGTGCTAATGGGGCCAAGGTCAGCACTCAGCCTCTCACGAGCCCCCTGTGAGCAGCCCCATTTGCACTGAGAAAATCTGTTTCATGGCCTCACCCTGCACAGCTAACCATAACCAATTATTTTAAAAAGCTTACAAGGGGCCACAAAGATAACAGGTAATAATAACGACATTTAATGAGTGCTCACCCTGTGCCAGTTATTTTCTAAGTGCTTATTATATATTAACTAATTCAACTCTCCCAAAAACTCCTTGAGCAAAGTGCCCATTGTTAGACCCATTTTAAGGAAGAGGAAATGGAGGCCTAGGGAATTAAGTAACTTGCCCACGGCCACACAGGAAATGGCAGAACACAGATTTCAACTTCATTAGTCTCCTTAAAGGGATCATTCTCTTAACCACTACTCAATACTGCCTCCGTATAAGCAACATTGTGGATGGCACAACTCAGGACACAAATTCCTTATCATATCAGTATATTAAACACAACTCAGTAATACAGACTACAAGGGCGTAGAGGAAAGGGACACAGCTAACATTTAAAGGTCAGTAGTCATAACACCCCTCTGGTGCCGTGCTATGCACATCACAGGCATTGTCTCATTTTAATCTTTACAACACTTAGAGATAGGTACTCCTGCCTCCATTTTACAGATCAGGATACAGAGGATCAGAGACACTAATTTGAATACTGATTTTTAGTTGGAAGAGCCAGAATTAGAAAAGAAATACGTCTGCTTCTAATGCATATGCTATTCCCACAGAACTTCAGGTGGCACTCTCAATTTACATAAAGGAAACAACTGTGAGTGAATAAGAAATAGAGGTCTAGAGCTGAAGAGAGCTATCATGAGCTATGGTATCCAGGATTAGAACCACGCTTTTGGACTTCTATTGCTGGGTCCTCTTTCCTGCAACTATCAAAAGCCTATTTCTTCTAGCCCTACTCATATACCACAGCCAAACAGAAAATGTGAACCCCTATGGCCATGGAAGCCGATTTGTTTATTGCAGGGTATTCAATGATGTAGCCTATCTAAACCCTTGGGACAGTCAAAGCTCAACAAATGTTGACAAGATGTCAACATCCAAAGAGCTCCTATCACTTGAAGCAAATGGGAGTAACTACTTAACTATTTTCCTCTGTGGAAGCACCAAATGGCTTTTTAAGTTTTATTTGAGAGCGAGCGAGCAGGGAAGGGGCAAAGGGAGAGGAAGAGAGAGGGAATCCTAAGCAGCCTCTGCACTGCCAGCACAAAGCCCCATGAGGGGCCCGGACCCACGAACTGCGAGATCATGACCTGAGCCAAAGTCAGACGCTTAACCAATGAGCCACCCAGGTGCCCTACCAAATGGCTTTGAAAGAATGGCCTCCAGATAACATGGGCTCTGGCATCAGTCACACCTAAGTTAGAACCATGGCTCTTGTCATTTCCTCCTTGAGTTTGGGTGAGGTACTTAGCCTCTCCGAAACGGTTTCCTCATCTGGAAAATGGGGACAATAATTGTACTTATGACATGGAATTACTAGATTAAAGGAGAAACTAAATGGAAAGAAGCTCCCAATCAGACCTTAGTAAAGGCTAACTTATTAAAGTGAAGATCTTCATGAGAAACTACAATATAAAACTCGGCTTTTATTTCCCAGTGTTCTCAAGATCACCCGCAACCTAGAAATGGGAGCTCACTTGTGTTGTCACTCTGCTGCTTCAGACACTTGTAACCAAGTCTTCTTTCCTAAAAGAGTTCATCAGTGGAGGGAAATTTTTCTTTTTCAGCAGATAAAGTTTCAAAGTACATGGGCAGGGCGTGCTGGTGCTCTGACGAACAGCTCAGTAGCTATCCGTATTGGTAGTAATAACCAGCACGTGTGTATTAGAAATTGTCCACGGAATATTGTGCACTCACAGTAAGACAAATAGCAAGACCTTAAGCGGGGCTATTCTGGCTAGTGCACCGTGGTAACTGATGATGCTACAATATCAGTTTCTGGATCAGCTTACGCAAAGGAAGAAAACCCCCAACTGCTTCCTGTGTATTATCCTCGAGTCAGACAATGCAATCTGGATATGAATTCCACCTGAAAGTAATACTTCCAATGTGGTTAGCAAACCAGACTGTTTTTCCTTTTCAGTTTAACTTGACCTAATTAAGGATGGGGGTAGAATTTTGCCACAATACGCAGAGACCCTTTACCAAGTCATTTAACATTAGTCTTATTCCATAATTTGCCAAGTTATAACACAAGGTAATGGGATATTTCAGCAAAACCTCAGCTTTTATGTATGGACAATAATCCTAAGGCTCTAAGCCCAGGCTCCAAAAAGGCTTCAAGCATCCCTCTCCCTCCAGCACCAAATATTCTGCTATAATCTCAAAGAGCTCTCACATCTACTAAACATAAGGCAAGGTATACATCTGACAATCAGGAGGTTTATGTTCAGAAATTTTTCTTCAGGGTGTCACAAGATAGCAGAGACCAAGATGGAGAAAAAACACATTTCTTTGCACTGTGTCATCTGCTATCAAAGTAGATTATTTCCTGCCCTCACTATCACAATCTGGATACATTTCTTAAAAAGTGTGGGGAGAGTCAAGCCTGTAGAGTAGAAGATGCCCACTCTTGAAAAGGGGAAGACAGAAGAGGCAGTGAGTGGAACATCTATCAAGAGCAGGAATCCAGTTGGGTTCCATATAAATTTTCAACCACTGTTAGTCTGCTTTGACCCCAGAAACATTTTTCTTCAGGACTGGACTTCCTCCTCAATAAATCAAGAATTTTATATATTACATATAATAGTTCAAGAATCTAGCCAGGGATCTCTCATAGGTTTGGGGAGCCTGAAAGACTCAAGTAACTTGTACACAGTAGGACTCAGTATTGATAATTCAATAAACACATAATCCCGAGACTGGGAAATGGCACCATGCATAACCATCCTGGATGTGCTAATCAGTGAAAGGTAGGTAATAAGACACAACCCATGAAAAGGAGTCAGCACAGTACGTGCTGTGTTGGGGGTGTTCAATCAATGCTGATTGTATCACCCATTCCCTAACCTACAGGAGTAGCTGGGTTTTCAAGTAAAAAAGAATTGTGAGCTTTATTGGGTGGTAGGAATGTAAGAACCACAGTGTCTCTAAGGGGGCTGGCTGTGAATCTTTCCCCTAGAAAAGAGATGCCCAGCTAGGGTACAGGTGATTAGAAGGTTCCCCAGATAAAGACCTCCTGGGGAGTTATCAGATTCCCTCTCAAGATTTAGTGTTCAAGTCTATTATATGGTCGCGCCTGGAAAGACCTCAGGGAGATATGCTTTCTGATCTGGAGCCGTAGAGAATGACAAAACCAGGGGCCAGAGGTTACCAAGAGCTGAGTGGGGAGTCAAGACAGATCACTTGGAGGAAGGAAAGTTAAACAGGTTGGAAAAGTGAAGGGGTCAAAGGCAGGACCGAATAAGAGCTGGGTAGCAGGTTCTGAGAGCCACAGCCATGGGTCCAGGGTGCCTTCTTGAGCAACTATCTCATTAGGAGAGGTCTGTGGCTGGTTTTCATGCAAGAGCTTTGTCACAGTACAAAGGCAGATCTGATGCATTTAAAGATTCTGTTCTAGAAAGTGTAGTTTAAGAGAGGGCTTATTCAAATATAATCTACTGACACTTGCCCTCAGAACCCTCTGAAGTGTCACTTAAAATGTAGATTCCAAGATTCTACTCAGTCTTCATGAATCAACAGGACTTGGAAAGAGGGCCCCAGAATCTGCATTTTTGTAAGCATTTCTCCACCCTATCCACTCAAGATCTTTAAGAATTCTAAGCTTTTAAAAACACTAAAATATGGTAAAGTGTAAGAATATGTTTAATTTATTTTTGAGAGACAGAGAGAAAGTGTGAGCAGGAGGGGCAGAGAGAGAATACTATCAGGCTGTATACAATCAGCACAGAGCCTGATGTGAGGCCTGAACTCACAAACTGGAAGACAATGACCTGAGCTGAAACCAAGAGTCAGATACTTAACTGACTGAACCACCCAGACACCCCAAAGCATAAGGAATTTAAGGACAGAAATCTTGAGTTCTAATCTTGGTTGTGTGATCTTGGGAGTCACTTGACTCTATTGGGACTTTGTCTCTTCATCTGTGAAACACAGATAATGTATTTCTTCAGAGGAGTTGCTTAAGTCGATGGAGATCAATGTAGTCTGTGAAGGCAAATGTTTGTAATTATCACATTTCTGAGCCAAAGTGAAATCTTGGAGACCCCTGCCATTGTACCTAGGACAGATCTGGGTTTGGTTAGTTATCTCTGAATTGGCCAGTGTTTTGGCCTTAGCTAGGTGTCCCCTGGAAGGCTCTCCAATGGAAGTGCTTACCATAGCCAGAACTTAAAAACTGTCTGATGGTTTGCGGGCCTGGTGTTGGGAGGCAGACTGCTTGCTTTTCAGATCCTGGAGTCATGAGGGAGAAGTGCTTTGAGCAGCCAGAAGTCTCAGGGGTCTGCTTCTCAGGGGTGAATTCCAGGGACATTTAATGTGCTAAGCTACTGGGGACAGTAGCTGGGTTAAGAATTAAGCAGTAGGATAGGATCAGAATCCCAAATGAGTTCATGAATTGGAGAAGTAATCAAGAACAAACGAAAAAAAAAAAAAAAAACACTCAATAGGAAAAGCTCTGAATAATACTTTGAGGAAATGATTATCACAAACACAGGCTAAGAAATGTCCAGCCAAATGAGGATAATAAGCTGAAAATGATCCAGTGAGGTCCGGCTGTCACTTAAAACATGAACATGAAAGCTGGCTGCACTAACTGAAGCACAGTTTGAAGGAACTGTGAGGTAATCGTCACTTTATCATACCTTTATGAGACTTCTTTGTCCAGTTCTGGACTTCACAGCTTGAGAGGCATGGAGTCCTTGGACATAGTTCAACAGATAGAAATAAAGATGATGAAATTGTTGGAGAACAAGAACTATGAGAAAAAGCAAAAAGATCTGGTATTATTTAACCTAGGGAAAGAAAGCTAAGGGGAGACTTAACTCTTCCCATCCATGAATTACAGTTGAGAGTGATCAACTGTTCTTTGTATCCTGTTGAGGAGTAAACAGGCTTAAGTTCAGCAGAAGGGATGCATGTTGCAGAAAGGAAAACTGTTCTTGTGTTGAATGTTAAGGGTCTGAACAGGCTTTTGTAGCAAAAGAAAGACTTATTTCCAAACACTGACCAAAGGGCCACACCAGACTACGGTAGGTGGATGTGACAAAATGCTAATTTACACTATTTCTAAAGTTGGGAGGAAGGATAATATTGACTAGATTTGGCATCAGCCATGGCTCTGGCCCAGAGCTACGATTTGGTGCTGGCAATTCTCTGGGCCTCAGTTTCCGTTTTTTGTTTTCTTTTTTAAACACTTATTCTTGAGAGAACGTGTGCGCACGCGCACTCACACAAGTGGGGAGGGGCAGAGAGAGAGGGAGACGCAGAATCTGAAGCAGGCTCCAGGCTCTGAGTTGTCAGCACAGAGCCCGATGTGGGGTGCCAACTCACAAACCGTGAGATCATGACCTGCGCTGAGGTTGGATGCTTAACTGACTGAGCCACCCAGGCGCCCCTGGTTTCCACATTTATAAGATGACCTCCATTGCTTTCTTTCTCAGCTCTCAAAATTCATTCTGTGATGTTCTAGAGTAATGTGGTAGCTGTATTTAACAGGTTAAGGTTTTCTTTCCAATGGAGTGAAAACAGTAAGCCTGCTGAGGGGGTGGGCATTTGATCTGGACTTGACGGGCCCATGTCATGGGTTGGGGCAAACTGTAGAGAGCTACAAGGTCTTTATGGGGGAGTATCTGGTTCTGAGAGAAAGCTGAAAAGAAGGCAGGATACTCCTGAGGAAGAATATTGCCTGGAGCAGGAGGAGAACATAGGGGTTCCCTACAGGCTACCTAGGAATAAGAAGATATAAAGGACAGAAGACCATGGGGCATGAATCAGGATAAGCTGGTGAAGATGAAGCCTTAGCTAAGGGATCCAGCCAAGCCTAAGGAACTGATCTAGAGTCAACTACTGAGGAGGCCAGTCAAGCAACTGCCTGATCAACGCAACCTGAAACCAAGAACACTGGTTCTGTATTTGGGTAGCGAAGTCCTCAGTTCTCAAGGTCTGAAAGCACATTGGCTTTAGAGCCAAACAGACTTGGTTTCCATTTTACCTCTGTTATTTATTGGCCATGTGATCTTGGGCAAGATGCTTCATTTTGTTAGAACATAATTTCCAGATAATAAAACGGGGATAAAAGGTCTACTTTATAATATTTTGGTGAAGATTAAATACATGATCACATTCCTGACACATAGCAAGTATGGAAAAACTGCTGTAATTCTCACTTGGGCCTGGGAATGGAATTAAGGCAGAATAAAAAGAAACTTCAGTGACCTCACGATTTACGGAAAGGGCCTGACACTACCACCACTACTCATGATCCAAACTAACTTTCACAGCATGTTTTCCTATGTTCCTCCATCGATCCTCAGGAATAGTTACCTTTAACGTAGGTATTATTACTACCCCATTTCAAAGATAAGAAATTAAGGCTTAGAGTAGATAATGCCTTATCCAAGCTCAATCTGTAAGTTGTGGACTTGTGGTAGTCACTTAACTCTTCTGGCTCCAAAGTCATCGCTTCCCCCCCCACTCCCCCACCCCCACTAACATCTACTTCATGGGAGAGAAACAGGAAGAACACTGAGAAACCAAGGAGTGTTTTTATTATAATCAAGTTAGCGGAGTAATGGAAGCCAGGATTTGTAATCTTGTCTGATTGCTGGTAGTTGCCCATTGACAGTTCACGGTCTTTGAAAGGCTGCCAGACCCTACCTGGAGCTCCAGCATGCAGAGAACAGTGCTGTGAAGAAAGGGAGACACTGAGGTAAAGGTCTCAACTCATAGGTTCAAGGGTACCACCTTTCCAGAGAATGTTCTTCTCCCATCCCTATTCTTGGGCCAACCCCACCAATACAAGCGAAGTCAGAACTAGATCAGCACAGCTTTCTGTTGGTCACATTTACTGAATGAAGAAGATTCTTCTGTTTGTATCTTTAAATAGAACCATTACTGATTTGAAGTCACTCTGTCTCCAGGAGCCCTTAATAAACTTTAAGATCATTACTGAGTCACCTAGCTCTTTCTTCCTCTTAGCAGAGTAACCACGTCTCTGATCTCTCCTTACAGAATTCCTTGCCAACCAGCGAAGCACGCCTGTGACTCTGATCTCTTACTTTAGACATCAATCCCAGGACTGGACATTCACTTCTAGTGAGGCAAGCACTGCTGCTGATCCTAGAGAGGGCTTTCCCCATGAGGCACTGACATTGTAGCTCCTTTTTCCTTTCTTACCCCAGAAGGCACTCAGATACCTTCCAGGGCCCCTTCCTGTTCTGGGTTAAAACACACATACATACCACCACCACCAACACAAAAAAACAAACCAAAGATCTGACATTTTCTTCTCAAAATAGTTTAGACAGTGTCCTCCTGGAAGCAAGGAGTATGACTAAGTGATTTCTTAAAGTCCCTTCCAGCCCGTGATTCACCAGACATAGAATTTTAAGCTGGAATGGACCATTATATTCTGGGCCAAAGGCCTCATTTTTGTAAATAACGAGAGTGAGGTCCATAGAGGTTAAGAGTTGTGGAAGCTGCTTGCTACAGTGGAAAGAGCGAGCATTTGAAGTTAGAAGTTTTGGATGTGAGGTCAAACTTTACCAGTCACATGCTACGTGACCTTGAGCAAGTCATTAACTTCTAGAGATTCAGTTCCCACAGCTGTAAAACACAAGGAACACTACCTACCCTACCTGCTTCCCAGTGTCGTTCTGAGCATCTTATGACATCACGTTTATGAAGGACACGATAAACGTGACCAAGCAGCTTTATCTATGTGTTGCACTCATACGGTGGCAAAAGGAGGACCCTCAATTCCAGTGTAGTTCCATACCCTTCAAACAATACCACCTTCTTGACCTTTCTCCAATTCTCCAATTATAAGAGTTTCTCATAAGCCACCACACCAATTTGATCTCCATACATTTTCCTTTTAAACCCTGGATAGGCACAGTCTCAAACCGTGGAAATCCAGACTGGCACGGATGGCTTATAGGCCAGCAACTCTGAAGGCTTTTGGGGGGATGCCTCAAGCAGCCTTCCATTACATCACAGTTATGGCCCTCAGACCCTGGACTGACAGCTTCCAAGGGACTGGGGACATTCATGAGCTACCTTTCCCTGCAGTTTTGCTAGCCAGTTTCATAGAGATGGCTACTGGATAGTTTGTAATGGGCTCTCAGGCTATAGTATGTACCCTGAAGACTGAGGTAGAATGAGCCACAAAGTGAAATGATAAGTACCTGAAGTTCATGCTGGACAGAGATTCAGGAACTTGTTCGGTGGAAATAGGGGACTTACTGTGCCAATTTGTGTCCACAGAGGAGAAGCAGGAGATGGTAGCTTAGGAAGGAAGTGTGGACCTAAGGGTTATGTAGTCCCATGGATGACTAAGAGACATGGTCACTAGGCTCTGAGTTCTATCATCACTATTAGTGCACTGGAAATAATCGACTCCATTTTATTTGGCCCCATTATCAATCACAGGGAATGAGTCCTCAGTTATAAAAATCAGCTCTCCTACTCATCGAGAGATATACATGCCCTGCCAGTACTGAGATTCTGTGCTCCCTCTGCTATCATGGGGTGGACTGACCACATGTCTTTCTTAACTGATGCCTCCCCAAGAGTCACATGGCATAACTTTCTTCAGTTACTGAAGAGACTCCAGTCTCTTCTCCAACAATGGTCTTTGGCTCTTGAAGAATGCAATGGAGAAATCCAACTTTTACTGTTTTCTTAGGCATAGAAAAGGTTTCAAACTTTCAGAAAAAGTGGTGAGATCAAGCCTACAATAAATAGAAAGTATACTTCTTTGCTCTAGGCAATAAAAAAGAAAAATGGCGGGGGGGGGGGGGGGGAGACACTGTGAGCCAGTTCAGCCAACAATTTCCATGTTAAAAAAAAAAGTTCAAGTTGGAGCCATGTGGTCTCAATAAAGTAGTAAAATATATTTTCTTTACCCTACACTTCATGTGCCCATAACCTTCCTTTTAAATCATCTCTAACCAGCCCCAAATCACTCTGACCGCAAATCATTTGGTGGCTTTGGTCTCCAGGCAATGGAATGTGCTGGAGTAGACGGGGAGTCGCTACCAAGAGTGCTCAGAGGGAGCTTCCACTCCCTTTGCTCAGGCACACAGACCCCAGCAAAGCCCTGAAAGGGTTCCGCGCTGAGATAGCACATGACATCATAGCTCAATCATTCAGGAAAAAACTGCAAGGGCTGCAGAATAGCACAACATGCCACAAACCACAGTGGGCAGATAAAGCCGAAGAACAGCTTTTCTTATGAAAACATTCACGAATACCACAGGCAGCTGGCAGAGACGCGTTTAATTACATTTACAGAAACCCATTGTATCCATCAACCCCACCATCTTTGGAGCTGACCAACAAATGGGAAGGTCACTGAAGCCCGTCTTCAAAATGAGAAAGCCAGGAGGGCCTGAAGTTTAGGTCACCGCATTTCATAATGTGTATTACAACTAGATTTGACCCAGCTGTAAAATCGTTTGATAGGCTTTGAAAGCGTTTCCAAGTGAACTAGACCTTAATAGTAACCTATCTTTAAATTTACAGCTGGAGATTAAGAGCAGCCGAAGGTGTGAGAAATCAATTATTCAATTCATGATTAATTTAAGAGACACCGAGCTTGTCCTGGGCATAAACAAAGCTCAAAAGACTGCCATCTGCCGTCACATCAGAGGACCCAGCCTTGTATTTTGTAAGTGCCATTGGAACTTTTGTTTATTTATTTATTTTTTTTTAAAAGGAACTGCTCAAAGAGTTAAGTCTATAGACTTTGAAGGGATGGTAAATGGATTGGGGGTGCCCTCGGGCATCTCAGAGAAACAAAGTTCAGCATGCACTGGTAAAGTATGATTAAAGCTCAAGAGGAAAAAAAAAACTGTCCAAATAAAATGCTTTAAAAGGAGTACTTAAGCATCATCTTACAATAATCTCTAAAGTAAGAGTTTTAAAGGAGACTGCGGAATCTGTGTGAGACAAGAGAGATATGCCTGAAAAGCCCCATGGACTTTTCTAATTTTAGCCCCAGAGAGCTATCATTGCTGCTAATTCTAGTCTGTGATTTCACCTAGAAGAATGGAGATTTTCAATAGCAAAAAGAAAAGACCCAGCAAAAACCGCACAACAAATAAACAACAAATGAAAACACTATGATGATCAAAGTAGGTCTCGTCCCTAAAGGAACAATGAAAAATTATATAGTAGCCAGTGACCACTAATGTCTAATAGCCATAATCTTTTCAGAAAGATGGTATTTTGTAGCCTGGTATCATATCTGGCAGTAATCTTTTTCATCAGACACCCAAGGATAACTTTCCATTTCAGTTGGGGGGTGCGCGGGAGATGAAAGCTCAAATGCATGCTCATAGTATGTTCTGTTCCTGTAATGGTCGGAGAAAATTCGAGGCTCTTGGGTTACTGAAAATAACCTGTTTGCCATTATGTGTGCAATTATAAGCTAGGACCTGCTTTTTTAAAATTGCTGGTTTCAGCAGAGATTTCCCATGGATTTATCAGCAACAGAAATAAACAAGCATTCCACCGAGCTCCACTTGGAAGTGTGAGAAGGGCTATTGAAAGTCTTTTTCATCATGTGGACAAGAATTCAACTTAACCTACCAGGATGTTAAACTGCATTCCAGTATCCTGAAGACTTTCTTCATCCTCTGAAAACTGAAAACGAACTTCATCCCCCTTCCCAGGTGGTCCTCCTCCCTGGCCCTTGCCACAAAACACATCACCTATCTGTTTCATCAGTAGTCTGTCAAGTGAGAGGTGACTTCAGCATCCCTGGAAAGCACTGGTGTCAGGCAGGGTCTTTATGTTCATACTGCAGGTAGACTGGGGGAAATCTCTTTGCAAAGGTCACGCTGGTGACCTGTGGATTAGCAAATTTCAAGACTTCTCCAAAATTGAATATTTCTAAAACTGCAACAGCAATGCTTTCCACAAAAACCACTGTAGAATTGTCAGTTTTTCACTTTAGTCTTTCCATGGTAGACAAGCCATCAGGAATGCATTCCTCCTTATTGTATTCTGCCTGCCACTTGTTCCCCCAAGAACCACGGCCAACTGAATGCTAACGAAGGGGACCCCATCCAAAGGGATTCCAGGAGGAGAACGAGAGAATGAAAACGTAGCATTTGATTTTGTTAGACAAAAGACTGCAATCAAGTGAAACCCAAGAAAACAAACAAACAAACAAACTTTCAGGCAACTGAAAAGCAACAGGTGTGAAAACGCCCAAACTTCTCATGGGAAAAAACACCAAACCCTTCCGTTGAAGTGTTTCCAGCTAAAATTCATTCAGCAACTGATCAGCGATTAGAGGCTGTCCTACTGCTCCCTGTGTGAAAGTTTTCCTTCTACTTCAACCAGGGATGGAACAGATTACAAAGAAACTAGAAGGAATACAAACTCGGCGCAAGTCGCTCCAGGCATATAAACGCCTGAAAGAGAAGCTTCTCTCAAAGTATCATTTTTTTTAAATGAATAAAGGCGGGGGGGGGGGGGGAATTCCACCCCGCGCCTCCAGCCCCTCCCCCACCCCAACTCTAACAACAGAGAAGTCGCGCGCGGAGCTGGACCCACCACCCCCGCCCCCTAAGAACGATCCCGGGAAGAATTAGGAAAACCGTGGCGAAAGACGGTCTTCCGAGCCCACGACAAGCAAACACCCACAACAGTACGTTTCACTGAAGTACCTGCCCTCCACTGCGGGGAAACGCCGCCAAGCAATATTTCCTGCCCTTCTACATGGTATTTAATGCTCTCACTTACCAGTTGAGCAGGAGACACGCTCTGCCCCCTGAAAAAAGCTCCCCTCGGGGGTCTTTCAGATCTCAGCTATTCCCAGCTTGCAACTTCGGGGCTCGGAATTCAGCCTAGCTTGCTGAATACAACGGAGAAAATGAACGGGCAGCTGAGCCGCCCACAGCCCGGCCCCTCGCAGGCTGCGAGGAAGACGTCTCGGCGTGCCGGGGCTCCCGGGAAGCCTCCCAGCGGCCAGGCCCTCGCGAGCAGGCTGGACGCGAGGCGGGCCGACTGCAGCCGCGCCGAGTGCGCCGCGTCTCGCCGAGGGGCCGCGTGTGCGCCGTGCGCGTGTGGCAGAGAGGGGGCTGCTGGGGAGGGGGAGAGGGTGTGTCCTGGCGAGGAATGCCGCTCACTTCCACAAATAACCCTGAGCTGGGACGCGAGGCGATCAGCTCCTCTCGCTCCAAGCCCTTATCACGCTTAGGAAGGCTTTGACTTTGGTCGGGGATTGCAATCACCGGTGGAGAGGGTAATAAGCAAGTTCCACCCACGGTTTCTAAAGCCCGCTCAGCTGCGGTTTGAAGCATTTCCCAAAGACCTCGTTCCTATAGTCAACACCGCGTCTCTGAACACACCTTGGGGGGAAATCCAGGTGGTAACTAGTAGTGTATTTGTAGTAGTTATAAAAGAAATCAATTCCTATCTTGCTCTTCCTTATGTACCTACCCTTTCACGCAGGGGGTACCTCTCAATTACATTCTCCATCTACATTCTGGTGAACTGAACTGTTTTCTCTGATGCTGCCTTACTGTAAAGCTATAAATTAATTACTACATTACACATGAAGCCCCCAGGAAAAAGAAGGCTGAGAATAAATCTGGTTTTTGTTCTTTTTTATGTTGAACAAGTCTGCCATTAATCAAGTCTTTCCACCAACATCTAGGGAACAGACCCAAGATTGCGACTCATTGAGAGATGAACATGTGCATACGTCTGGTTGTTTTACAGTCTTTCTCTGCTGCATTATGTCATAGTGACTCAGTTACCAACCACACAGACAGATATAATGGAGAAACAATAGGAGAAACAACACCAACTATTTAATAAAGACCTACCTACTTGCCAACTGTAACAGATTTCAGACAGGGCCTAAAGTTTAAACATTTTTAAGGATTATTTCACCACTTCCATTGTTTCCCCATCTTAGAGTCACAGAACTGCTTCTCATTGGTCAGTCGGAGAAACAGAAACCCAGGATTGTATTTGGAAGTTTAAGGAAGAAACTCATAAGGGACCCATGACGCTATTAATTTTAATGTAGCATGTAAAATGTCAACAGCATGACAGATTCTTGAAGTCAATTAGAAAACATCAGAAAGTGTCTTCCAGAAATAGAATAATCTTGAGAGGCCCAAATAGAGATAGTGCAAAAAATGTTTTTTGAAATGGAAATAAAATGTTGAGACTTTGGTGTATATCTTTATTTTTAGCATCTTGAGGAAGTAATGGGTCACAAAATAATTGAACTTTTTCCTCACCTATTAAATTTCCCCCTCCTTTGAGAATCAATGTAAAGTTAGTAAGAATGAGTTTGCTTTTCAAACTGAAAATATTCTGGGTTTGGCAGGTTCAGTCCCTTCTTGTATGTTATTAGGTTCTTTCATTTGTTAACTACACTTCATTTATAGAGTTTTGCTGGAGTCACTGAATAACAGAGGCAAATACTTTTGTTTGTCTGAAAGGCATCACTGTAAAGCAGGGTGGCCTAATTGGGTGAGTGTCTCTAAGATACGTTTCAAGTCCTCACCACCTTTCTCATCTCCAGCAAAAGGGTGGTAGAACAATCCTTCCTCTGTGAATTAGGGGGAACATTTTATTGATTAAAATGCCAAGGTGAAAGAGAAGGAATAATGGGGGCAGGGGGTGGTTAGTATATGATCACCACGAGCACAAAGACCTGAATATCCCTTTTAACTGCCTGTGCTAAAACTCTGAACTTTTTGAACTCTGAAGTTTAGTTGAAATATCCAACATGCATAAATATCTCAGGCAAAGACGGCACCCCTTTCTCATGGCTCTGTGTGTGCAGATGAGACTGAAGGAAAGGTGAAGTTTCTGCAGGCCTTCCACATCATATACCAAAGGAGACCACCTTTTGAGTTGCACCTATTAGTGGTCCCAGATGTTCCTGGAAATTGCTTTTTGTTTCTGTGATCTGCCCACTTGCTTGTGCTCCAAATGACAACTATTCCAATGTTGAATGTTCCGCAGGATTTCTTGGGTTAGGAGAGGGAGTGGTGAAAGCGTTCTCACTGTGTGTGGTCCTTAGAGCACCTGTCTCAGGAGTGGGGGGAGGGGAGCTTGCTGAAAATGTAAATTCCCTGGGCCCTTCTCAGAGCTCCCAAATTAGGTCTTTCTCTGGGGGCTGTGCCATTATTCTGTGTGTGTGTGTGTGTGTGTGTGTGTGTGTGTGTGTGTGTGTGTAATTAAAGGTTTTGAATAAGTAATATGTTCACATAATTTGAAAAGCAAAAGGTGTGAATACTTTTATTCAAGGTATATACCTTGAGTATATGTTCAAGGTGTAACCTCCTTCCTACCACTGTTTCCCATATGTCCAGTTCATACATCTCCTCCAAGGCAGGAGTTTTTTCCTGTAGATTTTCAGGTTTCTTTATCCACCTACCAGCAATTATAAATTCTTACTTTTTTCTTTATTTCTTAAAAAGACTGTATGCAGAACAGTTACTGTCCTTTACTTTTCTCCTTCTCTTAAATATACTTTAGGATCTTTTGTCTATATCATATGTTCGATTATTTGTTAACTTAGAGACAAACACTTATTATGCACCTACTATATGCCAAATACTGTTATATATGCTGGGGATAGAGGTGTGGACAAAATTGACAAAAATTTCTACCCCGCAGCATTTTTTTAACGTTTTTTTTGAGAGACAGAGAGAAACAGAGCACGAGAGGGGGAGGGCAAAAGAGAGGGAGACATAGAACCTGAAGCAGGCTGCAGGCTCTGAGCAGCACAGAGTCTGATGTGGGGCTCGAACCCTGGAACTGTGAGATCATGACCAGAGCTGAAGTCAGATGCTTAACTGATTGAGCCACCCAGGCACCCCTGCTCCATAGCATTTCTATCTTGGGAGAGGGTACATGAAGCAGACAACAAACATGATAAGTAAATTATATATTGTATTAGAATATAATCAGAGCAATTGAAAAACTAGAACAAGATAGTAGGGATTGGGAATGTGGGGTGGCGGATTGTAATTTTAAATGGAGTGGTCAGAGGTGACCTTATTGAAAAAATGAGGGGCGCCTGGGTGGCGCAGTCAGTTAAGCGTCCGACTTCAGCCAGGTCACGATCTCACGGTCCGTGAGTTCGAGCCCCGCATCAGGCTCTGGGCTGATGGCTCAGAGCCTGGAGCCTGTTTCCAATTCTGTGTCTCCCTCTCTCTCTGTCCCTCCCCCGTTCATGCTCTGTCTCTCTCTGTCCCAAAAATAAAATAAACGTTGAAAAAATGACATGTAAGCAAAGACTTGATGGCAGTGAGAGAGTGAGCTTCGGAATCCTTTGGGGAGTATGTGATCCAGACAGAGGGAACAGGTAGTGCAAAGGCCCTGAGGTGGGAGTATGACTAGCATATTTAAGGAGAAACAGAGGCCAGTGTGACTGGAGCAGAGAAAGTGAGGCAGAATGTCACAGAGGGTCAGAAGGGCAACAGGGGGCAGATCACATAGGCTCTTATAAGCCAGTTTAAGGATTTGGGCTTTTACTCTTAGAGCAATGGACAGCCATCAGGTGGGTCTTGAGAAGAGGAGAGACGTGATACAATTTACATATATATCAGCACACAGGAAACATGCTCATGTTTAAAGTTGCATAGTATTCCCTTGGATAAATACACTGCAATTTTATTCCATCAGGATGCAACTGATAGATGTTTGAGTTGTTTCCAATAATCAGCTCTGAAACAAACTTCCACATTTGCCATTTTACACTTGTGCATCTATGGTATTAACATCCACAAGTTGGATTATTGGATTATGGATTTCTAATTTTTGATAGATACAGCCAAATTGCCCCCCAAAAGGCCTAAGCCAATTGACCCTCCCACTAACAATATTGACTTGTTCTTGTTTTCCCACAGCCTTGCCAACAGAGTGCATAATCAAACTTCTGGGAGTGTGCCAATCTGATAGGTGAAAAGGATGTCTCACGATGGTTTAACTTGCGCTTCTCTGATTCGGGGTGAGGTTGAGCAATGTCTTCGTATGTTGAGGCTCCAATTCTATTTCCTTTGTTGTGGCTTGTTGTACTTTGCCCATATTCTACAGGGCTCTTGTCCTTGTTCTTTACAGATTTATTTAAAGTTGATACATATTAAGGAGATCATCTCTTTGTGTATGAGCTGCAGATTGTTGGCTCCTTTGGTCATCTGCCTTTCGACTTGGCTGATGGTACTTTGCCATGTGAAAGTATCTCATTTTTATGTAATAGGAGGAAGTATATAGAAAGGCCTTTTCCATATCATCTACTTTGATGATTTTATTTTTTGACATTTAGATATTTGACAGATGTGCATTTTATCCTGGTTTAGTTGATAAAGTATGGACCCTGCTTTATTTTGTTCCAAGTAATGATCCAGCTGCCCCACTACCACGTTTTAAAATAATAATTAAAAAAAATTTAATTGTGGTAAAAAGCAGATAACATAAAATTGACCATCTCAACTATTTTTAAGTGTTCAGTTCAAGGATGTCAAGTATATTCATATTGTTGCTCAATGGATTCCTAGAACTTTTCATTTAACAAAATTGAAACACTATACCCAATGAACAATAATTTCTAATTTTCCCCTCCCTTCTGCCTCTGGCAAACACAATTCTTTCTTTTCTTTTCTTTTTTAATGTTTTATTTAGTTGTTTTGAGAGAGAGAGAGAGATAGAGAGAAAGGGTGTGCACTTGAACAGGGGAGGGGCAGACAGAGACAGAGACAAACAGAGAGAGCAGGAGGGAGAGAGAGAGAGAATAACAAGCAGGCTCCACGCTGTTAGACCAGAGCCCTGCTCGAGGCTCAAACTCACAAAACCTGAGATCATGACCTGAGCTGAAATCAAGAGTCAGGTGAGTAACTGAGCTACCCAGGTGCTCCATCTACTTACTTTCTGTTCCCATGAATTTGATTATTTTAGATACCTCATATAAGTAGAATCATTTTTGTGCCTGGCTTATTTCATTTAGGATAACGTCTTCAAAGTTCATCCATGGTATGGCATGTGACAAGATTTCCTTGCTTTTGAAGGCTAAACAGTATTTCATCGCAGGTTCAGAGCACATTTTCTTTATCCCTTCATTTGTTGATGCATTTGGATTGCCTATACCTCTTGGTTATTATGAATAATGCTACTGTTAACATCAGTCAGTCAATGTGTATTTGAGGTCCTGCTTTCAATTCTTTTGGATATATACCCAGAAGGGGAATTGCTGCATTATTTGGTAAGTCTATTTTTAATTTTTATTTAAAAATTTTTTTAATGTTTTATTATTTATTTTTTGAGAGAGAGACACACACAGAGCACAAGGAGGGGCTGGGGGTGGGGGGGGTGGACGGAGAGAGAGGGAGACACAGAATCTGAAGCAGGCTTCAGGCTCCAAGCTGTCAACACAGAGCCTGACACAGGGCTTGAACTCACAAACCGTGAGATCATGACCTAAGCCAAAGTTGGACACTTAACCGACTGAGCCACCCAGGCTCCCTTATTTTTAATTTTTTGAGGAATCTCCATACTGCTTTCCACAGCAGTTGCACCATTTCACATTTCTACCAATAGTGCACACAGAGTCCAATTTTCTTTTCAAAGTTTATTTATTTATTTTGAGAGAGTGAGAGAGCACAAGTGGGGTAGGGGCAGAGAAAGAGGGAGAAAGAGAATCCCAAGCAGGCTCTAAGCTGTCAGCTCAGAGCCTGACATGGGGCTCGATCTCAGACACCATGAGATCATGACCTGAGCTGAAATCAAGAGTCAGATGCTTAATCAACTGAGCCACCCAGGTGCCCCTGGGTTCCAATTTTTCCACATTTTCACCAACACTCGTTAACTTATTTTTTTAAATTTCTTTCTTAATTTCTTTTCTTCCTTCCTTGCTTCCTTCCTTTCTTTTTTCTTCCTTCCTTCCTTCCTTCCTTTCTTCCTTCCTTCTTTCCTTCCTTCCTTCCTCTCTTCTTTCCTCCCTGCCTTCCTTTCTTTCTTCCTTTCTCTCTTTCTTTCCTTCTCCCCCCAACCCCTGTCTCTTTCTTTTTTGATGGTGGCTCTCCTAATAGGTATGAGGTGATATCTCATTATGGTTTTGATTCGAATTTCTTTAATTATTAATAATGGTGTACATTTTTTCATATGCTTATTGGCCATTTGAGTATCACCTTTGGAGAAATGTCTATTCAAGTCCTTTGACCATTG
The DNA here is from genome assembly GCF_024362965.1 of Panthera pardus. Lineage (NCBI taxonomy): Eukaryota > Metazoa > Chordata > Mammalia > Carnivora > Felidae > Panthera > Panthera pardus. The sequence goes on from NW_026526688.1 coordinate 59,955,538, forward strand.
TTTTTATTTAAAAAAAAATTTTAATGTTTATTTCTTTTTAAAGGAGAGAGAGACAGAGTGTGAGTGGGGGAGGGGCAGAGAGAGAGGGAGACACAGAATCTGAAACAGTCTCCAGGCTCTGAGCTGTCAGCGCAGAGCCCGACGCAGGGCTTGAACTCACAAACCGTGAGATCATGACCTGAGCAGAAGTTGGACGCTTAACCAACTGAGCCACCCAGGCACCCCTCCTTTGCCCATTTTTAAGTCAGGTTGTTTGTGGGGGGTTTTGGTTGAATTGTAAGAATTTTTTATCTATGAGATATTAACCCATTGTCAGATACATGATTTGCAAGTATCTTCTCCTATTCCATAGGTTGGTGTTTTACTCTGTGGTTTGTCTCCTTTGATACAGGAAAGTTTTCAATTTGATGTAGTCCCACTTGTCTGTTTTTATTTTTGTTGCCTGTGCTTTGCTCTGCTACCACTTTATGATGATAATCTCCTACCTACTGTTTTGAGGTGTCATTTTTAACATGTATTACATTCCTGTATATAGTGAGTCTATTTCTGGACATTTCATTCTATTTTCTTGGTTGATCTTTTAATTTCAGTGCCACTACCACACTGTTTTAACTATTGAGGCTTTTAATTTTAATATCTAGTGAGCTTAATTCTCTCATTGCTCTTCTGTTTCCTGTGTTTCGTTTTTGTTTATTTTTCTGCGTGAATTTCAGACTAAATAATAAATAATGATAGAAATCCTTATATTTTTATTACTATAAGTGCACTTAGATAAATAACAGAGAGAATCAACAGCTTTTATGTTGTCAGGTTTTCCTAGCCAAGAAGGTAGATCTTTCCATTTGTTCAAATCTTATTTTGTGTCCTTCATCAATGTTTTATGGCTTTATTCAGATGTGTCCTGCAACATTTATTGTTACAGTTATTCTTAGGTATTTTATCCTTTTATTATTATTGTAAATGTGGTCTTTTCTCTCATTACATCTTCTTACTGGATATAATCAATTTATTACAGTGTATTCATTTTGTGCCATTTCATCTTACTAAATTCTCTTATTGTTCATAGATATTTCTCAATTCTTTTATATTTGTAACTATATAATGATATCATCTAAAAATAAAGATTAACTTTCTGCTTTCCATTTTTTATACTTTTCACTTTTTTTCTAATTTCATTGTCTATTAAATCTAGTACGATGTTAAATAGCGGTAATGATAGTGGGCATTCTTGTCTTATATTTGATTTTAATGGAAATGCCTCCACTGTTTTCCCAGTAGATATAGTATGGGCTTTGGGTGGGGAATGATATATTTTATTATGCTAAGGAAGTGTTAATTTATCTTTATTTCCTTGAGGCCTTTCTCTGGGGTCAAGTATGATTACTGGCTTTTGTGCAAATGTTTTTTTCTAGTATCTTTAGAAATAATCATATAATTTTTCTCCTTAGATCTATAAATTTGATGGAATATAATAAATTCCTTAGTAATGAGTTATCCTTGCATTCCTATAATAAACTCCACTTAGTCATGGTAACTTTTTTAATGTGCTGGTAGATGCAATCTGCTAATACTTAATTTGGAATTTTTCCATTGATATTCATATTCATAATTATATTCATTTATATATATATATTACATAATCTATATAATATATAAATATACATACTCAAATGGCCAATAAGCATATATTATATTATATATACCATTACATTATATTAAATATAATATATATTTACACATATAAGTGAATATAATTATGAACATGAATATCATTGGAAAAATTCCAAGTTAAGTATTAGCAAATAGCATCTACCAGCACATTAAAAAAACTACCATGACTAAGAGGAGTTTATTACAGGAATTATATTTATATAATTACATATATTGTATAAATAATTATATTCAATTATATTCATAAATGAGATTTTTATAATAACTTTTTGTTTCATTGCATTGTGATCAGAGAATATTGTTCATAATGTTGCTATTTTTGAAATCAATTATCTTTTACTTTGTGGCCTAATTTATGGTCAGTTTTCATGTATGTTCCTTAGTGACTTGAAAAAATAGTAGTTTCTATATTTTCAGGATACAGAGTTGAATAACATATTTTATTATCAATTTTGGTATTTATGTCTACTTCAAAGTTCATGTATTTTTACTTTATTTGTCATAGACTGAGAGAGTTTACATTCCTTTGTATTTGTCCTCATATCTTTTGTAATTTCTGCTTTATAGGATGGCTTCGATATTTTTTGATTACTATATATTCATAATTGTTACAGCTTCATTTCAAGTTTTTTTTGCTTAGCATTACAAAGTGCCCATTTTCTTACTCATTTTCTGGCTCAGATTCCACCTTATCTGCTAATAGGGTCATAACCTTACTTTATTTGCAGTTCCCGTTGCCTGGGGTGTCTTTTCTCAATCTTTCACACTCCTACTTTCTGAATCACTTTGAGCTACCCGAGTACCTTATGTACAGGGTTCCATTCCGTGATGCAGTCCACTGCCTCCCTTCTTGCTCGTCCAGTACCTGCACCAGGCATTATAAAACATCGTATAGCTTCCGGGTTCTGTTCTTCAAGTGAGTCCCTCATCTTTAGGGAGAGAATTTCCTTCTGGGGGCTTTGGGTGATCCCCATACCTAGTTTGCTTAGAGAAGTATTTACATGCTAGTTCATAGACATAAAGTTTGATCCATTAATATAAGCTTATATTCACAGTAATTTTTTAGGAGTTCATATTATTTCTATAATAGACTAAATTTGAATAATTATTTCCAGATTCAGTTTAGAATGATTATTTTTTGGTGGTGATACAAATAATACCTTACTTGGGCAGCCTGACACATGATTTCTTTTGATATTCCTAATAATACTGAGTTTGGAAGAACAGGTATCTTTATTAAACAGAGATACTGAGACGAGATTTCTCAAAATTTCACTTCCTCATCATTTCTCATACAAATAGACGATTCAGCTTTCAGATACACTGCAGAAAGACCTTGATACGGGGAGGGATGTTTTCTGGTGCCCAAACGACAAAGTTTCAAATTAATGATAAGTCATAGTAGATTTAATTCTCTTCTGAAAATGCTAACGTTGTTGCAACACTGGACAGTTTACTTAAGGAGGTCATGGAATCTACCTTCCTTGGGAAATTTTAAAAATATCTCTTTCCAAAAAAAAATCTCTTTCTAACAGTTTGAGTGTGGTCCTTCCCCAAGGCACAGATGACTGGATAAAAACCTCTGGTGTCCCCTTCCTCCAGAACACTCACCAAGAACACCTCAGGGGTCTGGATGATTCATTTTCAGACTTAAGCCCCAGAAGTATGATCTAGCAGGCGATTGTTATCAATGATATTCAGATTTAAAAGCATAAAGTATTTATGTAACAAGATGCTATCTGATGGAGAAATTTAAGTAAAGACCCAACACAGCACAATAATGCTGCTTCTCTTTCGGGGTTAGGGACAGGGAGATTACAATCAAATTCAAATTGCCTCATGTTAAAGGAAACATAAGAATTTCCACATTTCTTTTTCTGGACTGAAAGAAAAAGGGTAAAGGAGGAAGAGACAAGAAAATCTTTCACATTGAGACATTTCGGGATTATGTTTTCTTCTAACCAGAAATTCCCGAGTTGTCCTAAGTTTCAACGTCTGAATCCTGCTGACTAGCGAGACATTGTTTGAGCAAGACTGGAATTCTGAACATTCTTAGAGGCTTCATAAAAATCCCAAAGTGATGGACAAATGCTTATGTTGTGGTCATGCAAAGAAAAGCCCCCTCGTGATTTGGGATTGAGTTTGTTCACTTTATATTTATAGTATCCACACCAAAGGAATGTAGAATTTGGCATGGGGAGAGGATGGGGAAGTAGGGGGAAAAGGAAAGAATGGAGACCAGGTTTTGTCTGTTTGCAAGGGGTGTATGTTGTGACCTCGAGCCTATGGAGTATGGGGAGAGGGAGTGTTTGATAGTTTAGTTAGTTTTTAAAGCAGAATCCTCTTCAGGTTTCTTGTGTCGGAGAACGACTGAAAGAATTTTTAACTTTCCTTATTAGCAGCACCATCTGTTTACAATGAAAGCTTGGCTTCTGTGTTTTGGCCCAAATGAAAGCCGTAGGGTGCCCATAGAAGTCAAACGGATAAAGCATGTGTTCACAGACCTGAAGAATCACCCTCTTTTGCCTGTACAAGGCTTTCATGGCAGATTTACGCAGCATCTCATCCCTACATAAATTCAAGATGATAAGCTTCTGAAAAGCAAAGGTGGGTCGTAGGTCACTGCAATTCACAGTCCAGGCACCTCATCTGCCACCCAACGAAATGATGGACGTCTTGGGTCACACTTGCCGAGAGAGGGGGGCAAGTGGCAAAAGAGCCATGCCTTTCACCATTTGTCGTGGGATTCTTATATACTTGGGACAGGGACTTCTGCATAAACACAGTCTTTACATAATTGCTAAAATTGGGAACCCGAGTTCCAGATAAAAACAGCAAAGGATAGAGTGAGTGAATAAGAAAAACTTCCAGTACCGAAACATCAAGCCTGGGGTGGAGGGTAGAGGCTGGAAGGCTAAGGAGTTGAAAATAGCAGTCAGGTCTCCCCGCCTCTCTCATTCTGATTTGTGTTGTGTCCTTGTTGCCAGGTGGGATTCCACAGCTCTCTTCCTGGAGGCTAGGAGTTTTCTCCCTTGCCCCAGAAATGAACTTTATTTATTTAAAAAAAATTTTTTTTAATGTTTATTTTCGAGAAGGAGAGAGACAGAGCATGACAGATAGATAAGATAGATAAACCAAGACATTATGTCTATGGGTGAGGGGCAGAGAGAGGAGACACGGAATCTGAAACAGGCTCCAGGCTCTGAGCTGTCAGTACAGAGCCCAATGCAGGGCTCAAACTCACAAGCCATGAGATCGTGACCTGAGCCCAAGTGGGATGCTTAACCGACTGAGCCACTCAGGCGCCCCCCACCCCCAGCAATGAACTTTAGATGAGGATTTATAGGACAGTTACAACAGTGAATAAACTGTAAGTCTTGAAAAATTTGGGTAGTGATGAGAGAAGTTTCCCATAACAATGTGATTTGCATGCCGTTAGATAAACCAAGTGTTTATTGAACCCAGCTTCTGCTGGATTATCTGATGGAAGGCCCAGGGCTGAACTTTCAGAGGTTTATCAATGGCTGGGGAAGAGGGAAAAAGTACAACAAAACAAACCCATATGCATCTGAAACAGCTGCAGAACAATTAAGTATGTATAGGCATACCTCGGGTTCACTTCCAGACCATTGCAATGAAGCGAATATCACAATAGAGCAAGTCAAATGAAATTTCTGGTTTCCTAGTGCCTGTAAAATTTATGTTTCCATTATACTGTAGTCTAATAAGTGTGCAATAGCATTATGTCTAAAAAACCAATATACATACCTTAATTTAAAAATTCTTATTGCAAAAAAAAAAAAAGCTCACCATTATCTGAGCTTTTAGCAAGTTATAATCTTTTTGTTGGTGGAGGGTCTTGCCTCCATGTTGATGGCTAATGACTGACTGATCAGGGTGGTGGTTACTGAAGGTTGAGGTGGCTGTAGGCCTCTTTTTTTTTTAATTTCTTTGTTAATATTTTATTTATTCTTGAGAGAGAGAGCGCGTGCGTGAGAGAGACAGAGCATGAGTCGGGGAGGGGCAGAGCGAGAGAGGGACAAGCCGTGAGATCATGACCTGAGCTGAAGTCAGATGCTCAACTGACGGAGCCACCCAGGCACCCCTGGAGCTTCTTATTAAAGTAAGTTAGCAGTGAAGTTTGCCACACTGATTGGCACTTCCTTTCACAAGACTTCTCTGTAGCATGCAATGCTTTTGGACAGCACTTTACCCACAGTAGAATGTCTTTCAAAACTGGAGTCAGTCCTCTCAAACCCTGCCCCTGCTTTATCAATTAGGTTTATGTGACAGTCTAAATCCTTTGTCATCATTTCAACAATCCTCACGGCATCTTCACCAGGAATGGATTCCATCTCAAGAAAACACTTCCTTTCCTCATCCATAAGAAATAACTCCTCATCCATTATAGTTTTATCATGAGATTGCAGCAAGTCAAATAATAATGAAAGCACTTTGAAATATTGCAAGAATTATCAGAATGTGACCCAGAAATACAAAGTGGACAAATGAGGAAAATGGTGTCCACAGACTTGCTCAACACAGGATTGCCACAAAACTTGAATTTGTGAGAAACGTGATATCTGCAAAAGTGCAGTAAAGCAAAGCACAATAAAACTAAATATGCTCGTATATGCTAGTCTGGAATGTGGTTCTCAAGTACTGTGGATCAGAATCAAATGGGTCTTGAACAAATGCAGATTCCTGGCTCGACCACTTGAATTCAGAGGTTCAGGGCATGGACCAGGGATTTGTATTATATTTTATTAATTTTTTAAATGTTTATTTATTTTTAGAGAGAGAGAGAGAGGCAGAGAGTGGAAGACAGAGGATCCAAAGTGGGCTTAGCACTGACAGCAGAGAACCAGATGTAGGGCTCAGTCTCACAAACCATGAGATCACGACCTGAGTTGAGGTCCGACATTTAACCAACTCAGCCACCCAGACACCCCAAGGATTTGTATTTTAAATTAGAATGCTCAGTGATTTCACAGAAATGAATATCAAAACCTACTTTGAGAATTGCTGGTGTACAGTATTCTATCACTTTATTCAAAAAGAGGTAGAAGTTTGTTGAGTTCTTACTGTCTGCAGGTTTTGTAAACACTATGCCATTTAATTCTGTCAGATGTTTTATGAGGACAGTTTAGTCAGGAATTTAGTCAGGGTCTGCATCTAAAGTCTGCACTCTTCTGTTGGCAAGCATGTTGTCGCTTCTTTCCAAGATGGGAGAAAGTCAGGGTGTGCAGGAACAGACTACACAGCCTGGGTGTGGTGTTTCTTGTCCCAGGCTGTCTCCCTAAGCTGGCCTCCCCATGGCCCCCAAAGTGATCTAGCAAATGCAAATCCAACCATGGTATAACATTATACTCTCTTCATTACACTGTGGCTTACTTTTTGCATTAAGCAGTATAATTTAAACATCTTTCGGGTTGGGTTCGCTGAATTTTGGCACATTGAAGGACATTTTTTGGAACTGCCATCAGCATAAAAAAGAAATATTGTAGCATTAAGTCTATTGACTACATTGTAAGCATGGAGCTTGGGTGGTTTATGTCTTAGATTCAGTTAATTTTGTTCTAGAGTCAGGAAAATGTGTGGATGGATTTGCACAAATTCATCCTTACCACTGGAAAAGCTTCAAATACACACTCTACTGCCCATTGTTTAGGAGAACTATACTTTTCATAATGAAGCACCATATTTTTGTTTAAGACTAAGTTTGCTCACAATTACGTCCGATGTTCTTGAAAGCTTGCAGAAGATAAGACCTGGCATGGCCCCAGACTGGTGGATTCTGTGCTTTGCTGCTGTTGTTATTCTTTTAAGACATCCACTAGCCATAGGAGATTCAGAAGTGTCAGTTCAACTTAATCAGACCGATTGTATGTGTAAGAACCCTGGAGCTTGTTATAAATACTCTTCCCTTAGTCATTCTCATCCCTCACTTTTAAGCACCATAGATCGAGATGGTTCTACTCACTGGAAGATCTCCCACTACCATGTGAGAAATGGCAGACCCCAAATTTCTCCAGCTCTATTGCCAGCCCAGTCTGAGCCACAGTTCTTTCCAGTCCAGACAACTGAAGAGCCTCCTATTTGGTTAGCCCCACAACAGCCAGTATCGCCATCCTTTTTTTTAAATATACTTAAGAATTTTTAAATTTATTTTCATTAATTAATTAATTAATTTTTAGAGAGAAAGCATGATGCGGGAGGGAGGCAGAGGAAGAGAGAGAGAGAGAGAAAGAATCACAAACAGGCTCCGACTCAGGGTTCAATCCCATGACCCTGGGATCATGACCTGAGTCAAAATCAAGAGTCAGACCCTCAACTGACTGAGGCACCCAGGCGCCCCAGCCAGTATCACCACCTTAACATGCAGATGGGGGTAGGTCATTTCCTTGTTTAAAACAACTAAGTGGCTGCCCGTTTTGATTACATTAAAAACAAAAGTCACTTAAGTGACATTGAAGTCATTTAAGGCCATGGGTGATGCGGCTGCTGCCTACTTCTCCAACCCCTCCATCTCCCATCTGCATTACAGTCTGCTGGTTTTCCTTCAGCTCCTGGTCCATACTGACTGCTTTCATACTTATGGCCTTTGATCCAGTTTCTATGCATCCTTCAGGTCTTAGTTCTTAAGTCATCTATCTCTTCGGAAGGTCTTCCTCCATCATTAGACTTTGCTTTCCCACCTCTTATCAAAGATACTTTGCGTCTTTGTTTAAACTGACTTTCCTGCAGAAGGGTGGTTCGTGAGCATGTTCTTATCCATAGCTCAGTACCCAGTGGAGACATGGCACATATCAGAAGCTCAAAAAGGAGGAAGCAGTCAGGGCCTGGTCATGGCTGACATGCACCTTATTAAAAACTGCATATAGTGCACCAAACATCCAGATATGCTGGATGTTGAACTAAGAGCATGATACAAATTACTGTTGCCTTCTAGAAACCTAAAAATGAATCTGAGATAACACACCGTGTGGGGAAAAAGGTGTACAAGAACTTATAGAGACCTACCAAATAATGCAACTGGGGAATGAAGCAGGAGTAAAGCTCATGAATAAGCAAATACATATTTCATAGCAGCCAGTATTACCTTGGAGGAAAGAGCTCATTCTCTTGGCTAGGCAAAGGTGACAGGTAGTGTGTTTGATCCCTGATGTTAAGAGCTTCAGATCACGATACAGTAAACCCCGTCATGTACTCCCATCATATTTAGAAGAGATTTCTGTATCTCTTCCTATTATTTGAATATGGCTGGCCTTTCAGAACTCTCCCTGTGCCAGAAAAGGAATAAAATAGTGACTAAGGTGCGTGTGTCACTGAAAAATTTCAGAGATGTAGTTACATTTTATTCTGGTAGGTTACCTGTAAGAGTATGGCCAGTACAGCCTTGGAAAGCTAGCAGCTGGAGATGTCCAAAGTCTCTGTCGATAACCTATGTCAGAAGCACAGGTTAGTTTGCACAGAGAAGACTTAGACTTTGGAGAGTTCCTGCCACCCCTGGGAATGGAGTGTGGAGTCTAAATATGTAATAAGACCCTACGTATCCACCATTCTTTGTAATTTACAAGGCACGTTTACATGGTTGTTTCATTTGCTCATCTCAATTATCCTGCGGCATAGCTATAGTGATCACCATCCTACAGAAAAGGAAACTGAGGCTAGGAATATAAGTGACTTGGTTGAGACCATCCAGCCTGTCAAATAAGTGGAGTGCTCACATCCCTTTTTTTTTTTAAATTTTGTTTATTTATTTTGAGAAAGAGAGAGAGAGAGTGAGCGCACAAGCAGGGGAGGTACTAAAAGAAGGAGAGACAGAATCCCAAGCAGGCTCCAGACCATCAGCGCAGAGTGCAGAATCTGATGTGGGGCTTGATCCCATGAATCGCGAGATCATGAGCTGAGCTGAGTTTAAGAGTCAAACGCTTAAGTAACTGAGCCACCCAGATGCCCCTCACATCACTTTTTATAGCTGCCTCTCATTTCCCTTCCCTGTTCTCATTAGAGTTACTTCATTTTCTTCCCTGAGAGCAACACAGAACTTTACTGGTCATTTATTTGCATTGCAATAGTAGGAAATTCAAAATCTTATTTAAACATCTCTTTCTCCCTCCAAAACTCAACCCCTTACAGTATCTATTTTGCAAGTTTGAAGAAAGTCAGGCTGTGAGGGAGGTGGTAGAGGGAACTTCCTAACTATGTTTCCTGATGTTTCGTTTTCTTCTTACTATTTCAAAAATAACAACCACAATAGTTACTTACTTGGAGAAATTACTACTGATATTTTGTGTCATCTACTTGTCATTATCACATTGTCAAGTTGGTTTTATAAGTGTCTTCATTTTAAAATAAAAAAATGTTTGTTTATTTATTTTCAGAGAGAGAGAGAGAGAGTTGGGGAGGGGCAGAGAGAGAGGGAGAGAGAATCCTAAGCAGGCTCTGTGTCATCAGCACAGAGCCCGACACAGGGCTCAAATTCACGAACTGCGAGATCATGACCTGAGCCGCAATCAAGAGTCAGATGCTTAACCACCCAGGTGCCCCTGTCCTCATTTTATAGTACAGGACATGCTGTCTGAAGGAATTGGATACCTTGCTAAAGAGTACATGGAAAATTACTGAGGGGCCAGGACCCGACCCAGGGAGTCTGACTCAACCTGTAGGCTTTGCTCTTTGACTTCATTGTACTCTTTCTGGACTCCTATGGTTTTCACAAGGTTGTGGAGCACCCTACCCCTGCCTCAACTTTTGATCAGCCCGTTTCTTCTCTGTGACCCAGGAGCTGCTAAAACTGTGTGTCCCAAGTGGAGGAATCCATCGCCAAACCTCTCACAACAGGTGCTTGCTTATAAGAAATCAGCTTATTAGGGGCACCTGGGTGGCTCAGTCTGGTAAGCATCCGACTTTGGCTCAGGTCATGATCTCATGGTTTTTGGGTTCTAGCCCCACATTGGGCTCTGCACTGACAGTGCGGAGCCTGCCTCGAATACTCTCTCTCTCTCTCTCTCTCTCTCTCTCTCTGCCCCTGTCCTGCTCTCACTCTCTCTCTTAAAATAAATAAATATACTTAAAAAAAAAAAAGAAATTCGTTTATTGGTAATGGGTAGGCTCTAGGACTGTTTAGGGGAAAGAATATTTTTCTTGGTGTGTTTATCACTTAGGATTAGGTTCAGCTTCATACAACATCTATCCTACCCCACCCCATGACTAAAAACAAAATGAAACACAAAAATGAGTGATTAAAGAGGACATCATGTAAAAGAGATGTAAAGTTAGCATGTTTGGGAGCTCATGATCATCTGCTCATGATTGTCAGGGACTCAAGCTTCCTTCTCCTCTGCTAATTTGCCCTTATTAGCATATGACCTCATTTCTAAGGGTGGCTGCTGGTGCACCACCATTGCATCCCCCTTCCAGCCAGGAAGAAGGAAGAAGCAGTAGGGGCCTGTGTCAGCTGTCTTTCAAGTGCCCACAACACTTCTGCTTACATCCCCATGGTGGTCTGGTCTTAACTGCCCCATCTAGTGGTCAGGATGTCATACACCTTGGTAAGACGCAGGCTATTATTTGAGGAATACTGGGGTAAACAACAAGGAATCCTGCCACTGTCTCCCCACGGCAGTCATCCCCCAAACTTAGGGACTTAAGAATCACCTGAAAGCTTGTTAAAAAGTCAGATTCTTGGAGCCACCGTTAAAGATTCTGGTAGGAAAGGGGTGCCTAGGTAGCTTAGTTGGTTAAGTGTCCATTCTTGGTTTTGGCTCAGGTCATGATCTCATGGTCATGTGATGGAGCCCCACATCAGGCTCCACGCTGGGCATGGAGCCTGCTTAAGATTCTCTCTCCCTTCTCTTTCCTTCTGGCCCCCCCCCCCCATATGTGCATAGGTGTTCTGTTGCAAAGGGTTAGGGACACACCTGCCCCTTGAGAAATATCATATGGGGTTCAATCAGAAACCAGGAACAGAGAACGGATGGTATGGTATGATGTAATCTGGTGAACTCGGTTTAAAAAATAAACCCCATTTGTTTCTCCTGTAGTTAAATGATATACAGTATCTAACCTGCTTCTCTAGTAGCTGCAGTGAAGTTTCCAAGCTGAAAGAAATGCAAGTAAATTTTCTTTTGTAAGAAAAGGGGGTGAAACCAATAAATTATTTTTGTTTGTGTTTTTTAGTTTTTAAAAAATGTTATTTTATTTATTTTGAGAGAGAGAGAGAGATTGAAAGAGAGAGAGAGTGAGTGTATGCATGCATGTGAGCAGGGGAGGGGCAGAGAGAGGGAATCCCAAGCAGGCTACACGCTGTCCGCACAAAGCCCAGCACAGGGCTCAATCTCACTTACTGGGAGATTGTGACCTGAGCCGAAATCAAGAATCTGGCATGTAACCGACTGAGCCACCCAGATGCCTCCATAAAATATTCTTTTAATTCTATGAACTACCCTACTCTGAATTAATTTAGGATATTTTTCAAATTTCGGATTCATTTTTTGGAAATGATCTAATGTAGATAAGGCCTTATCCTTACGGCCTGAAATGAGAAAACGTTTAATAACCGTATCAAAAGATGGCATGCAGCTATTAGAATCCTTTCTCCACATGATTTAAAACAAAACAAGTTAGAAAGAAGACAGGATGGGGAGTATACAAAATGAAGGCAAGATATCTATGGTTACAGATTCTTTGGTCACAAAATTAAGGTTGACTCCTTGAAACATGACCCAGATTGCTCTCACAGCCAAAAGCAGTATATGAAGAGTAGGCAAAAAATACTGTGGCAGTCATGAAAACCCAAGACCTCTTAAACAAATTTTTTTTGAGGAAAAAATGGTAACATTATCATTCCTTCCTTAACAATCACATCATAAATAACCTTCCTCAGCTAGCAACAAAGTCTTTTCATCCAGAACTTGAAGGCAAAGACCTCATAAATTGACTGGGATATTCCTCCCCTGTTTGACCACAAAGCAGTGATTATTTGAAACTATAGGTTCCTGCTGGTACGTTTTTCAGAGCAAGTCACTGGTGGGGTTGAGAACAGTTGACATTCATTGCTTTGGTGACTGGCACCTCAAAGACAATGTGAGAAGAATCACAAGTACCCCTTTGGCGAGGGATGCAGCGGAGTGGGCTTTCAGATGTCATCTCAGACCCCTCTGAGATTCGCCTTTGAGGATCCCTACCATTGCCTCGCATCCAATCTATCCCTCCTGGAGGTGGCAAGGTGTGGCCACACGTGTGTTTGATTATCTAAAGAGAGTGAATATAAGAAACAAAACCTAACCCAAGAAGGAATGTAAATCCAGTCTTCTCCTGCCTTGTTGAAATGTAATGTTAGTATTTAAGAATTTTTTTTTGCCACTAAATACACTTGGGCCAGAAACTAACACTCAGACCCCAATTTCTGCTTTTTTTGTTCTTGTTTTTTTTTTTTTTTTTTTTTTTTGTGAGGCAGTAAGAAGAATGTCTTCATGATTACCAAAAGTATGTGTGGATAAGTGGCAATGAAGATCAATCATTTTTCCTTTGTTCAGTACCCAAGCTGTTTGAGGTATAGATCACAAAGTAGCTTTTTTTTTTTTTAATCACACATGTATTTCCATGACTAGACAAGACAGAAGGCGTGTGAAACTGAAGCATGTTTTATATGGATTTTTAAAAGTAGTGTCTTATCAAAGTTTTTTTTTTTTTTTTAACTTAGCATCTTCCTTAGGAATGAGGGCAAAAATATCCAAAAGGTACATTACAAGAAATATGAGCCATTCATTCTCTTAGTCTATTCCTTGAATCATGTGACCCTAATCCACCAACTTCTTAACATCCCTGCATTAGCGCTTCTTGGCTCCAGCCACCTGTCACTTTGAGATATCTTGCTGCCATTGTATTTTAAAGACCCACAGCCTATTGACAACATTGCTGCTTTGCAACATTTCATGTATGCAGTTTTGGACAATTCGAACAGCTCATGGAAATGGCAGTGTCCCACACTGATGTTAACCCTGCAGAGCTGTGGATGAACACATGTTTTGGAAAGAAGAGTGTCCTTTGTTACTCGGGTTGATTTCATTTCATTGTACTTTTGGTTCCTTTTTCAGCACTAGGTTCTTATGAATTTTTTAACAAAATAATTAATGGTGAAAAATATACCCAAGTTAGTGGACAGCTTAGGGACCCAACCACATCTGGACGTGTAGATGAGCAATGAGAGTTCGCTATTCAAAAGCAAAGGCAAAATGAGACCATTGAGTCAACACTTGTAAAAGCATGCACAATATTTATAAAGGATTTTTCACCAGAATTCCATTTGTTTATTGCTGCTTTATGGTTTTCCAAATTGGAGAAAACTATTTCAAACATGTATGATACACATATGAGCAATTTCCAGAGAGGAAATCTTTGCCAAAAACCACCTAGCAGCCAGCCAGGGAAGCTGCTCTCTCTCTTGGTTTGAGGGCTGTTTTGGGGGGCCTGCAGAGCTCCCCAAGTACAGCATGGGCCTCCTGTTAATTTATGACTATTATTACATTTTAAATATGAGTAACAAAGTACACATGTCTTTTTTAATAATAGTAAAGTCCAGGACTTTTAAGAAAAGACGATTAAGACCAATGTAGCACTCAGATGATAGAAAAAAATAAAAATAAAGACAACAAGGGGCAGAAACCAAGCCAAGAGGTAGAGACTTTGCACTTTCTTCCCGAGACTGGAGTTTCTCCATGAAAGTAAAGGCGTCATCCACATAGACAGAGTTACATCTGATCGACATTACTTGTGACATTACTTAGGCAGAAAAAGAACAGCCGAAACCCAGTTCTCCAGCTTTTAAATGAATTCCCAGCTATAAACCAGAAGAGTAACACTGTTAGGTTTTCAGGGCAGCTGGATTGGTGCTATACTACTCAGGTTTCTTTTCACAATGTTGGCATGACTTTGTGGGATCCGTATATTATTTATGTGGCACCACTACCATGTTTTTAAACAATCTTTGGACATATGCCCATGAATTAGTTTTATCTAATTCTCCCTCTTTTATCCATAATGAGTTCTAGCCTTCATAGCCAGCATGACTTGGGCACACTCTGTATCCCCTGGAAGACTTTGGGGTAATCCCAGGGGCTCATTATTTCTAATTACTTCATATCTGGATGTGTAGGGCTGAGCTCACTCCACAAACCAGCCAAAAGAAGTAGGATTCTTCTACCACTTTCCTCTCAATTATAAATATGTATGTTTCACAACCAGTCCCTTGCAGCCAAAACCTAAAACCTACATCAATTTCTGGCATTATCTGGAATACAGGATGTAGCACAATTAACTCTAGGGAGTGTTGACACATACCCAAAAGATGAGGAAAAGATGATGTGGACAGGTAAAGATCAGGACAGGATATAGGGCTGGAGGAGTTCTGAAAAGAATTATGGTACATGCTCCTTGGTGCAGCGTGGCCATCAAAAACATGATGCGTTAGTCGAGACATTTAGCTTAGCAATATTTCAGTGGGCTTGCAACTAGGGTGACCGATTCCTCTGAGTTTGCTGCAGATTTTCTTGGCTTCAGCACTAAACATCCTACATCCCAGGAAACCTCTCAGTCCTAGTCAAAACTGGGATGATTGGTCACCCTATAAGAAACATAGACATCGGTGTTTGAGAGATGTAAGTTAATACAATGCACTTAAAAATGACATTAGAAATTAGTTGTTTCTGTCATGCCACCCCTGAGACTATTTCCATTATTCTCCACTTGTTACTGAAGGAAGCTAGCAAGAAAGAGGCATTCAAGAAGTAGAACTTTCAGCCATTACACTGGTAAGACGGACATTTTTACAACTTAAACTCAGTAGTTCTGAATATTATGAGAGAATAGTGCAGAGAGTTTTTTGAATTCCATGGTTTCAGAGACATCAATCCTAAAGTAGGAACATTCATTTTTTTCCAAACCCCCCTTTCTAAGGAGGATCCTGTGCTGTGCGGTTTAGCTCAAGGGCCCTATGAGAAGATTTCTAGGAAGTTCAGCTCTATGGAACACTGTGCAAAACCCTCCACTCCATATCTAAAGAGCTTCTGGTAAAATAGGCAAATATTTTTTCATTAAGATATTTGGGGAGACACACCTGTTTCTCTTGGATGAGTCGCCATATCGAGACAGACTTTGCAGTAGGTACGTGGCAATCTGGTTTAATTCAGCTTGCATTTGGAGCAAATGCCTTGTATTTGGGACCCAAAGAATAATGCATTGCTGCACCTTGCATAAAATCATTATGCCAGAATTCAGCCAAAGAATACTTTCATCATTGTTCAGCTGTTGAAAATGTGGAGCAAGCGAGTGGAGGGTCAATTTGGCTCAAGCTGTGATGGTTCTTGAAGTATCATCCCCAAATCAGAGATAACGATGGAGAGTTCTCTGGGATCAGTGTTGCCAATATGTGCTGAGGCTGGATAAATCATGGGAACTGCCACATGCAGATGGTGGCATATGAGTTCCCTTAATTAGGAGGGGTTGAGAAGATGATTTTAGAAATTATAGGCTGGTTTTTTTTTTTTTTAATCCAGACTTCAAAGACACTGCTAGGGACTGAATGTTTGTGTCCTTCCAAAATTCATATATTGAAACCTTAATCTCCAATGGGAGACGAGACCTTTGGGAGATAATTAGGTCGCAAAGGTGAAACTTTCATGATGGGTTTAGTGCTCTTATAGGAAGAGACTGGCGAGGGCTTGCTTCCTCTATCTCTGTGCAATCTGTGTGATGTGGACACACAGCAAGAAAGCAGCCATCTGCAAACCAGGAAGAAGTGTCCTTAGCAGGAACTGACCACAATGGCACCTGAATCTTGGACTTCCAGCCTCTAGAACGGTGAGAAATAGATGTCTGCTGTTGAAGCCACACAGTGTATAGTAAGTTGTTATAGTAGCCTGAACTAAGACAGACGCCTTATGTCTTAACAAAATTGAGCCATTTTAGGAAGCAGAGAAGTTTGTAGTAGGCATGTTAGGATTGGTGTCTCTGATTTCATTAAATGAGACTGCACCCTCTTAGGTCTTTTGGTAAGGCAAAGAATCAAGCAGACTTTGAAACCACTGGTGAAGGCTAGCTACATCCTACCAGAAATGAGAAAAATCTGCAAGGAGTGTCAGACCAAGTTCCAGGTAATCATGCATTAAAATGGCATTGGAAAGGCAGAACCTCAAAATAGATCAATGCCAGAAATTAAATGTAGCCTGTATGATTTATCATTAGGATGTGGGCATAGAATAAGACTTTCTAGACCTCAATTTTGGTTATTGGCAAGTTAACAGTCCTGCAAAATATACATATCAAGTTGAAGAGTTGAGGAGATTCCTATGTTGAAGGTTTTTTTGTTTATTTGCTTTGTTGTCATTTTGTCATTGATAAACAGGATGGGGAGAGAAAGGTCCTACTTTCATGTTTGTATTTCAAGGACTCTGGCAGATGGTCCCCTGGAAAAGTATGATGGAGCACAGCTTATAGGATCTATAGGAACTGAGACACTCAGTTCAGGCCAGTGGGTAGTGATTTACAGCAAAGAGTTTCTTGTCAAGCTTAGACTTCACCACCAATTGGTGAAATGACCTGAATTTTCACTGTTGGTGGAGCTCATGTGAGGGAAGAAAGAGAATGAAGTGACTGTGGCAACCTTCAGGAAAACAAGATCAGATGATAGAGTTTGGCTATAGCTCTTGGAGTAAACTTGGGAACTAGAATAGAACTCAGTTTGCTGTTATCAGATTCATACTAGCAAGAGCCTGGTCACTGGTGACCAAGGGGCCAGCCAGAGTCATCTTTACCTAGTCACAGGTATTTCCCAGGATTGATCACAAACTGGTCAGGGGCTAAACTCTAGATATTCGTTGGTGGGAGACAGATATGACAATAAATCTGTGACCGCACAAGATTTGGGGAAATGGAGTCACACACATAACCACCTTATTTGTGCTAAGGAGTTTTCATAAAAGAACTCCACTAACGCATGATCTTCCTTTCCTTACAGACCTGTCAGAACAGGAACTAACCCAGGCTGCTCATTGCCACTCTGGAACCCGACTCTGGAGATGCACAGAAATGGGGAGGGGGATATTGAACCCAGAGTTAACATAAAAACTGGAAGAAAGCCCCTGGGAGCCAGAAGGAAGCTGGATCACAACATGTGTGTGAAAATGTTGACCCAATATGGAGGAAAGGCTGGACTCCATGAGGAGGACCTAGGTTCAGGGAGCAATGCTGTATCTACCCCTTTCAGTCTTGTAGCTGGGATTGAGAACACTTGGTGATGTGACAATCAGCTGGGGTGGGGAGCTGATAACCAAATAGTCAGGCCATCTGGCCAGCTGTATGCGTTGCCTCCTTAACAACCCTCCACACAGAAGCTTCCATGGTGAAGGGAGAGTCCCCAGGGGCAGGGTCACCTGTTTGAGAAGGAAGGCAGGCTAAACAAAAAGTGACTGTGTCCAGAGAGTAACATTTAGGCATTCCCAGCCCTAAGGCAGCTCTCTGGAAAGGGTACAGACTGAGGTCCTGGCCTCTACCCCTCTTCCCAGAGATGCTTTATCCACCAAGGAAATGAATGCCCTCAGAATAAGCGCTCTCAGGAAAAACACAGAGACTGCTGAGGAGAATAAAAAGGAAAATCCCAAGTGGAGAAATAATCCCAGATGAAACATACTTGATGGACTGGATAAATTAAGGGGCTTAAAATAAAGACGCATCAAATATTCTCAAAGGTGAAGGAAGATATTGAAGAAAAGAAGAACAAATACACAGTTACACGTAACCAATTGGAGATACTAAATAGGAAAATATACTAGTTTAAATAAATAGCGTAAATGAATCAAATGACGAATTGGACATAGATTAAAAAAAAGAAGTAGTGTACAAGGAGATTGGGGTACAGAGCTTGTTTGAAGGAATTGGAAAGGAATAAGGAAATAGAATCTATAAAATAAAATGAAGCATTGTGGAGGACACGATAAAGCACCCTGGTACAGAAGCGATCCCAGAAGGAGAGAATAAAGGGAGGGGATGACGGAGAATTTCCCAGATTTAAAGAAGCATGTAAAAATCTCAAGTTCAGAAGATTCTGAGCTGCATGAGGCACGTCTTGGGTCCCACATCACACCATCATAGGCTACCTTTTACTCCAGCCAGTGCTTGCAGCTCCCTGCAAGTATAACTCCCGGGACAGCATGTTCCCTAAACTACCCTGAGTTCCTCTTGCTTGCAGCTAGCAGGCCTGTGTGAGGCATGAATGAGGGCCTGCAGGAGCCCTCTCAGCAGCTGGAAGTACTGATCCCACCCACCGAGTGTGGGTAGGTGGGGACTGACGGATAAATGCGCCTTTCTTTCACCTGCTGGTTGGACAGTTCTGAGTTAGAAAGTTCAGATATCTTCAAGGGGTCCCGGTAGGGACAGGCCCTAGTCATGCAACTAGAGCACGCTTCCTTGCACCAGCTTTTGGTCCCCACCCCCTACTCCATTCCTATATTCTGGGATCACCGTTTGATGAGTCAAGCTGCTTTGGAATCAACACCAGCAGCTCCCTCAGGTCATACTTCTTGTTCTTGGAGAAAACAAAGCCCCTATTGATTTAAGCCACCGTAAATTGGGTTTTCTATTATTCACAGGTGAACACAATTGTAGCTAGTCTACATTTGACAGGAGACGCAGTGGCTGCCTGAATGGAGGAAGCCGGACCCTGCCGTTGCATGTTTGAGTTCAGGATTTGATTCCCTGGCTTTACAGAGAGGCAAGACTCTCAAGGGCCTTGGAAAGAATTTTACTCAGCTCAGCAGAAGACAGGAAGGAAGAGGGGGTGGGTGTTGAGGCAAGAACTGGAAGAAGCCCTGGGTGCCTCCTGGGATGGCCCATTCTTTGTGGAAAACTGCAATGATTTCAGCAAGACAAAATTTGGTAAGGCCAAAAGTATTTCCAGCTTTCCCCTTCCTCATCTGCTATCCTATGCCTGTTATACTGATCAGAGCAGGGCGTGGAGAAAAATGACAGATACCCAAAAATGCCAGAGTGATTCATATAAATCGGGGCATAGAAAAAAAATAAATGAAAAACCAAAATAATAACAGAAACAGCTGTGGATGTGGGAGAAGGACTAAAAGAAAAGAGGGAGGTTGGGAGAAGAAAAAGAGAACTATCTAGTGAGGATTTTTAAAAGTTTTGATGTGTATTATATGATGTCATTCCTCCTCCCAGCTGCTCTTGGGAGACTTCGGTAACCACTTAATTATATTTCAAGGATTTGGGTTATGGATTTATGGATTTGTGTTCGAGTGGCAATATCACGGTGATACAAGTCATGAAGTGTCAAGTCTCATGAAGATTAACAGTATAATATTTCATGAACATTAGAGCATTTGGGAGGAGAAAATTAAGCCATCTTGAGATATAGATGTGGGCTCACCAGGTGAGCGGTGAGGCTTGCTGTGGGCATGCTTCAGACTTGTGCCTATGAAACACTGCAGACCACTTTGGTTATAAGCCATGTAGGTACAGTAATGGACTCAGTTGTTCACTCAAGAGCCTCTTCCAGATGCCATATTGATAGGTGCTGTTCCTGATATAATGTGATCCTGCTTTAAGGACCACAGCTAGTTAGTTGAGGGATGGGAGCCTGATGAGATGGACCAACCAGAATCTTCTTTCTGGAATTGTAGAAATAAGACTCACATAGAAGAAGATGACTCTTTAAGTGGTATAATATGCAAACTTGGGAGCAGCTCATTAGCTCAGCGTCTTCCTATGCCTTATATCTTTGGAACTGAATGTTATGAGCAAGAGAAAAATCTCAGCTTATCCTCTTAAGATATTTCCTTTAATCTTCTCCCCCCAGGCCTCAGCATTGTAGGTTTTACAGGATGGGTATCAGTTACCCCTAGTGTGTGTAGTCAATGTTCCTAACCCCTGTACAACCCCAAGGGTTCAACCCCAAGCTCTCATCCTTTTCTTTTCTTAAATGTTTATTCTATTTTTGAGAGAGACAGAGAATGAGCAGGAGAGGGGCAGAGAGAGGGAGACACAGAATCTAAAGCAAGTTCCAGGCTCTGAGCTGTCAGCACAGAGCCCAATGTGGGGCTTGAACCCACAAAACATAAGATCATGACCTGAGCCAAAGTTGGACACTCAACTGACTGAGCCACCCAGGTGTTCCTTTCATCTTTTTCTAGAACAAATAGTTTGTGTGAGAAAACTGACTTGGAGGGAGCCTCATTTAGAATTATGGAAGCCTCATCCATTCTAGCTGAGCCAGGGCAAGTAGATCATAGCCCAGATGGTCGTCTTGGGTAGTTAAGAGCAGCAACAGCCACCAGTACTAAAATAGGTAAGAGACACCAACAGGCAATTAACAAAAAGATGGCTGCAAATCACATTTAAGGCCACTCAACTTCCCTGATAACCAAAGAAACACAAATTAAAACAGGCTTTTATTTTTGCCTCTCATACTGGTAAGGATTAAGACAAATTCTACTTTGTAGGCAAGAACATGGAGAAGAGAAAGAGAAGTACTTTCAGGCATATAAGCAACTACAATGATTATGGAAGGCATTTTGGCAATTACTATCGGAATTTAAAACAACTATACCCTTTAATTTAAAAAATTACATTTCTAGGAGAGCCTGGGTGGCTCAGTGAGTTGAACATCCAACTCTTGATTTCAGCTTAGGTCATGATCTCACAGTTTCCTGAGTTCGGGCCACAAGGAACCCGCTTGAGACTCTCCCTTGGATCTCCCTCTCTCTCTGCCCCTCCCCTACTCATGCTCTCTCCGTATCTCTCAAAATAAATAAATAAACTTAAAAAAACTACATTTCTAGAAATTTGTTCTAAGAAGATAATTAGGCAAACTTAAGAAATGCACAAGAATCTATGCATTTGCACAGCAAAAAGTCTGAATATGAATTCATATTTTGAATTCATAATATGAACAGTATGTTCCTCTGGTAGCAGGAATTTATATTTAATATATTTTATGCTATCTAAAATTGCTTGTGAGACAAAAAAGATTTGATTTTATTTTGGGGGGTAATAGTGGTGCCAAGAATATAGTTGGTAGCAGCTACAGAGACCAGGGGAAGTGAAAATGCCATTACAGCCCCTGGATGTGTGAAGTCTAGTCTCGAGAAAGTTCTGTGGGGCCCTTCCTTGGTCCAGGCTCCATTGTCTAGTCTGTGGATCATTTTCTTGGATTCTACTGACTAGCATTCATCATAGCTCTCAGGTTCTGTTGCTTCAATACTGGCCTCATGTTGGTTCCCAAGCAACTGACTATATACTGACCATTGGCTGGCAGCATTTTCTTCACGCTTAATTTTTTGAAATTTTTTGGATCATTCGTCAGAGACTAGGCAACCTACTTACTCACCAGTCATGAATGAACAGCAGCTTTTGGAGAATCTTGACTTTTACTTAGAATCACCTAAAGAACTTTTAACAGATACAGATTCCATCCCCAGAGAGTCTATCTAACTGGTCCAGGATGGGGGCAAGGCATGGGTAATTTAAAAAATCTCCCCAGTGGATCTGATGAGCCACCAAGCTTGAGAACCTCCAAGGAGGTTGCATCTCCAGAGGAGATTGCATAGACCTTTCGAGTGATCGGCAGAAATACCCCATTAAGGTGGGTGATTACCTGCTTGATCATGCTCTGAACCGGAGGAGCAGTTTCGACAAAAGGATAGTTTCAGAAGTATCTAAATGAAGGATTTTAATAGTAAAAAAAAAATTACAAAAACCCCTCCTCACTTTGTGGTGTTCTTCTGTCTTCTGATGACCAAAGTGGTAGATGGCAGTCAACTAATCATTTGACCAAGATATGCCATATCTCGACTTGCAGGAACCACACGGCGTCATGGAAAACTCTATCAGTTGAGAACTTTTGTTTTTTACCCTCTATTTGCCTCACTGAATAGGACTGAGTCTGCCAGGCATTCTCTCAGAGCCTCATTAGGCCTCTGTCTGAATTTTGGATGAGTCACCACCGATGGCATTGTTCGGTAGCAAGCATTTCCCCAGCAAACTCTTTTGCAGTCTCTCACAGCAGGAATTCTCAGAGACACGCACTCTATTCAACCTTTTTGCTGTTAATGTTCATAATGCAGCACAATAAATTTCTACTTTATAGAAATACTCTCTTAGTTTCCCCTAATTTCTCTGTGCTTACCCAAGATTAGTCTACTAGTGTAATTATTCTTTATTTGTTACATCTCGAGATGCTTAAGTTCAGATACTATTGTATCATTTTGTTCAGGTAGTGGGGCTTACTGTTAAACTGGCCATGTTAAGTTTTCCATGTGTAACATTTTAGGAGATTTCTCTGGGTGTTGGTTGCTTCAAAGATGCCTCCTTTGATTGGCCTCTGATCTTGTTTAAACCAAATGAGAACTCAGAAAAATCAAGAGGATGGATGTATAGTTTGCACTTAGTTCCTGTGACAGTCCTTTACTGAGAGAGAAATTTGGCTTGAGATAAAGAGTCTTTTTGTTCTTGGTTTATGCGACTCTCCTGAAGTTACTGTCTGAGCCTCAACTTCTATGGCATTAGTCAGGCTTGCTTGCTTTCTTCCTCTCCTTGTTTCTCACTGTAGCCCTCATAAACTCATTTCTTAACGGAGGGTTTTCAGTTATTTTCTTGAATTACTATAAGATAAGGAGCCTCAGGTAGGGTAGCATTACCAGATTATGTTCCATGATTAATCGTATAAGATACTTCTGGGTATCAAAGATTTCACGCTCAAGCATGTTTGAAAATGCTGCAGCCTCTCTCTCCTTGGAGATTTACAAAGCACATTAGCACATATCCATTCTCCGAAATGTCTGCAGTGTAAAAAGAAAAAAAAAAAAAAAACAAACTATCTGGCTTTGTTTAATTCCAACATTTCCCAAACTACTTTGACCACAGAACCCACCCCCCTTTTTTTTTTGCATCCTGTGGACATTTGGGGAGACACTGAAGGAGCAGACCAGTTCAGCTTTTTTTTTAAGTTTATTTATTTTAAGAGAGAGAGAGAGAGTGTGTGTGAGCAGGGTATGGGCAGAGAGAGAGGGGACAGAGAATCCCAAGCAGGCTCTGCACTTTCGGACTGCACTTTCTCACAAACTATGAGATCACGACCTGAGCCGAAGTCAAGAGTTGGACGCCTAACCAACTGAGCCACCCAGGCATCCCCAGTTCAGCTTTTACCAGCTGCACAGTATAAGGCAAGTCACTAAACCTTTTAAAACTTACTTGCCTCATAAGCCTATGTGTGTATGTATATGTGTGGCTATGTGTGCACGTGTATATACACACCTCTCTCAAGCCCGCCTGTGCATTTTAAGTCCCACAGTCACAGCTAGTTTTCAATGGCATCCTTGACTGAGCAGTGGTCTCCTGTCCTCACTGCACATCTTGGAAAACCTGGCCCCCCTGGCCCAGCTAGATATTCTGACACAGCAAGCTGACCTGACTTAGCTGATCCTGTGCAGTATTAGCGGGCCACTTGGTGGGAGCCCTGCAGCGACTCAGCCCAAAACACCACACTAAGGGCACAAAACCCCTCCAAGAGTGTGTACTTCCCTGAGGTCAGGAACCACTCAGAGGGGCTCCCATCTAACCACGCAGGAGGTAATTTCCCCTTTGGGGAGCCCCCATGGATGTGTTGTAGCATATTTGAAATCAGGCCAATCCACACTATCCCTCCCCAACCAGTTTTAGTGGAAAAAAAAAAACAACTAAAAACCCCCCAAAACTTACTTGCCTCATTTGCAAAGAAAGGAATAATACCTCACCCTACCAGCTTGTGAAAATGCTTTCTAACCTGAGGATTAGTATAAAAATAGTAAGAAACATCCTAAACAAAACATAATGAACAAACTTAAACTGAGTTAAGAGGTAGAATTTTTTTATATTTTGAAAAGTAGTTCTTTTCTGTAGTTGTTGATAAGATGTAACAAAATTATTGATAAAAAGATATATTCATAATTAATGAGACACATTTTCATTTGATTACTCTCCTGTAAGTCTAGTCAGAAGCAAATCAATAGCCTTCAGAATACTTCAGAATACTTCAGAATGTAAAGTTTACTGTTATGTATTCTGAGATGAAGAAAAACTGCTATATATTTTTTTCTTGGGAAAATAAATCCTGAGACATTTTGCATTGTAACTTAGGTCAAGAATGTTTAACCGGCCTATTAAAATGTTGATAAACGCTGGAAGTTTCCAGATGGCACTGGGTTGCACAAGGTCTTTCAAAGATAGTCAGTCCGTAAGTTAGAAATAAATGGACTTGATAGGAACAAAATTTCTATTTAGAGTGGCTAATCTATGCCTGGGATATCACTGCATAGTTGAATACATTCAGCCAGGTACGTTTCTCCCCAAAGCTGCCCTCCGGAAACCACATATTTTTTTTTGCAGTTCTTTGGATGGTAATAATTCCTTATTTTTCAAGGTAATTTGTATTTTTATTTTCCTTACAGTTCTGAAATGATTGAAAAGGAGTCTAGACACGGAGCATAATAAAGAGAGGTGAGGTTGAGGTGAGCAAAATTGTTGGAGTTCAGCCAACACAGTGGTAAATCCATTTGTGTCTTTACATCCAGTAGTATATCTATGTGGGTTCCCTTCCCACTTCGCTCTGTCTAATTATTGGAATGTAGGGGCGCCTGGGTGGCTCATTCGGTTAAGTGTCTGACTTCAGCTCAGGTCATGATCTCGCAGTCTGCAGGTTTGAGCCCCGCATCGGGCTCTGTGTTGATGGTTCAGAGCCTGGAGCTTGCTATAGGTTCTGTGTCTCCCTCTCTCTCTGTCCCTCCCCTGCTCATGCTCTGTCTCTCTCCTCCCTCTCAAAAATAAATAAACATTAAAAAAAAAAATAATTATTGGAATGTAGCTCAAAGTTCACATCCTACAGAAAGTCTTCTAGATTCCTTGCTTCTCTGGGTTCCTACACACCCAATACATTTCTCTATAGCAGTTGTCACACTGGATGATATTTATTTACCTGTTTATCACCATCATTAGACTCTAAGCTCCTGGAGGTCAGAGAACTGTTGTGTTGATGTGTGTTTATTTCTAGTATGTAGCATTGTGTTTAACACTTAGTAAACATTCAATGAAATGATTAAATGGCCAAGTGAACGAGTGGTCTGCCCAGAGCTTTCCAGGCAAGTACATTGCCCTCTTTTGACAGATACTTGTCTTTTCCAAACCTCATTCTCAAGGATCTTCAATGCATTGGTGCCATACTTTGTACCTTATGACAATGTTACTCTTGCCCCGCTGGCCAGACCAACTCTCTGACCCAAACATTGACCTCTACAGTCTTGCCAGTAGCTGCAAGAATGCTCTATTCTGAATTGGGACTTTCCTATCCATTTGCCCCCTCTTGTCTTGGTTTGATTCAGTGGGAAGCACACAGAAAGTACAGAGGGCAGAGGGCAGAAATGGAGAAGTTCTGAAAGATGGCCCCTGGAAGGCAGAAATCATGCTGTGGGACATGAAGTAGAGAGCTATTGCTGAATCCTATAGCCCTGATGTGTTTTTTTTTTTCCCAGCAAGGAATGAATTCCCACTTCTCCCAACTGGGTTGTGCAACTAACTCCCAAAGCTTTGCTTTCTTTTCTATCCATTTGTGTCCTGGCATTAAATTTCTATCATTTAAACTAGCCTAAGCACTTTAGGTTACCAGACAATCCATTTTCATTCCTATTTTTACAGATCGGGGAGCAGGAGCAAGACATGGTGACTTTCCATGGGGTACACCTAAAGCTCTAAGGCAGTGTGTTCCTGAACCATGTGTTGTTGTTGGTGGTTCTTTCTAATAAGCTCTGTAAAACGTTCTTACACATGTGGAGTTTAAGAACCAGTGCTCTTGGGCGCCTGCGTGGCTCAGTCGGTTAAGTGTCTGACTTCGGCTCAGGTCATGATCTCATGGTCCGTGAGTTCAAGCCCCGCGTCGGGCTCTGTGCTGACAGCTCAGAGCCTGGAGCCCACTTCAGATTCTGTGTCTCCCTCTCTCTCTGCCCCTCCCCCGTTCATGCTCTGTCTCTCTCTGTCTCAAAAATAAATAAACATTAAAAAAAAAATTAAAAAAAAAAAAAGAATCAGTGCTCTCTAATGACATGTAGATTGAGCTAAAGCCCCAGAGGTTTTCTGGACCAAAGTGACCAACAGCTAGTCTTGTTGCCCTGGGAGCCATTCATGCCCAAACAGTTCCTCTCTGAAACAAGCCATTCCATCTCTTTTATTCTTTCAAGCTACAGACCCATTATGTATTGGATTTTTTAAGTAAATAGTTTGTCGAAAGGCTAGAGTTCTTGGACCTATGTTGTAACTAGCTAAGATTAAAAAAAAAAAAAAAGTTCTATGGCAAATCCAAACTTGCAGAAGAGAAGACATTGAGACATAAGGAAATAGTGATAAATCACTGATTTCTTAATATCCTTGCGTCATTTAGTAAAGTATGCTAAAGACGGCTCACAGGCAAGCCTGCACGTTCCCCTGTCTCCCCAGGCAAAGTTGACATTATGTTATAAATATTATACCCTTCTTTAGGAGTTACCTTTTTCTTTTTAAGGAAGGCTCTCTCGCAAATGTTCTAGAATACAACCATCACTCTCTCCTGAGATGACTGTGAGTTTTCTGGTCTCTTGTCCTCCCTTAGTAACCACTTGAAGGCTAGAATTTCTTTATATCCTCTATTTGATCATGATGTCTACTCAATATAATATAATTTCAGAACAAAATACCTTAAATCATTCTGATCACCCAGTCAACCATATTTTATTCCACTAAGGCATCATTCAAGAAATCTTGACAAATTCTGGGTTTGTATTTGTCCTAAAGTTCTGGTCGCAAGATTGAGATTAATACAGAGCAATCAGAAACAAAACCAAAAATAAAAAAGAATAGCTAAAACTCAGGTCATGTGCAAGCAGGGATTCTTGAAGAAATACCCTTTCATTTTAGGTTTTTAAAAAAGATGAGTTTAAAAAGAAAAAGTAGTAATTGATGCACGAGAATCTTGAGCAGCAGTTGTAAATATTTTTTATTATAAAAACGAAATATTATGTTTAAAAAAGGAAGGGAATAGTATTAAAATATACAAAGATTTATAATTAGAAGTTCTCTGTCCCCTCAGTTCAATCCTTAGAAGATAAATAGTCCAGAAATTTTCTACATAAATATAATTACATAGGAACTCAGTTGTGGCTGAACTCTATATACTGTTTTACAATTTACTATTTCCATTTAAAATATAATTTGGGTGTCTATGTATATATAATATATATTTGTGTATATGTAACTTATTCTTAATTATTCATTTAATAACTACACAGCATATCATAGCATAGACATCTATAACTAAGTTTACTAATCCTGTATTAATGCTTAGAGTGTGTCTGTTTTTTCCCTCTGTTACAAGGAATCCTTCAGGGAATATTTTTGAAGCATAAAGTTTTGTTCATTTGTGAGAGTCTATGTAGAATGAGTGTAGAATGAGTAATTAGACATGGAAGTGTGGGACCAAAGGATGTGTGATTCTAAATTTTGGTAACACATTGTTCTACAAATATATGATTAGAATTTGTACTTTCACCATGAGGGTGTGCCGAGGAGTATTTACAGCAAGCTAATTAATCTTTAGCTTCAGATTGCCTCGCTTCCATGGCCTTCGTCCAAGGCCTGGGATCTTGAAATGTGTAGATGTTTCTAATAGTTTTATAAAATTAGCAAAAGTAAGATATTTTAACGACAGTTGATTATGACTACTGTCTCTTTACTTTGACTTTCCTGCTGTCATACCCGTCACATGCTAGGTGGAGTTAGATTGACTCTTGGGTATTTTGGAGATCAGACTTAGGGAAGATTGAGTTGGGAATACACCATTTTAACTGAAATTTGTAAAGACCTTTTAGAAGATTTCGATATAATACATGATAAATTATAGACTCCTGATATTGACATATAGGAAAAGGGTTTTTTTTGGCCATCTTTAAAGTTATTTATTGAAGAAATAAAATTAAATTCAGATTAAAAATTAATGGAATATGAAACCAAAGCAATAAAGATGAGTGGTAAAACCAATAAAAGCTATTTTGAAGTAAAAAAGTAAATTGTTTAGGAAATAAAAAAAGGAGACATTCAAATCACTCCAAAAGCAGTAATTCATTAAAAGGCCACAATGAATTTTAAGTAGGAGTAGTGAATTGGCTATTGGCTTATTTGATGATTGAATTTATGAAGAAGAGTGAATCATAAATACATTGAAAATGATTCAGTTTCTTGTTGATTTGACAGGAAATACTGGCATGGAAAATAACAACACATACCACCATGACAAAGATATCAACTACCAAAGAGTCATTAAGATTGATTAGTCACTATGTAACAACATTTGAAATTCCCTGAAATATTACAGATCTTATGTGAAAGAAACTTTCTAGATGTTTTTGAAATTTACAAATTTAGGTCTCCTGGAGATTTATAGGATATTTCCAATAAGTTGTGAGTCTGAAAGAAACTTTTCTGAGCTATCAAAAATGAAAAAAATTTTTGATCAACCGTGACTTATATTTCCATTTTCTTTGTATAAAATGTTATAAAATTGTCACATGAAATGATAATCAGAAAGTATGCAATAAAAAAATATATAGGTAAAAAGGTACTATAGAGGGGTGCCTGGGTGGCTCAGCTGGTTAAACGTGTGACTTCAGCTCAAGTCATGATTTGACAGTTTACAGGTTCGAGCCCTGCGTGGGGCTCTGTGCTGACAGCTCAGAGCCTGGAGCTTGCTTTGGATTCTGTGTTTCCCTCTCTCTCTGCCCCTCCCCTGCTTGTGCTCTGTCTCTTTCTCTCTCAAAAATGAATAAACATTTTTAAAAAAAGGTATTATAGAGATATCCCAGACAGTAAATTAATACAAACATTGTTATTTTTCTAGATTTTGCAATGTTTGTGGTGTTTGTCATCTTTTGAAAGGTTATAGTTCATTGGAATTTTTCTCTTTATAAGTAAAATTTTAAGGTTGCACTTAATAGTGTAAAATAGTTATTTTTCTCAAAGAGGCCTCCCAAATTGTATGAGCTTTAGGCACAAATGCTGGATCCTCCCCTGAGTTTATGAAAGAGACTGTTTCCCTATGTTCTTGACAATATTGGGTAGTATTAAATTTTTGTACTTGCTCGGGCACCTGAGTGGCTTAGTAGGTTGGGTGTCTGACTTTGGCTCAGGTCATGATCTCATGGCCTGTGAGTTCGAGCCCCATGTCGGGCTCTGTGCTGACATCTCGGATCCTCTACCCTGCTTCAGATTCTGTGTCTCCCTCTCTCTCTGCCCTTCCCCTGCTCATGCTCTGTGTGTCTCTCTCTCAAGAATAAATAAACATTAAAAAAAATTGTTTGTAAATGTTTAAAATTTTGTACTTGCCAATCTTTTTAATATATGGTATGTACCCAGTGTATGACTATTATTCTAATTTATATTTCATTATGAGTTAAATTGAGCATTTTTTTTGTATGATTATTTTCTCTAGAATTTCTTGCTCATTATCTTTGCTTTTCACTTGTCTGTATATATATTTTTAATGTTGTCTGTGAGAACTCTGGGTATAGCACAGTTCTCCACTCTGCCAGTCATATTGCAAATCCTTTCTCCAGTTATATTTTTGTCTTTTAAAAAATTTTTTTTAACGTTTATTTATTTTTGAGAGAGAGAGAGAGAGAGAGAGAGAGAGCACACGCAAGTGGGGGAGGAGCAGAGAAAGAGGGAGACACAGAATCTGAAAGTGCCTCCAGGCTCTGAGCTGTCAGCACAGAGCCCAATGCAGGGCTTGAACCCATGAACCGTGAGATCATGACCTGAGCCAAAGTCAGACACTTAACTGACTGAGCTACCTAGGCACCTCTGGAGTTTTGTTTTTTAACTTCGCTTAGGGTGTACTTTTATTCTCTCATTCAAAAACATTTCATTTTTATTAGACATACCAACTGACAGTGGCAGTTTGAAAACAGTAAAAGTGCTGCATTTAATATATTGAAGCTCAGGTCAGGGTTGACTCAATTAAACACCTTTAGTGTTAAATGAGATAAGTATAATTTAAGAAACATCAATAACCTGGATACTTTGGTTACTTTCTTCAGGCGGAGAGATGGTTAAATGTATTTCCTTAGAAATCAAGGATTCTAGCCATTTCCTCACCTTCATTTCTCTACAAGGTCAAGTTACTCTGTACTTGGAATGATGCAGAGAATAGACCCAACATATAGGACTTGCATTTTCATTGCTAAGGGGTGACCTTGAGGAAATACTCCTGCCTTTATTCTCTCTGGATGAAATGTCCAAAGGGCACTTCCCCAGGCTTTTAGCTCTGTATGAATTTTGATGAATGAACAACGCCAACCTGATACAAAAGACAAGAATGCCTTGCACGGACACACATTCTGTTTATTTAGCAACCTCCCCCAGGATGACAAATGTTTGTTGTTCACCTGACTTACAAGCCACTTCTCACCTTTAAGGCCCACTTTAAATGCCACCTCAATAAAACTTTTCTGGGTCCCTAAGGAATAATTAATCACTCTCTCATTGATGTTTTCAGGGCATTTGGGTCCTAGTATCCCTGTAGCACGTGAGATGTATTACAAGATAATACACATTATGCATATCCTTTCTTTATTCTACCCTGAACTCCTTGTAGGTAGGAGTGTGTCCCATTCATCTTTAAAGCCATAGAACCCAGTATAGGCTTTGGCACATAATAGGTACTCAAAAGACATTTTTGTGGAACATGCGTACAATCTACAAGTGTGATTTCAATGGAGGATGAAATGATATATACCCAAACCACCAAAAAATCTTATTTCAGTTCCATTTATAACAAGAGAAGTGTAGCATGGGTTGTTCTGGTGATAAACAAAGTAAGGATACTCTGTCGAGTAGGCAAAAGTCACACATTGCAGGGCAGATTTTTATTCTTAGGTTTACCAGATCCTGCACCCTCATGACTGAGTACATATCCATACTCTCAAGTTCCAAGGACCACAGAAATCTGGAGACACTGTCTTGCTTCACTGTAAGTGGGTTAATGCATTTACTCGAATATAACCACACTTTGCATTAAGTGAAAACTGCTAGCATTTATAGAGAGGCATGGTTTGGGCATTAAAATGACAGCACACTTACTTTAATAAATATGCCTTTATTTAATTAATAAATGTCTTGGACAAAGTCTTCAGAGCCTTTTAAGCATTTGTAGTAAATGATGTGATCTATAGAGGAAAGAAGGTCTCTGGGGGAACCACCATCCCATGTGCTTCTGGCGTCATCCCATCTGTTTATTATGTAGTACAGATCTTCTCAATAAATCATTGTGCTTTGGAAGTGTAAGTTTCTCATTTATTCTGCCACACTTGCCAAAGTACAGCAGAGTTAGGAAAGTTATAATAGCCTGGTATTTCATTGGTTCTAGACGTACGAACTGACAGGTATTGTTAAAGAACCCAAATCACTGATTCAATAAAAAGAGCAAATAACCTCAGGATCTAACACTATGCATCCTCATGGAGGTCAAAGACAGATACAGACTCATTTTAGGTCTTTAATGACATCCAGTCCATTTATCTAATCCACAGCCTTTTGCTCATTTATCATTCACTTGAGAAAATGAGTCTCACAATGACAAGTTCAAATGCATTTGACCTTTAGCTATAAAAGAGATAATTCGTTTACTTGGAATAGATAACTCTCTGAGAAGATTCTATTAATTAGGATTCCTTTTGAAATTCAGAAGCCCAGCCAAATTTCTATAGCAACTCCAACAATCCCACATAGAGTGAGTTATATTTATTGTGTTCTTGATCTACTATGCATTTAAATATATTACAGGATAAAAATATACTGGATTTGGTACAGGTTCCAACACCACAGGTAGATCACTGAACATATAACCTGTCAGGCATTACTGGCAAATTTCAGAAAGCTGATAAATGTCAGTTATTGAATGCTTGTTCACCAGCAACATAATGTCTAGTTCACCAGCAAACATAAAACCCTCACAGTGACATTCTATACTGATTTGTAATATATCCCAACTGAGGATCACAGGGGTTAGACCATTCGTTCAAGATGACATAACAGAGCTGCAATTCAAATCCAAGTTCGTGTGACTGCAAATACATGCCCTTTCCACTCTGCTGGTTTCATGAAGTTCTATACAAGCTTATCAAAAGGAAAAAAAATTCAGTTCCTGTGTTACAAATGTCTGATTTGTGAATATTTTATAGGACACTGCTTCCCCTTCCACTCCGCTGCTTTTTTCAGGTTACACCTTAAATACCATTCTGTTTACTCTGCCTAGTAACTAAATAGGAATGGTGTTGTCACCTGGAAACCAGGGTAAGGAATTGACCTCTTTTCCTAACTTTTCACATGCCTTGCCTTGCCTATAACCAGGTGCCTTTCTTCAACCTCTCACTGATAGGCAATAGGTGAATTCTACCCTCAGTCTCTTTTACTTGTATTTGCATCATCAGTAAGCAACTCCTTACTTCCCTCTTTTTTTCAAAGCTTGCCCAGTTTTTTAAAAATAATCAAACAACCCCTTTTCCCATAACCTCTACCTTGCATTATTTAACTTGTTATTTCAAGAGTTTTCCCAATTGTGACCGACAAATGTAAGAGAGCCAATACCACCTAAAACCAAGGGGCCATTAATGCCCAATGGTCTGAAACTACCCAGATGTCCCCTTCCTGCAAGCCTCTGGTAAAATTTTCTAACCCAGTGTCGTTCCACAAGCACAGCACTTCTGAAAAATAATAATAAAAAAACACTTTTATGTCTTAAAAATTTGTAATGACAATAATTGGAACGGCACTGTATTCTTCTCTTTATTTCAAACTGAACATAATAAATTAGATGGATTTTGGGGATATGCCTGCTTTGTAACATTACATCTAATGGGAAATATATTCTCATTCCAAACAACTGACTGACAAGTAAACTGTAATGTGCTATTTTTTAAAACAGGGACTCCTTGTATTCTATGTTATTAGAGATGCATATTTCCACTTTGATTGTCTTTGGATGATCAAGTTGCTTTCGGTACCCTCCTGTCTTCTGGCCTTTCCCTCCTCCAGTTCCTGAGTAGATGATAACTTCACAAAAGAGACCTAGCTGGGAAAGATGGAGCTTGCACATGGAAGAAAACATGTGCTTTTTGTGTGCATTTCAAACCTAAACTTTTGATTATCCATGGCTTTGTCTATACCATCTTCCCTTTCCTTTTGCTTGGTGATTAGTAATCTCTTTATTAAACAAAGTATACTTTTCTTGGCTGAATAGACATATACTGAATAGAAAAAGTAAGCCAAGGGATTTCTCTTACTGCCTTTAATTAGAACAGACCCAGCGGAGAGAAGCCGGAGTGAATGGCCCACTATGTTTGAAAGAATTCAAGAATCTAACTATAGTTGAAAAAAAAAAAAAAAACCTTTGTAAAAGAGATGAGAATTTATAAGAATGGTGAGGGAAACCCTTATGAAGGCATTAGATTAGATTAACCATAAACATTTTTTAAAATGCATTTCATGATTTTTAAAAATCCAGAGTTAATAAAATAAAACTTACAGAGAACATTATTTGAGAATCAGTAATTTTGCTGTGTGTTATACTTCATTAAGTCTCTTGTAGTAATCTTTGCATAGTTGACTATTTTTTAAAGGAAGGGGTCAATTATATTGCATTTTACTCAACTGTAAATCTCAGAAGCAAAGCCTCAAATCACATGACTACTTGGCATGGTTCTAGACATGTAGGT
Organism: Panthera pardus; assembly: GCF_024362965.1. NCBI lineage: Eukaryota > Metazoa > Chordata > Mammalia > Carnivora > Felidae > Panthera > Panthera pardus. Next base: position 59,990,046 of record NW_026526688.1, read on the forward strand.
GTCTTTAAATATTAAAGCTCAGATCTGTCAGAACAATGACCTAGATTCCTCTTCAAGTTTGGTCCTGTAGGGCTCATTGCCTCATGCAGTATAATAGCACTATTCTTTATACCTTGGCTTCTAGACAGATCAGACTAAGTTAGAAAAGACATGTTGTAGATTAAGATGAACTTAAAAGAAATACTTCAAATTGCCACCTCTACAATAGTGACTTGATATCTAAGGAATTAACTACAATAGAAGAAGTGTCAAATGGCAAAATCAAATAAGAGATTTTAACCTGATTTTTTGCTATAACTTGGTGATCTCCATGCAGTGAAATCCCTGAATTTTAGGAACAGATCGGTTTATTAAATTGCATTTTCCTCTTCAAAAAATTGGGTTTTGAGGCACAGTTTAGCATGACTCAATCAGTTTTTGAGGTGTCAAAATAAAAACACTTCCAGTACTTTAGGTTCTGAGTAAAGCTTCTCTTCTGTTTGGACAGTATTGTTTTCCCCGCGCTGTAAACATTTCTTTTATATACATTTCCTGTGGTATTTTGGGACTCCTCTCTCTTCAAGTTCATAATGATCTACAATAATACTATTAGGAGCAGTATTTCCATGGCTTATTTCAATCATCCATATTTTCAAAATTATCTCTCAAATAAATAAATGACTTCTTAGGATTATATACTTATTACTTTGAAGTCTTGTCTCTTACCCCCTTCTCATTCTCCATGGAAAACATTCAACATTTCTTTAAAGCTAAATGAAGACTAGTATTTTCTGTCACTGATATAAAAGAAGGTTTAGTTATTATTATTTTTTTAGGAAAGAAGATGTAATAACATTTTTGGCCAGGAGTTTTATACCAAAAAGCATACCATTTTGGATTTTCTCAAAATACAGTTTAAAAAGATATACTAACATTACGTGGAAATAGAAGTAATCATACATAAATGTACAGTTGATATTATTGAGATTATACTTAGGGTTATAAGTGAGATTTTTATGAAAAGTTGTCTGTACTGTTGACGAGAAAGAATCTGCAGTAGTAAAACTTGTGATTGCCTTTTATGGAGTGTCTGCTATACCCTAGTCTATGTTATACACCTACATCTCTAATTTTCACACCAATTTTGTAGGGAGATATCATGATCTCTTCATAAACTGAGAAATCCAAGCTTAGAGAGGACAAGGACTCACTTAGAATTAAATGGTAAGTATCTGGCTCACTGAGATTTAAACCCATCACCTGACTATAGAACCCCAGAATTTTTGTATAGAGCCCCATTTAATGCAGATTCATGGTATTACGAAAACCTCTTCAATGCCATTCACTGCGTAGGAGGAGATGTTACAGTAACTCTTCTGGCAAGAAGCCGGGAGGTGCTTAGACAATGAAATGGTGGAAAGTATATGCTTTCTAGATCCCCTTCTGAGTGAACAGAAAATGCTCTCCATCATTTATTTCATCCCACTCTTTGCTCCATGATGTTCTGTCCTTCTACACTGAAGTGTAGTTTTGCCCAGTAATCAATAAAATCAGTTAAATCCGTTATTACCAAGACTACGTTGTGCTATAAACATCTGCATGCTTACCCAGTCCTTGAACATCTTCTTCCTGGTGGTCTAGGCTGGTCACCAGGAAGCATTCCTTACTCCTACTGCCAAAGATAAAATTCAAGACCACATCTCCTGATACTTAGGAGGCACTAAATATTTGATTGGTAAATAGAGGACATGAATTAGTTCTGTGGCATAGTTAAATAGAAATCCCCAGTGCTATCCTTGTGAATTCCTAATGATATTGTAACAAGGATGATACCAACTGGTCTCAAAATTTCTCTGAGGAAGAGAACTATATGCAGGAAGAGATTTAAGACAGATAGTAGGAGTTTGCTACATTAGGACCTCTGCAGACAGGTCAAGACTTCTGGTCAACCAGGGGAAAGACCTTGGGGCTAAGTGTGCCAGTCCTGGGGGCTACAGCAATTTCTATCATCATGTGACGTTTGGTGCAAGGGGACTTCCTCGCAAAAATTGGTGAAGGGCTGAGTTTCATGCTTGGGTAGACCTGGAGCCAAACTGAGGCAGCACCCATGTATGCAGAACAGAAGCAAAGGAGATCATGTGAGAAGGAGATCATGTTGAGAGTTTTGAGAGAACTTCAGGTGTTTAAGTCTTTCCCAGGCATGGCACTGGGCAAAGGAGCCCATTAGGCTTGATTCTCTCAGTTGCAAGAAGTCTCAGCTAATGTCTGAATTTCAATATAATTTAACAGCTAAACGTCTCATCCTCAATAACCCCCACAACCTCTCTTTCCTATCTTTAATATGGAGTGTCAGTTCTGAACAGAATTTTTAACTTGATCTCCTCAGTCTTGAGCTTTCAAATATGAAGGGATTGGCTCAGCAATACTTTTTTTTTGGTAACGGGGGTAGGGATACAGGGAAGAGTGGACTGGGTTATTCCAGGAAAGAAGATCTCACTGCTGTAGAACACTTGACTGTGAAGCATGGGCACAGGTAGTCACAGGAGGAAATGAATAGGGAATCGCCTTTAAAAAAAAAATGACTCAGAATTCTGACTCAGAGGGATTTGGGCCAATAGCTGATCTCATCGTGGAGCTTCCTAAAGCACCTGGGCTTTCCTTGGAGGTCTCCTACCTAGACTGGGGCTAAGGCCACACCTGTTTGGCCCTGAGGGAGTAAGCTAACAAGAACCCTGCCTGCGGTATGAAGCAGCTGGTCCCATTAGATCAGACATGGATCAGAGCGATAACTTTTCTAGAAGCATAATTTACCATATATTTCAATTATGAATGACAAATTATGGCACATTAAAGTGCTTTAAAAATGATGCAAACTTTCCCTGCTCAGGGAGCCAGTTCTGGGAACCAGTAAGTTTGTGTTTGACAATAGCTAGCTTTACTCTGGCTGTCTCGTAGCTGTCCTACTATCTAGACTTTTACAGAAACCTGTTTCAATTTCAAGTTTTGATCCAAACATGAAAACTCACTGTCAGGAAAAAAATGAAAGCTCCACAAATTAAGAAATGAATTTTACCAAAGATCGTAAATCAAGCTTTTCATAGGAAATACTTGAAAGAAGAAACTGGCTGAAGGAAAATAATATTACTTGAAGGGATATTTGATAGAGACTGAACAGGCTATTCCTTAATATATCTTGTTCTTCCTACATCAAAACATTTTAATTTAGTGAAGTAACCTGAGAATTATTAACCCAGCGTCTGCTTAAAAGAAAGAGTATCTGAAACTATTTCCTTTTCTCCATAAAAATCTACAGACAATCTATCTGGGGATGATGAGGTGGGCAAATAGACTTTAAGAAACTCCCATCTTCCCTTTCTAATATTTCTTTAACCTTTGAAGATTCTCAGAATAATGGGCCAGTTTTATAGCTCATGGGGTTTGGCTCTAGGGAGTTTTCACAAATTCAAATTCCCAAACTCCCAAGGCAGCCAATGATCCTGGTAGGAAACTGGGAATGGGGTCAGGGGAGAAGAAAGCAAATCGGTGACTCAGAATTGCACAGACGTGTGAGATCACCACTGCTAGGAATGGACACTCCATAGCGTTTTCAGACCATACTCAAGGCTGACCCAAATCCAACAGTTAGCACCAGATTCATCTTAAGAATGACTCAACCAAGTTTCCAAATAAATGAATTTGGCTCTCCAGATGAGCAGCAGGAAACTATCTTCCTGTGACAATTCTCGCAGTGTTATATCCTCACCCTTCCCTCTCCCCTTCAGTCTCCCCTTGCCATTTGAATCTCCCCTCACACACCACACCCTCTATATGCTCTCCATTGCCTTGTAACCGAGCCTTCTGAGTACAATTAGGCTAAGTGGTGACTCTTCTTTGGCTATTGAGAATGGCAGGAGAGTTCCCCCAACTCTAGAGTAGATTCCCATGTGGAGAGAATGCTGGCATGGGGTGGGGGAGGAGCCAGTGAAATTCTTACTCCTCAGTGGTGCTAGTTAGAGAAATGGCACGCTAGGAGAGAAGTCGAATAGGTAAGAAGGCAGCTGGTGAGGGCTAACCTCAGCCATGCACAGGGCAACCTGATTTGGGAGAAATTGGCAAAACGGCCCCTGGCAATCCCCTTCACCTCCACTCTCCCCAGCACCAAAGCCTCCCTGCACTTTGGAGGCCCTGGCAGAACCTGTGCTGGGTAGACTTTCCTGGGAGATCTGGTGAACTGTCTGCTGCTTCAGCCAAGCAGGGCTGCTACTGGATGATGTAATCAGTTCCTGTTCTTCAAGGGCAAAGGGTGTGTTCTAGCAAGCTAAGTAAAAGGTGAAAACTATTTTAAATTTTATGCAATCATTTGACCAGATGCCACCTATATGGCCTTCAAGTTTTTTTTTTCCTATGGTGATACATTATCATGACTCTAGAATTTTCCAAATTCCTAGACTTCTGAAGACCTTCCCAGCTGCCATCATTTGAAAGACGAGCAGGTTGTTGTTTCTATCTACACACCCGGGTTTCTCAAAGTCAGCACTATTGACATTTTGGGGTAGAAAATTCTTTGTTGTGTAGACTTCCCAGTGTATTGTTGGATATTTAGCAGCATGTCTGGCCTCTACCCTGCAGGTGCCAGTAGCAGCCTCTTTTCCCAGTTGTGATAACCAAGAATGTCTTTGGACATTGACAAATGTTTCCTGGGAAGCAAAATCCCCCTGACATTGAGAAGCACTGCTCTATACAGGTACCATCCAGGATGTTGCACTTGGTCTTTTCACCTACCCTCTTGCTGTAAGGGGTTCCTGGCCATAGCGCCTTGCCCTGAGGAAGGCATTTGATTTTTTAAAAGGAAATCCAGGAGAGAATATCTTTAAAATTTGCAAAAAAAAAAAAAAAAAAAAAAAACCATTAATGGGGAATTGAGAGACTGAACTGATGATTTGGTGAGTTAGGGTTTTAAAGACTCCTGGTATTTACAATTAGGCCCATTTCACATAGCCCGAATTGCTCTCATAAGCATGGCTGCTTTGAACCCAGGAAGCAACAAACTCTGCTAGGACCAGTGGCTTGGCTGATGATCAGAAACTAGGTTTATAATTAGAACCTAATTCTGGATTCTAATCCATACTTGGACACTGATTCACCTTCCATTTTAGCTTGATAAGTCTATAAATTCCTGTCTACTTCAATTTTACCAGTTCTGAAGTAAAGGTAGAGAGTTGCCACTCTCCTCTCCTCCTCACAATTCCTAAATCAATGATCAACTCTAGCTAAGATCAATGGGGCCTGCATCCAGACAATAGTCAATTCTGGGCTATGCTGGGTGAAGAAATGTCAAATTGAGGCTCAGTTCAGAAGTCTAATGAGGTGTATAAAAAATGTGATCTGCATTCTAAAAAAGGAGTGGCTACATAAATTTGGGATGCTTCCAGTCCATGATGGTTTGCCATGAGTGTGGAGAATCCTAGCATCAAGGAGTGGAGAAGCTCAGCTTTCTTTTTCATGGGGTTGGAAATAGAATCCTGACTGGCACTGCTTGGATAGAAAGCCATCTTTCTTTTTCAGGTCTCTTGAGGACTGGGAGAGATGATGTGGTATACTAGACCTATCTTATAGTGCTCACTCCAGCTAAGCCAAAAAATTTCAAAGACATTTATTCCCAATTGCAAAATTACCAAAATACAAGCCAAATTGGTAACATCTAAACACATCTTTAATGCAGTTAGACTTACAATAGTTAGCAACATTACTCTATTGGGTTTCAGGGAAAGGAGCTTATCTAGCCAATGCTGTTTTCTTGACATTCTGCTCAATAAAGGACTCGAGATCCAATATTTTTAAATAGTATGTCATAGTGTGAAAATCACACAGTCTGGTCTCCGAAGGGTGCCGAGAGGATTCCCCAAGTCAACTCTTAAATTGTTCTAAAAACCCTGCTCACATAGGTAGTGGGTAAGCCACTTGGATCCACCCTCAGGTGGGGAGCTTTTCATCAGTTGCTGTGTCCACAATGCTCCCTCAGCTGGTGTCTCAGAAAACAACAGGCTGCTCATCAGACTGGCCCTGAGCTCCTAGAATGAAAATGCTCAGGTCAGGGGCACACATGGTACCTGCACTGGGAACTGGATTCCGGTCTCCCTTCCCTTTCTTCTTCTATGGAAGGGTGCTTGCATGTGTAGTCATTACTGTGTAGGTGACCTGTGAGATGGCTCTAATCCCTACTTCATAAAGAATCTTAGAGCTTTTGGGTTAGTGGAGAGAAGTGGGGTGCCAGTGCAAGACTGGTTTCAAATCTTTTTTCTGGGACCTACCAGTACTACTGAAGTTACATTGTTGGTCACACTTCTAATGCCCTCATCTATGAAATGGGTTAATAATGTCTTGTTCCCCCTTCCTTCTCCTGCACACATGCATATGCCACAACACATTCTCACATATTCATGTACACTCACATATTCTATTTATATTGATAACACAAACCACTGTCAAGGATGCTGTGAGAAATGAACTAGATACTGGTCACGAAACCACTTGGAAAACTGCAATGTGCTATAAACTCAGTATTATATTTATTATGCATCATGGATGGCGTATCCTTTGCTCCTTATATCTTTCAGAGGCTTCTCAGTACATTAGGGATGCTGTTACATTTGTTATAAAATAGATTTTTGTAAATTTATTTAGTTTCTGTTTTACTTAGTATTTATTTTTATTTATTTATTTATTTAAAAAAATTTTTTTTAACGTTTATTTATTTTTGAGACAGAGAGAGACAGAGCATGAATGGGGGAGGGTCACAGAGAGAGGGAGACACAGAATCTGAAACAGGCTCCAGGCTCTGAGCTGTCAGCACAGAGCCCGATGCGGGGCTCGAACTCACGGACCGCGAGATCATGACCTGAGCCGAAGTTGGACGCTTAACCAACCGAGCCACCCAGGCGCCCCAACTTAGTATTTATTTTTAAAGAGAAAGAGAGAGAGAGCACATGAGCAGGGAAGGGACAGAGAGAGAGAGGAAGACAGAGAATACCAAGGAGGTTCCACACTGAGAACACGGAGCCCAATACAAGGCTTGATCCCAGGAACCATGAGATCATGACCTGAGCCAAAATCGAGAGTCAGATGCTCAATCAACTGAGCCACACCCAGGTTCCCCTCAAATAGATTTTTTCTTCTAAAACCTGAATGTCTGTCTTCTTGTCAATTCAAAATTCTACCATATTAGCTAATTTTAATTTTTATCATAAAAAAGTTTACAGTTACATTGGAACTGGTATAAAATAGATAATAGAAGGTGTGGGGGGGGACTCCAGTAGGAATTCCAAATAAATGTACTCTGCATGTATGTGTGTGTGCGCATGTGTGGTACTTTATGGAGGGAATATTTTGCTCACCACCATACTCCTAGTACCTGAGCCAGAGTAAATGTTAAAGAAATGAATGAATATACACAATGACTTTCCATCAAACTATCCATCAAACTATCCAAACTATCCATCAAACTATCCCCCCCAAGTCTATCCACATCCTCAGCCATCAGAGAATTTTCCATCACACATGGTCCACATTTGACTGTTCATATTCAGAAAACAGCTGGGTGTTCCTAAAGTTTATTCATTTTTGGATGGCAGAGACAAACCACAGATTGAAATAGAAGACATTTAAATAATGTCTCTGACATGTTTTGGTGATTAAGATGGCAAACAATTCTTTAGATGCTTTAAAAGTGACTTTATTTTATATATCCTACTTTTCATTAAGCAAATCATACAAATTAAGAGTGTTAACACATACTCTAATGAAGGATTAAGTTGAAATCTAAATGAAAAGATGACAAAATATAAAATAACTGCTTGGGGTTGAGATCCAGGAAAGGTGATTCATGATCATGTTTCTTTAAAATTATATCTATTTAATGTGAGAGACCCAATAAAGGTATCACCTTTGTTATTTGACATTAGATCCATATCTGCTAGTGTTCTAAATCAACCTAGACTATAATATTATAATTGTTTAGTAGAGGGATGTTTATAAGGTGTAGAAATCAGACTTTAAGAATATTAATTACTATAAATTAAAATTGAAGAAAAGAGGTGAAAAAAATCTCGATGGTCTCAAGCTAGGGCTAGAAAGTACGTGATGTCTACCTGTAATGGTTTAAGATTATGCAAAAGCACATTAGAGTGAAACAAGACAAGGGGTATAGGGATGGGATCTGGTACCATTTGGTACCAACTTTGTGCCAGCCATTCTGTAGGCACTTTACATGTCTTGTCCTTAACTTCATGTACTCCCAGTCTCCTTATTTCAGTGAAGAAAAGTTTAAGGCTCAGTAAATGAAAGTATGCTTACAGGACTGGTGGACAAAAGATTGGAACTGTGACTTTCCCAGGGTTAGGAACCCTACCACCTCAGTTTGGATTTGGAAGGTTGGGTGGAAGGAAAGAGACTGCAGGATAATAGACAAGGAAGATAGGTTTGGTTAACAGGTGAGGCCACTGAGCAGCAGCAGGAATAAATACACATTGGTGGCTGGGTGGCTTAGTTGGTTAAGGTTCCAACTCTTGATTTCAGCTCAGGTCATGATCTCATGGTTTGTGGGATCGAGTCCCACATTAGGCTCCACACTGAGCATGGAGCCTGCTTGGGAGTCCCTGTCTCCCTCTCTCTCTGCCCCTCCCCTGCTTGTGCTGGCTTTCGTTCTCTCTCTCATATATATGTGTGTGTGTGTGTGTGTGTGTGTGTGTGTGTGTGTGTGTGTGTGTCTATCTCACTAATATCCCAACAACTGATATGTGTAAAATTCAGTCCAATTAGTTCTTTAGCCTTACATGGAAGATAGATGTTTCTTTTAAGCAGGTTCAGTCTAGACTCTCCTTTAGCCAACTCAAACTGATCAGTAGATTGTAGCTTTTACTTAGATAAACCCAGATTAGGAAATAAATGGTCAACACAAGATAGCAGCTTGTGTGCTTTAGGGCCTTACTGCTCAAAGGGTGGTCTGCAGACCAGCGGCATCAGTGTCATGCAGAGTCTTGCCAGGAATGCAGAATCTCAGTCCCCAGCCTGGACCTACTGAGTCAGAATCTGCTTTAACGAGATCCTCAGGTGATTTGTATGCACATTAATGTTGGAGAAGCACTGATCTGGGAGATAACTTCTTAGTTTCAGCATCATCTGTTCACACTGACATTTTTTTGATAACTTTGGGTAAAACCTCACTTGATTCATTCACAACATACACTTAACGAAATATCTAGGAATAAGGTCAGGTTTCACTGCCTCTCATCCTCCTGCCTTTCCCTAAAAAAACACAAAGAAATGTCTCTATATTTATTTTAGTTTTGGACATCTCTTTTTTTTAAGCTTGTTTATTTGTTGATTGAGAGAGAGAGAGAGGGAGAGAGAGAATGAGCAGGGGAGGAGCAGAGAGAGAGGGAGAGAGAGAATCCCAAGCAGGCTCTGCCGTCTCAATGTGGAGTCCAATGTGAGTCTCAATCCCATGAATCGTGACGTAATGATGCGAGTAGAAATCAAGAGTCAGATGCTCAGCCAACTGAGCCACCCAGGTGCCCCTAGTTTTAGACCTATCTTACTTGTCTTTTCTCTTGTTCCTTAGGCAAGATGATACGTACATTAGGATTGAAATATACAGAAAAGAGTTCAAATCCTAATAGGGAGGGAAAAAAGAGAACATTCACTAATGAGTATCCTTTTATTATCAACTCCAGGCATTTGTTTGCTCCAGTCCTTTCTGGCCTTCAATGAATGATAAAGTACTAGAACCAAGTAGTATGAAATCACTCAAGAGTGGAAAGTCTTCCATGCTTAGGCACTGGCTTCAGTTGGAAGCAACAATGAGTATAACATAATATTATGTTTAAAATTTTTTTTTAACATTTATTTATTTTTGAGACAGAGAGAGACAGAGCATGAACGGGGGAGGGGCAGAGAGAGAGGGAGACACAGAGTCAGAAGCAGGCTCCAGGCTCTGAGCCATCAGCCCAGAGCCTGGCGCGGGGCTCGAACTCACAGACCGCGAGATTGTGACCTGAGCTGAAGTCGGATGCTCAACCGACTGAGCCACCCAGGTACCCCGATAATATTATGTTTTAAACAACAAGTAAGAAAGTATTTTGAAATAATTTTCTACATAATACAAAGAATGCCTCCTTAGGCTACCAAAGGTTGTTCTTCACAATAGAGGTATAAACGTAATTCTGGTGTTTTAAAAAGAAAATTGTTGTTTTTTCACTATTTAGTTAAGGAACACTGCACTATCTTTAAACATCCAATATTATATTCACATGTATCTACCTGGAAACACATTGATTTACATCTGCTTGTGCATGTACATATTGCCGTGTATAAAAGGGATTGATGAAATATCTGAGTATTTCCATGTTTCCCAAATTCAATTCTGAAACATTCATCTATTGAACCTTAGCCATTGGTTGCATTTGATGATGATAGCTGACAGTCATGATTACTTAACTCTGTGCTTCAATATGGCATTTCAGTTAATATTTGCAATGTCCCTCTGGGGGAGACATCCTTTTCACCTGCATTATACAAAGGTAGAAACTGAGGCTTAAGGAGATTAAGTAACTTTCAAACAACTGGACTTTACATGGTGTGACCAAAGCTTGTGTTAGTAGCTATCCCGTTCAACTATTTTGCCCTCCCACTGTCGGGAGACTTAATGGGACTTCCAAAGGATTGAAAGCAAGGTCTGCCTCAGGCAAAAGTATAGAGCTGAAGTTTATTTTAGATGCTCTTGCCTTTATCCCTTTCTCTGGGCTCCATATGCTCTTCTTTTCCAATAAAAACCCTTTCCCCAATTTGACAAATAGAAAACTGCTAGACATTAGTTAAAACTGGAAATTGAGATCTACAGAGGGCACCAACTGGAATTCTACAGAACAGTGTTACACTGAATGTTAATGAGTGTGCATCTCAGTGTTCTCTGCTTAGTTTGAAAACACGAAGAACTTTCTCTACCATATGTGTTTTTTTTTCCTTAACACTAGGAATCTGTATCTATCTATCCATCTCTGTCATCTGTCAATCACCTATTTATCATCTATGTGTGCAATTTTCCTAGAAAACACCGATTTGGAAAATCCTTTGTAATAGGCTCTTTGATTCAGGCTTACATTTTCTGACGCTCTAAATTAATGGAGGGTAAGTTCAGCAACAGTGTTTACCCTAGAAGATAATGTTGAGCAAGCAAATGTTATTTTTCAATTTTAAATTAACAAGTTGTTTGTGAATATTCCAGACCACCTTGTCTCAGTATGTGCACATTGAAAGGAAGCACACTCTAAGCTTAAAAAACTTTGAAAAAGCCCAGGTCTTTGTAAAAACTCCTTCAGGAAGCGAGGGGATTCATAGTGCCTCCACACATCCCTTAACTTCCTCATGCACACCTCTCCTCCTCCCAAAGTTCCACTTCCCAGGCCGGTGCAGCTCGGCTTTCCTACTGCCCATTTCCTCCTGCCAACTTTCTCCTTTTACCTCCCTTCTTTTTTCTTTGTCAAGGCTCCTTCAAGAGCCCCTGGCACTGAATTTCTCTTTTAAAGATCAGTGTCACCTCTCTTTTTCCAAACTGCCTCTTTACCCTTCACTCCTGTTCCTAGAACCACAAATATCCTCTTTCGTAGAAAGAGAAGGAGAATTGCAAATGCTTTTGATGTTTTTTTAAACTCTCATATAAGGAAAATCTGAATTAAACTATGCCAAAAGATATTGTTATATTATGGGTAAGACCTGCTTATTATTTTTTTTTAATTTAAATTTTAGTTAACATACAGTGCAATATTGGTTTTAAGAGTAGAATTCAGTGATTCATCACTTACATACAACACTCAGTGCTCATCACAATAAGTACCCTCATTAATACCCATCACCCCTTTAGTCCATCTCTCACTCTTCTCCCTCCATCAACCCATAGTTTGTTCTCTATCATTAAGAGTCTCTTGTGGTTTGTTTCCCTCTCTTCTCTTCCTCCACCTTCCCATATGTTCATTTGTTTTGTTTCTTAAATTCCACATATGAGTAAAATCATACGGTATTTGTCTTTCTCTATTGAATTATTTCTCTTAACATAAGACATTCTAGCTCCATCCACATCATTGCAAGTGGTAGATTTCATTCTCTTTGATGGCTGAGTAATATTCCAGTGTGTGTGTGTGTGTGTGTGTGTGTGTGTGTATGTATACCACATCTTTTTTATCCATTAATCGATCAATGGGCTCTCTCCATAGGTTGGCTATTGTTGATATTGCTGCTATAAACATTATGGTGCATGTACCATACCTCTTTGAGTCTGTATTTTTGTATCCTTTGGGTAAATATCTAGCAGTGCAATTGCTGGATCATAGGCTAGTTCTATTTTTAGTTTTTTGAGGAATCTCCATACTGTTCTCCAGAGTGACTGCACCAGTTTGGAATCCCACCAACAGTGCAAGAGGGTTCCCCTGTCTCCATATTCTTGCCAACACTGGTTGTTTCTTATGTTGTTAATTCTGACCACTGTGAGGTGGTATCTCATCATGGTTTTGATTTGTATTTCTCTGATGATGAGTGATGTTGGGCATCTTTTCATTTTTCTATTAGCCATCTGGATGTCTTCTTTGGAAAAGTGTATATTCCTGTTTTCTGCCTATTTCTTAACTTGGTTGTTGGCTTTGGGGGTTTTGAGTTTGATAAGTTCTTTACAGATTTTGGATACTAAAGGTTTATCAGATATGTCATTTGCAAATATCTTCTCCCATTCCATAGGCTGCCTGTTAGTTTTGTTGATTGTTTCCTTTGCTGTGCAGAAGCTTTATATCTTAAAGTCCCAACAGTTCACGTTTGTTTTTGTTTCCCTTTCCTTCAGCGATGTGTCTGGTAAGAAGTTGCTGTGGCGGAGGTCAAAGAGGTTGCTGCTTATCTCCTGTAGTATTTTAATGGTTTCCTAAGACATGCTTGGGTTTCTTCAAATCATTTTAAACTACTGAATTTTGCAGAAAGTAAGAACTCCCTTATTTTATCTACCAACCATTTTGTGTACCACAGAGAAATAAAATGCTACCAAATCTTGTAAGCACTACTGATTGTAAAAGGTCTTCCAATTTTAAAGATATTAAAATATGGAAAAATATATCTTAAAAACAATGAAATATAATAGTATTTCTTTATATATTCTGTAAGTAGTTTATATATTTTTGCAACAGTTGTGTTTGTATAAAAATTCCACAGATGAGGGCCGCCTGGGTGGCTCAGTTGGTTGGGTGTCCAACTTCATCTCAGATCATGATCTCATGGTTTGTGAGTTCGAGCCCTGCATGGGGCTCTGTGCCTGGAGACTGCTTCGGATTCTATGTCTCCCTTTCTCTTTAACCCTCCCCAGCTCACATTCCGTCTCGTTCTCTATCAAAAATAAATAAACATTAAAAAAAATTCCACAAAAGCTTTTATTCTTTCCAGATCAGTTTTCCTCCATATACAGACCATGGATCGACTATAACAGAATCATCTGAGGTTGCTCATTAAAAATGCTGGGCCCTGAGCTAAATCTATTGAAATAGAACCTTGTGACAGCATCTGGACAGCAATATATTCTAAGCTTTTCAGATTTTAGTATGCAGCCAGAGAAGAGAACTTGTCAAAAGTCATCCCTGGACCAATAGCCATGACACCACTTGAGTGCTTCTTAGAAAGGCAGAGTCTCAAATCCCTCCCCAATCTTCAGTCCTATTGACACTAAGTCTGAATATTGACTAGATGCCCAGGTGATTCATTATTGTTACATCAAGGTTAGAGAAGCATTGTACACCAGGGTTTCTCGAAGTGTGGTTTCTGTATCAGCAGCAGCATCTCCTAGGAACTTGTTTAAAATGCAAATTCTTAAACCTCAATCCAGATATAGTCAATCAGAATATCGGGGATGGGGTGGGGTGGAGCTCAAGTTATCTGTGTTTCAATAAGCTTCCAGGTGATTCTGATGCATGCTAAAGTGAGGGAAACTCTGCTATAGCCCAGCCTTTTCTTAAACACACCTAAAGGCAAGTTGCTCATTAGGTTAACTCAAGGCAAAGGGATTCAGCTGGGGACAGATACCTGTTTTGTTGTCATGATGATTAAAAGACATTAACTAGAGTCTCAAGGGCTAAGTAAGCCATTGATCCTGAATGCTAAAATAATAGCAGACATAACAGTTGGGAAAAGACAGGTAATACAAAACAGATGAATGTCAATCTCTCATTTTTAAGTGAGTCAGAGAATGATAAATACATTCTAAGGTGGAGAAATTTTTCTAGCTTTAATCTTTTACTTTATCATTTTTTCCCTAACTCTTCAGAGCATCTATTGACAAAGCCATCATATCGTGAGCTCTCTCTTGTATCTAATAAGTTCTTTCAAATGCTACAAACCTTCGACTCAAATTTAGGGGAAAAGATTGGGTATTGAATATTTCCCCACTTATACAAAGGGGAAAGTTGATATGAACGTTTTTGGGAATGACTCATCATTCGACTGATTATCGAACACCAACCATAAGACAGATGATACTGGATACTAAGAATTCAAAGACAAAAAGGCAGTTCCTTCCCTCAAGGAGCACACAGTCTATTAGGGAGACAAACACAGCAACTAAATTGTTTTATTGCAGTATGATGCGCGGTATATGGAGGCATGAAGTGATCATTTATTGTAAGCACTGGCCTAACAGCAGTTTGAAGATGGATTTGCGGAAGGTGAGAATAACAAGGAGAGAGATCCGTAAGAAGCTACCGTAGGAGTGTAAGCAGGAGATTGAGCAGTAGCAAAACATAGAAGGGACATCCATATAAGTGTCTACTAAAACACAAGTACTTACAATCAGCCATTGTTCCGTTACATTCACTAGGGGTATGAAGTGACTCAGGTGATTCAAAAAATTTTTAAATCTCTGACTTTGGAAGGTTTTATAAAAATCATATTTTAACCTATCCAATAACTGTCTGATGCTTTTCAACATGCCCTTTTTATTATCTCCAGCATTCCATGACTATATTGTTTATGCCAGTATTACGCTTAATTAAGCACCATGACACTATCAATAAGAGTCAGAAAGCAAGATGTGACACAGACCATCCAAAAATGCAGCTATCCTGGCAAGCTAAAGATAAACCTTATAAAAGAGGGAGATGTTTCCCATAAATTGTTTTCCCTTTAACTGATAGATTCAAAAGTAAGACATTATATTCCAAGGATAGTTGAGCATAGTGATGGTGATTGTGTTAGTAGTCTCCAGCATTTAGAAACAGAGTATCAAGGTTTGTATTCCACACCAATGATGTTATGCTGCCTTGTACATTTTAAGAAGGATACCCTTATGCTTTCCTGTTACAAAATGAACAGACCTCAGGAAAGAGGGCCTCCTATAAGTACTACTTTCTCCAGAGAGCCCTGACTGTTCTAGCCTGAGGTGGTTCCTCCCCAACTTGCCGTATTCCCTTGGAAGTCTTTGCATCATGGTGCTCATCCTTCTTAACTGTGGCAACTGATCTATTGTCCTTTTCCCCACAGATCAAAGCCAGAGGGTTTGAGGTTATATTTACTTACATGGCCATCAATCTTCTCATTCATTCATGCATTCATTCATTCTGTATTTTAGGTGCTGTTTTAGGTACTGGGGGTATAGCACAGGAAAACACAAACTATCAGTTCTTAAGGAGCTAAAGGTCTTGGGGAAGGAGATGGATAAACACAGAGGATAAATAAGTAATTCTAGATGGCGCCGAGTGATACACAGTTAACAGAAAAAGGCAATGGGATGAAGAGAAATGGGGTAGAAGAGGGATCCTTTAGCCAGGGTGTTCAGACAGGCCTTCCCGAGATGGTGACTTTTGAGTTGAGACTTGTGATCATAAGAAGATAAGGGCTTTAAAGAGCATTCCTGGTAAAGGGAACCATAAATGCACAGGTCCTGAGATTTCCTGTGTTTGGAATCCTAAGGCATGGAAAGGAAATCAACTTACTCAACGCATAGCGATAGGAGTAAGATGGGGAAAAGGGTGTTAGATGAGGTTGGAGAGGTGGATCGGCTCTAGCTGGGCTTTACTTGTCGACCATACTGAGAAGAGCAGGTTTGTGCTAAAAGCAATGAAAAGCTTCTGGTGGGTTACAAGCAGGTGAATGTCATGATCAGATTTATATATTTAGAAGACCACTCTAATTATGCATGGAAGACAAAAGGAAGAATAAAAAGGCTATTATTGGGGTGCCTGGGTGGCTCAGTCGGTTGAGCGATCGACTTTGGCTCAGGTCATGATCTCACAGTCCATGAGTTGGAGCCCTGCGTCGGGCTCTGGGCTGACAGCTCGGAGCCTGGAGCCTGGAGCCTGCTTCGGACTTTGTGTCTCCCCCTCTCTCTCCCCTCCCCCCTCATGCTCTGTCTCTCTCACTCTCAAAAATGAATAAATGCTTTAAAAAAATTTTTTTAAAAAAAAGGCTATTATTTAGGAGGTAGCTGCTGAGGTCCAGGGAGGAGATGATGATGTGGAGCAGGGGTGGGCAGAGGAGTGTTTACATGTGGAGGGTGTACCTGTAGCCTTGCTGCTGGAGTGGACTGTGAAGGAGGGAGAGCCTGAGTCCTAGGCTCGGGTTAAGCATCTGGGGAGATGGTGATGCCACTTAACTGAGACTGTATAAGGAAGGGGTTGGGAAGTGGATGTCAACTCAAGTGTTCATTTTTGGACAAATTTAATTTGAGAGGGCTCTTAGACACCCACGTCTTCGGAAAGGATTCCAGACCTCAGGGCAAATCAAATGTGGACAGTCCCCTTAGTATTTTTCTATCACTACAGAAAAGTAGTTAAGATCCTGGCCTCTGGAGGGAAACAGACCTGAATCTGCACCCCAGTTTTCCTATTTAATCAAATATACCATCCCGGATAATTACCTTTTTTGAGTCTTGGTTTTTCAGATCTGACAAATACCTGCCTCATGGGATTTCTGTGAAGATGAAATTAGACCGTGGGTGCGAAATGCTTAGTGGAATGCTTGGCTCATAGCAAGTGTTCAACAGTGATACCCCCAAACTGATGATTATAATCACGGTCACGACGAACTGGGTAAAGGGACAAACGCGGTGGGGAACTTCACTGACAAATAGAGAGAGACTTGTGTCCGCCGCACTGACAGTGGCATCAGGAAGAACAGGAGGTCTCCTTGTCAGTGAGAAGAGCCTTTTTCCTCATGCTTTAAGTTTCTGTTATTTCAGGTCTTATGAGGACCACACTTATCCTCCAAGTTACTATACTATGTGTATCATGTGTTCTCTGGTCATGAATACAATATTTCTCTTTGGATACGAGATTTTTAAGAATGTTGCTAAAATAGACCTAACAAAAACATACCATGTTAACCTTATTTTAGTGTGCAGTTCAGTGGTATTACGTGCACTCACACGGTTGTGCAACTGTCACCAGCATCCGTCTCCAGACCTCATTCCATCTTCCCAAACTGAAACTCCGTAACCATTTAGTAGTAACCCCCATTCTTGCCGCCCCCAGCCCCAGCAACCACTAAATACTTGCTGTTTCTATGAAGTGACTACTCTAGGTACCTTATATCAATGGAATCTTACAGTATTCGTCCTGTTGTGACTGGCTAATTTCGCTTAGCATCCTATCTTCCAGATTCATCCACGTCATAGCATGTGTCAGAGTTTTCTTCCTTTTTTATGGCCAAATAATATTCCTATGTTTATCCGTTCATCTGTCAGTGGACATTTGGGTTACTTCTACTTCTTGGTCATTGCGAGTAATGCTCTTTTGGATAGGGGTGTACTGTATAGGAGGTTTTATGAGACACTATGAACATTCAGTTGCTTATTAATGCATTTACTCATTTTCTCCCTCAGCAAGTATTTCCCGAGTGCTTACTGAGGCTGGCACTGAGGATGCTTATACGTGAAAGTGCTGTAACTCACTTGTTTGCAGTACTCTCAGGAGGTAATAGAATTATTCAGCACATTAATTTATCTCCATGTTTAAAATGTGCAGAGGAAACTTTAAGATCTTTTGGTTTGGCAATCCACTCAGCAAGCAATTTTTGAAGATTGATGTTGTACGCGGCATGAAATTTGCCTCCAAGAATCTTGCATTCTGCCCCACAAAAACCAGAAAATGAAGTACAAGAGAAAAACGCAGCAGTGGTAATAAAGAGAAGAAAGGAGAAAGGAGAAAGACATGGCAAAGACCAGAAGGGTGGATAGGATGAAGTGCAAAGTAAAGTCATGGCCCCAAAAGGTTTTAAGATCTCTGTGCTGCTTCCTTCGAAGAAGAATCCTGCGATCATTTTCAAAGAATAGAGCCAAAGAAATAAGCTCGAGAGAGTAAAAATCTAGATTACAAAACTGAGTCAGGCATAAAGCCTATATAAATGCTTCCCAAGGCAGACATTTCTATCCACCTCTTTGTTATCCCTGCAATGTTTGGATGAGAAAACATTTCCAATTTTAGGTATGTTGCAGGGTAAGAACTGATCAATATTTAGGAATTAACGGAGAGTGTCAACCCAGGACAAAAATGAATGTGAACAGCTGTGTTCCACAATCTGACCTCAGGCCATTGGATCTTTAGTATTTCCATAATATGACTGTAAAAAATATGTCCCTCTAGCCTTATTTGCTTTCCTTAATGGATAATGCTTCTGGCTTGGATCTTTGTGTGGAAAAAAGGATCTTTTGTCTCATAAAATGTTACAGATGCTGCTATGGTAACACACTTTAATTTTATTCCTATCTCAGAAGATAAACATGGAAAAATGCAATTGGCAATTTAATCCAATATTTAGCATTAGCTTTACATCCACAGAGCATTTGGGTTTTTGTTTTTAAGGAACATTGGCACTTTTGTTAACCTGCTGTACTCAATTAAGCAGAATCCTCAAGCGCTGTCTAAAAGGTATTACCCTGCCAACTCAAAAATACCATGTGGCCAAGTTTCAAAACCCACAAGGGAAAGAAAGCATGCTGCTTCTATGACAAAATTCTTAGGTGGCCAGAATGAGTTTGCATTTGTGGGAAGTTTCTTCTGGACGAAAAACAAAAACTGAACATCCCAGCATTTACAAGGACAGTATCAATTTGTTTGAAATAAAACTCATCAGTTGAATAGAGACAATTATTCAACTTTTTTTCTGTTAGGAAACCCTGTGACAGATTGCATTGAAACCTTTAATATTAGAGCGAGTTGTTTACTTTGCACTCAGTAAATAACCAAGGTTATTGCACCCTGAGGACGTAACTTGAAGCCCTGATTCCCTGCCGAGTTATAACCATATACATTTACGCAGGAGGTAGAAGCTTCCAAGCTTGCCAGTATCATAAAAACAAAGCAAAAAAGCACAAGTAGAAGGAAAGACACAGGAAACACAGTCAATGTTGTGCTGTATGGGTTTAAATCCTGTGACATTTCCTTTAGGATTGAAAAGAAAAACCAGCCCCCAACTGTGTTTTTTAAAAGCTCATCTCTGCATTTACTCTCACTTCATAATTGTTATTATGTTTTCTCTTCTGGAATATAAAAACTTGGCAGCAGAAGAGTTAATGAAGGGTGGGGTCAATTTACACAAAGTTTCAATTACAAAACAGTGGAGGTCAAGTCTAATCCTGATTCACCATGTGTCACTCCAACCCATTAACCTGCTGCAGAGTTATTTTCTGGCAGAAGTCTCAGAACAAGGTGCCTGGTTCATTTATTAAGTGATTAGAAAGCGTGCTGTATGCTTAATTTTAGTTATTCTAGCTCTTTCTATAGTAATAAAAATCATCATTCTTATTAATTCATACACTAACATTTAGATATATCCATAAGGAATTTACTAACACTACAATACTTTTCAAATACCACAACGTATACAAATTGCTAGTAATTCAACTAAAGTGCCTACCTAAGCTGTTCTTGAAGCAAACTTCGGCACTTTGTAATATTTTCCCTTCATAAAAGTCCCCAAGTATTTACAGTCTGTAGATGAGATCATACTCTTGAAACGGTAAAGATTAAATGTGAGGAGAACGAGAGTGAAAGAGAGGTTGTTCACCCTAACACTACTTGTATTGAAAAGATTCGACTGCGCTGTCGTGGTTCTCATTGGTCACTCAGGGGCTGGAACAATATTTGCCCAGTTGCTATGTAGGGAGCGGTGGCTGCCAATTCACTTCACTAATAAGCCTGAGCCTGGCCTTTGCAGATAAGAGTGGTTATTGTTTGAGTTCATGCGTTTGCTGATAAGATGCTCTCCGATGAAGGTAAAAGAGGTATGTTTCTTTGTGGTGAACTGTGGAACTACTACAGACATTTCTGCGATCGTCTCTGAATTCTAACAGCT
The DNA here is from genome assembly GCF_024362965.1 of Panthera pardus. Taxonomy (NCBI): domain Eukaryota; kingdom Metazoa; phylum Chordata; class Mammalia; order Carnivora; family Felidae; genus Panthera; species Panthera pardus. Next base: position 60,010,392 of record NW_026526688.1, read on the forward strand.
GTTGCAAAAAGTAAACCAGCAGAGATGATTTATGTTTTGTTGTTGTTGTTGTTGTTGTTGTTTTAATTAGATTTTCCCCTTTTCGGGATGCACATATAAAAAGATTACATTTACATGTTTTCTTTAAAAGGATACTACACCTGAAATATAAAATAATAATTCACCGACTCTAACTCTGAGAACCCATTAAAACATAATTAAAGCAATCCATGATGCTTTTGTGTGTATGTGTGTGTGTGTGTAAATGTATTATATGTACCTATATAATAATTATTATTATTTTTACTGGAGGTTTACATTAGGAAAATTTTCCCCAGATTTCAGTTTGGATTGACAGGTGTGCGTGTGTGTGCGTGTGTGTGTGTGTATGTACACCATCACTAAACTGTGAGCACACAAAATGCACACATATGTATGTATGCAAGTTTGAACACTATGGGACTAATGTAAAGCACATGCCAATTTAGGCAGGGTTTAAACAAAGGCAGATGATTTTTTTTTTTTGTATTTAGAGAAATACCCTACTATTTCTTCAATTTACACTGAGTGTGAGTGCATTTTTTGTGAGATTGTGTAAAGACTATTTAGACTCTGAATTTAACTTCTTGAAATGAACAGAGGCTCATGAAAACAAACGTATCAGATGTACCTTTAACAAATAGTTTTTTTTTGTAGTGATTTTAGTGTGCCAATTACTAAGAGAAAAAATGGAATAAATAATTTATCTTAACAGGTAAGATGTTTGGGGCACGTATCTGCCTCAGTTGGCAGGGCACGTGACTCTTGATCTCACAGTTGTGAGTTCAAGCCCCATGTTGGGTGTAGAGATTAAAAAAATAAAATCCTTAAAACAAAATAAAAAACAGACAATTTCTCAGGACTAGTATTAACTATATGACAGAAATTATCTGTGTGCCTCTAATTTGCTCTTTATCACCAATGGATTTTTTGCTATATGCAGTAAAACCTTGGTTTGTGAGCATAATTCGTTCTGGAAACATGCTTGTAATCCAGAGCACTCGTATATCAAAGCAAATTTCAAGAGCCATTGGCTCAGTTGTGATCATGTGACACTTGGCCTCACATACTACTTCTATTGCAAGACATCATTTGTTTATCAAGTTAAAGTTTATTAGAAACATTTGTTCGTCTTGCAGAACACTTGCAGAACAAGTTACTCACAATCCAAGGATTTCCTGTATTTGCTTATTGGTTATTAATAGAAATAAAAACTAATAATAGATTAACCAAATTTTTCATACAGCCAGAAGGGATCATACTGCCTTAAATTGTGCACTAGAGGGGCCCCCTGGGTGGCTCAGTTGGTTACGCATCCGACTTCAGCTCAGGTCATGATCTTGTGGTTTGTGAATTCAAGCCCCCATGCCCGGAGCCTGTTTCAGATTCTGTGCCTCCCTCCCTCTCTCTGTCCCTCCTCTGCTCATGCTGTCTCTCTCTCTCTCAAAAATAAATTAACATTAAAGAAAAAACTTAAAAAAATTCTGCACTAGAATACTCAACTTTCATCTTGGGTAGTTTTCAAAATTAAAATAAAAAAATTAGATAACTGAAAATAACCTCAAGGACAACTCAACAGGTTTCTGGCATCTAAAAAAATAATTTCTTGAACTCAAACATATGAAGATCATGTGATGCTATTAAAATTTGGCTATTTCTAAGATGGAGCTACAGGAAGCTACTGGCAGGGCAAGTGAGAGGATGTGCTCACAGCTAGAAAGAGTGTTGCAGAATACGGTTCCAGTTGTTTTTCTGAGTTGCCTCCCCAATTAAGACAAGATGTTTCTTTCCTTCTTCTTTTTTTTTTTTAAATGTTTATTTATTTTTGAGACAGAATGCAAGCAGTGGAGAGGCAGAGAGAGATGGGCTCCGCACTGACAGCACAGAACCCATGCGGGGCTGGAACTCTTGAACTGTGAGATCATGACCTGAGCAGAAGTGGGAAGCTCAACCAAGGAGCCCCAGGGCAGTATGTTCCAAAGGAACAATGTGGTGAATCCCTAGGCTCAGTGCATTTACTTATCTCTGCTGAGCCTGGCCTATCCACAGGGACTCTATGTGGAAACGCTTCATTTTGTGTCCATGAAAAACACATATGTAAATGATCCCAATGTTTATATCAATATACAAATTTCTTTTGCTTAGCACTCCACTGCGATATCTGGTTAAGACTGAAGCTAGAAGAAAAGAATAGGTTGGTAATCCTTACGTCATGTGGGAAGAAACATGCTAAGAAGCAATATATTTTTGAAACAGAACAAGTTTATATTTTCATGGACTCATGAATCATACAATTTCTAAAATATATATACCTAGAACTGGTAATTATAGGTAGGAGTCTTCCTATAAAAACAAAGAATTTTATTCTTTATAACAAGGTCTAAATCTAGAGAAGAGTGTGAGCTGAAGTTAGAGTCTCTAAAATATATTACTTTTTAGTAACTAATACTTTTGCACTCCCAGAGAAAATTTTCTGTTGGATGATGACCAAAAAGATTAGCTAAATGCTAAGAGACCATACCCTTTCTCTTACATTATCTCTGATCTATTTCACACTATTATAATCAAAATACTCCCTTTGTGTCCAGAATTTGGTCATAGGACAGGTCAAAAGTTTTGTGGGTATTTTGAGGAAGAAGAAAAAAAAAAACACTATACAACACACACTACCCTAATTCTGTGACAGACACTGGCATTATTTGGCTTGACTTAGAAGACAAAATTTTCTCAAGGCTAAAAAATTTCACAGAGAATATATATACATATATATATATATATATATATATATATATATATATATGGAATCTGCTTTTTGATTATGACAGCTTTTCCTTTCAATTCAAAGCAGGTTCCCTGAATTTTTAGGTTTTTTTTCCCCATAAAGTAGCCTGACGGTGACAAGGTAACAAATACAGGTCCAATAACAAATAAGAAAAAATAAGAAATGTTGTGAAACAACAGCATCTTGCATCTAGGAAAGGTCTTTTCAGAGCATAAATCTGACCATGAGCTTTTTTTTCTTGAGGCCCTCATGGCTTTCCCTTGCCTTCCAGACGACATTAGAACTGACCACCCCCTAATTCTCCAAGTCTTATCCCATCCCTGTTTCTGGAGCTCACCCTGCTTCAGTCAAGTTGGAGCGGTTTTGGAGGAATGAATATGTGGTATTCTTCCTCACCCCCAGCTTTCACACATACATTCTCTTGGCCTGAAACATCTTCCTTCCTTATTCCTTTTCCTGACTTTTCTCTAAGAGTCCTCCAGGTCTCAGCTTGGGTGATGTATTTTCCCCTTGTTCCATGTTGCCGTAGTACTCACGCAGCATAGATCACGTGTCTAATTGCTTGTGCACAAAGGACAGGAATTGGCTCTAAACATACCCTTCCATATCCCCAGAGCCTACTATAATATCCACTGGCATATAGAAAACACTCAACAATTATTTGTTTAGCGACCACGGGTTTGAACAGGAATAGATGCTTGTTTTGGTAGCATTGGTCAGGGAAAAAAGTGAAGGACTAAAGATTCCTCGAGGGTAATATCATATTGACTTTAGGAAGATGCAGGCATCTTTTTGGGAGCAAAGACGACCAGGGTGGATCTGCTTTTGATCCATCTGGAGATCTATGACTTAGTCTTAATCTGCAATGATTTTCTCTAAAAACATGAAGATACAGACCTAAAGCTAATAATGACATAAACCCTCTTGGAATCCTAGAGAGACTAATTTACATGTAGTATATATCATTAGCTAGGCTGCTGTTTTCATTTATGGCCATTTCTAGGGTCAGCCCCTAAACTCCAAATTCCTCCATGGATTTCTGCCTATTAATCTCAGTCATGAATTTTAATAAGCAAGATATATTCCCTCCTTGGCCATATATAGATAATATCTTGTGTCTATCCATATTTTTAGATTATTTCATCTTTTTGAATAAGCTCTTGAAAAGTAACATATCTCATGTGTATTTCTATCTGTGCCTAACACAGTGTTCTTCTCTGGAAATTCCTCAGATTCTTACTAACTAGATGAATGAATGAATAATAAGCAGTTATATTTGTCTAGAAGGAATTATAAAGAGGTGAAATGTTGAAACTCACCGTAGACTGAGGGGAGTAGGTCACCTCACTTGGGACCTGGTTATTTTGGAATCTACATGGCCTTACCTAATCTCACCTTAGTAAGAAACACCGGCTTTATTAACATTTGAACAAGAGACCTGGAAATGCTAATTCAGCTGTCTCAGTAAATGCTGAGTGAATTCCCTGTGAGTCACATTTGAATAGTGTGAACTATGATAACGTCATAGTAAAGGACAGCAAGGCTTAGAATGGAGCTTTCATCCTCTCCATTTTGGTGAAGATCAGGTAAATTTTCTTTCATGGTGCTTCCTTCTAGAATTGCTTCACAATTCTTTTGCTTCCGTGGAACACGGACTGCAAGAGCTGCCATAAGGCAGAGCTACCTAGTTCTGGGAAGACTTTAGTTTGCAACCCACATCACAACAGGCAACAAATTTTTAATGTGTTGTATCTATAAATAGGGAACACCACCACCTCCTTACATGCACATTGAAGATGAGTTGTTTTTCTTGCTATATTTAGTCACACGTCAAAATCTACATTCATTTAAAACACACATGAGTTAAAATCACTAACACAAAGAAAAGCTGAGGGGGAAAACTTATAGTTTCATAGGTAATATTTTGGGGGTTTCTCAGTATACTCAGTTACACTGAGATTTGACTTTAGTCCTTGAGGTGGGTGGCGGAAGATATCTGAATAACTGCATGGTGGCTTGGATTTTTTTCTATGTGTCCTTAAATAATAATTTCATTTTCTAGCAGATCAGATTCGTGTGATGCTATGACTTTAAATGCTATCTCCCAATCTTTTATTTCTAGCTTTATCTGTTCCACTGAGCTCCAGATTCTTATGCCTAACTGCTGAGATAACTGGTCAGAACACTGATCTGTAGCTCCGGTTTAACATCTCTGAAGCATAAATCTTGATTCCAACTCTCTTCTTGGTCATCCACCTGTGATACATGCCGACCCCCCTCCCCCCGCATTTTTCCCATTTCAGTTAGTAGATCTACTATCCACTCAATCGTGTAGGCCCCACATTCTCTTTTGTTCTCTCATCTGTCAATTCCTACAATCAGCCAGAAAGTTTTTCCAGCTATACCTCCAAAAATATCTTGTAAATTCTACTTCTTTTCACCATGTCCATGGCTACAACAAGTCATTCTATTTTCCTGTTGAACTCACTCACCTGTCTTCCTTCATATACTCTCCTATATATAGTCCATACACAGAGTATATGGAGCCACAGGCATCTTCTGAAAGCAAAACTCAGATCACTTTCTTTCTTAGAATCATCTAATGACTTTTTGTTGCAATTAAATAAGAGTCACTACTCCTTTTCCATGGCTTAGGACCCCACATGGTTTGGTTCTCTCCATGCTCTAGCGCAACTGGGCTTTCTATTCTTCAAACATGCCGCTCTCTGGATCTGTCTCCACTGGTTTCTGCTTCCAGTAGAACTTTCCTCTCTCAGGAGATTGCTCCCAGACCACACCATCTAAAGTAATCCTGCATCCCTTGTTACTTTTCAGCCTATATCTTTATCTTCCTCAAGCACTTAACATTATATCACTTAAAATTATATCACTCACTCATTTGTTTATTTGCTGCCTTCTTCCTCTTCCCAGAGCATAAGCTCCCTGAAGGCAGGAACTTGACCCCTGTTGTTAATAAGCGTATCCCCAGTGCCTAGAATACCAACTTATTTCTAAGCCTCCTTTAATAATGAATGAATGAATCTCAGGCATTACTTATGTCCTCTGTGCCTCTGTTTCCTACTTTAAGTATTGTAAATTTTGCAATTATATATGTAAATCACCTAGTATAGTGCCAGAAACATAAAAGACACTGAGCAGATATTTGGTGATTGTAGTAAGAATGTTCTTCCTGTAATACTCAGCACGTACTAGGAGATAAATTAGTAGAGTGAAAGAAATACTTGGAGTTACAAGTATTGGGTTTGAATTCCTGTTTATTTTAGTATCTATGTGACCTTTGAGCCAATCTGTTAACTTTTCTAAGTCTCAGTTTCTTCACCTGTAAAATAATAACCTGGTTGTAACGACAGTAAGTGCTTAGGCAACATCTGTAAAAGTGGTCTGCAAATTGTAAAAAGCAAAATAAAGGCATGCAATTTAAATGTTATTATTGTGGGGAAATGTCTATAGATTAAGGGTAGGAAGGAGTGAGGTAGATCTTATTCTTTCCACTGACATTTCTCCTAAAATAATTAGGTGTACATGCGGCAAATCTCAAAACTGATCCCATTTCGGATAGACTAGTCCATCGAAATGGATGGAATCTCCTTTAATTCAATGAAAGGGAAGCTTTGGTAATCTCCTTTAAGAGGTTGGAAAAATAATACAAGTTTGAGCGATCTGTGAGTTGTAAACATGAATGAAGGTTTTTAATAAGTTAAGAAAGAAGCTTATGAATATGTTTTGAACTTCCTTTTTCTAACTTAAAAAAGATACTTGAAATTAGTCATTTGCTTATCATCCTTTACCAGGTGGCCTGCTTATTTATGAGTAGCCCGTTCCAGCATCTGTCTGTGGCAACTCTGGGAAAAGGGGTCCCGGAAGTGATTTGGGTTTCACTGGCTCATCCTTGACCGCATCCAGAAAGGCCTGGGAGCAATGGACTCTAAAGGAAAGGGTAGACATTAGAGCCTGCCTGGGTCTCACTGTCATCTTCCTGGCTCCTGGGCAGAATAGCAGGTACCTGAAATGCTTCCCTCTAGACAGTCGATGTGTTTTCCTACTTTTCCACTAACAGTGCTTCCTCTGTTATGGCAGGTAACTCTGCTTTCCAAAGCAAATGAATCCTTACGGTCTTGGTCAGTTTGGGCTGCTATGACAAGTTACCATACACTGAGTAGCTTATAAACAAATTTATTTCTTACAGTTCCAGAGGCTGGAAGTCCAAGACGAGGGTGCCAGTGTGGTCTGGTTCTGGTGAAAGCCTTCTTGGAGGTTGCAGACATTTCTTGCTGTGTCTTCACATGGTGAAAGGGCAAGAGATCTCTCTGGGGTCTCTTTCACAAGAGCACTAGTCCCATTCATGAGGGCTCCACCCCCATGACCTAATCACCTCCTAAAGGCCCCACCTACTAATACCATCACCCGGGGCATAAGTTTTCAGCATATGAATTTTAGGGGGGACACAAATGTTCAGACCATAACATTCTGTATGCAGTAGTCAGTGTTCTCCAGAGAAACAGCCAAGAGGAAATATGTAGACATATAAGAGGAGATTTAATGGATTGGATGATTCTAGCCCACAAAGGTGAGGGCAGATCTCCTTTACTCAGTCTCCTGATTCAAATGCTAATCTCTTCTGGCAACACTTTCAGGAGACACAGCCAGAAACAATGTTTTATCAACTATCTGGGCATCACTGAGCCTAGTCCAGCTGACACAAAAAATTAATCATCATAATACCCAACAGCCTAGTTTGCTAGAATATTTGTGTGGGTATATACTTTTTTTCAATAGAATAAAATCTTTGTCCATTTCTAGATGGATATCCAAATGGCAAATCAACTTTCTGTGGAAATGTATTTGAGGACTAAAGTTCCATTAGGGTAGATTGGGTCTACTTTCCACAATGCTAATAAGCCTGGTGCTTAAAAAGTACCTGGCATTTATTAGATGCTCAATAAATGGTGATTGAATGGATGTCCAAATGGTTTAATGAGCTTTTTTTCTCTGATCCCCTGACAGCTTGATCACAGAAACAGGGACTTGGGAACACACACTACTGGGAAGATACTATGAATGACTTAACTCATTTTATTTTCATTTAATTCATTTTGATTAGCAAGAATAATTTCTTTCCTGATAATTGTACTCTTTGCCTTCCAGCTAAAGTAAAACCTTTTAGAGAAAGTTTCAAAAGAAATCTGTCTGTTTCAAATTATGTGTGAACCTGATACTAGAAACTGCTGAGTAGTTTCAGATTACACTGTCAACACTGTGTACAATTCTAGTGCTTTCTACTGTCTGCCTGCTTTCCAGCTGCAGTTTTACTGGATGAGAAGGACTTCATTCTTAAAGGATTATGTAAGGTGATGGGTGTCATTGTGGAGAGCTAGTGAATGGCTTTATAGAATGAGAGGGGAATTTTTTAAAGGTCAGGTATTTATTTTTGTAATTATTTTTTTAGAGGTCAGGGTTTGTTTTTTTTTTTCCAATTTTTAAAGAATGTTTATTTTTGAGAGAGAGAGAGAGAGAGAGAGAGAGAGAGAGAGAGAGACAGTGTGAGTGGGGAAGGGGCAGAGATAGAGGGAGACACAGAATCCGAAGCAGGCTCGGGGCTCTGAGCTGTCAGCACAGAGCCCGATGTGGGACTTGAACCCATGAACCATGAGATCATGACCTGAACTGAAATCAGACGCTTAACTAGTACCACCCAGGTACCCCAAAGGTCAGATGTTTCTTTTAGGATACCTAAACTATTTGATTTCAAAGTAAACTACAAACCTAGTTATTGGTCTTCAGAAAGAACATTCTGTAACCTGTTTCAGTTCATGCCTATCATGAAGTTACTGCATTGATAATCCCACTCTTTCATATTCCACCTGACTGTATTTTGAGGGCAACTTTTATATTTGAAATATATGTTGAAATCTATAAAAGATGTTATTTAAATTTTATATGAACTCAAACATAATTTTAATACGTGTCAGATAAAATGCACTGGTTTATAGATCATTTTCTTTAAGATGCTTATTAATTACAAATGGCTCTTATGTTATCATTGCAATAATGTTTCTTTGTTAGAAACATGCATATTTATTTATTTCTAATATTTTTTTAAATGTTTATTTATTTTTGAGAGAGAGAGAGAGCACAGGAGGTCGTCAGAGAGAGAGAGAGAGGGACAGAACACGGAGCAGGCTTCAGGCTCTGAGCTGAACACAGAGCCTGATGCTGGGCTCAAAATCGCAGACCATGAGATCATGACCTGAACCAAAGTTGAATGCTTAACCAACTGAGCCACCCAGGTGCCCCCAAAACATGCATATTTAAACATGCTATCTTAAAATATTTCAGGTATGTTCTGGTGATCAAAACCAAGTGTCAAAGTAGGGCCATAGTTTACCCAGTTTGGAAGTAAATAGTTTTTGTGTCATCTGTCAAAAGGTCATTGCCCATGCTCTGTACCCTTAATGACCCTTCTTTTCAGCAAAATTCTTCTGAACTTCTCCATTTTCTTGTAGTCTTGCTCTGATGTTGGCTGGTTAACTTGTCAAATAATTTGAGCTTTAGAGATTAAAACCCCGGTATGAAAAGAACCTTAATAAGGCTGATACTTTATGGGCAAATATAAAGTGCTGTGAAAAACCCAAAAATTCAGGGTTCCTTTTGTACTTGACCACATTCTTCCAGAGAAAATATTTGTGCATTTGTTGTCAACGGCTTTTGTGATTCAGAGTAAGTCAAAGGGGGGATTTGTAGCATCTAAAATAAGGAGCTATTTTAGAGTAAATCAATCATATGGGCAGTCCATCCACTCTAACCTAGTCCTGTAGTAACCTCTTAGTCTGGGATTTCAATTGCTACGTGGAAAGTTACATTACAATGTGAACCTTGGCATTTGATAAACACAGAAAGAAGACACACCTAGGTCATGTTTCACAATAAATGGCAGATCATTATTGCTTCCTTTGGTATTTCCTTTGTAACACTGATTATGATGAACTGGCACCATGACAATAAATGCCATTCCAAAGAAATTCCATTTTCACTTATGTAATAGGATGTTCGAATGGGGCTCTTCCAGCCTTTGCCTCAACTGAAGCACAAATGTGGTAGTAAGGGGGATACATATATCCACATATGTAAAGAAAATAATTAAGAACCAGTTTCAAGACCCAAGCCCTTCAGGTAATGAAGTATGTAAACAGTGGTCAGGGTTCGGAGAGAGAGACAAGACTGGGGAAGAGATTCATTTGAAGAGGGCTGTTGCCGGATGCGTGTCTCCCTTTGTGAAGGGGGTGATGGAAGGTGCCACCTCCCCACCGCAAACCTGGTGATGGGGGAAAGTGCCACCTCTAGAACTCTGAAATGTGCTCCTTACACCGGGGATACACAGATGATTGGTACCTGACTTGTGCCTGAGGAAAGCTGAAGTACACTGTGGAGCCTATCGTGTCCTGGAAAATGTTATGGAGGCAGGAGGTCCAAGTTTCTGCATGTGCAGGAGCCAAGGAAGAGCTGATCATGTCTTCACTCCCAGTTTGTGGGCCTGGGCCAGCGGGCTGTGTACCTGGGGGGCTTGTAGAATGGAGCTGCAATAGGCCCCACCTCATCCCGGAGGGGTGAGGGGAAACCTCATCAGTACGGGGCTGGAGATGAGTAGCCTGTTTGCAGGGGATGAGGAAGGAGTCACATGTGGCCACCGGACAGGAGGAGACTGCCTCGGCCTGGCTGTTGCGACCGGAAGAGAGAGGGTCAGCAGAAGACTCCAGTGCACACAACTCTCCGGTGAGAAAAAGAGCTGACTGTAGCCATCTACGGGCCCAGAGAGAGCAAAGTCACCCAGCCGAGTAAGGACCATCTTCTCCTGTCTTTCCCATTTCTACCCTGGTGGGAAGTATAACCTGAGGGGGAGGGAAGGAGGTGAACACGGAGAGATTAAAGAGCAGGTGGGAGGGGCGTCTCGGTGGCTAAGCCATGATCTCATGGTTCATGAGTTTAAGCCCCCCTCCCCCCCCCCCCCATGGGGCTCTCTGCTGTCAGTGCAGATCCCACTTCAGATCCTCTGTCTCCCTCTCTCTTGGCCCCTCTCCTGCTGGTGAATGTGCATGCGCTCTCTCAAAATAAATAAATAAGCTTTTAAAATTAATTAATTAATTAATTAAAAAAAATAGCAGGTGGGAGTCTCCCTCCCCACTGCTTGCTTGAAATAGGTCCTAAATGGGGGAGAGGAGATGATGTCACACTGTGTCAAGCTCAGAGGTTTGATAGTTACATCAGGTTAGGCCTTCTTTTCTTTTTTTTTTTAATTTTTTTTAACATTTATTTATTTTTGAGACAGAGAGAGAGAGAGAGAGTATGAACAGGGGAGGGTCAGAGGAAGAGGGAGACACAGAATCCGAACCAGGCTCCAGGCTCTGAGCCGTCAGCACAGAGCCTGACGTGGGGCTCGAGCTCACGGGCCGCAAGATCATGACCTGAGCCGAAGTCGGCCACTTAACCGACTGAGCCACCCAGGTGCCCCAGGTTAGGCCTTCTTATTACCGATAGCAACTGTGCTTGTGACTTCAAGCAGATGTGAGGAGTCTTCCCTAGGAGTGGCCAGTGTCTCTGGAGTTTTCATCCAGGGACAAGGGAGCATCACCCCAGTACAATGGAATAAACTTAAAGGGACAGTGGAAGAGAAGAATACGCTGTGATACGGTTGCACCCTGTGTTGGGCTAGATCAGCATATTGCTTGTGTCTAGGATGAATATGGATATAATCGAAGGGCTGTGGTTTCAACGTTAGTCTGCCCCTAGGGAAACATAAAAAATAGACAGTTCAATAGAGATTCTGTTTGCAATGGACTCAGATCTAGTGAAACATCCTCAGATGCATGGAACACTTTAGGGCAACATATATTAAATAGCAAGTGGAACTATGAGTTGAGAGCCCATTGGATATGGATGCTTCCTGGGGAGGATGGTCACAGAAACACCTGCCCTGCTGCCTCTAACCTGTGCACGGCAGGTGCCTTCACAATAGAACAGGGCTGTAAATTATTGACGGTAGTGGCTCATTAGACTTTACGCTTTGGTCACGAGAGTATGGAGCATCCTATACTTTAGGAGCAAGAGAGCATCAGGGCATTGCCTCAAACTCGGAAACTTTTCCTCCCTAGCATAAATTTCTGTGCTTTTCTGTTTTTTCAGAGTCTTTTTTTCCCCAGCTACTTTGAATTAGGATGTGAAGACTGATATTGACAGTGATGTTCCTCTTAGACATGACTTATGTGACTTAAAAAATAACACAGGGTAAAGGTTTTAGGCTTGTAGTGGGGGGTGGGGGTGGATACTTTTGGCTTTTTAAATTCAGTCTACCAAGAGATTCATTTGCACACATTGAAAGCATCCTGCTGTGCTCTGCTTGCTCTCCTGTAGGACTTTTACTTTCAGAAAGCCTACTTTTAAGAAATGGAAAATATATGTACATGCAAGGAGGAAAGTACTTCACCCTCTTAGAAATTCCCTATTTTGAGAGGTATTAATAATGTGAGCTACCATTTATAAGCACATGATATGTGCTAAGAACTGTGCTAAGAGGTTTTAAGCATTTTCTCTCTGATCTGATCTTTAAGGTTGTTCTGGCTCCATTTTACAAAAGAGGAAATGGAAGTTTAAGAAGGTTAAACCCTGCGCCCTAAGTCACACGACTTATTTACATCGGAGGCTGGAATTGATCCTGTCTTTCTGACCGGATCCCCAGCTCTTAACAGCTATGTTATACAGAGCTTTTGAATAAATTATTAATAAGGTGTCAAGACAGGCCGTGATGCTGAATACATAGATGGATAATGAGGGATTAAATCAACTGCCTTGGAATGAACTGCATTTTGTTTCCAAATCTGTTATACTTGGCAGGAGTGCTCAGACATGGAACAGCTGCCCTACTTACTCGTGTGGCGAGCTACCTCACCCCCTGGTTTAACTGTATAACAGAAAGCAGGGATAGAGATGATTGATCTGCTAATACTGAATCTTTCCTTCTAATACTCATACCCAGACTTCTAAAATAATTTGAACATAGCCTTGTGGCCGTTCTGGAAGAAACCCAGCAAGCAGCAAGATTTCCCAGCAAGCAGAGTCAACGCAAGGCTGGTTGCAATGCAGTGGTCTCAGTAAAGTGGCTCCAAACCCAGTTATACCTCTGCCCCCTAGGCAGATCCTGGCATCTCCCTCCTGCTTAGGCTGCACACCAGTGAGGGTTTTTCTCAGGCCTCAGACTTCCGGAGCGGTGTTAGTCTCCTTTGTTTCTGTGATTCCACTCGCTATGCTATGCTCTGTTCCTAACCAGTATTAACATGTCTCCACATAGCACTTAGGGCAGGTATTCAGAACTTATCAAGTTCAATTCATTGGGGGAAAAAAATGGGAGAAATCCTTAATAATGCTAGATCTACATGTTCTCCCTTATCTTTTATTCCTCTTTAGAAGAAGACTGGACCCTAGTAAAAGAAACTAAATACAGTAAAACCTTGGTTTGCGAGCATATTTCATTATGGAAACACGCTTGTAACCCAAAGCACTCGTATAACAAAGCAAATTTCAAGAACCATTGGCTCACTTGTGATCATGTGACATTTGGCATCATGTTACTCATATTCCAAGACATCACTCACTTTATCAAGTTAAAATTTATTAGAAATGTTTGCTTGTCTTGCAGAATGCTTGCAGGACAAGTTATTTGCAATCCAAGGTTTTACTGTATTTTTATTGTTTATGTTTTTCTCATGATAATGTATCTTATTGCATATAATTTAAAAATATAAAAACATATGCAGAGGGGTGCCTGGCTGGCTCAGTCAGTAGAGCATATGACTCTTGATCACAGGGTTGTGAGTTCAAGCCCTACATTGGGTGTAGACCTTGCTTAAAAACAAAAAAAAGGTATGTAGAATAATCACTGAAAATCATGCTACCTAGGGACAAACACTGTTTTTAATTTGATGTATTTTCTTCCAGTTTATACCATTTATATTTTACTTAGGGATCCCTGGGTGGCTCAGTCGGTTAAGCATCTGACTTCAGCTCAGGTCACGATCTCATGGTTCTTGGGTTGGAGCCCGCATCGAGCTCTGTGGTGACAGCTCAGAGCCTGGAACCTGCTTCGGATTCTGTGTCCCCTACCCCCTCTCTCTGCCTCTCCCTCACTCATTCTCTCTCTCTCTCTCAAAAATAAACATATTTTACTTAATTGAAATCATACTGCATAAAAGGATATGCATTGATAAGTTTGCCCTTTAAATATCACTGAAGCTCTTGAGATAACCTGAAAGCTGATGGTTTATTTTGAGAAGCTCCAGAATTAAATTCTGGTACTTTCTGGAATCAGGATTATTATTAAAAAACTATAAAAGCAAAATATTAAAAAAATTTCTTTACATATAAAATACTGAGGACTCTCATATTGCTATGTAATATAAACCATTTTTAAAAATTTAATTAAGGGCTTACTTAGCCTTAAATATTTCAATCTGTTTATATCCCCTCCACCTTCCTATAAATGTAGAATACGTTTTGCAGCAGAGGTGTAATAATAGATTCGCAAGTCTGTTTAATGATTTGTTAAATGATAGTGATTTTTATTTTTCAAAAATTCTAAAGATATCTCATAAGTAACACTATGAGGCTATGGATGTCTGCAGTGACAGTGGAGGGAGAGACACGGAAGCCTTTTGCTGTAGCTTTTATGATACAAATTTCACCATATTGAGTTGTTGCAGTGTTGGTAACACTGTTAGTAAGGATTTTCCCACTAACTGTTAGTGACTTGAAGCATGAGAGACGCTGAATAAGGCACTGGAGAAAGTGAAAAGTGGGCGAGCATTCCTTGCCAATCAGGAATTACAAGAAGTGACATTTTCTTTCTTTTTTTAAGAAAAAAAATTTTTTTTAACATTCATTCATTTTTTGAGAGAGACAGAAACAGAGTACAAGCGGGGGAGGAGCAGAGAGAGGAGACAGAATGGAGAGCAGGCTCCAGGCTCTGAGCTGTCAGCACAGAATCCCACATGGGGTTCGAACTCACGAACCACCAGATCATGACCTGAGCCTAAGTCAGACACTTAACCAACTGAGCCACCCAGGTGCCCCACGACATTTTCTATACAAGGGAAAGTCACAAAAATAAAGCAAGGAACAAGGAATGACCTAATAACAGGTTTTCAAATACCATATATTTTATAAAGAATGCTGACTTGATATTTCCCATCCCCATAAAATGTTGTTCATCTGCAAGTTGAAGGGTGTCTTGCATTTAACAAGGTTTTAGTGACAATACACTGTGTTCCAAGTGCTGTGCTGAGCACCGAGGGGGCAGGACAGACAAGGTCTGTGCTGTCATGGGCACTCATATGCAGACAAGTTCAAAGGATAATCTTAAAAAATCACCATTGTCATAAATACCAGAAGGAGAAATACACTCAACAGAGATTCTTCCCAGAATTTAGGGTTGTCTGATTTAGCAAATAAAAATACAGGATGCTCCACCTTACCCAGAAGACCTCCCCATTGAATGATAGTGGGGGGAGGGGTGGGAGGCAGGAGGGGAGGGTATTTGAGACAAAGGGAAATGCATATTCCAAGGCATCCAGTTGGGGAAGCAGTTTTGTGCATATAGAAATCTAAGTTAAATATAAGAAGAAAAAATTAAAAAAAACAACTCCAAAAACAAAGCCAGGCCAACTGGAAAGAGTTGGGTAAACATACCTGGTTATAGTTTTTAAAAGGATAGATTCAGGGTGCGCCTGGGTGGCTCAGTCAGTTGAGCATGTGACTTTGGCTCAGATCATGATCTCACAGTTCGTGGGTTCGAGCCCCGCGTTGGACTCTGTGCTGACAGCTCAGAGCCTGGAGCCTGCTTCGGATTCTGTGTCTCCCTCTCTCTCTCCACCCCACCCCTGCTTGTGCTCTGTCTCTGTCTTTCAAAAATGAATAAATATTAAAAAAAAATTGTTTTAAGGATAAATTAAGAAACATCACACAGAAACTTAATTTTATTCACCCTAGTCCTCCTTTCCTGATCCAAGGGTTCTGTTGTGGGCAAACATAGTGATCTGTCTTTACTGCCAGCCCAAGTGTATAGATATTCTCTCCAGTAATCTTGTTTTCCTCAATCCCTTGACCGCAAGTATGTTGCTTGTTACTTTGTCTGAACATTTTACATTTTAAATATTTTTCAATTGTTGTTATCCCCTGCATTAATGACTCTCAAGAGGCATTACCTTCTTCTGGAGTTAGCGCCCTCCCTTTGCCTTAGCTTTATCCGTCCCTACCTTTTGTAGAGTTTTACAAGAGCCCTGGTGAAGCTCTCTCTTTGTAGACTGACTTACCCTCCTCACAGTCTCCTCAGGTCCCTTCACGGATGTGGTTCCCCCTTCTATCACATAGGAGGGCAGTAAAGGATAGACTCAGTCTGGTGTCAATTCCAAACTCCTTGCTTCCTGTCTGGGTAAAGCTTGGCCACTTACCTAATATCTCTGAGACTCAGTTTTCACATCCTTAAAATGGACCAATGATACCAAAGTCTTACCTCATGAGAATGTGTGGCTTTGATAATTCGATACAACATGCGTGGTTGTTAGCTTGATTCCTAACACATATTAAATACCTAATGATGATTAGCTTTAAAATTTTTCTCAAGATTTCCACAGCTTCCTTACTGCAGAGGTGTTGTGATTTTGTTCCGGCTAGGATAGTGTGTGCCATTGGGTTTCCAAACAGGAAAATTTAGCTAATAAACCGGATGGATTTTTGCTGGCCAGCTAGTATTCAGAGCTCACATACCAACCTAATGGGTGGTTTTGGACAGCCCATAGGTTTGAGGGATTCATTGTTTTGCAGTATTAAGCTTCCTTAAACACGTAACCTTGCCCTTGTCCACACTTACGTCTACCTGCCTCTGTTCTGCCAACTTAAAAAACCAAACAAACCGACTTCTCCCATCTGCCCCACTTGAAAAGAAAGCTCATGGGAGCTCAATGTTAGCTGCAAATTGGATGGAAATGTTACTGCGTACCTCACCTTCCAAATCGTTATCACAATATTAAAATCATACGTTTGTAGCAGTGGTCATAGAAACCCTACTAGTTAATTCCACTTCATTTGTCCTTGGCTTCCTACCGTTAATCAGCTCACTATTTGCAGAAAGCTGTTTGAAGTCCATGATTCACATCACCTGTTTCTCAGCAAGTTACAAACTGTAGCTCACAACTTCCTGATCCAATTAAAAGAAAACAAGGCAGTAAAAAACAAAACAAAACCACTTTTTATTATGAACTGCTGTCAAAGGACTTTGAAAGTCTTAATAGATTTATCTTCACTTTTACTTTTATCCTCATGCATATCTCCTTCAGCAAAGAGTAGGTAAAGAATTAGTCATGGTTCCTATTTTTGAAGCTTTACTGTGTTTCTCTTAATAACTAATATACAAAGTACTCAAGAATTTTACTACATGCACATGTAACATTGTGACTCCTGAGTTTCTAGTTATGAGATACACTCATGGAATCCTTCCTCTGAATGAGGTCATAGTTCTTAAGCAAGGTAAAAAAAAAACACAAAAAAAAACCACGTAGTCAACAGCTTCCTAATTTGGGCCTTGAGTTTCTTTAATTTACTGAAGTGATTGACAGAACACCTGAGCAAACAATTCACAAAGAGAAGAATCAAATGATTGATGAAAAATTTTTAATGTAATTAATGTCCAAAGAATGAAAATAAAAACAGATTTGTGTTTTGTCTGCCAAATTATTAGAGTTTGAGAGAATAGATTATCCAATTCAGGCAAAAAGGCAGTGATTAGGCTTTCTCTCGTACAGGCCAGCGTGAGAATACGTTTGAATAACCTTTTGGAAAACAGCGTTTGCAACAAGTACAAACATTTGAGGCACAAAAATGTGTCATGTGTTACAAAGACACAAATTATAGTGCATAGATAACGCCACACCTTTGTTCCTGGACTTACAAAATGTAAAACTTCCCGCAGCATTTGAGAACTTTGTAAGAGATACATACCAGTGTTGGCAAATTCTCCACTAATTCAAAGTTGCCCATTAGCACTCATAGCAAGATGTATAGTTAGAAGCCATTTTTTCCCCTACAAGATAATGGTGGCACGTAGGTGAAAGGTTACAGTTCAACGAAGGAACATAATTTGGAACAGAATATCAAACCGAAGAACAAATCTGAACTGATAATTGAAGAATTCATGACATGTGTCCTTAAGCTAACTAAACACCGACATCTTCCTATAAACGAGAATGATTTCTTGTAGAGCAAAAGTTTGACTTTGAGAGCCCAGTGTGATTTGTAAAGTTACAAAAGAGTATACCCACATGGTGAATGATGAATGTAAACTCAGAAGTCCAGGTGAATGTCTGGCAGAGGGGGACTCTTCTAGTGCCTCTATAGAAACTCATAAATAATCTCAAGCTTGATGTCCAGCCTGGTTCTAGGGACTTACTGTGTTTTGTCATTTTGCCAAAGAGGCCAATTTTGCTTCAGTTCTACATTTGGTTTTCCCTGTGAATCTTGCAAGGTTTTACTCTATTTTATCCCAGAGGAAGATAGAATACAATAGCTGAAATATTGTAGGCTTTGGGGAGGGAGTTCAGATGACTTGGATATGGTAACTCTCCCCACCGGATGGTGTGATTAAAGTCCTGTGTGTTTTACTTTATTTTCATGTTCTGTTCTGATGAAGATTTTGTGGTTTCATACTGTCTCAGAAAAAGGAAATTCATCCTTTTAAAAATGACGATAATCTCTGAGGACCTCTTCTTTCCCTTTTATTATCTAAGCCCTTTTCCCAATCCCTCTGGAATCCTAGGCTCACATTGATCCTAGGCATTTAATAATATGTCTTTATACCAGGGAAAATAATATGTCTTTATACCAGGGAAATTGTTTTGAAAGAAACAACCTTGAATTTTAATCTCCAATGATTTATATTCTCTGTGGCTAATGGGTAAGTTATTTAATTACTCAGACTTATTTTCTCTATTCATGAAATGATTACACAAGGATGTTGGGAGGAATAAATGTACGGAAGTGTTTTATAAATAATATAATTCGACATAAGTGGATTATCATCAGCATCATCAACTTCATTTAGGGGATAGAATTTCATTGCCCTGCCAAATGCCTCTATAAAATAAGATATTTAAAATTCTCTTGGTTTTCTGAGGGTTAGAGAGCTCTTTTCTAAATTCCAAGTCTCATTTTTTTTCCTTGAACGAATGGCCACAGATGTCTAATAGTTACCTTCTCTAAAATTGAATAACCATTTGATGGATATCTTGGTTTTGCATCTCTCACCAGAATATTGAAATAAATTGTGGGATATATTTTTCCCTAGAAACAGGATACTCGCTGTTTTTTGGGGAAATAGTTGGGTGAATAAAGCGGAGGGATTGGTTTAGGTTAAGAACAGCAAGATTCTGCGCTACTAGATGTTTGAAAAATCCATAGGAATAAAAGGTGGAAAAGATCAATTAATCAAATAATTTATTTTAATAATATGTGGCTTGCCTAATTGACATTATCATATCAAACAGTGAGCATTTAAAAATACAAACTGTTAGTTCGAGTCTGTGTTTTGAGACTATACAAACACTTACACAGAGACATCTGACTTAAAAAAATTGTTTTGAACACCCACCAGGATGAACATCTGTTTTCCATTGACTGTCCTTATGCTCTTGGTTTAGATGCTCTAACACTGATTTTTTTTTTTTTTTGAGGTGTGACATTGCAATCGCTTGATAATTTTAATCATTACAGTAATATCTTTGTGAAAGAGGAAAATTCATGACTCAAGAAGCATCTGTTTAATTAAACAGATGGTAGGTAATAGTCATTTGGTTTAAATCATCAAGTGGGTATTTTTTCTGGGATATTTTCTCAAGCTTTAATAAATAATAAGTTTCCTTTTACTTACTATGTTCCCCAAATTATATTTAAATAATTAACTCCAATAATAAAAATAGTCAAGGTAATAATTTTAAAGAAGCTTTAAAAGAAACCAACATGTAAGACCATGTTTTATAAGAATTTTATTATATCTTTATTGTCTCACATCATAGGACTTACATCCAGAGAGCTTCCAACTTAAACTTTTGCTAGGGCTTTATCACCTATGCAGTGATTCTCAATTGGGACCTCACATTAGATTTCCCTGCTGATGCCCAGGCCCCATACCAGATCATTTCAATCAGAATTTCTGGGGGTGGGAATCTTACATCACTATTTTATTTGTCTCTTCTGATACTCAGCCTCAAGGAATCTCTTTAGATCAAACTAATCACTAGGTGGGAAGAACTTAGTTTTCAAAAATCATCTCAAATGGTCATTGCTTTTCTTCTTATACATCAAAAAAAAAAAAAAAAAAAAAAGCAAAAAACAAAACCCAAAAAGTGTAAAGATAATTTAGAAGCAATAAGATCTGCTGAGAGCATTAGTTTTTCCCTGTTTATTTTTTTCCTGAGTCTGAAGGAAATGATCCCTTTTCCCTTTTTTTTTTTTTAAATCTGATAAGAGCAGAGAAACAACCTTTTACCTCTTTAAGTCAGAGCAATAATAGTAAACATTAGCTCCTAGTGGCTCAACTCTCTCCTCCTCTTTCATCTTTCAGAATTTCTTATCCTTAGCTTGAGCTAGGACACTTGTGTCTTGCTAATTTTTGCATATCAAACACCTGGTGCGTTTGGTCTGGTATATAGAAGGCGCTCAAGAAGCAAAAACGGGATAATTGTGTGTATCAAGCATTCACCTAGAAGAAGATTTTTTATAATTTTACTTATTTATTTTAAGTAATCTCTACACCCATTGTGGAGCTTGAACTCATGAGCCCAAGATCAAGAGTCGCATGTTCTTCTGACTGGGCCAGCCACGCACCCCTGAAAGGAGATATTTATAGGTATCCCAGAGGGCTTTATATTCTTCATAGCTGTATTGGCAGTGTAATCTTTTTTACAGAATACAGGGATGATATGCATGTTAAGAATACATACATTTACATGACAATTATTTTAATTCAAAAAGCTGATTTTGCAAGTTTGTGTGTATATTTTTGTGCACACCCACACATATCACTTGATTTTCATAATAATCTGAGGCAAATTTGCCAGAGATTGATTGTCCTATGTTACAAGTGGGTAAATTGAGGTTCAGAAAGGTTAGGTACTAGCCCAGTGTATGCAACACCCAGCTAGCGGTAAATAGGGGTTGACAATCTAGGGCTTGAGATTCATATTCCCTTTCTTTTCCCACAACACCTTATAACCCCTTGCAGGGTGAAGGCATATGGATCAAATCTGCAGCTGACTCAAGGGATGATAGAATCAGAACTCTAAAATATTTCAACAGGTTAGAATGCTGGCCAAGAAAACCCAAAAGATGAAATTTAATAGGGAAAAATATAAGGTCCTAAGTTTAGATTATAAAAGAAAATTCTCAAGTGCAGATTTGGGAGGGGAAGAGGGGCCCTAGCTTGTTCATGTGAAAAACTATGATTATGAGATAAGCACACTGTGGACTAAAATGCATGGTGCAAAGTTACGTTGCTTTGATAGCATTGTCAAAAATATAGTATGGTCTGTGAATGAGAAGAGTCCCACGTTCCCATGTTCTTATCCATGTTGGAAATAAACCACTTAGAATTTTGTAGTCATTTTAGCCACCATATTTTTTAAAAAGTTTATTTATTTTGAAAAAGAGAGAGAGGGAGAGAGGTAGAGAGGTAGAGAGAGAGAGTTCCAAGCAAGCTCTGTGCTGTCAGCACAGAGCCCCATGCCAGGCTCCAACTCACAAACCAGGAGATCATGACCTGAGCCGAAATCAAGAATCTGATGACTGAGCCACCCAGGAGCCCCTTAGCCACCACATTTTAAACAAAACAGTGACAAACTGATGTTTGTTTGGAGGAAGGTGACCATTGTCACCCACACGTTAGCTGACATCCTCAACATGTAGATCATCCTGGACCACCTCCTTCCAGTCCAGGATTCATGGGCAGTTTAATGGCCTTAAGAAACATTTATGAATTCACAGGGGCTTAAATTCTCTTGTAACTTCTGATTCTAAGTTCCTGATTCTTTAAATATAAATAACAGTATTTTTTCTGTACTACCCTTACTCTATTCTTCATGAACCCAGCTAGATCAGGGTTGGTTGTTTTTTTTTTTTTTTTTTTTCCCCACTTCCACAGAATTCCACTCACACAAGGCTTTTAGGGGCTAAGAGATTTGCTGGCAATTAGGGGAGAAAAGGAAGGTTTAAGGAGCAGGAACAATAAAAATTTTAAATTGAAAAACAAACATTCCCGGGGCACCTGGGTGGCTCAGTGGGTTAAGCCTCCGACTCCGGCTCAGGTCACGATCTCGCGGTCCGCGGGTTCGAGCCCTGCGTCGGGCTCTGGGCTGATGGCTCAGAGCCTGGAGCCTGCTTCAGATTCTGTGCTTCCCTCTCTCTCTGCCCCTCCCCCGTTCATGCTGTGTCTCTCTCTGTCTGAAAAATAAATAAACGTTAAAAAAAAAAATTAAAAAAAAAAAAAGAAAAACATTCCCTTTGTTAAAAGTCCTTTTCTTTCGCTTTTTTCTTCCTTCCTTCCTTCCTTTCTTCTTTCTTTCTTTCTTTCTTTCTTTCTTTCTTTCTTTCTTTCTTTCTTTCTTTCTCATCCTGCTTCTGGAAATTTCTTAACATCTGCTGATATGTTCTCAGCACTCTGATCTTACTGACTGCTCTCACTCCATTTCATTTTTGTTCTTCACTCACTTCCTCTTAGATTTCTTGCAGGAATTCCATGTTTCTCAGATTACTGCATACACCAATTCACTTTTTGTCATTTCTTACTCTTAAATTCAGTTGTAGCCAACCTATACATATACAAAGAAGGCTAAGATGCTGAGTTAAACAAAAGGGCCACTCCACGATTTCTTCCCTACCAGAAGCCCTCCTTTCTAGAATAGAATTGTGCATTTAACTAGCGTTTTATCTGTCTGTTAAATCAAGTAAATGAAGGGTTTGAAAATGGCAGCTTCCTAGCACATATTTTAACTAATTTAAAATAATTAACTCATTTAAAATTGCTGTGAGGGCTCATTCTACCTTCCCCATCATAATTTATATGAATAGAAACTATTCTTCTTTTTGACCAGAGATAATGCATGTTATATAAACTCAGTTGCTTTGTCATTACAAAAAAATACTGTTGGTTATGACCATATCAACATTAGGTTAGGAAAAGAATAGTGTAGTAACTGTACAAATGGAATGGATCTAGGACAGAGAAGTCAATGACATTTGGAATAGAGATCATGTGGGATTTGCCTTGTTATAGAAATGAATCAAGGGATTGTTTCCAGTGTTCAGGCAGTAAAAATAGAAAGGTTATATATATAAGGCAATTATTTTAAAAACATATGTACATTTCAGGGGCGCCTGGGTGGCGCAGTCGGTTAAGCGTCCGACTTCAGCCAGGTCACGATCTCGCGGTCCGGTCCGTGAGTTCGAGCCCCGCGTCAGGCTCTGGGCTGATGGCTCGGAGCCTGGAGCCTGTTTCCGATTCTGTGTTTCCCTCTCTCTCTGCCCCTCCCCCGTTCATGCTCTGTCTCTCTCTGTCCCAAAAATAAATAAAAAACGTTGAAAAAAAAAAATTAAAAAAAAAAAAAAAAAAACATTCCAAAAATTAAAAAAAAAAACAAAACAAAACAAAACATATGTACATTTCAAATACATGTGAATACATGAATATATCTATACATAATACATGTGTACACCAAATTCATTCATTTACCTTCCACAATTTTAATGAGTAAACACAACTAGAATAATCTCTTCCTTCATGGACCCTGCTTTCTCTCTAAAGATGGTGGATTTTTTCCCAAAGATGCTAACATGCCTGGTGAGAACTAAATGTTTGTGAGACTTTAGCAATGAAATATGACCTGCAAATGTAGTATTTGTTAAGACTACTTGAAAGATTAGAGGAAACCAATGGTGTCTGTAAGGCAGGGCAACTTTTCCTCAGCTCAGATGGGTGTGGGAAGGCACCCTTCAAACAATGACTCAGTCTCTTGGGACAGAATATAATAAGTACCATATACAATGACTAATAAAATTAGGGCTTTAGATCATCTCATCTACCTCGTTATGTTGGTGGTAATGCTTGTTCCTTATAACAGCAGCAAAGGCAGAGTAAGCAAACTTCCTGAAATCATGTTTTCTACATTAAACTAGCTGTCCCATTTAGTAGCACAACTTGCCTAGCCCTGGACATTGGAGGCAACACTATGTGGAGAAGGAAGACATAAAAAAGAAGAATGAAGATGATTTACATAGCACATACTGTGAATCAGACATTGTCCCAAACAGTTTTCGTCTATTAACTCATGCATTCCTCTCCACAATATTATCACCTGTAGAGGCCACTTTTAGGCAATGGACTTGAGCAATGGAAACCCGAGTGAGGTAAAGGGGCCACAGTGACCACTGGCTGAATGCAAACAGGCCCATCAGGCGACCCACCTCAAAATATCCACTAGCAGTAGCTCACCAATAGGCTACTTACAGGTGCCAAAAAAGGAAAATTCCATACATTCCCATACCTCTTCACCTCCCCCCCTTTACTACAGCCCTCCTCACCACCGCCTTTTGGCAGGTGGTCTCTCCTTTGCTGTCCTGGCCGCTGCTCCCTTGCAGCGTGTTCAATAAACTTTTATCTCTTTTGTTCTGCCTTCAGTAAATTCTTTCACTGCCCGAGCCACGACCTCCACCCAAGCAAGTCACAACGCATCCTATCCATCGTTCAAATGAGGAAAACGAG
Organism: Panthera pardus; assembly: GCF_024362965.1. NCBI lineage: Eukaryota > Metazoa > Chordata > Mammalia > Carnivora > Felidae > Panthera > Panthera pardus. Next base: position 60,035,060 of record NW_026526688.1, read on the forward strand.
GCGCACACAGACAAATGATTTTCCAGTGTCCCATGGCTAGTAAATGGTGGAGCTGGGAATTGAGTCCTAGCTGACAGGTTTCAGGGATGTACTTTTAACTACTATGTTATTCTTTCATTTAGAAGTAGTCGACGTAGTACCAGCTCACAAGGATCTAAGCTTTATTCCAGTAGAAGTGGCACAAAGTCTTAGCATAACTAAAGACAGTGTATGAATATGTGATATGGAAATGGTAGAAACAAGAGGTCTGAGGAGAAAGGTGAAGCAAGGCGGGCTGGTGGAGAAGCTTACTGGAAATGGTTCTTGGTCTCCATCCTGAAGAAGGAAGCATGAAGCTGCATTTTGGCCATCTGATTTGGTGAATGTGTTCAGGATGCACTGAAGGCATTTATTTACCTCCCCTTATGCAGTGTACAAAGTGTGCTTTTGTTTTATTATTTCATTAAAGTAAAATTTTAATTAAAATAAAAATTTGAAATTTCACTTGATATGCAAAAGAACTCGCAGAGGTATTATCTCTGTGTTTTCCAGATGAGAAAAAAAATGGCATCCCTTTGTCCCCAGAAGTACCAAGGTTGTGGCCTGATTCTGGGCCAGGCCACATCCTGGGCGGAGGGGGGGAGGTGGGGCGGACCATGGTGCAAGTTGGGAGGCTGTTATATAAGTCCAGACTTTTCTAAGAATGTGAAAGATTCTCACCCAAGGTTGCTGTCTGCCTCAGTTTTTCTGATATAAGATAAATCAAAAGAATTAACTTTAGAGTCACAGGTTTAATTCCTTTATTTATAGAAACTGCTGGGTTGTGTTTTATGCCGAGTGTCAAGGTCGGTAAAAGACTAGCTTCCCAGGCGAGACCACTTAACAAACTGCTTCAGAATTCTGTGCCACTAAAAACCTGCCACATAGTGATTAATCAGAGAAGGGCAGTTTTATTAGGGTAAAAACACACACGACAGGGTCAGATTGTTGGGCTGGAATCCTGGCCTTATCTCTCACTACCTGTGTGGTGTTGGACACATTACTTACCCTCTCTGTGCCTTAGTTTTCTCATTTGTAAAATGTGGACAATTACCGTGTAATTTTAAAGGTGTGTATGCGTGTGTGTGTGTGTGTGTGTGTGTGTGTGTGTGCTTAATGATGCTATGAGCTTAAGAATTTGAGCATATAGTAATGTTAAAGGTGTGTTAAGTGTTGTATCCAACCCCACCTTCCCCCTTCTTCCCGCAACTAAAATGTCGGTTCCAGGAGCAGAAATTTTTGTGTGTTTTGTTCACACTGTATTCCAGGCCCCTTGAGCAGTGTCTACACTTAGCAGTTGCTCAGTAAATATCTGTTGATTGGGAGGGTCTCTTTTCAACATTTTTTTGCAGGAAGTGAATTGGGTAAACAATTTACTTAAAAAAATGTATCTAGTATCAAACATGTGAAGAAAGGAGGAAACTAAATAAAAATCCAATTCGTAGATGTTTTTAGTTCACAATAAAATTTATATCACAATTAAGACAATGAAGAGAGGACATTTTTCTATGATAGGAATCTGAATTTTGTTGTTGGAAATGCTGTCATCTGAACAATTCACCTATGAGAGAAAAGCAAAAATAAAGAAAAAAGCAAAAACCTAAGTAACAGACAAATGGACAAAGAAGGAATGCAGTTGCCTCCCTGACTATTTATTCCCGTCTTAAGTCCTGCAGAATAAGAAATGAACTACTCAGTTCATTGACTCCTAACAGTGAGTCAACATATTTGCATAAACACTGCAGTGTGTTTGTACCACATTTTCCATTGTTTTCTTTCAAGTATAAATTTTGTTGAAATGAACTGTATTCATTAGTGGGAGACTTTGCAATCAACTTTGTCCCTAGGGAATTCTGAGACCTAACTGCCGTCTCCAAGATCAGTCAGCAATTTAGAGTACATCTATGGTCCTTTCACAAAAATGTAATGGGAGATGAAGGCTGAAGTGGGGAGGAAAGAAATGTCAAAGAAAAACTCCAGAGCCTTGTGGTTAATTCAATAATGTTATGGTGCAAAATGACCCTTTATCATTCCAGCAGCAAGTGATTTTCTCTTCCAACCTGCTGGAAATTTTCCGTTCAGGGAGAGGGATCAGAGACACAGGAGAATGTGTGATGCCCACAATGCTTCTTGGCCAGGAAGGAATTTATCATCTTTTTTTTTTAATTGATTTCTTTTGAGAGAGAGAACGAGAGAGAGAGTGAGCATGAGCAGGAGAGGGGCAAACAGAGAGGGAGACAGAGAATCCCTCTGTGTTGTCAGTGTAGAGCTCAACATGGAACTCAAACCCACGAACTGTGAGATCATGACTGGAGCCTAAATCGAGAGTTGGATGCTTAACCAATTGAGCCACCCAGGTATCCCTGTTTATCATCTTTCAATACTACTGAGTCATTACAAGGTAAGACAAGAAGACAGAGAATGAAGAATGCGAAAACAAACACAAAAATACTTCTACTTGTTTTTGTTAAAAATGCGTATACTAAGTAAAAACTGAAACTCATTTTAACTTCAGCTTGAACTCAGGCTCTTGGCTAACTGAAATAAAATTGTCATCATTTGACACGGCCCTTCACTCTCACAGCCTGTTTCAGGATGAAAACATCATTAGGGCAATCTTGAAGCAAAGAAGAGGGTGGGGTGCTTTCTGCAGTTTTGTGTTTCAGAAGCAGAGGAGGAAGCCTGGAGAAAGACAAAATTACTGTAACAGACACAAATCAAACTTAATCACCCACTCATATAATGTGAAAGCCTTTCTGATCTTTTAAGCTTGCCTGTAATTTATCTTTGGAGTCTCTGCCTGTGAAAGTGAAAAGTTGAGAAGGAACCTGATAGAAGACCCTATTAAGCTCAGTAACTGTGGAAAGCCTTCATGGAAACCAGCGAAAGCATCTGCTAAAGAGAAAATCATAAAGGCTCATGTTCCCAGACAAAGATTGGAATGACCCGGTCATATTATGGTGTCACAATTAATGTTCTTTTTAAGCTTCAGGTGCCTTTAAGGTTCTTGGAGTCCAACATGGTTTCCTTCATAAAAAGTAGGACAAAGCTGAGTATATGCAGCTGTGTTTTAGTTCATAAGAATCAACAGGGAATCAACAAAGATGACAAAGGTAATTTGGAGCCCTTAGATGATGAGACTGAGTGCGGCATTTCACACAAATTAACTGTGAAAAGAAATTGTAAGAGGCCTTTATGGAAACCTTAGGTTTCCCAATGAATCCTGATTTTTAAAATTTTATGTATGTATGTAATCTCCACACCATACATAGGGCTCGAACTCATGACCCAGAGATCAAGAGTCACATGCTCTACAATGGAGCCAGCCAGGTGCCCCCAATGAATACTAATTAAACTGGAACAGTGAAACAACTTGACCTGGGGTCTGACGACTAAGATTTGAACTCAGTTTTCTCATTTTCTACCTGACAAACTGTGGGAAAGTTACTTCATTTCTCTAAGCCTCAGTTTTCCTCATTTGTAAAATGGGATAGCACAGTTGTGAGAATTAAATGAAATAGGTATAAAAACCCATCCTCTATTTTGTAGGTACTCCATATGTTTAAAAAGACAAACCCCAAATTATAATTCTGGAAACTAGCTTTATCACACATTAGGAATTTATCTACATCTGTGAAATGTCTGGTTTTTTTTAATAGTCCATAAGATGACTCCTTTTTGTGGGGACAGAGGGAGGGCTAAACTCTGAACAATATGAGCATGAAGCCATAGCATCCCAAACTTGGGAGATTGTTGTAAAGACAGATTCTCTTTATTGTTTACCTTTTCACTTGAAAGGAAAGGGCTTTAAAACATGTTACTGTATTCCAGATAGAAAAAAGGGAGTGGATTGTTAATGTAGAATAATTAATTGACTGGTTCTCTACTTCCAGTTATGAGGCACATTTCATAACTATATACAGTATCAATATATTCACTCCCATTTTTCCCAACTCATAGTTTTTTTTTCTTTATCTTATTTAATACCCTACTTGCTTAAGTAAATATTTCAATAAGTATTTATGTACTATGTCTATATAGTAGGGCAATTCAAATAAAAACACAGCTTATTTTGGTATTGTCACTCTTGTGTGTTAAAACAGGGAAAGGATCCAAGAATATAAAATATCTCACATAAAGTTTCTTGAATGGTTATTCTCACTTTAAGAGAGAGAAGTCCAATTTATGACTATAGTAACAGGTTCAACATGAATGTGGCAATAGATATAAATTATGTTGAACTGGTTTTAAAGAAAATAAACTGTTCCTTCCCATGAACCTTCACCCATTTGAAGCTTTTGAAATATTTAGATAAAATTTTCTCTCTCATTTTCATCTGCCTTTGTAGTCTGACTTTGAGCCAGGACTTGAAGCAGACATACTGGGCTCTTGCGAAAAAGCTTGTTCCCACAAGATTGCCAGCCAAATTTTGCAGACTCAAGATGTTTGGAGAGTTTGAATAATCATCACAATTTTTGGACGTCTATCTGAGGTAAACATAAATGCCAAACCTTGAGGGTCTCACTATTAGTGTAAGTATGATTCAGTATGAGGTATTTCTGTCCTTGGCCGGTTGATAGAAGATAATTATAAGATTCCTTAATTGAAATTTAATTAGAAATACAAAGTGATACATGTTAGTTTATAAAATATCACAGTGAAACAATTTGCTCCGGTATACCAGATGAACAGAAAACAAATGAACACATTCTTAGAACTAAGTGACCCTCCAATCTTTGGAAAGATTTTATAATTGATTGATCGATTGACTAAAACATTTGTTTGTTATCACAAGTAACACTTTAAAGGGCTATAGCTGTTTTACATTCTCCCCCTAAACAACATAACAAAATTCCCAAAGGCATATCCTTTTAAGAAATGTGTCTGTAGTAAAGGCAATTTGTAAATGCTAAAAGTCGAGGACATTTTTTTTAATGGTAAATATTTTAAAAGGTAATACAAGGGAGGTAATAGTGGGAAAGGGACTAAGAGGGGTGGCTTCATGTCTTCAAGGCCAAGAGTGCTTTATCCTGACCGGGATAAAAGTTGTTAGAGAGTTTGTGGCAGTGAGAAAAAGAGCCTTCTCTAACATGTCATTTCCCTTCATTTTGTTTTGCTGAAAGGGCAAAGGGAATCCATTTGGGCTAAAGAAGGGCTGATGTGAGGCATCAGAAGTCAGGGGTCTTCTATGAAAGTCCTGCTCAGGAGAGAGTTATATGTCTGAGGTAATTCAATTATTAAAGCTAACAGTCGAAGAAAGAGGAGCGGGAAGCTTCCAGCCTTAAGAAAAGTTTCAGGATACTTCTACGTAACTGTCCTTTCTATTAAGAGAAGTAAAGGGTGATTAACAAGTTAAAATTTAAGTGAAGCCTCTAACTGACACCTTGGTGCTTAGAGTTCTTTAAATCTTGTAAATTACACACCACGCTGCTTATGTGATTATTTATTCGATAAAGCAGTAGTTGTATTTTTACGTAGAAAGAATATGAGCCTGGATTGTGTGCTGAATTCCTGCTTTTGCTTAGTTACCTCCTGTAAGACTAATTTTTGGACTTTTGCCATTCACGTGTTCACCTTCTTTTGTTTTAAGAATAATGACTAAAAAGCTTTGACTTTTACTTTATAGATTTTTGTTATGGATCTCAAAAGGGGAGATTATAAACTTGAAGAGGTGACTATAATTCACTTTGCCTAAACTTGCTGAGTTTCTCAATAGAAGAGCAATTGGTATTCAGATGGGTTAATTCTCATTGTGCTGTAGCCAGTATTGCAAGATGTGCAACATCCCATCTCATTAAATGCTATAAACGTTTCCCACCCACTGTGGTAATGTGCAGGGTAATAACACCGTACATTTCCAACTGGTCCTTGAAGAGTAGTATATGCATAGCACTCCAGTACCTGCCCCACCCCCCACTCCAATCTCCCTGCCACAACCACATAAAAACCACTGGCAGAGGATTTGTAGGTTTAGTTCTTCGAATCTCAATTATTGTAGAAAATTAATGAGCAGCTCTGATACTAAAGGAAAGACCCAATTAAGAATCAAAAAATTCAGGGGTGCCAGGGTGGCTTAGTCGGCTAAACATCTGACTCTTGATTTCGGCTCAGGTCATGATCTCACGTCATGAGACAGAGCCCCGAGTTGGGATCTGCACTGGGGGAGGAGCCTGCATAAGATTGTCTCTCTCCCTTAACCCCTCCTCTGCTTGTGTATACACACACATGCGTGTATGCACGCCCTCTCTCTCTCAAAAAAAAAAAAAAAAAAAAAAAAGAATCAAGAAATCTAGATTCTAGTTTTAATACTGAATCTGTTGGAAAATCTTTGAATTCCTTGAATGTCAGTTTGCCTATCTATTAAATGGTAATCAACTTTCCTATTTAATAAATTCTTATGAAAATTAAGAGATCTTATGTACACTAAAACACTTGTAAAAGTATAAAAATCTAGGGGTGCCTGGCTGTCTCAGTTGATAGAGCATGTGACTCTTGATCTCAGGTTGTGAGTTCGAGCCTCACATTGGTATCGAGATTACTTAAAAAAATAAAATCTTAAAAAAGTATAGGGGCAGCTGGGTGGCTCAGTCGGTTAAGTGTCCACCTTCAGCTCAGGTCATGATCTCACGGTTTGTGGGTTCGAGCCCCGCATCGGGCTCTGTGCTGACAGCTAGCTCAGAGCCTGGAGCCTGCTTCAGATTCTGTCTTTCCCTCTCTCTGCCCCTCCACTGCTCTGTCTCTGTCTCTGTCTCTCAAAAATAAAGAAAACATAAAAAAGTTAATAAAAAATTATAAAAGTCTATATAAGTAAGTATTACGAATAATCCTCAGCAGTCATCTTTTGGTAATGTAATAAATGATAATCAACTTACATGAAGAACATGTTATGTTTTAGACATTGTTCTAAGGACTGTAGAGGATTGAAAGGAGAGTAACTCATGAGTCCTGTGTTTATCTCTTGTACTGCAGAAGGGAAGATAGAATGTATTTGCGGTAATAAACAATGAGAGCCAGATATGTGATGTTAGCAATATGTACTAGAAAGGTTTAGAATTACACTATATGTTAACTAACTTGGGTTTAAGTAAGAAAAAAAAAAATAAAGTTTTAGAAGAGAAAACATATTCAGTGAAAGATGTAAAAAGTTGAAAATTGTGAAGGAACCACTTCCCTTATTACAACAATGGAGATATATGGTTCTCTTTCATCATAATACACATTAGGAAAGTATCAATATTCTCCATATGGATATTTGTATAGGTAATAGATCTTGGGGATATAAATGACTAAAACTTTCTTCTGTGGGAAATACTATCAGATAACTAATTTGCACTAATAAGACAGAGAAGGAATGGTTGAAGAGAGCAAACATATTAGAATCAAACACATAGGGCAACAGATAAAATATCCTCTGACTGATTTTCAGACCATCTTGTTGCTCTTGGTGTCCTTGTATTCTCTGTCCTTCCTCTGGCTCTGGTCTTGCCCCTATTGGCTTTGGTCTCTGTGCCCTGGAATCAGTCCTTGCTTCTCCTTGGACTTGGCACTCATAGATATGTAGTTTGACCTCAGCTTGGAACCCTGGAAACCCATCCCTAAGGGGCTGACTCTTTGACTTCAGGTTTCCTTTTGAAATCTAGTATGCACCCTGGAAAGAGATTTTCTACCCTTGTTTGCTAACATGTTAGAAGCCTCTCAGCAAAAAGACATACCCATGTTAGAAAAACCCAATGAAGCATTCAATATACCCTCCAAGATTATTTGACTATTCAAATATTTATTAACCTGAAATTTCTCAATGACATTGTCAGTTGCCAAAACTTGCATTTCTACTCTTCCTTCTTTATCTTTTGATGTAACAAACACTTCCCCTCTTTGTTGAAAATGACCTTCTTTAGCTGTGACATTGAACTCTCCAGATTCTTCTTTGTTTCTGAACACTCCTTCTCAGGTAGCACTGGTTTTTTTTTTCTCTCAGCTACCCTGAGTGCAGGGCTTCCCACAAGTCTCTGTCATCAGTTTTTGTCTCTCTTGTTTATATATCCCATGGCCCAGCTATAGTCACACCTGAAATTCCTCCCTAGCTCCAGCCTCCATTTCAGACCATGGGCAAGACCTTTTATATGAATGCCCTACCTATAGTTCACACCCAAAATAAATGTACGATCAACTTTTCCCTAATATCCAGTATAAATCTCTTCCTCCTCTGTCTTTCCTAACTGGATGGCATTTAGTCGTTCCGACTAAGAATTTGAAGAATCATCTTCATTTCTTTCTCCTTTATTCTTAATTTCAATAACTGACCAAATCATCAAAAATATCTTCAAAATGCTCCTTGAGTCTGGCCTCCGATTTTTATTGCTGTAGCCTTTTCTCCCTCAGTTTCTTGCTGGAAACTAGTGTAACAACAGTCTAATTGAGTTAACAGCCTCTAGTCTCTTTCCCTGGCAATTAATTTTATTCACTGCTACAGAGTTACTATTTTCTTCTAAATTAATTTAATTATGAAAGTCATAAAAGACCATTCTAAAAATTAAAACAACAGCAGGGTAGAGAGGTAAAAGTGAGTCCTTCTCTCTCCTTCCCTCAACTCCCATAGGTTTGATGTATATTCTTCCAGACCTCATTCTAAAACATATACACTCAAATAAGATTTGCATTATTGCCCTCAAGGGTTCAGTACTTCTGTGAAATGTCAGGTGTTAGACAGATTCTCCATTTTGAGTAACCTATTTTGATTCTTTAGAAGCTTTTAGAATTTTCTCTTTCATCTTGAGAGTTTATCAGGAGCCCTGTAAGTCTTTTAACCTATATTCTACCCAATGCTTCCTTCATGTGTCTTTCAACGCAAAAATGCCTGTATTTCTTCAGCTAAGACTAATTTTCTTCTATTGTTTCCTTCAGTAAATTATTTCCCCTCCATTATTTCTTTCTCTTAATGGGAATTCTATTGGGTGGATCTTGGCCTCATGAATGTCCTTCCAGTCTCTACCCTTTTCCTTATATTTGTCATTTCTTTTTCTTTGTGATCTGCATTCTAAGAAACTTCATAGCTTTCTTTCCATATAATTAGTCCTTTCATTTGATTTTTCAGACTATCCATCGAAATTTTTACTTTTTACATTCTATTTTATGCATGTATATATGTATGTATTTAAAGATTTTATTTTGGGGGCGCCTGGGTGGCTCAGTCAGTTGGGCGTCCGACTTCAGCTCAGGTCATGATCTCTCAGTCTGGGAGTTCAAGCCCCGTGTCGGCTTTGTGCTGACAGCTCAGAGCCTGGAGCCTGTTTCAGTTTCTGTGTCTCCCTCTCTCTGACCTTCCCCCATCCATGCTCTGTCTCTCTCTGTCTCAAAAATGAATAAACTAAAATAATAAATTAAAAAATTTAATAATAAATTAAAAAAATAAATAAAGATTTTATTTTTTTATTTTATTTTTTTATTATTTTTTATTTTTTTTTTTATTTTTGGGACAGAGAGAGACAGAGCATGAACGGGGGAGGGGCAGAGAGAGAGGGAGACACAGAATCGGAAACAGGCTCCAGGCTCCGAGCCGTCAGCCCAGAGCCTGACGCGGGGCTCGAACTCACGGACCGCGAGATCGTGACCTGGCTGAAGTCGGACGCTTAACCGACTGCGCCACCCAGGCGCCCTAAAGATTTTATTTTTAAGTAATCTCTACACCCAACATGGGGCTCGAACTTACATTCCCAAGGTAAAGAGTCACATGCTCTACCTACTGAGCCAGCCAAGCACCCCTTTGCCATTCTACTTTAAATTTCACTGTCTTATTCTTTTTTCTTTTGCCAAAATAAACACATTTTTACTTTATCAGAACTATGTCTTCCTACTGTTAATTAGAAGTAAAAAATATATATATCTGTTTTTAAATTTTTCTTTAAATGCCTTTGCTTCCTCTTGAGATTAGCCCTATTTGTTCATCTTTATGAAAAGAGAGAAGGAAAGTTCTTTCATGCTACTTATTTCCCTGTAATACCTGGTGATTCTTGGTGGTTAGATAATACTTATGAATAAAGCACTAGGATGACTGGTGTAAGCAATGTGCTGTGGTTCCTTTGAGTAGTAAAGATCTTATTGCCTTGCAGGTTCTTTGTAATAAGGGTAAGGCTTATGAATGGGAAGATTCCCCTGTAAGACACCCTACCCTTACCCTCAAATTGCCAAGTCGGGAAAGGATTTGCTCCAGTGCGAGAGTACTTTTCTGTTACACATGTCTTCAGTAGGGTAGCTGTTTCTGTTGACCTGATGGCCAGCACCAGGTTTATATCTGCCTTGTATCTGCACTGTATGAGCATTTCTATCAGCATTTATAATTTTCCTGGTAGGTGTTTTTTCAGTATGGCCCAGAGTTTTGGTTCACTTAAAAGCCTCATATCTTGAGTTTCTGAGGCCAAGTTCATTGGAAATGAGACAGAAAATACGTGATATGTGGCATCACCTATTGTCACACCAAGTCATTCACTCCTTCTAACCTTATAGCTCTGCTCCAGACAGCCTTGGCACTTTATCATTCCCCCTGCTTTAAGATGAATTACATCCATACCTGGGACATTTTCTCCAGAGATTTGGAGACAGCCTTTAGTCTGTATAATTTGTTCAAGCAAAATAATCATAAGGATCTGACCGTTGATTTTGGATTTATCACAATCAGCTTAAAAATCATATGTAGTCTTTTGAAGCGATGTATTTTGTTACTCCAAAACAGTCTTATTACCCAATATTCTAATGAACGGTAGAAAAAGAAAAAAATCATCACATAGTCCCAGTTATACATGTTCATTTCTATCTATGTATAGATTTATAAATTTCTCTTCTATAAGCAATAGCTAATAATATAATGTGTTATTTTCCTTTGCCTTGAATTAGGAGTATGTAATAAGAGAGAGAAAACTTTTTAAATATGGTTTATAGTTTGCACAAGAATTTCTCCCAGGGAGAGAATTCTCTGTTGAAAATATCTAGGGGCCAGATGATGCCAAGACTTCTGAGGAGGACAACATTGCCCTGACCGGTAGAGGAAAAACAATTTGGAGCTTCTGCTGCAATGCAGAAGGGAAGAGAAAGTTGAGAAGTAGAGAGGATTAGGGAGAGAGGTGACAGCGAGATGGGGAGAGGAGAGGGCTATGTGTTGAAATCTCACAACGGCATGGTGGTCATTAGTGGCTATCGGTGAACACGGATGTCTTAAAATGGCACAGAGCTCCCCAGATGATCTGCCCTCTTAGCTCACTTATATATATTGTGGATATTCCTGTGATCTCTCACCTGCCTCCTTTGACACCATTTTCTGTGAAGGTTATTAAGCTAGATAATGTGAATGAAAGCATTTTAAACATGGAACTTAAAGAGATTCTGAATTTTCACATCTGAGTCTACTTAGTGCATCACAGAAGCAGCATGTACAGAAACAGTAGCCCAGTTGGTGAGGAAGGAAATGGAAGAAATCTAGGGTACATTTTAAACTTTCACAAACCATAAACTCAGCAAGAGTAGGAGACAGTTATATTTGTGTCTTGAGAGGCAGAAACTTCCAATTACATTTATATGCATTGTCTATCTCCCTCCCCCAATTCTAGGTTTACTGAAGTGATGGACCAAACTGTTGTGGTACCCTCTGACACCTGACAGAACTTTACCCTCAGGGAGTGTTCTATGAATGTTCATCACATGAACAATATATTTCAAATTCATGCAATAGACGTTCAATAACACTATGGGAACAAAAGGGCAAGGGACCTATTTGCAATGAAATATTTTGTTTAGTGAGAGGGTTGAGATTACTGATCTTAAGACCTAAAGATCTTAAGATATTTTTTTAAGTATATTTATTTATTTTGAGAGAGAGTGCAAGCAGGGGAGGAGCAGAGAAAGAGGGAGAGAGAGAATTCCAAGCAGGCTCTGTGCTCTCAACATGGAGCCCAAAGCAAGGCTCCATCTCATGAACTGTGAGATAATGATCTGAGCCAAAACCGAGTTGACTGCTCAACCGACAGAGCCACCCAGGCGCCCCTCTAGTTTTTTAGATCTTAATTAACTACTTTCTTTTGTTGACAATTGCAGTGAATAAATTAGTTAGCTATTGCTGCTCTATTTCTATCACATTAGATACATACACAATTCCAGAAAGTGAATTGTCATCAAGGATTTTTTCCCCCATTTTTTTATAGCATGTAATTATTCCTACATAGAACCTGAGGACCACAGCAAGTTGATGAAATAAAATATTATTAAATTGTATACCATCTGCACTGGTGGGAAACCTGGTTGAAAACATAAAATCAGCTTGAAGTTTTCATTAACACAAAAATACACATTTAAGGCAATATTTTAGGTGAGTACATATGTTTAAACATTATTTTCATTTCTTTAATCTGGTATTTATTTTGAAAAACAAAAATGTCAAAACCCAATAAATTCATATGTAATGTTTTGGTTTAAAATTGCACCTCCCCTTGGGAATGCAAGCTGGTGCAGCCACTCTGGAAAACAGTATGGAGGTTCCTCAAAAAACTAAAAATAGAACTACCCTACGACCCAGCAATTGCACTACTAGGCATTTATCCAAGGGATACAGGTGTGCTGTTTCTTAGGGACACATGCACCCCCATGTTTATAGCAGCACTATCAACAATAGCCAAAGTATGGAAAGAGCCTAAATGTCCATCAACTGATGAATGGATAAAGAAATTGTGGTTTATATACACAATGGTGTACTACGTGGCAACGAGAAAGCATGAAATATGGCCCTTTGTAGCAACGTGGATGGAACTGGAGAGTGTTATGCTAAGTGAAATAAGCGCAGTGAAATAGTACCCCAGTGTTTATAGCAGCACTATCAACAATAGCCAACATATAGAAAGAGCCCACATGTCCATCGATGGATGAATGGATAAAGAAGATGTGGTCTATATATACAATGGAGTATTACTCGGCAATCAAAAAGAATGAAATGTTGCCATTTGCAACTACGTGGATGGAGCTGGAGAGTATTATGCTAAGTGAAATTAGTCAGTCAGAGAAAGACCAAAATCATATGACTTGACTCATATGAGGACTTTAAGAGACAAAACAGATGAACATAAGGGAAGGGAAACAAAAATAACATAAAAACAGGGAGGGGGACAAAACAGAAGAGACTCATAAATATGGAGAACAAATGGAGGCTTACTGGAGGGGTTGTGGGAGAGGGGATAGGCTAAATGGGTAAGGGGCACTAAGGAATTCTCTCCTGAAATCATTGTTGCACTATATGCTAACTAATTTGGATATAAGTTAAAAAAATTAAATTAAAATAAAGTAAATAAAATAAAATAAAATAAATAGGTCTAATCAGAAAAAAATAAAAAATAAAATTAAAAAAGAGAAAAGAAAAAAGAAAAAATGATTTACTGATAAAAAATAAAATAAAATAAAATAAAATAAAATAATAAAATAAAATTGTACCTCTCTTATTCGATTTTGTATCTTCTGCTGTCCCCTGAGAGCTTCCCCCAGAGAAACTGTGGTTGAGCTGGATCTTAGATAATTTTTGAAAATGCCTCAAAAATTTTGTTATATTAAGTGATCATTCTCAAGTTTTAATAAAGCAGATACAACTTCAACAGAGCAATTTACCAGTCTAATTTTTTGGAGGAGAAAACCAGCTCTGGCATTTCTGTGTGCACCTTGGTAATGAGTTCCGTGAGAGTTTGAGGAGGTCATGGCCTTTTTAACTGTGTGATGCTCTGCTCTCTTTCTTCCTCTGGCTCTCACACTGTGTTTACACCATGCTGCAGGCTACATGACTGAAGAAGGGAGTCTGGGCTCGAAGGGCAGAGCACAGTTCTTAAAGGCACTCCTGATTCTTATGCTAGGCATTTCTTCCTTACCATCAATCTGGATTCTCCTTCCCGCCTCTATTTTAACCCCTAATTCAGACTGTAACCCTGTTGTACCTACCACCCTCCTCACCCTTCCCCCCACAGCATCCTGTGTTCTGTACTCTCCTTAGAGTTCACTCAGTCCAGGAGAACACACACAAAAAGGCCTGAGAATACACCTGTGGTAGCCGCTCTTCAGATAGACTAGTGAGTAGAAGAAAATAGTAGGTTGTTGTTTTAAGTCACTAAGTTTTGGAGTGGTTTGTTATGCACCATTAAATACATAAAACACCGCTTCAAATACGTAAGCCATGAACAGTTAGGAAGTCTGCCAAATAGCCAACTTTTGCAGTTAGTAATCCCAGAGACACCACTAACCAGGTCTATGTCCTTGGGTAATTTACTTATCTCCTTGAGCTTCAGTTTCCTCAAATGTAAAATGGTAGTACGATAATAAGAGAGCCCACTCTTTAGAGCTCTTGGAAGGATTGGATGAGAGAATGGATATAAAATCCCTAGAAAAATGCCAAGCATATGGAACGCCCTATTAAGTTTAAGTCATTATTGTTCTCATTGACAGAGAATGCATAAGGAAATTCCACCGATGATATAAAATGTGTTTTTGCACCTTCACATCCTTTATCAAATTTACAGAATTGGAATTGGCTTACTTAAAAATCCTTAAAGCAAACAATGAGGAGTAAAAGGGAGGATAGGGTTGGAAAAATAATTTCCAAGCCAGATAATTTGCCGGTGAGTAATCTAGAATTTACCTTAGCAATTTCAGGGTAAAGCATTTCAGGAATTGGTCATGATCCCTTATCTAGATTTTAAGGATTATGGGTCATCTTATCTCAAAGGTGTGGGAAAAATCAGAAGATGAAGTTATTAGTTGAAGTTATCAGGTGCCAACTAGGAAGAGAGGATAAACTAAATCCCAGATGACTCAAGGCAGGCTTCAGGAAAGGACTGGATCCAAAGGTGTTGTCAAGGTACAAGGAAACCACAAGGGATAATGTACTGCCCTGGGGCTATAAAGCCATGTTACCATTCTTGAGCCTGCAGAATTAGAAGTAAAAGGGAGGCTGCAGATTCCTGAACACAGAAGAGAGCATCATTCTGAGTAAAGACCTTCTTTTGATGGGGAAAGTTGGCATAAACCCACAGGGAAGAAGTGAGGGAACCAAGTCCCTTGAACTCCCACGACCTGTCATGGCTCCCCGGGGCTGAACCCAAACAGAGCCTGAAGGAATCTGTTGAATTGCACAGGTCAGCTTCTGAGGGCAAGAGTGGGATGGAGGAGAGCGGAAAGAGAAATCTATCGGGCCTCAGAAAGATACCAGTCAGAGGATCCTGGGGGACAAAGTGACAAGAGCAGACTGATAGATCCTCATATTTAAATACTCGTATTTTCATAACCTTAATACAATTTTGTGGCAGCTTGGACTAAAGGAATATTTTCAAATTTCTTTTCTGATCCATTAAGAAGACATAGGGAGCCCAAAGGAGGTATTGTCTTCATTTCCTTCCATACGTAATATTCCAAGTCATAAGGAAGCAATCTGTGAGCATTACTCTTTTCAGCAATGACTCATGTCACTTCAGGATTGCTGTCACATAAATGTTGTGGTGAGCAAACAACTATTGGTTCACAAACAGCTTTGTCACAAACAGACAAATGCCACAACTGGTCAGCAAAGCAGGGGACTCTTGTTTATTAATTTGTTTCTCCTGGTGGTTTGATCTGGAAATGTTTTATATATGGCTGTCTTGATGGTCTCTAGCACTCAGCCTTCTTGGAACAGTGTCGGATGTCATCTGCTTCAAATCCTTCAACCTTTTTTCTTTCTCCAATTCTCTTTGTTGAGCCTTCGTTTGTCTATAATTTTTTAACCCCCGACCTCAAGCTTGCTGACTGCTTTGATAGTCTAAGATCTGCTTACTGGGTTTGGTTGACCAAACATAGCCATGCAGGTGAGGTTTTGAGAAAACACTACATGCCAACAGCCTCAGGTAATTTCTGACAGTCATCACCCATCATCCCGTGGACATTAAGTAGAAGAGATTAGTGCAGGTATGGCATTTTATGTGAATGCTGAAAGGCAAACTAAGTTGGGATTCTAGAAATCCACCCAAGGGATGAGCAGTCCTGCTAGACGAAAGTGCAGCAAGAGGGCAAAAGATACATTAGGTGAGGCAATGTGAAAAAGAAGTTATTTGCAATGTGGATGTGAGTGAGAGAGAAGATGAACCCAACTCATCTTTCAGTTTGGATCATAATTTACTTTAATTCCATGCAAGTGAGAAAATTTAACATTTCAACTAGAGCAAACTGTAATGAAAGACAGGTTCTCGGCTGGGTTTGATCTTTTTCTGATTTGTCAAAATCTGAAAGCCTGAAAACCATCAAAAGAAGAGAAGAAACACATGTGGGCAGTTGAGGCCTTGAGGAAGACCCCATGGGGTCAAGAAACTGCTGAGACCACATAGTGCATTCTGAATCGGCACTAGTCTTGTGTTCTGAGGAAAATACGGCTTTGTGAGCTCTTGAGGTATGTGTGGGAAGCTGAACTCTGCTGGAAGGCAATGAGCTGCTTCTAGCTCTTGTTAGAAGGCACACCTTTAAATTCCAGAGAGCTAAAGCCATGTTACATAGTATCCTAGATGAATAAATGTTAAGATTTTAAGATTTACAGATGAAAGAGACTAGGTAAGTACGAAACATTTTAATTGGCAATGTAGGCTACAGGTATACATTATCTATTATACAGTGGTAGTAAAATTACTTTGATTTGGAGTAGGATAGGCACACCTCGTTATAATGGATTCATCATTCTACCTGCATTGGCCTGTTAGGAATTGAAAAAAAAAATACAATCAAAACACAACAATTCTCTCATATGAGAGTGATTTTATTTGTTGTTTTTCTGTGAACTATCTGCTATTTAACAAAGAGTGATGGCCTCTCTAGTTTGAGGTAGCACATTGGCATGTTCCATTAATCAATAGTTAAACAAATGGGTACTTAAAACATACGTCCCAGTCCCTCCAATTAAAATTTTTTTTCTCAACTATTAGGACCTAGGATAGAAATGAATGGGTCAAGATATTTGTAGAACTGACTGTGTACACGTGTTTCCTGTAAACGAAACTGACTCAGCCCTGAGGTAGGAGGGTGCTTTTCTAGAGAGCTCTCCTGATTACGCACATAATGCCCACCCCTCTGTAATCACCACCCCACGTGGCCCCTCATGAATTCTCTGGTGAGCTGAGGATTATCTGCCATTTTGATGTGTGCATTGATTTTCAACGCTGTAACAGCACTCATCCTACATACTGTCCAAATGTCAGTTTGATTTCTTCCATACTGATACTTCCCTTTTAATAGCTGCCTGTTCAAAGTTAAAACTGTGTATTCTGTAAACAAAACAAAACAAAACAAAACCCCAAACCCTATTGTATTGTATTTTACAATGGCCTTTTGTTGAAGATGTCTATCAGAAATCAGTTGAACTAACACGTTGTTGGTGTTGTTGGGGCCCGTTCCTTATTTCAGGCAGTGATAATTTGTCCTTGTTCTTGGAGCACAGAATGATTCCATGTATCAGGAGTCTGGCCAACATATGCCAACACATTCTTAATTAAAATGCTGGCCACTACGCACAAGAATTAAACAGTACCACACCGGATTACAAATCATATCTGTTATGTTCTGTTTGGGATTACTGCTCTGTTTACGAGAGAAAGAGAGAGACCCGGCTAACTGGCTCTGAAAGTGGAAGTTACAACCCATGTTTTCACAAGCTGCAGCAATGGAGATTGCTCCTGTTAATAAAGATGCCCAGACTCCCTCATATTGACAATACAGAGTGGCTAGAAGTGTATGTGATGTAAGGTTTTGTCCCGAGGACCAGGAAATCATTGGTCATGGCTCTTTTCTTTTCCAAGTTTTTTGTCTGGAGCAATGGAAGGAAGCAATTCATGGACATTTCACTTTTCAAGAGATAATGGCTACCGCAGTAGGTGTTTCTAGTGGCATGCTGGGGTTCACCTGAACTTTATTGGGGCACGATTCTGTAAGCAAGGCTGTGTGTCCCTCTGATTTTATGGACACTAGAGTAATAATGGTTGAAAAGTAAAGACTCTGGGCAGTTGGATGATTTTTGTAAGCTATTCATCCTTTGTTTCTTGTTTTAATTTTATTTATGTATTTATGTATTTAATTATTTATTTTGAGAGAGAGAGGGGAGTGCAGGTGGGCAAGGGTCAGACAGAGAGAGAGAATCTCAGGAGGGGCAGAGAGAAAGAAAATAAAAAAGAGAGAGAGAAGGAGAGAAGGAGAGACAGAGAGAAGAAGAGAGAGAGAGAGAAGGAGAGGAGAGAGAGAGAGAGAGAGAGAAGCAGGGCTCACCCGATACGGGGTTCGTGCTTACCCCAAGTGGGGCTCAAGCTCACCCGAAATGGAGCACAAACTCACCCGAAGCAGGGCTTATGTTCAACCAATGAGGGCTGGAGCTCACCGATGTGGGACTTGAACTCTCAGACCCTGAGATCATGACCTGAGCCAAAGTCAGATGTTTACCAACTGAGCCACTCAGGTGCCCGTCTTGTTTTTATTTTTATTTTTATTTATTTATTTATTTATTTATTTTTAATTTTTTTTTTCAACGTTTTTTATTTTTATTTTTGGGACAGAGAGAGACAGAGCATGAACGGGGGAGGGGCAGAGAGAGAGGGAGACACAGAATCGGAAACAGGCTCCAGGCTCCGAGCCATCAGCCCAGAGCCTGACGCGGGACTCGAACTCACGGACCGCGAGATCGTGACCTGGCTGAAGTTGGACGCTTAACCGACTGCACCACCCAGGCGCCCCTTATTTTTATTTTTTTAAATATTTACTTATTTTGAGAGAAAGGGGGAGATTTCACAAGAACACATGCATGCATGCACTAGCAGGGAAGGGGTAGAGAGAGAGGGAGAGAGAGAATTCCACGCTGACAGGGCAGAGTCTGAAGCAGTTTCGATCCCACAAATTCTGAGATCATGGTTCAATCCCAGGAACCATGAGATCATGACCTGAGCAAAAATCAAGAGTTGAATGTTCACTGACTGAGCCACCCAGGCACCCCTATTTCTTGTTTTTAAAATGGAGATAATATTATAGCTTAGTGAAACTAATATACCATTCATTATAAGACATCATTATCTATTAAGAAAGGAAAAAACCAGTATGTAATACCAAAAGGCAAACAACTCAATTAAAGTGAAAAAAATAAACAGTTCTGACCAAATTTGTATATGCACAGGTAATCACAACCATATCACAACTAGGGTCAGATAGTGACTGTAAAATGCTCTCCACTGCAAGAGGCATTCTAATTATGGAGATGCTAAAATGTGACAAAATATATGTCTTAGAACCCAAGAAATATGGTAGCATCTACCTTGTAGGAATAGTGAGTTTATATGTGGGAAGAATGTCTGGCATGTGCTAAGTTCTCAAGAAAGTCAGTTATTAATATCATTTTTTCCATTATTATTATTAGGAGAATGACAACAACATTCATAAGGTCTCGATTTCGGTAGTTCTCTAAGAAAAAGAAAGAGGAATTCTTTTAACTTGTGACTTTAGCACGATAAGCAAAGGGTTTAAGAAGAATGGAAATGACATTCTAGCATAAGCTTCCTACAGTTTAGTGGTTTAGTGATGACTTCATAGACATGTATGATGTGGTTGAATGCTATAGTAAGTTTCTGGTGTTAACTTCCAAAGGCTCCTTGTGAGGGGATGACAAAGCCTGTAGACAGGAGTGACAAGGCCTAGCTAAGTCCTTGGCCTTGACCAAATCCTCCTATTGGTGAATTATACCTTTTCAGTACTATTAGTCCAGAAAGCTTACTGGTCCATGATAGTTGCTTCATCATAACCAACTTCATATAATGATGTAGAAAATTCTTAATCTCTGTCTGTGGTGGCTCAAAATCCAAAACTGAAACAAATATTTTCTACCTATCTCCTTAGCCTTCATCAACTATGTATCTATTGCCTTCCCTATGCATAAGCACAACTGAAGTGTTCTCTGCTAATGAAATTGGTCTGTGATAACTTCGGTGATGGTAAAAATGATTTTTTTACCACAATGTGTATAACAAGTCTTTTTTTTTAATTTGTAATTTTATTTTATTAAAAAAATGTTTTTAATGTTTATTCATTTTTGAGAGTGAGAGACAGAGCACGAGCGGGGGAGGGGCAGAGAGAGAGAGAGGGAGACACAGAATCCCAAGCAGAATCCACGCTCAGCACAGAGCCCGACGCAGGGCCTGAACTCAAGAACTGTGCGATCATGACCTGAGCTGAGGTGGAAACGCTTAACCGACGGAGCCACCTAGGCGCCCCGAGTCTTGTTTTTTTTAATGTTTATTTATTTTTGAGAGAGCTCAAGTCGGGGAGGGGCAGAGAGACGAGGACAGAGGATCTGAAGCAGGCTCTGTGCTGACAGCAGCAAGCCTGATGCAGGGCTTGAACTCATGAACCGTGAGGTCGTGACCTGAGCCAAAGTCAGACGCTCAACCAACTGACGGAGCCATTCAGGGGCCCCCGTATAATAGATCTTTCAAGTAATATCTTGTTTCCTTAATATATAAATGTTTATCAACTTATGTGTAGAAGTGTATGGAAAAAGCCCTGTGTTTAACTCATTGAACTACACTGTGTATAAACCATCTTTCAAGGTTTCAATTAACATCTTCTTTCATTAAGATGCAAGTATTTGTAAACTTAGGTATAGAATGTGAAGTAAAAATGATTTTGAAGATCTCCCTGGCTTTTAAAGAAAGAACCAATTAACTTCAAATGAAAATTTTCTTTCTCTCCCTCCCTTCCTAACTTATTTCTTCTCCTTTTCACCTTTATCTTCCTCCCCCACTCTCCCCACACTCCTCCTCCTTCTTCTCCTTCTTCTTCAAAGATTCTCCTTCAATACTTGGAAATCCTTTTAACCAGACTTACCTTCTATTCTTCCATTAGAAAATACTTTTCCAGTTCCAGCAACTAAGGCTAAAACTTCACCTTAGGGAAAAAGAAATCCTATTCGGTAGGGTATTTTTATTTAGGTTATCTGGCCCACATGTGGACCGTATAACCATTGATTAGAAACTTGTTTTATGGCCTGATTTCCCATATGCTATTATACAGAATCAGACTTCACTGTTAGAACTCATAATCAAGAGAACAATGTTTCTACTCAGAATTAATAATTTTTCTTCCTTCCTTCCTTCCTTCCTTCCTTCCTTCCTTCCTTCCTTCCTTCCTTCCTTTCTCTCTCTCTCTTTTATTTTTAATTTTTTACCAGGAAAGGCTTTTGATTGCCGGGAAATGCTTTTCTCTATCAGTGCTCAGGTGACTAGCAGTTTACTCCTGTTCCAGCAGATATTAAATATGGCCCTATTTCTTGGCTCAAAAACATTAAAACTGCATAGGAGAGAATCCTTTCTGTTGCTACACATCATTTGAACATGCCAGCTGGTAGAAAAATTTTGCATTTTGGTCAGCAGATTCAGCTGCATCAAGTTTCAGACTTATAATTGTATTTGCTACACTTATACTTATAAAGTAACTCCTTCTAACCGTCAAAAGAATGCAACATGGAAGTGGAGTGCTTGAATTGCTGTAATTACGCCTAAACAGGTTCAGTGATCCGTGAGGCGGCACTGCCCTAAGGCAAAATGAAGAAACAGTCCAGAAGTACTTTAAGCAACTCTACAGAAAAGACTTGAGGTGTTGAGCAGTTTTGACTGAAAGTATCCATCCCAAACTTCAGTCAAATTCTTTCAAAACAACTGTTTCACAGGATTTTGCATAATAGTAAATTAAACTTCCAAAAAGCACATTCTTTTCCTTTTGAGAGCTTTGCTGTATGGTATAATACTTAGCAGGAAGAAAATACGAAACCAAAGCCAATATATCTAGCTGGGGGAAAAGCCTGCATTTGTTACTCAAATTATTTTTAGAGTTTTCTTCCTGCTGAAATTATTGGAATACAAAAACAGGGAGTGGTTAGTGTTGGGGAACCACTTTCAATTGGCTTTGGCAAATATTTAACAAGGAACCATGAAGTTAACTCAGGAAAATGGCTAAACAATTTAAATGCAGCAAGAAAACAATAGTCAGAGACTTGATTTTTAGAAGGCTTTCCAAGTTGTCGGTAGTCCACAAGAAGGCTGACCTTCACAGCTTCAAAATTTAGGAAGAGAGGATGGGGAGATAATTAGTTGTAGGAGGGAGGGGTAGAGATGGAAAGAAATGACTTATCTTTGGCTTTGATCCCATCCTTTGAGGCTGTGAAGGAACAGAAGGCCAAGTGAGGTAAAAGTTACTAGAAAATGACAATAGCCAGAGACCAGGGCACAATATCCCAACACCCCAAGGCAGCCTGGGTATTGATTCTGACCTTGAGATACAAATCTAAGGTTCATGGTCCAAACAGGATCAGAAACACCTTTCAAGATATATTGTATTCCTTACAAATTATGGTTAGTCTATAAAGTTGAAGTGTTCCTTCTCTATAAACCCTCTACCACTGGGAATACTTAACAGTACAAGAGGGAATTGTAGCATGAAGATTTTGAAGAAAGGAAATAGATTTAAAGATTTTTGAGAAGGCAGAGTGTAGGGAGCTTATAGCAAATCAAAGAAAATAAACAATAAAGGTGAACACTTTGTAATAATAATTACTTTATAACAATACCTTAGTATTTATTAAGCTATTACTATGTGCAGGCAGAGTTCTAAACTCTTTCCTTGTGTTAATTGACTTAACACTCATCATAACACTAGAGGTAGGTACTTTTATTATTCTCATTTTGCCAACAAGGAAACTGAGGCATAGAAAGTTTAAATAACTTGCCAAGGTGACTGGACTGATATGTGATAGAGGCAAGATTCACACTCTTGCTTCAGAATCTGTATTGTCAGCCCCTAAACTTCTGCTCTTTGTTCCATAGCATTTTTTTTAAATGCACAAGCATTATTTTTAATTCTAAAGGGATTCTCTGTGACTCCCCTTATTTCCTCCGAGAATTTATGTTGATGTTTGTTTATTGACTGCTTTTCTTATAAAATCCAGAAACTTGGCCATTGAGATGTTAACTTGAAATGATGGAATCAATTCTTAGAACAGATGCTGCTGTCTGATTTGGCTACTGCTACCTCATGCTATATATCAATACTGTTATAACCAATTCAAATTTATAACCGTAATAACATTTCACACTTGCTGTGAATATCAAGCTTGCTTCTTGATTATTTCTTGAGATATCCCTATGAGCAGCATTATGTGCAGTGGAATTGGAGTATCCCAGCATCATGGCATCATGGGTTGACCAAGAACAGGTAATAAGGTAGTTGCTGTTACTCTGTAATGTTCAAATCAGTAAACAACAATTCCACAAAACAGGCAATATTTCCTGGGTTCAGTGATACTGAGTTATCCTATTTCACTCACTGATCTATAGAAGCAGATTCTATATTCGCATTAATGATGGTTTTTTGGCAGTTAAAGCATCATAGAGGTATAGCTCACTTTTCAAGTGGGAATTACAAGTGGGTAGATATTGGGATGGAGATAGGGGCTGAGAAAGAATGGAAAGGATAGGCAAGAGGACAAAATAGCATGATAGGTCATAGTGCCTTAATTTATTAACTCACAGAAATCACCTGTGAGGAGGAATCAGCGATAAGGTTTTCTTCATCTCAGTGAAATTAAAGGTGGTATTCTGTTGTTTAATCTCTTTTGGTTTCTAGTTCAATAGTAATTTGATGTCCTAGGAAACGTTGTCCTCTGTAAAATATAAAAGACTTAGTTTTTCGAGTCAATGCAAATGTACAGAAAAAGAAAAAAATTAAAAGATTTAGAAATGAATAAAGGGAAATGATAGAAGAAAAAGAAAAACAGGAAACTATAAAATTAAGTGGTGTTGTTTCCTTTGGATTCTACTCCATTTTGCTTGCTCCCATTTACCAAACATGATATACATTGAGTATAAAATTAGCACAATTTACATCTGTGTCTCTACTACCCATCTTAAGCTATGAAACGTTGCAAACACAGTTGATGCCCTCTACACACCCCTTACTAATCACGTTCCTCTTTATCTCTACTATTATTGCTATCTGGATTTAGTATTTGTTATTCCCATGCATTTCTCTATACTCTTATCATATCCCCAGGCCTGGAATAGTACTGTTTTGCAAATTTAACTTCATATGGATGAATTTATTCATGTAATCTGTATCCATTTTTTGGCAGCTTTTTTTTTTTTTTTTAGATTGCTATTATATTTGTGAGTTTCACACCTACTGACTCATGAAACTAGTTCATTCACTGTGTGAATATATATCACAACTTAGCCATTTTATTATCTTTTTTCTAACTTGATTGAGACACAATTGACCTATAACGCTGTGTAAGTCTAAAGTGTGCACTGTGATGATCTGATACATCTATATATTGTGAAATGATTACCACAATAAGATTAGTTAACATATCCGTCATCTCACATGATTACAAGTTCTTTTTTTTTTAATTTTTTTTTAACGTTTATTTATTATTGAGACAGAGAGAGACAGAGCATGAACAGGGGAGGGGCAGAGAGAGAGAGGGAGACACAGAATCTGAAACGGGCTCCAGGCTCTGAGCTGTCAGCACAGAGCCCAACGCGGGGCCTGAACTCACGGACCGTGAGATCATGACCCGAGCCGAAGTCGGACGCTTAACCGACTGAGCCACCCAGGCGCCCCTACAAGTTCTTTTTTATGCGTGTGGTAAGAGTGTTTAAGATCTAGTCTTTCAGAAATTTTTAAGTATACAATACAGTATTGTTCACTGTACTGTGATATACGTTAGATCCCCAGAACTTATTTATCTTTTAACTGGAAGTTTGTATTCTTTGACCAACATCTCCCCATTACCACCATCCCCCAGCCCTTGGAAACCAGCATTTTAACTCCCTGTTTCTGCAAGTCTGCCTTTTTTTAAGATTCAATGTGTAAATGAGATCATATGGTATTTGTCTTTCTCTGGTTTATTTCACTTAGGGTAATGCCCTCAAGGTCCATCCATGTTGTTGCGAATGGCAGGATTTCCTTCCTTTTTATGGTTGAATAATATTCCCTAGTATATATGTGCCACGTTTTCCTTATTCATATAGCAATGGACACAGAGCTTGTTTTAAAATGGCTACTATCAAGAAGACAAGAGACAATAAGCACTGGTAAGGATGTGAAGAAAAGGGAACTTGTATACCGTTGGTGGGAATGTAAGTTATAGTCACCATGTAAAATGGTATAGAGGGTCTTCAAAGAATTAAAAAAATAACTACCATATGATCCAGCAATCCCACTTCTGGATCTATATGTGAAGGCAATAAAATCACTGTGTCAAAGAGGTGTCTGTTTTCTTTTTCATGAATATTTAGTTTATTTCCAGTATTTTGAAACAAACAATGCTGGTATGGACATTCTTATATATGTATCCTTATACACATGAGCAAAAGTTCTTTTCGGATACGTAGCTAGGAGTGAAATTCATTTATTCAATACATATTTATTGAACATCTGTTATGTGCCAGGCACCATTCTAGGCCCTAGGGATATAATAACAAGAATCAGATGGCAGTCCCTGTATTCAAGGGTCTTATATTTTACTCAGGGAAATGGACAATGACAAAAACAAGTAAAATGCAGAGTGTATCAGATGAGGTCTATGGAGAAAAACAAAACAAGAGAGAAGAATAGAGAATAAGGTGGGCAGGATCTGTTCTTTTACATCGAGTAATCATGGAAGGCCATACTCTGAAGGTGAATTTAAGGAGAGATATGAAGGAGATGAAGTATCGAATCCTGCATATATCTGAGGGAAGAGAACTTCATAGAGGGAACAGAGAGGAAACAGCATGTGCACAGGCCCGAGACAGGCCTGAGACAGGAACATCCTGGCATATTGGAATACAGTAGGGACACCATTGCGTCTGGAGTCGACTGAACAGGAGTATAGCAGGGGATGAAATCAGAGAGATGGTGCCTAATTATTAACGTTTATAAGGCCTACAGATTTTACTCTGGGTGAGATGAGAAGGCACTGGAAAGCTTTGAGTTATTGATCATAGTTTTATTAAAAAGAGTCATGCTAGGTGCTGTATAGACTGTAATGAGTAAGGATGGAAACAAGCAGACAGATCAAAGAGGTAATACAAATACCTTAGGGGAAGATGATGGTGGCTTGGACCAGCTAATGATGACAGCCTGATTAGTGCAGGTGGTGTGAGGTGGTCTGATTCTAGATTCTATATCAACGGTTGAGCCAACTGGATTTGCTGGATGCATTGGATGGTGTGAGATGCGAGTAAGAGAGGAGCCAAGGATGACTCTAAGGTTTTTCCCTCGAACAGCTGGAAAGAGGTTTGTCACTTGTTGACATGGAGAAGACTTAGAAAGAGAAGGTTTTTGGAGAATAACCAGAAGTTCAGTTTTGGATATATTAAATTTAATAAACCTATTAGATATCCAAGCAGATATATCAAGTAGGCAATCGGTTATTAGATAGAAGTTTCAGGTATGTACATCTTCAACTTTATCATGTATCACAAAATTGTTCTCCAAATTTTGCGTATCTATTTACATTTCACGTTGCTGTAACAACACTTGTATAGTCAGTTTTTCATACTGATAATCTAATGGTATTATCTGGTGTTGCATTGTGACAATATTCTTTAACAAAAACAAACAATACGCCTGGAACTAAGCCATCTGGATCTTAATAAGCACCGCATATTCATAACCTACTGGCTAGTGGTACTGTTGCCATGCTTTCCCAAGCCAAAGCAATCCATGACCAGAATATACTGATGTCCTTAGGAAGAAAAGTGAATCGGTGGTTTGTTTCTATTTCTAATTTCTTTTGAGGAGATGGAAATTTCTACAGACAGCGTTGCATAGATTTGATGTGGTTAATTCTCTTGTTTTGGCTTTTGATGATGATCAAAGTCTCACTAATGTAAACTAATTGGAAGCATTGGAGGTACTGGGTTTTGATTTTATAAAGAAAGAATTTAATTACTTTTAATTACATATATTAATTGAAACTTTACTAAGCTAATAATGATGAACGAATAGGCATCTTATGAGATACGAGTAATTGTACTGAGAATATTCGATATGTTTGGACAACTGCTGGATTCACTTTTTTTTTTTAGAAAATGTTTTTAATGTGTATTCACTTTTAGGAGAGAGAGAGAGAGAGAGAGAGAGAGAGAGAGAGAACGAGTGGGGGAGGGGCAAAAAGAGAGGGAGACACAGAATCCGAAGCAGGCTCTAGGCTCTGAGCTGTCAGCACAGAGCCCGATGTGGGGTTCGAACCCACAAACCGTGAAATCATGACCTAAGCTGAAGTCGAACGCTTCACCAATTGAGCCACTCCGGCACCCCTGGATTCACTTTCACTGCAATAAGTCGATGTTTAAAAGTGTTTTCCTCCCTTATGAGTATGTACACAGTTACCTCACAATACAATTTGAATATGAGGATGGTTTGGACTAATGTTCATAAACTGGGAATGATTCGTTTTGTTTGTAGTTATTTGATGGAGAATATCTACTTCCCCCCACATCCTAACATTTTTTGGTTTATGTTGATTGACTTACTTTGCAGTATTACCTTACTGCAAATAAACAGAATGACCATGAATGGCTATTTTTTTTTTAACATAGAACATATTGTGAAAATTATCAGGGTATCATTTTCTTTAAAGATATTTGGAATATGAATTCCAGATGGTAGCCCCACTCATGTCCTTTTCTGGAGCTTTTCAGTAATCACACATAACAAGCAAAACAGCAGTGACAGTGGCTAAATCTTCTCATGAGTCACTCAGTGTCTGATTAGGAATCAGAAGACAGGAGTCTGGTCTCTATGGTTAATTAACTATTTTTCTGTTACTAGGCAAATAATCTCCTAGTTTTCTGAGTTCCCTTATATGTAAATGGTTTGAAATATATGGTTGCCATAATAAAATATTTTGAAAAACATAAAGTGAAAATATGAGGTCTCATTTTAATAATACTGGAGGTACTTTTGAGCTAAAATTCTTCATGAATTTTTCACCAACTCACAAAAGTGGAGAGAGGAGGGAATAGGCAAGGCGATGTCTGCATACTATTGTAAAAAAGTACATGAGAAATGTGAACCACTGGGACATAATCACAAAAATTTATGAATTCTGACTCAATTTTATTTAATGTAGTAATTCAAGTTGTTAACGAATAATTTGTGGGTAATTTGAGTAGTATCTAAATTGTATATGACCTCAGTTATACATAAGCTTTTCTTCCATTAGTTTTTCTCTTTTGTTGAGGTTTTGTTGGAACTTTGCAAGAATAAAGAAGGCAAACAGATTTTTTTCAGTCCTCTTTGTGGTTATAACTGGTATCTGTGCCAGCTATATTTGTGGGAGGGTGAAGTAGAAAAGCCTCGAAATGACTGGTCTGGCTTCAATCCTACTGTTTTCACCAGGCCTCCTTTTTAGTTGGGGTCACTTTATCTACATCTGCAAGTTTCACTATGTCCAGGTTCCCAGACCAAATGGTTTCTATTTAGGCCACATTTAAGAAGCTCCAGGCCAGCAGCTTAGTAGCCCAGTCTTGTCAGTGTAACAATTTGTTTCCCGATTCTGAACCCAGCATGAGTTTAGTCCCTAAAGTCCTACCTCATTTAATCATACCTGAGTCTCTATTTCCTGCACTGTCCTATTGTTCTTTGGAGCAGCAGCCTCACCTCTTCCTTAACCAAACTCTTGAAGGGTAGAATTTTCTACCTGGGCTCCTGTCCCTGTGTCTGGATCCTGATACCTGCTGCCATATTTTCCTGTGGTGCATTCCTTTGAAGTACGTCTGGACCTTACCATTGGCAATGGCTCCACATTGTGTTCACCTGTCGTACGGTTGCTGACTTTTCGACAGCTGAATGTCTCCATGCTTACCAGTCAGTGCCTGTTAGGCCTTTGCTGATTGCTTGCTTTGGGTTCCTCTGACATCCCCTTACTCTCTATGGGTTCTGTTACCTGCTTCTGGGATCTTAGACCAATCAATAGGTCTGTGCAGTCTCTGGGTTTAGAGTCACTTGGACTGAGTCTGAGCCAGGTTCTAAAATGCCCCAGTATAGCATATTAATATTTTATTTAAGGTTTTCTTCTATTTTAAAAACAAATTTTTTATTTGAGAGAGAGAGAGAAAGAGAGAGAGAGAGAAGGAGAGAGAGAGAGAGAGAGAGAGAAAATGAGCGACAGAGGGTCAGATGGAGAAAGAGAGAATCTTAAGCCCAATGCAAGGATCAATCCTACAGACCCTGGGATCCCAACCTGAGCCAAAATCAAGTCAGACACCCAACCGACTGAGACACCCAGGTGCCCCAGGTTTTCTTCTTCATGTGAAATTTCCTTCAAAGAAGGTTATTTCTATAGACCCTCAAGTCTCATGTGGAAAAGGAACTCAATGTTCCTAGGCATTTGGTATACTGACAAATGCATGGAAGAGAGTACCAAGATCTTTGGAACAGAAATTAAGAAAATCCAGCACCCATGTATACTCCCCTCTCAAAATACAGAACAAAACAAACAAAAGCTCCAAAAGGATATAAAAAAGACCAGCTAACTTTAAACAATGGAGCATTTCATCAAGGACTTAATTACTCTAAAAGGGCATAATTTGTAATCTCTAATAGGCATTGGGCATGGACTTTGGTAGACCAGGAGATGACAAGGGAAAACTAGTTAATAATCCTGTGGTTACTAGCTAAATTAATGCTCCCCCTGCACACAGCCTCCCCCCACCCCCAGCAAAAAGGAGACATAAGCATGAATTTGATGTCCTCCAAATTATTAAATAGTTCAATGAACTTTAATATAGTAATTATGGTCTGCTCACCTAAATTAATCCTTTAATGTTAAATGGATTGTTTTTTGTCATTTTTGACAGGGTGTGGTAAGTCTACTTGCCACGATAATACGTCTGAAAGGGGCTTGTTTGGGTAAGGCAAATGTGAGTGGAGTCATATGTAGTTTGAAAACCTGTGGATCTGTTTTGAAGGACTTGTGAAAGTATTTCTCCTGCAGAATTATTTGTCCCAAGATTAGTAGGTTAAAAACAACCCAAATAGAATCCAAAAGAATCACACGATTTCATTTCCATCATAGGCAAAATGATAAGGAAAATTCTTTGTGGGAAATATACATAAATGCAGAATTTAGGATCACGTAATGAAAGGAACCCATTAAGAAGTTTTTTACTGCCCCCTGCTGTCAGTTTCTAAGAGCAATATTGTAAAATTACTGTAAAGGGTGACTCAAGAAGAATTAGTTGAACAAATTGGTTGGAAAAAAATTCCCTGCCTTTAATTACACCACGTTTTAGTCAGTAATGCTAATGCTTACTTCATGTTTGTGAGCAATACCCTGTCAACCCAAGAAACCAACTCTCGCTAAGCGTGTACTAGTGGATGTAGGGTAAGAGGCCAAGTCTGCGGCTTGTGAAATGCTATATTGATAAGAATGTACCAGCGTTACAATTTTTAGCGGATGAGATCTACTTTACTGTTTGTCCAAATTTCACAACGTCAAATTTACTGTTTAATATTTACATAATCTAGGTAAAACACTCTTCATAACAGCAAAACTTTCAAAGTAAATGAATGAATGGCTTATTTTTGTAGTGCAATCCAACTTGAAATGTTATTTTCACTTTGGCATATAAAATTAAGACATGAGAAACAATAAAAATAATAGATAATACTAATGCAGCCGTCACTAGATGCAAGGCACAGTTTTATTTTTTCACACGTGTGATGTCGTCCTCATAAAATAGAAGGAGGGAGGTATTAGTTTAATTCCCATCTCACAGATGAAAAAACTAAATGACAAAGTAACTTGCCTAGGTGACACAATTGATAAAAGGTGGAGCCATGGCTGGAAACCCTGCAGTCTGACTCCAGAGTCACTCCTCTTAACCTCTTTGCACAGAAAGTACGAACTCGGCAGTGAGGGAGGAAGAACTTAACAGAAATTAGAATGGTCATGGTGACGTAAGTGTATATTGCCTCCAACCAACCACACACTCGTCGAATCGTGACCTTTTTGCTACAGCCATGCTGTAGTGGCCGGAGCCTGTGTATAAACATCACACCTGCATTGTTTTCAGTTGGCTTTATCTTTCTTTGTTTCCTTGGTTGCATTACACTGAAGGTGCGTTGGGGGTGCTTTTTTTAAAAGTGAATATGTGGCCCCTTAGCCCATGCCTTAGGTCAGTTTATAGAGTTGAGGGTTAATCTTGTGGTTGGCCACTGCACACCTGTGCCTTTCATCTCTATACAGCCAGACAACTTCTAGTTTTAGCCACACTTTCAACCATCTTCAGCAACTCGTATTCAAATTATGCAATAATTTTCACACTTTCACAGTGCTTTGAATACATGAGTTGCACATTTTAAGTTTCCTTGGATGCTATTAATTCTGGAGTCCTGTTTAACAGGACATTTGTGCCCCTCTATGCCTGTCCAGTCCTTTGCCTTACCTTTGGTAGCACATGGTTCATGACAACAGATACATTCCACCCATGATAACTGGCAAAGCTACTATTTGCGATTCTAGGATGCTTTTGCCCGGCAGCTGTTTGAAAACACGACTTCAGGTTCCAGAGGGCTAACTATCCAGGAAATCTCATTCCACATTAAAGTAAAACCAAAAGTCAACACAGATCATTTGATCTTCATAATAAAAACGTTCTTACCTGACCCGAGGAGTTGGGTTTCCAGTGACTCTACACTCCAAGTAAACTTTACTTCCTTCTGCCACTTCTTGGCTCCGAAGCTTCTGGATGAATCTTGGAGCTGAGGGCAAGCGGAGTGCATTCTGAGGCTGTGGGTGAGGCATGTTATTGCATGGCACTGCCTTGTTCTGGTCTTTCTGGTAACGATGCCTGGCTTCAGGCAACTTGACCTCTGCTTCCATCTCCTGTTGGTCTCCAGTGGGGCTCTGGCTGGCTGAGGCACCCATCAGGGCTGATGGCTGATTTTTAGGAGACAAGTACCCACTGTCTGGTGATGAGGACTCCCCATTTGGGCTTCTATTTCTCGGCTTTGCTGCTTCTCTAAATATGGACGTCAGCTCCTCAATGAAATTAGCCGCCTTGTCACATAGCTGGCTCTGGGGGCCAGTCTTACTTTGATATGCTGGTTTGGGCTTTACACTTGGGTTGGGAGTTTTTGCACCACGTTTTCCAGACTTTCGGAGGCTCCGGATATAGCTGGGGCTGGCAAGCAGGGGTGATATGGCAGGTTTCCTCTTTGAAGCAGGTGAAGAGATAGGAGCGGTTTGTTCAGGCAGAGGCTGGACAGGTGTTGACCTATTATCATGAGGTCTTCCTGAGGAGGTTGACTCACCAAACTTGGTCTCCTTATGGGAAGGGTTTTCACAGAGGCTTACAGGAGAGGTGTTGAAAATCTGCGAGATCTCCTTTTCTGAGTCAAAATCTTCTGTTTCGGAGTTGGCGATAGATCTCCGGGCCAGGTCAAGACTCTTATTTATCTCTTCCTGGCTGAGAAAAGCAGATAGCCCAGGGAAGAAGTCAGCATTCTTGCTTTCTTCCTGCATGTCTGATAGGGAATCATAGAAGGAGTCATGAGAGGAAGTCTCTGACATAGTTGAATAGTCTTCATACACTCTTTGTCTGCTCTTAACAGGAAGGCCAGGGGCACTGGAAACCAGTTTACTTCTTGTGTTCTGAAAAACAACACCAACAGAATTGCCATTAGTAGTATTGGGTGTGTGTGTGTGTGTGTGTGTGTGTGTGCGCACGCGCGCGCGCGTGCACACGCACGCGCAAACGCTCACGTGTGCGTCTATTATAACACTACTAATCTACAAGTTGGGAGAAACATGAAAGTGAAAAATACACTTTTGTAAAAATCATTTTTCTCTATCCTTTCAGTTGGAAGAAACATCAAGTATACTTGTGTTTATAATTTATCATTTTAATTTAATATTTTCTTTGTGAGTGAATATTAAGTGTCTTACTAACCAGCGACGAGTAATTCAAAAAGAAAATATCTGCAGTAGAGTCTAAAGAGTGTAGTAGGGCACTCTGCACTTCTCAGAGCCTCCTTCTTTTCTGTCTCCCCCTGCCACTACGCACCTCATTAAAGCTCTAATTTCATTAATGTATGAGATTAGTAGCTTGTTGATATTTTAGTAAATCTGATTCTGCTTATCTCACCATAAACCACAAATACATTTTGATTCCAACTCTTATTTGTTTTCAGTTTTCAGTGAAATATTTGAAATCTTACTGGTTCACTTTTTCCTTGTGTCCACCTGTGTGCATTCATGTTTATTCATTCAACAGTTATTTCAAGACATAGTTAATAATCACTTGCTGAGTTTCAGGTGCTAGAGGTATAGTTATGTTCTAGACTGGAGACATAAAATGTTTTGTAAAGGGCCAGATGTGAATACTTTTGACTTGATGAACTGTCCTGTCTCTGTTGTAATTATTCAAATTTGCATGGCAGCATGAGACCAACCATAGGCAATACATAAATGAATAAGCATGGCTATGTGCCAACAAAACTTTGTTTATGGACACCGGTATGGTATTTGAACTTTATATAAGTTTTACATATCAAAAATATTGTTTTTCTTTCGAATTTGATTTTTTTCAACAGTTAAAAAATATATTAAAAAACATTGTTAGTTTGCAGGCCATACAGAAATAATAGTAGGATGGATTTGGCCTAGGGGCTAAAGTTTGCTGACTCTTGATCCAGACTAAGGACATAGTCCTTATGTTGAAGGAGTTAAAAGTCACGTGAAGTTGTGAAAGCAGGGAGGTGGAAAAGATATTAAACAAATAATATAAAATTTGGACAGGGTGTCAAAGGAAAGTGAAAAGAGCTTCATTGCTATGAGTGCCTAACTTAACCTATTAAGGATATATGAGAGTACTTTGTGCCTTGTATAGGACATTTATATGGAAATACCACCAGCATTTCCATTTTCATTGTATGGAAATACCACCACTAGTTTCATTATCTGCAAAATAATTGGGCAAGAATTGAAATTCCACTGCATTTTGAGCTTCTTTTTCTGTATATTGTTCATAGAATGATAGAGGGAAGATCTGGAAAACTTCAGAAGGGAACTTTGCCTCAAGATTGAGTCTAGGAGTTAATAAAGGAAGCTTCTTGGATGTGGTAAAACTCAACTTTATAGGTTGGGTCAGGCGTAAACTTAGACATTCATTCTCCATAAGGTAAGTGGGCTCCATTAGGACAGAACTGAGTTGCTTATCCAGAAGCAGTTTCCCACCTACGGATTCTGCTTAGAGTGATGAGATTTTGTTTGATTAAGTGAAATGTTCTTTTCTCTCCTATGACCAAAAAAGAGCCAGCTTGCATTTTTGACCCCTAAAAGTCTCTAATCTCAAAGAGCATTATGTAGAGGCATTCCAGAAATCTACCTTGAAGATTTACCATCACATAGGATGCAGGGATTCATAGAATCTATCAATTCAACAGAAGATATGTAATCAGATTTTAAAGCTCAATATTAACCTATGACATCTTCTTTAGTTTAAATTTGTACTTGTGTCTTAGATGTCCTCTTGGAAAGTTACTCTGTTTTGTGGGCATCATGAGATTCTCCACATTCTAGTCCTAGTGTACCTACTAAGATATATTACCCTCTATTCTCCTAGTAAATCTTACAAATCCATTAGAGTGGTCTTGTCACTTTATATAAAGACATTATAATGTCCTTATAACATGAATTTATTTGTCCTGTCTGTGCTCCAGAATGGAATCATTCTGATTCCTTACCAGTTTTTTAAATTTTTTTAAAACATTTTTATTCATTTTTGAGAGACAGAGAGAAACAGAACATGAGCAGGGGAGGGGCAGAGAAAGAGAGGGAGACACAGAATCCAAAGCAGGCTCCAGGCTCTGAGTTGTCAGGGCTTGAACCCACGAACTGGTAGATGATTTAGGAGCAGCCAACATAGGGGCCAACTCTTAAATTGTGTGAGGGTTCAAGTCATCAGGCAACATTGGCCCAGAAGAGACATGAAAACTGGAAGAGATATGCTTGGGCCAAAAGTATACAGAAGGCAAAACACCACATTTCCATTTCTTTCTTTTTTTTAAAGTTTATTTTTTGAGGAAGAGAGAGAAAGGGAGAGGGGAGAGAGAGGGAGAGAGAGAATTCCAAGCAGGCTCCATGTTGTCAGCACAGAGCTCAACGCAAGGCTTGATCTCATGAACCATGAGATCGTGACCAGAGCTGAAATCAAGAGTCGATGCTTACCTGACTAAGTCACCCAGGGGTCCCCCTATTTCCATTTCTTGCAAATTTTATTTTTCTTTGCAAGAGAAGCTATTGGGCTATTGGTCTGTTTATTTGTTTTTGGCCTTGGAGAAATTAATATTTTATATTGAACTCAGTGTGAGAGAGATGGGGAAATGTGATTTTGAACAATATGGGTTTCTGCCTTCATGGGACTTAGTCCATGAGGGATACAAATAAGTCATAGCATATATAATTTAGTGTTTCAAGTGCCATGATGAGAGAAGAACAAAGTGCTATGTTAGCACCTAGAAGGAATAATAGGATTAGGACCAAGACAAGTTTTACAGAAGATGAAGCCTATTGGATAATATGTAAAGGGCACGAAAGAGTTAGGCAGGTAAAGAGGGCAGCGGCAGAAGCATATACAAAGTCTTGGATCCCAGGGAGAGTATGGCAGACTCAGGTGACTCAGCTCCAGTGAAACAGAAATCTATCTGGAGAGGGGAGGTATCACCAGAGACAAATTTAAAAAGCAGGAGTGGGGTTAGAGGGTCTGAAGCCATGTGAAGAACTTGAATTTCATCTTTGGTGTGGTTAAAAGACACAGAAGACTAAGTATGTGGGAAACATCACCAGAGTTGCATTTTAGAGAGATAACTCATGGTAGCCTGACTTGATGACTGACTCAGGGGAAGAGGAAGGCAAGTTGAAAGAAGGAAGTCATTGAGAAGGCTTTTGTCCTATTCTCAGAGTTATGTACATTTCTCATTGCTTTAACTTTGGCACTCATCATCTGAACCTCCTTTTTAGTCTTGGATAATTCCTCATATTCTGAGCCTCTGTGAGAAAGTAAGCTCACTTATCATAATGGAATGTGAAACCTCCAAATATTTGCTTTCCCAGCCCCTTGGAGCCTGGGTGCAAGTCTTGGCACATGGCAATTACATGCATCCGTCTTGGACTTTGAGGCAGGTTCCATGGAGAAAACACTCTAGTTTCTGGCAGTGGTAATGGATGCAGCAGCATGGAGTACGGAGGGGCAGCTGTGGTGGCTGTGCAGAGGGCTGGAGGTGGAGCTGAAGTGTGGACCAGTCAGCTGTGACAGCAGTGGTAGCCACACGTGAACCTTTTTCTGGCCTTGTGGTCTTCCCTCCAGAATACACTCTGGGCCTCATTCTGTGAATTGCCGTAGCTCCTATCAATCATTCGCTTTGCACTCAAATTGACCAAAGAATATTTCTGTCACTTGCCACTAAGGAATATGAGTGATAGTAGATAAAAAACATGACAGAAGTCAAAATAAGTGACATTGGGAAGAAAAACAGTGGACTAAAGCGATAGAGAGAAGATAGAACAGAAACGTGTGATTGACTAAATACCAGAGACAAGATTATAGATTTCTTATTCAAACAATGGGATGGGTGATGCCACTAACTTGGCATGACACAATGGGGGACGTTTTGAGGAAAAAAACTTTAATTTTGATTTGCACCTTTTGCAACTGGGAACTCTGGTATTGCGTGGAAGGCAAGGTGAGATGCTGGTACGTGAGAGAAGAGAACAAAACTAGATTGGGAAGTATTAGCTAAGGGTGGCACTATAAGACATGGGAGTGGATAAGGTCAAGGAAGAAAGAGAGAGAAAAGGAAACAATCCTCCAGAGAGTTGGGGGGAAACCAGGAGACAGTTGTTAGGGAAGCTAGGCAAGGAATCTCACAAAGGAGCTCCTTTTTTCCTTCTGACTTAGCAACTGGGAACATTTAGCACCATTGGCCACAGCAGTTTTGATGTATGTGACAGAGATATAAGCCAGATTCCAGATACATTGAGAAATTATGGAATGAAAAGAAGTATAGATTGCAAGTGCTACAGACTATTCTAAGAAGTTTATAGAAGGGAGGACAGATAGGGGTAGTAGGTGGACAAAAGTATGAAATCTAATGGGTTTATTTGTTTAGGATGTGGCACAGGTATGTGTTTCAGTGCTAATGGAATTAGCCAATGGAGAGGGAGAAGCAGAAGAACCATGTAAAAAAGTGGGGATGATGTATAGACCAGGGCTTCCAGGATGTGAGATGAAACGGGTTATTATAGTACAAATGACTTCAGGTTGGAAGGGAACATTGTTCTTCCATTGTCAAAGGAGAGAAGTAATGGAGTAATTAAAGTGTGTGTGTGTGTGTGTGTGTGTGTGTGTGTTGGAGAGAGAGAGAGAGAGAGACAGAGAGAGAGAGGGAGAGAAAGGGGGAGGGAGAGAGAGAGGAAGAGAGGACCAGGGGGAATCTTGATACATGTATAACTGAAAGAAAGGAGAGTTCCTAGCTTGAGACTTCTGAGGATTTGGAAGTTTATAAGGACAGGAGATGATTTGAAATAGCTGTTGTAGAGAAAGGGAAAAATTTCCTTAAGAAAGATTTATGGGCAGTGGTGAGGGTTTAGTTGAAGTTAAATGTGATGTATTCTAATGTCATTAATCAGTGTGATTGCTCACTCCTCTTCACTGGAGCTCAGCAGTCCAGGTGAAACTGTGCAAGTAAGATGCTCCAGGTTCTGAGGCACAGGTAGGATGGAAAGAAAATGGACAAGGTTGTTGAGAATATCAGCAAGATAGGGGTGGATTCTAAAGTCTATGCTGGATTGGGATTCATGGGTAGGAGTTTGATCATAAAGAGATTAAGGGACTGAAGGCCCAATGAAAGCAAAAGAAAGATGTAGTATGAATGACTGAGTGAAGATCTGGAAAGATGTATTGAGATAGTGAAATGTCTGAGTTGATCATTTCAGAGTCACAGCCTTTTGACTTCCGACTGCATTTAGAGTGTGGCCACCTGACTGTTTTTGACTGTTTTTGTGGAAAAATGCAAGAGTTTAGTAGTCTTTATGATTGACAAAACCTAAAATATTTATGCAGACTTTACCAGGAAAAGTTTGCCAACTCCCGCTATAGAAAATCAGCTACCTAATAAATTCATCTAGCTTAAGCACTAATAATACTAATCATGATAATGATAATGGCTAACAATGTATGGCTCACCATAGGTAGGAATTGCCTCAAGAACCATTATGTAGATTATTTCATTTAAAATTCCCACAATAGGTCCCAGTTTATAAAGAAGGAAACTGAATCAGAAAATGTGACTAGGAGAGCCAAGATTCAAACCCAGGCAATGACTTTAGAGCTCATTATCTTAACCATACACTTTCCTACCAATATATTATAGCTTCACAACCAAGAATCCTAAGCAATATTATCAGACTCATAAAACTGGATCAGTTTTCTGCTATTTCTGCTAATATCAGAGTTCTGCCATTAATTTAATTATACTTAGTGCAAAGTGAACATGATAGGATAAATTTTAAGCCTTCATAAAAAATTATATGAGATAGTTTAAAGGAAACTTATGAATGCTGAAACACTTTTTAGTTCCTTTTTTCAAATAGGGAGTGTTTGCTGGAGGCAGATTAAATCACCTGCTTATTAACTTATATTTTGGTTTTAAAGAGGCGCCATCTGACAGGATCCAGTTGTCAGGATTAGGTGTAGCTTAAAAACTGCTTGCACAGTGAAAAAGAAGATAATAGCTCTATGGCATACATGGTTTGGGTTTAATTTGCAACCCAGTTATTGCTGCTAGAACATGCACAGGGTC
Organism: Panthera pardus; assembly: GCF_024362965.1. Classification (NCBI taxonomy): domain Eukaryota; kingdom Metazoa; phylum Chordata; class Mammalia; order Carnivora; family Felidae; genus Panthera; species Panthera pardus. The sequence goes on from NW_026526688.1 coordinate 60,073,994, forward strand.
TAGGGAAAATGCTCATTGAATGCGGATGAACAAGGGAGGTTTCCAGGTGGCCCAAACTCACTGGGAAATCATGCTTCAGAGATTTTCATGTCAGTCCACACCCCAAAATTAAAAGATTGTAATCAAAAGAAATACAACTGCAAACATCTCCATTATTTCCCTCAGATTATATGTTTTATTTCAAACGGTGTTTTCGGTAATTCTCTGCTGGTGTGATAGATACAGAACACGAAATACACTGAAGAGAACTAATTATACTGTCTTTAATGAATAAAGAAGTGAGATGAATGCCAAAAACCTTAACAAGTTCCAATTTAGCAAAGAGAATTGAAAGATATTGAAATTTTGAGGAATAAGGTATTCTCCTACATCTTTAATTCTTCCCTGCCTCCCGCCTCTATCCTCTTCTGGAATTTGAATTGCTTGGAAATTCTTCTCTCCATCTTTTTCTCTTTCATATATTCTTCAACCATCATTAATAATTTATTTTAATTGTTACTTCCCTTAACGCTCTCATATGCCACAGCTATTTCCTAATATCTTGGAATTTGTATAGTTCTAGCTTCTTCCCTTTGAGAGAAAATGGCTCTTTGCTAGCCCTGCACATTTTATAATTACTCTTCCTTTCTTCCACCTCCCTTTCCTGGAAAGGTAACTTGAACGTGAAATCAATTGAATGCTGTTTATTTATCACTTAGTATGTTCCAGGGAAGTTTCAAGGAGGGCAGAGATGAACCAGGCATAGTTTCTCTCCTTTAATGTTTTTGTAATCTAATAGGAGAGATTAGAGGGATAAGACAAGAGTAAAAAATAACTCAAATACAAGGAGAACCATGATAATTGTTATTAAACATAGTTTAAGCATACTGCAGTAAGAGATCGAAGATGGTGGGAGAGAACATGTTTACAAATTTGGCCATGTCATTCTTTTGGTATCTGTTTTCCAATGGTACAAGCTCCATTGGATAAGAGAAGGTCCAAAACGTGACATGCAGTTTATCTGTGGGCTTCCAGACAGCCTGCCCTGAGGGAAACTCTCCAGCCTCAACCTCTATCTTCATACTGACACATGCTGCAATCATGCCCTACTGCTTTCTGTGCTATTCTTTGAAAATTCCACGTTCTGTCATGTCTTCGTGCTTTGCACATGCTTCCTTTCTGTTTTTCTGTTTCAAACTCCAGTTTGTCCTTAAAAACTTGATTATTTCACTTGTTTTTGGTGCTTTCTGATTCCCCAGTCCGTGTACTTTTTTCTTCCAAACGTGACACTTTGCATAGTATTTTAACATTCATCTTATTGAGTTATTAATATGAGTTAGAGAACCCTTTGTCCATTAGACTGTGAACACCTTGAAAGAAGAGATGTAACTGACAGTCTTTGAATGGCGAATGCTTGGCACAGTGTCTGGGTCATGGCAGATGACGAAGAGAAACCAAGAAATACTTGGTACTTGAGACATGGATTGAACCCTTCCTAGGATTTGATGGGAGACAGAGCCATGTGAACGAAGACAGGAGGCAGAAATGTTTCATTCCCTCCCCTTGCTCTCAGCCATCCAGGTCCCACTGCAGGATTTCTCTGGGACCAGCTGTCCTCAGTGAAACATTGTTCTTTTTACCCAGCTGTTTCACCTGTCTTACCAATAGTTACTCACGCCCTGGGCTCTGTTTTCTAGTAAGAACTTGATAAAGTAATCCATGCTATCTGTAAATAGCTGTTAATGTAAAAATATAAAACACACACAACATGCTCGTTTCACCAATACAAGACAGTAAGAGGTCTGACACTACAAAATAAAAACCTTGTCTCTAAAGACATTGGTTTTTGTGTTTCTCAGTACTGGCCAAGAAAGTTTCTCATGAAAAAATTCAGAACCAGAAAAACATTTCTTTTGTTTTTTGGCATTCTTACTACTAGACAAAGAGGATTCTGTAACCCTTGATAATGCTCTTTGGCATGATGCTAGCAAGCTCAGAGTTAAATTTTGAATCACAGAAATACAAATCTTTTTAGACGCCTCTCCCAATTTTTTTTTTTTTTTTTTTTTTTTTTTTCGTTCTCTGTTGACTTATTCAGTCAGCATCTTTGCTGTGTGCCCACTGTGTTAGGCACTTCTACAGGCTGGGACACAGCTGTAAGACAGAATTCTCTGCCCTAAGGAGCTAACATTCTAATAGGAGAAAAGGCAGAAGTAGGAAACTGAGAAAGTGTCAGATTCTGAATTTCTTATATTTGATTTATCTTAAATCTTTGAATTGCTTTCGGGCGGTTGCACTGTGCTTTTATTGTATACAGCCTCAAATTATCTTGCAAGTTGTTAAGGTACAAATGAAAAAAAAATACTAAAAGAAAAGAAAAGAAAATGCATATTTGTATGTTAATATTGGTATTTGCAGACCATGACTGTTTTATTTTATCTTTTTTAATGTTTTATTTAGTTTTGAGGGGGAGTGGGAGCACTAGCAGGGGAAGGGCAGAGAGAAAGGGGGACAGAAGATCTGAAGCAGGCTCTGCACCAAACAGTGAGCCTAGGGGGTGCTTGAACTCACAAACTGTGAGGTCAACCTGACTTAAAGTCTGACGCTCAACCAACTGAGCCACCCAGGCACCCTGACCATGGCTCTTTTGGAAGGCATGCTGTTAGTGGGAGGGTGGTGACAGTCACAGGAGGAGGACACTCTCAGGCTAATGGTGCTTTAGGTTCTCTCAGATTGTACCATGCAGGCAGCTGCAGGTATCCTCATGGCGTTCTGAAGGTAAAGTCTTCCAGGTGAGCTTTGACATTTACGCATGATGCCAGACTTAAGCAAATATTTGGTGAAGCAAAGTTTAGGAAGGTCAGCAAATGCTATGAGGCATTATAGATGTCCTTCCACCTTGAACTTCAGTGGACAGCTTATCAGCATCTTGACTTCTCCCAAGCAAATATTGCTTTCCATTATAAACTTCCATGGTCGCCTATTTTGTTCAATCCCTGTGCATATTTCATCCATTCTGAAGAATTTTATGCTGCTTAATTTATGGATTATTTCTAAATATAATTTTATGGCTTACAACTTCTTCCTAAGTTAAGCATTTGAATTCTGTTGGACTCTTGATCTATGAAATATAGAGCACTCATGTAAGTTTTCATTGAACATTTTAAATTTGGTATGTACATCACTCATTCTAACACAAGCCATTTTATCATCTTAAGTTGTCTTGGCCTTACTACCCTAGTATTTGCAAAAGTATTTACTTTTGAGTTCCTGAATATAAACATAAATAAATATGTATGATTCACAACATATATGAATATACAGAAATAAAAGAAAAGAGAAAGAGAGACAAGTTTAGGAACTATGAATAACATGTGTTTTGAGACTTGCTGACTTTTGGTGATAATTATGTGAAAACCAGATCTATGACAATCAAGATAATCCTCTATTTTGTCGGTTAAAAAATATTTGTGGAACACCCTGTGCACGATCCCCATGAGACAAGGCACTATAGGCTGTTGACATGTAAAGATTTCCCGGACTGGGACCGGGAAGGCAAGGCATATGCATGAGAAACAGCAGAGTCTAGTAGAAAGAATTCAATTAGAAACAATAAAAGCTAGCACTTCCTACACGACAGCTTCTGAGTGTGGCCTATTGCCTGCTTTCATGTAGTGAACTATTTGATCCTCAGAATAATTGATGGAGTAGTCATTATTTTTCTTTTTTATTATTTCTGTACTCAAAACTTCAGCATAAAAACATTAAATTATTTGGCTAAAGTTGAACTGTTAGGAAATGGTGGATTTAGGGTTGAAACCTGCATTTAACCACAGTTTTCTTTTCCTGTTGGAGATAGTATGGGTATTTACTTTAAGAATTTAGATAAGGGGAGGGGCGCCTGGGTGGCTCAGTCGGTTGAGCGTCCGACTTCCCCTCAGGTCATGACCTCACGGTCTCTGGGTTCCAGCCCCGCATTGGGCTCTGTGCTGACAGCTCCCAGCCGGGAGCCTGCTTCGGATTCTGTGCCTCCCTCTCTCTCTGCCCCTCCCCTGCTCAGGCTCTGTCTCTCTCTCTCAAAAATAAATAAACATTTAAAAAAAATTTTTTTTTAAATAATAAAAAAAAAGAATTTAGATAAGGGGAGAAATTTTGCAATCTGCTTATGCAATACCTTGTAGAGACGTTGAGAAGGTACTATAATTTTGAAAGAAAAAATATTTGATGTTAGGAAAGTACAGATGGGGTAGTAACATTTCGATAGGCATTTTAAAATGCATATTAGTTAGGAATAATTACACGAAAAAGATTGGAACAGCATGAACCAACAATTAATGTTGATTATCTCTGTGGCAGGGCTTGGGCAGAAATGCGGTTCAGGCGTGGGACATTTAGGAACATTTTTTGTTGTTTATTTCACATTCTTTGAAAAACAAACCAGTTAAATTATGAGTGATTTTACAATTTAAATTAAGCATTTTAATTTGTTATTTGTTTAATTATTTTAATTGTTTATTTAAACAATTTCTAAAAAAGTAAAAAAAAATTGTTGGTAGCAAATTCCAATGCTAAAATATTTCAAAATAAAAACTACACCATGAAAACAAAAGTTGAAAAAGACTTAAAACTTTTGTTGCTGTTATTTTGAAATCACAGACAATTCTTAGACTAAGTTTCTTCCTTTCATTTTTATTGTTTGTCTTTTAATATTTTTCATTTATTTATTTTTTAAATTTCCAGTATAATTACTGGAAATATACAGAGTTATATTCGTTGTAGATATACAATATAGTGATTTAACAATTCTATGCTTTCCCGGAGCTCATCACGATAAGCATCACAATGCTTGATCCCCTTCACCTATTTCACCCATCTCCCACCCACCTCCCCTCTGGTAACCATCAGTTTGTTCTCTATAGTTAAGAGTCTGGGTTTTTGGAAAAACTACAAAAACAACCACAAAAAAAAGTAACAAAATGGCAATAAGTACTTATTGATACTTATCTATTGATATTATTTTGCATGTGAATGGACTAAAAGCTCTAATCAAAAGACATAGGATGATAGAGTGGATAAGAAACAAGACCCATGTATATGCTGCCTACAAGAGACTTCATTTCAAACCTAAAGACACCAGCAGATTGAAAATGAGGAAATGGAGATACATTTGTCATGCAAATGGTGTCAGAAGAATGCTGGAGTAGCAATACTCATATCAGACAAAACAGATGTTAAAAAAAGACTGTAACAAGAGCAAAGAGGGACACAACATAATAATAAAGAGGACAGTCCCACAAGAAGATATAACAATTGTAAATATGTTTGCACCCAACGTGAAAGCACCCAAATACATAAAAACTATTAACAGGAAACATAAAGAACTAATCAATAGTAATACAATTATCGTGGGGACTTTAGCCCCTCACTTACACTGATGGATAGATCATCCAAACAGAAAATCAGTAAGGAAACAGTGGCTTTGAATGACACACTAGAACAGATAGATTTAACAGAAATATTTTAACAGCTGTGGATCCTCTCTCTCTCTCTTTCTATGCCCCTTCCCTGTTCACTCTCTATCTCTCTCTCTCAAAATAAATAAACATTAAAAAAAAGTACACACACACACACACACACACACAGTATATATAAACAAGCAAGCAAGCAAGCAAATCCCAGAAAGGTTCTGGGGGTCCTGCAAAGGTTTGGGGATAGTTATACTGGGTGGCAGTCATTACGAGACTCACAAAGCTTGAGGTGAGTTCACAGCATAAATTACTGGGGTTCTTGGGAAAATAAATTAAGATAAGAAATGAAGACTGTTTAGACCATCAAAACCAAAGTCTAAGTAGGCACATGTAAAAGCCATTATGGTGTCTGCCATTATAAAGATATCTTGTAAAAAGAATAATAGATTTATTGCAAATGGGAAACTTGGAAGCCAAAGCCACAAAATTGGAGGGCAGGGGTGCCGTTATCAGCACTTACCACCTAATTCTGAGACTCCCAGGCTAGGATAAGTTGGTCATGGACTGTTAGATTGATGCTATTTTACCAACCAACCTCAAGAAAATTTTTGTGAAATAAGGCATATTAAAAACACCGCAAAGCTCCCAATCCAGTGGCACATCACTCTTAGGTTTTAATTTGACTCTGAGAGAACCAAGGCTGAACTAAAGAAATGAGATTCTCAAGATTCAAAGAACTGAGCACACCACATTTTGGCATAGATACATATTTAATGTCTAAGATTTATGGTCCTAGAAATTATAGATATCTAAAAATATGACAAAATCTTACTAAAACAGCCTGGAATTACAATGGCCATTATGGGGAACATTCCAATTAGACAAGATCATTCATTTAAGAAGTGTAATTGAAAGCAAGAGTTTCCAAATCAACAAACAGAATAAGATACCTATTTTAATTGGCATGCAGAAGTCTCCAAAATGTTTCAAGATTCCAAACAGCTTCATTGAAATATTCACTGCAAAAGTCTAATGAAAAATTATCCCACTTTACCTAGGAGAATTTATCCTCCGTCTCTGAAGAGACCACAAAACTATAAAAAGTCTGAGCTATTAGCATTATGAATGCAATAGCCCTAAGGCTAGAAACCTAAAACAACTGGGCCTTTCCTATTGCATTCTCCTTTGGGGGGCCATAATCAAATCTCTGGCCTAGAAAATGGTGTCTCATTTGCAATCAACTGGAACACTGGAAAAATGAATGTTCTTGAAGGTATGATAGGAAAAGATAGGATTCAGTAGGCAGAAAGGGAAAGATTAGGACCTGAGCTACCTGGGTGGGAAAAAACATAGATTTTGGAACAATGCTGGAAGTGTCTCACCACAGCAAACCTCCCCAGACATAAGGTTCCTCTTAAGGATGTAACAGACTCCATCTACTTCCACTCAGATTTCCCACAAGAATTTGACAAAAGACCTAAATATGGCCTTAGGCCACCTCTCATACAATGGAAACAAGCCAATCAGGAATGGACTACTCAGCACCTAGAGTTATCCAGCCAATGAGGGTAGGACCTGAGAAGGAACAAAGGGGAAGGGAAGGCGTGGGCAACCAGAACCTTATAAAACAAGGACCCTTGCCTATTGTCCAGTGGACATTCACTTTTGAACATCCCCTCTCTATAAAGACAGCTTTTCTACTATTCCTTTCTGATCTTATACTCTAATAAACTTTTGCCTGCTGCTCATTTTGTGTCCACCTCTTCATTCTTCAAAGCAGCAAGACAACGGATCAGGTATTGAGATAAAAAATCCTGCAACAAAGGTTTGTCGAATCCTTGACACCAACTCAAATACCCCCATATTTACCCTCAAAAGAGGGCCTCCATATGGGCCCCTCCCAGGATTGAGGGACTCTTGAGAGATTCTCTAGTCAACTGCTATCACTTATCCCTTAAACAACCAAGGGGAAACTAAAATGAAAATGAATGGGCTATGATGAGGGACCATAAGGTAAGCTGAGGACCAAGCACAAGCTAGCACAATTCCCACCCTCCACCAAACCGCCCACCAAGTGGGATATGTATGATATTCCTTAGGCACTTCTGGCTCCCCAGGAACAAAGGAAAGGACAGAAAACAAATGGTTAAACTGATAAGAATCTCCATCAGTTTACAAATATCTTAGTACAATTACAAAAAAAGGGGCAATCTTATCAATAGCCTAAAGTCCAGGAACTTCCTACTGTCTTAATGTTAATGCTTTGCTATAGGGAAAAACAACCTTAGCTTCACAATAGCTAAGCCTCCAGTAATCTGAGTCTTCTTTAGCATATGGAAATCCATTTAAGAAACTTCCTCTTGACCCTACCTCCCCCAACTCCATAGTATGTAACCAGTCACTCTTCACAACCCCAAAGCAGTTCTTTCTGCCCACGGGTCCTGTCCCTGTGCTTTAATAAAATCACCTTTTTGCACCAAACACATCTTCAAGAATTCTTTCTTGGCTGTCAGCTCCAAACCTTACCATTACCCCAAAACCTCATCAGGCTACACTTTCCATGTTAAACTTACTCACTCAGGAGCTCACAGAAAGAATTCTGGGGAAACTGGAAGAAGTTGGTGAAGGGTGAGAATTATTAGCAGAATCAGCTTCCTTGGAACTCTATAGTGCCAGTCAGAGAGGAAGGTAAATTTCACACAGTTTCTTCCTTTCCAAATCCAGACCCATTGGTTATTGATCCTTTTGATGAGGAAGCATGAGGCAAGCTGAGGGCAAGTACAGGCTAAAAATACAAGCTAACAACCCCTCCCGCTCAAGGTGGGATATGTGTGATACTCCTTGGACACTCTTGGCTACCCAAGAACAAAGGAAAGGGCTTTAAGTTTTTGGCATGGTAATGTGGGAAATAAAGGCAAATGAAAAATTAAATTCCTTTACTGCCTACAGCTCATTGACATGTCTTTAAAACCAGCAGAGTGACCTCCCTTTAAGAGCTCAGCTGCCCCAATGATGACACTTTGCTAGGGGTAAAAGGGAATCTTAGCTTGACATATCTCAACCTTGAGGATCTTATAAGTCTACTTTAACATGTAAAAATTCCTTGGAAACTTGCTTTTATCTCAACTCACCTGAGATATATGCTGACAGTCATACTCCAAGTTTATGGCCCCCTGATATACATCTAAAGGGTTTCATGACTGAGGTTTTACTAAATGGTAATAAATGGTGTTTCCCTAGCAACAGCTAGCTCCTCAAGGTTCTGGAAACCTTGCTTCCAAACTTCCTTAGAGACTTACTCTATCCTTAAACCCCTCCCAGCCTGAGGGTGTAACATCAGTTACCCATCACAACCCCAGTGCAGCTCTGCTGCCCATGGGTCCTGTCCCTGTGCTTTAATAAATCACCTTTTTGCACCAAAGATGTCTTCAAGAATTCTTTCTTGGCCATCGGCTCTGGACTACCCCTCACCATCACCCTAAAACTTCATCATTTTCTCTCCCAGGAACAACTATTGCCTTCTTGTTTGTCTTGCTTTGTGATCTGAGAATTTGACTTGGCAACTATCAGTTTGTGGGCCTCCAAAATATGGTCAGACGGAAATGTGTGTTGCACTCCAGTTTGCAGCAGGGGTCTTACTTATTGTAGCCAGCTTTCAACAGAGTTATCTAAGTCTTACTTTTGGGGGGGGGGCTATCTTTAGGAGTGGCTGTGGAACTTGCATAGTATCTTTTGCATCCTCTTTGAGGGTACCTCTTGGGTCCATGATGTTGTTCGATACTTCCAGGAATATTTACTGTTTTTCCAGCTGAAACCCAACAAGATATTTGAAAGGATTTTTTTAAGTCTGTCTATGGTCAGAAGTTGGACAATTGAGAGCTAATATTCAAATCCCGATAAGAATGTCTTCAAAGGACTTTTCTCCTAAGCTAAATAAAACTATGTTGGGTGGGGGGGCATTCCAAGACAAACAGCTCTAAATCCAGGACATAAGAAACTTCTGGTTTGTATCTTAAAGATCTCTCTGATATAAAGTAGCAAATTGAACATAATGTAATTGACTGGGTTGATCAGTGCCTTGACATATTCAAGTTGCAACCCAATCCTTTGAGGAATTAAAAACAGCCGTACTGGGGCGCCTGGGTGGCTCAGTTGGTTAAACGGCCGACTTCAGCTCAGGTCACGATCTCGCCGTCCGTGAGTTCGAGCCCCTCATCGGGCTCTGGGCTGATGGCTCAGAGCCTGGAGCCTGCTTCCAATTCTGTGTCTCCCTCTCTCTCTCTGCCCCTCCCCCGTTCATGCTCTGTCTCTCTCTGTCTCAAAAATAAATAAACGTTAAAAAAAAAAAACAAAAAAAAAACAAAAACAACAACAACAACAAAAAAACAGCCGTACTATCAATTGAGGGCAACTTGTACAAATGGTCTTACACGCGTCGGGCTCTGTGCTGACAACTCAGAGCCTGGAGCCTGTTTCAGATTTTGTGTCTCCCTCTCTCTGACCCTCCCCTGTTCATGCTCTGTCTCTCTCTGTCTCAAAAATAAATAAACGTTAAAAAAAAAATTAAAAAAAAAATGAAATGCAAAATTCAGAGAGATAATTCTTATCAGAAGAGAAAAACAAACAAAAAGGAAAGTCTATTTGGAAATAGAAAAATCATAAAAGTCTTCTCCACAGATATCAGTAAAAAGTTTCAGCCATCTGAGCAGATAACTTATTCCATCTTCTAGAAACACTATTTGGACCTAATTGCTCTTTTATAAACTCATGAGTTTTGCATTATTATACCTGTCTCATGGCTAAAATTAAAAAAAAAAAGCTATTAAGATTTCTGTTTGCATATGTTTATATGTTTATGTATGTCTATGTACCTATGTTGCAGATGAATCAATTTTTTTTTACCTCCTGATAGCATTGCCAAAATTAATTTGTAAAGAGCTCTACTTAATGGGCTTACAGAAAATTAAGTGTTTATATAAATCAAGTATATTCTTGAAAATATAGAAAGTAACCCTAATATTTTTTAAGTTCACATTATTGAGGATGATCTTCAGGGGGGAAAACAACCCTGCTATAATTAAAATTGGTTTAATTATAATAGGAATGTCTTTTGAGTTATCAGCATTAAATATAAGGGGACACACAACTTTTATTTCACCTTGATTTACAAAAAAGTCAAATAATCTGTTAGCAAGAAAGATAACGTGATGGTTAGCTATTTAATGTCTCATGAAATTTTCACAAATAATCTAAACATAATTGTTAAGAAGTAAATTAAATATACATAAGATAAAAGTTTATAAATGAATTTTAAACCATAATTATGTTTTATGGCATGTCTACTTAAAAATCATTCCCAAAATCTTTTTAGTAACTTAAAACCTTAAAATTACACTGAGATAAGTTAAACGATGATATGCACTGAATATCTAGATCAATTCCCAATAAGATAAAATGCTGAAACATTAAATTACTGAACATAGGTTTATACACTTTTGGCCTTCTTTTACAGAGGAACTAAAAAGACTTGGGCCTATTAGTAAATAAACATTTTTTGTGCCACTCTGAAAAATTTACTATGAAGAATATACTTCTAGAAATCATAAAGTATCTTTATAAATTTGCCAACCCATAGAATGCTAGTGTTATAGCTAGTCCACAATTACTTCTTACTTTTTATTAGGAATTAAGGATCTTAAATGTTAAGAATTCTAATTAGAATATGTCATTAAAACCACTAGAAATATTAAGGGAAACATCTCTATGCGAGGAAAGTAGGATGTGTATTTGCTAAGCAAAGGTGTGAGGTATGCAGGTTGTTTTGTAAAGGGGGAAAAAAATTTTTTGGTCCTAAAGTATAACTACTAATTGATTGTTTCAGAAAAAGAAAGAAAGAAAAAAAAAGGGACAAAACATGAATGAACATAAAAAGTTGAGGTCTGTAGAAAAGGAATCTTGGGAAAGCAATTTTATGTGTAGTCAACCTGGCTTAGGTTGGAATGGATTTATTTAAATTAAAAAAATAAGTTTTAATACCAAAAGTATGCAGGTGAAAAATTATTTACCAAATTTGTTTCTCTATCCTCTAATATGATTTAACAGTTACAAATTACAGTCAGAGTTGCTTTACTCAGTATTTGTTTTCTTTGCTAGAATTTAATCGGGTCGTAGCCATTAACTAACTCTAGATGACTGAAATTCCTGACTGGAATGCCGTTATCACAATACTCTTTGATATTCTTCACACATATTATTAATAATGAAGTGGAGTCTCTTGTCTTGTCCTTGCATATTTCAGTTAGTATATCTTTAAGAATGCATCATAGTGTTTGAAACCTGACCAGTGTTGCCCCTCTACATTTTTTTTTTCAATGAAGAAATCAAGGCAGTTGTAATTGTCCAGTATAAACTAGATACTTAGTCTATTGTGAGGTATGCTATAGGAACCCTTCAATTTTCAGTTTTAGCAATAAAACAGAAGCTCAGACCGAACTGACATAAGAGTCCCTAAGAAATGAACCCTAATCCATATTAGATGCTGGAATGTGAGGGCTAATTTGTATTCTAGGAATGTGCAATCACATATTTAAAAAAACATTTATTGGTATAAGAGAAATAAGATAAAACTCTTATACCTTGTCTATTGTTACCAGTAGTTTGTCAAATACACTCTGATTTTTAAAATCTGAGTAATCCAAGTGAACATTCAACTTTGTTGAGAAAAAATACTGGAAAGGACAATTATCATGTAATTTCTGTACATACATGATCAAACAGATTTTGCGTAGTATTACATTGTCAGGGCTTTCTATGTGGTCACATTATTCATACTAGAAGGCAATTAGTATTTTTAGCAAATGTTAAAAAAGTAATATGAGCCTCAAATCATTCTGTATCAACCTCATATATTGGATTCAAGACAATTTCATACGTAACTTCAAACAACATGATATAAAATCATACCGTGATGTTTAAATTTGACTGTAGTTTCCCTTAGTAAGCTTTATCTTTTTTAATAAATAAACATGTAAATTTTATTCATAGGTATAATTTAAAATGTCTGCTATTACTATCTAAACTGATTTTAAAAATCCTTTGGAAGTAGAGTTAACAGCTTAAAATGTTACTAAAACCTAAAGAATATAATTTTAGGCCATCAGTATTTAGCTTAAGTATGGGTGAGGTTTTAAATTAACTATATTCATATTTTCTGTGAAACATAACATATATACAATCTTGACAAAGTTTGCTTCCATAATTACATTTAATCCTTTTGGAACTGATAGCACAAACTTAGCATGCTTAAGATTATAAGAGAAAATTTAGTTCTTTGATAGTGTAGGTAGAAATAAAGCCTATAGGTAAATCTGTATTATCTGTTTCTGGAAAGACTACAAAATTCCCATTAGCTTTTCTCTCCAAATAAAAGAAAAATCAAGGCATCTTCTAAACACTACTATAATTTCAGGCAAACTATTATATTTTTAGCTTTTTAAAAAAAAAGTTTAAAAAATGTTGCCCTAATAGTTTATTAAGAAATATGTTACAAACCTTTTCAAGCCTTGGTTACTTTGAAGACTCTGAAAAGGTGATGGGTTTCAGATGAGCATTTCTTCTTTTCTGTGGGAGCAGAGGTTGGTCTTGCCTATTCATTAGAGACTGCTTGGTCCTTGGTCACTTTGAGGCAACTGTGGCCTCAGACTTGCATCTGTCCTCTTACTCCACTCAACTATATTTGGTAACTGAACTCATGTTTCAGCAGACTGCCACGATCAGGAATTCCAGCCGCGGACTGGGAAGCAACCCTGGGTCTGAGGGCTGGGTTCTTAGAAATTAAAGGCACTTAGTGTAGAGAGAACTGTATTTATAGATCTAATAAACATAGGATTTACACATATCCTTCTACACCCTGACCTTGTGGCTGGAAATCACCACCTGCCCTTTTAACATATTCTTAATCAATTAGAAGTACAGTATGTGATTCTAAGTAGAAAAAGTGATACTCATAAGAAATGCTCTTCTTATAATCATCTGCTCTGTGCATTCAACGTTTAGTCATCTGGAAGATTGTCTTGAAATAGTAAATCAAATTAACTATTTAAAAAATTAGCCACCTGTCAAATTGAGTGGAGAGTCCCACTGTTCTCTTACTTCTAGTTGTTAATTAAAAGTTATTATGGGACTATCATGTGTATTAAAGGCACAGTCCATAGTAGGTTAAGTAGGCATAAAGATACAGGGACTGAATCTTATAAACACTGTTACACTGAGTTCGTAGCTCAATGCCTAACACATTAGGAGCATCCAATAAATATTTGTTGAAGAAAAAATAAAAGTTAAATGAATATTTTTCAGGACAATCATGAGCCCTCTCACACTTGTAAAAGAAAATCTTCACAGCCATTTTATTACTTATTCGATAGCATCTCATCGTAACGTATTCTAATATTTTGAACTTCCAACTAACAAATAGAGCTAACAAGAACAGAAAGTGTTTATGTGGCAAGGTCAGGTAGCAGAGCTGAATCTAAGGGGAAAGTAATCACAAAACCTTCCAGTTAAGTTCAGTTGGAAATGAAGCGCTGCATCTTCTTTGTCTAAATAAGACCATCAGAGTAGGTCCACTTTCTTATCTCAAGTTTTTTCTGATGGTGGAAAACTTAGGAAGTTCTGCTCTTGTGCTTTTTCTTCACAGGCAAAACTGCCTCTTTATAAATGGTTCTTGAAACTGGATACTTTTGTGGGCTGTATCGGCCATTATACTTGTTAATAAGTGTTTTTAAAATTTATATTTATGGGGAAAGACCCTCGGACTGACGAAATACATGCACTTGTCTTCTTTTTACTAAAACCCTGTAAGATAGTAGGAAAAATCTAAAAGGACCTTCTCCAGGTAGAGAAGACAGTAGAAGATGCCAGAAATGGACAAAATTGTTGGAAAATGGTTAACATAAAAATGAGTGGTCTAATATCATTGGAAAACTTAAGTGTTTGCAGAAGGATATGCCTATGAGAAGCAGTGATCAGCCCCACAAAGTCCCGGAAAGGCTCAGGAATTGTGGGCACTAGGTCCCTCCTTGGAAATAATTTTCATTGGCAATTTTGGATATTTCTGGAAGTGAGATAGGATCTGACAACAAGTATTGGTTTGAAGAATCCCTGAGGAAGAGTTAGATGCTACTATCCCATATCCACTTCAGGAAGCCAGGAGACTACCCTTTCCTACACCTGGAGAAGATGTGAGGTATATTCTCTGGAAAATTTAAAACAGACAATCTCCAGCCTCAGGAACACAAAACACAGATGAAAAGGATGAGGCACTGGCAGAAATTTCTGGGAGGTTGGGTTAGAGAAGGGACAGAGGCTCCAACTGTATTAAGCGGTATTATTTCTAAAAAGATAGCAATGATAGGAAAATATGAAAAAGTGGTAAGATTTGATACATCTTGGTGTGGGTGTTAGTTACGTTAATATCTGTACTCTTTGTGTTTAAAAATGTCATAATGAAAAATTAAACAAAAATCTCTATTGTGTCCTAACGTAAACTGAATATGGAAGGGATTATAAGAATCAAAATGCTGTAACCTCTCCATGATATTACCTTAATTGTGGACAGAATTGCTGAGATTAACGAGGCAACTTGTTAAAAATGACATGTAAAACAAATATATTAATGCTATTAAGATAAATGGATGCTAGACATATAACTCACCATTCATCTCAATGTTTTAAAAAATTTTTATTGTTGTATTAATAGTAAACCGTGCAGGAGTCACCAAGTATATTACTTCTCTAGACCAAAATGTATCTAGAAATAACTTTTGTATATCCCAGTTTAATTTTACAATCCCACCTAAAGTGTATGTTGAGGACATGCACACTTGTGCTAATATTTTTCTCTTATTTAAAGACTGCATATTTTAAAAATGCTGAGAGTTGATTTTAAAAGTTCTCATCACAAGAAAAAAAATTGTAACTATGTGTGGTGATGAATGTTAACTAGATGTATCATGGTCATTTCACAATATATTCATATATCAAATTAGTATGTCATACCCCTAAAACTAATAGAATGTTATATGTCAATTATGTCTCAATAAAAAATACCAGAAAGATAAACATTCTTGAAGTTCCTAAAAAGAGAAGAGATGGGCATGCAGTGCAATAAATATTCACTGCACAGAATAACAAAAATAGAGAGTTATGAATAAATTAATGACTCATTCTTTTTTTGTTGTTGTAGAATCATTCACAAATAAAAAAAATGTAAGTTTCCCCTTCCTTTTTCCAGGAAGGATAGCCAAATTTTGTTATATTTAGTGTTCCTTTGTCATAAGAAACTTTTTATAGAAATAAAAGGTTTAAAGTGTAAAATCTCTCAAAGTGATATTGATTTGCATGTATTATTAAAACAAACCTGTTGAATTATCTATAGGGAAATGAGGGCTAGTGTTCTTAGGAAAAGATGCTGGTTTCAAGCCTGGGAGAGAGTTGGGTTCTCAGAACCTAGAAGGACAGAGGGGTGGTGGGTTCTGTAGTCAACAGTGATGGTCATGCAGGGGAGGACAAGCACCCATTCCTTGAGGGGCTGATTGAAGACACCTGGGACTGAGATTAAGCATCATGGTTTTTGGGGCTGCATTGAAAGAGGTAGATGTCTCTACTTTCTAATGGTCATAGGGGCTAGAACAATAAATCTCACAATGAATCTCAATGGTGAGCATGTTGGTCTACTGACCAGAAGGGGTCTTTCCCACATGTGCCTGGATTGCCTGGTTCCTATACCCTGCTACAGCACCACTGTAACACCAGAGAAGTGATGAAGTCATAAGAAGGAGAAAATCAAAAAAGGTAGCTTGTGGTCCTGAGATAGGCCTCCAAGCTAGATAGGATTCTATTTAAAAAGATACAGAAATGTGACTCTTCTGGTATATTGTGAGGAGTGTAGCAAATCATGCTTGTTTTAAAAATATTATAAGAATCTGAAAATCAAACCTTCTTTTCCCTGGCAAAGTCTCTTAATTTATTATAACAAGGTTTCATTAATACCAGAGATGAGATTAGTACATAAACAGTAATACGGTTTCTCTTGTACTTTTATTATTTACCCCCAGAGGCCATTTCTATGTGTACCAAGGTTGGGAAGTGGGGTCAGTGGCCCCTTCAGTGTGTCTCAGTTCAGCTTTCAAATGATTACTTTTTTTTCTCATCAAAATTCCTGCTGTTTTGATTTGAAGTGCATCTTCCATCCATGTTTTTTTTTTCAGTTAAGACTTTGGATCTAGTTGGGGTCTTGATTCTCTTTACTTCGAGTGCTTCCATCATCCAGAGCGAGGTCAGCATCTATTTGTTTATTTACTCCACACGTAGCATATTGGTCCTTTGACCTGCTTATTTCTCATGATCTTCATCTCCATTCTTCTTCTTATAGATGTTATAAATGGACCTGCTCCATTCTAACTAACTCATTCCAACTAATACATGATTCTCTCAAATCATGTATTAGTTCTCTACTGTTTCATAACAAGTTATTGAAAAAATTAGTGTCTTAAGGCAATGCATATTTATCATTTCACACGGTTTCTGTGTGTCAGGAACCAGTAGGGTCTTAGCTATGTGATTCTGGATCGGGGTATCAAGAGATTGCAATCAAGATGTTGCCCATGGCTACTTTTGTCTGAAAGCATGACTTGGCCTAGAGATCTATTTCCAGGGTGGCTCACTCGTGTGCCTAGAAAGTTAAAGCTGTGTTGGAAGGAGCCTTGTGGACTTCTCCATATCATCGCTTGAGTTTCCTTAAGAAACTGGATGGCAGCTGGATTCCTCTAGAGTTCATGATTCAAGAAAGAGGAAACTGTAAGTCACAATACATTGTCTTTTATGACCTAGACTTGGAGGTCATGTTCTATCTTTTCTGCAATATCCCTTGGTTACACAAGTCAGCACTATTCAAAGTGGGAGGGACTTCACAGGGGTATACCAATTGGTGAGATCATTGGTGGTCATCTTGCAGGCTCTCTAACACACCTTTAGTCCATTGGCTACACTTGCATGCTCCATTTTCAAAACCGTAAACTTTCATCCTCCAGACCTCTCACTCAGTGACTACACTGACTTTTCTTCTGTACTGAGACTTCCAAGCTATAAACCACTCTATTTTCATGTTATCGATCAGTCTGCCTTACAGTTTCTGATTAATTAAGGACATAGTATATTTTAGTGCACTGGTTTACAAATGTCCTTTTAGAAGATGCAGACCCTCGTTGTTCAGACAAACAATACTTCTTTGATGAAAGGGGTATGAAAAGCAGTGTGCAGACTTGCCTCCCTCGTCTCCCCTGGTGGCCCAGGAAGCTCTGAAAATCCTCTGGCTCTCAAGGAACTGAACTATTTACCTCCACTTCTGAACATTTTACTCCCCTCATTCCTGGCACTCTCTACCAGCAAATGAGGATTGTGGAACAACAAATAAAATAGTAACTGAGAAATCTGATCAAGAAACAAACTAAAAATTGAGGCACAAAATGCTCAGTTTAACACAGAATTGTCCTAATGAGCTGCTTATTGGTCTATCTGGTGATCCTGGTGTGTTTTAAACCACGGTGTCTTCCTTCTACTTCTTTCTCTTACTTTGTTTTTATTTTTTATTTTTTAAGTTTATTTTTGAGACAGCGAGAGACAGAGCATGAATGGGGGAGGGTCAGAGAGAGGGAGACACAGAATCCGAAACAGGCTCCAGGCTCTGAGCTGTCAGCACAGAGCCCCACGCGGGGCTCGAACTCACGGACCGCGAGATCATGACCTGAGCGGAAGTCGGCCGCTTAACCTACTGAGCCACCCAGGCGTCCCTTTTCTCTTACTTTGTATCTGGCTTGGACACATGCCACAGAATCAGCGATGCCCCCAAAGACTTGTTTGATTAAATGTTATTTCCATCTCTTACATATTTCCATTATCTTACATCCAACTACCATGATGTAAGGAAACTCAAACAATGATTTGGAAACAGTAAACTTCAGATTTGTGTCTCATGAGTTTTATTTTATAAGCTGTAGTTAAATCTGCTGCACATGTGTAGCCCAAGCCTACGGGTGGTCTTTTGATCACAGACTTTCTGCTAATCAAGATATTTGCAAATTTGTGTATGTGCACAAAAATGAATAGAGAAAAATAATTTCATAACAGTAAAAAAAGTAGAGTTCATGTATGAGAATAGATTTAATAATCCATGTTTTCATATGAGTATTTGGGCACTATTATAAATCTTAATCTGAAATAATCTCATTTTCAACTTGGGTTATAGGGCCCAAGTATAAAAGTTTTTCTTCTGGGATTAAAAGCCAGTATCACTAATTTTAAAAGCACCTTTGTTGAATTTAAGCAAACTAACTTTAACATTTCTTTATAAAGACAATAACATAGATGTCAAAATGAATAAAGAGAGAAAAGTACAGATTGGTGTTTTGAATATAATATAAAATCTGGAAAACTCATTAGTAAAAAGAAGTCAGTAGTATATTAAAAGAATATAGCATGGCCAGTTGGGTTTTATATTAACATCTGAAGATCTAACATTAATTCCCACATTAATAAGTCAAAAGAGAAAAGCGATATGGCTATCTCCATAGATTATTAATGAGTCTTTGCACAAAATTTAACATCCACCCTAGATGCAGAAAACAAAAACAAACCTTTATGATCCCATAAAGAAAAGAATAGGAAGAACTGATTTTGTAACAACTCTTTATAAAAATAATCTGTAAGTGTCATATATTTCAATTAAAGCAACTTTTTTTTTTTTTCTGGTGGAACTAGAAAAACAGATATAGGGTTTATCTAGAGGAATTAGCATGGCAAAATACCCAGGACAATTGTCAGAAAAGAAATAGTATTAGAGGAGGAGCCTTTCAAGAGTGCTGGAGTACTAACAAATTCCTTATGGATAAGCAATAAGGAATGGGAAAATGGGAAGTGGAATGACAGATCTTATTCTTGTATAGGAAGAACATTATGTTGAAATGGGAGCATATATTAAATAACTACATGTATTTTGGTCTATTTCCTGGCCTTGTTCAATTTCACAGATGCCTCTGATAGTTTAAGGAAACTGGATTCCTATTTCATTTCATTGAGCAAAATAAAAGTTGTTTAAGCTCACACAAATTGGAAAAAAAAAAAGAATGTAGAATGAATAAGTGTGCAGTTATGAGACTCTAATAAAGATAGAATTAGGATAAAACCAGTATACATAACTGTGCATAGTATCATCATACATATCTATGTGTAATTCTATCTATATATCTATATCTACATCTACATCTATATCTATATCATCTATGTCTTTAATTTCTCTTATTTTTCTGGCATATGAAGGAAAGGACTTTACTCTAATGTGCATGTATTGCTACTTTTAAAAATGGCATCAGAGTGGGGCTCCTGAGTGGCTCAGTTAGTTAAGTGTCCAATTCTTTTTTTTTTTTTAAAGTTTATTCATCCATCTTGAGAACGATTGAGAGCATGAGCAGGGGGAGAGTAGAGAGAGAGAGAGAGAGAGAGAGGGAGAGAGAGAATCCCATGCAGGCTCTGCACAGTATGGAGCTCCATGTGGGACTGGAACCCATGAACTGTGAGATCATGACCTGAGCCGAAATCAAGAGTCAGATGCTCAACCAACTGGGCCACCCAAGTGTTCCTAAGCGTCAAACTCTTTTTTTTTTTAAATTTTTAATGTTTATTTATTTTTGAGAGAGAGACAGAGACAGAGTGTGAGTGGGGGGAGGGACAGAGAGCAAGGGAAACACGGAATTAGAAGCAGGCTCTGGGCCCCGAGCTATCAGCACAGAGCCTGATAGGGGCTCAAAGTCACAATCCTTTGAGATCATGACCTGAGCTGAAGTCAGGCGCTTAACCAACCGTGCTATCCAGGGGCCCCCTAAGTGTCCAACTTTTGATTTCAGCTCAGGTCATGATCTTGTGGTTCCTGAGTTCGAGCCCCGCATCAGGTTCTGTGCTGACAGTGCAGAGTCTGCTTTGGATTCTCTTTTTCTCTCTTTCTCTCTCCCTTTCTCTCTGCCCCCCCCCCCCCCACCCCCCGCTCTAGCTCTCTCTTTCTCTCAAAATAAATAAATAAACTTTAAAAAATGGCCTCAGAGGGAAAAATTGGCATCAGAGTTTATCTTGACCATTACTCCTTGTACTCATTATATTTTTCCTTATTAATAATAATAATTTTTAAAATGTACTTTCTAATATAATATAAGAAGAAGTGATATAGAAACATATCCCAAATATACTATTAAATGAGATAAGCACATTGTATGTTAGTTATTGTATCTGGAAGATAAAATTAAAAGAAACTTCCAATTAATCTTTTTTTTTCCTTTTTGTATTTCAAATTTGTATGTGCTTGATATACTCACCATTAAAAAAATTTAAGACAAAAAAGTTAACCACATAATGAGCTTACAGTCATTTTAATCTTTTAAAATCCTTTTTTTTACTGATGAATCTACTACAGAGTAAAAAATTTTTAAAGTCCTTTGTGTTGTAAATAGAGCATAATTAATCAAAGAAATTTTGATTCCAGTATGTTTTAATTCAGACAATTAAAAATAAATTTCATTGACTTTAAATATCTTAAATAAGGTTTCTTCTAACCTTGGTCCGCTTTTGCCTGCTGATTGGCAAATCATCAGATCCATTTATAAAAGGACCGTATTCTGCACATATGAACATTCAACTTCACCTGGCTAACTTTAAATGTCATAGCCTTTAGATGGTAGCCTACACTTGTGGTGAGCACAGCATCATGTATAAACTTGTGGAATCACTGTCTTACACACCTGAAACTAATGTAACATTGAGTTTTAACTGCAATTTTTAAAAAAGTCATAGCCTTTGGCCCAGTCTGTCCTAGATCTGCTTTGAGAACATAATCTTAACTATAGGAAAGGCTTTATGTAAAAACACTCCAGTTTCACGCTGCTTATAATAGCGAAAAACTGAAGCAACTTAAATGCAATTTATGGAACAGCTTAGTAAACTCATGGAATTCTCAAGTGGCCATAAAAACTGATTTTTCTAAAGTGTTTATATCAACTAAAAAATGCTCATATTACGCTAAGGGAAAAAGAAAGAAAACCAATAGTTTTTATAGTTTGACCATAACTTAAACTTAAGAACCTTTGCATGGCTGAAAATTTTAATGATTCGAATTGAGTTGGGTTGATATTTAACAAAAAAATGAAGTCTTCACCAAATTGTATGAAGTCATTTGATTTTTTTTTTTTTTCTCCATTTGGAGGGAAAGACAAAGCCACCAAAATAATTGACTATTTAAAACTGGCTTTGAGACTCATTTGATCTAAATAAAAACTGACAGCCTTCCATTTGTTTCTCTTAAAGTTTGCATTTTAAATGCCTCATGGAAATATTTAGTGAGGGAATATTAAACTTGAAAGTGCTCACTGCCAGACAACTAGGGACAGCTGTAGAACAATTTCAGAAGCTGCTTACCAAAGAAAGTCTAATGTGGAAGGGTGTGGCTGTTATTCCCTGGGAAAACAGAAAGGAAGGAAGAATATGACAAAGGAGGAAATCAGCTGTTAGACCAAAGGAGGATTTAAACACTGAAAAAATGCCAACCGTTGAAGACAGTTGCTCTGTCACACAAAATCCTGAGGTCTGTCCATCCTCTACTTCTGTTGGCCTAGCAATTTGCTTAGCTATTGCTATTTTGGGAAGGAATTTCCACAGAGCTGGCATGCCTTCAGCCCCTGAGGTTTCCTCTGATTGACTGATCAACAGGTGTTGAAAAAGCCTGTGGCAGAAATATCACAGACCCAGTGTGCTCATCTGACTTCTGTAACTGTGACTGTAGTTTTGCTTGAGTGTATCATTGCTTTACCAAGGAGCCTCTCTGTAAGAGAAAACCTAAGCAAATCATTTATGACATTTTTAGCTAATTGCTTTTCTATAGATACAGCATATGCATTTGTTAATTCTGTATGTATTTCTAATTTAGAAATTAAATATTGTGCTGATGATTATACAACTAAAACCTAAATATGATACAGAATGAACTTTTCGAAGAAATGCTGTCGACATTATAATCCTAAAAAATATTAAACTATCTTGACTTAATTTCGTCTTGCAAGCAAATTGTCAGAAAAGCTATGAGAACAACGGTCATATTGGTAGCAGGGGGAAAAAAACCAACAAAAAAAGAAAATAAAAGCATATATAAAGTACTAGGTTCTCAAACACTTAAGGAATATAATTGGTTACACCATTTTTATGCTAAACTTCATTTGATTTTTTTCTTTAAATTTTATCCAAAGCAAAAGAAACATGTATACATGAATCATTCCAAGTTTCAATAAAAATAAGAAAATTTAAATAAGGCCCAAAATTTCAATGTATTCACCATGCCATGACTTTCTATTGTATTCAGAGTAAAAGTCAAGCTCTTTATTTAGATCTCTGGGGTCATACATAATCTGCCTCCTCACTTCATCTTTGTGACTTTATTTTCTCCTACTCACCCTGATCTTTTAGCTTCAGCCACACAGACCCTTCTGCTGTTCCTTGAACCCATGGGGCTCATTCTACCTTAGAGTTTTGCTGTCTCTCAGTCAGGCATGGTGTTTCCCAGATAACAGAATGGTGGGACCCCTTCCTTCCTTCAGATCTTCAGTCAGTCACCTTCTTTGCAGGACTTTCCCTGTCTATTCTAAAATTTAACCTTTCTCCATCAGTATTTTATATCCCTTCTTCCTTCTTTTATAGCTTATCTTTAACAAAATGTTCTTTTTACTTCTCTTATTATTGTTTATACTGTCCACTAGAACGTAAACTGTGAAGGAAGAGATTTTATATTTTGTTTACTATTTCATTGTCAGTGTGTAAAAAGCGCCTGGGACATACTAGATCCTTCATAAATGCATGTTTAGTGAATGCCTAAAAAGGAATAACTAGAAAGTTATGATGTTTGAACGCAGTCGGTTGGTACCACTGCTCATAACTCAGGCAAGAACATGGTATCTAGTGCTCCATTCAGCTTTCCCAGTATTTACTGAAGATAATAATATCTGTACCCTATTGCTTTGTACTTGACTTCTTTATAAAAAAACGAGTTCATTTAATTCTTTAACAACACTTTGAGTTAGGTCTTATTATCCCCATTTTACAGATGGGAAATTGAGGCTTGTTAACTATAATTCACCATGTTGAAGCTAATATGTGGTGGAATTGGTATTGGATCATGTGAATCAAAATACTCGTTTGTCACCATAAAGCTGTGGAGTTTGGGAGGTCTAAAAAGCGATGAAATGTGAATAGGCAGAGCTAATCTGAAAGCAATGAAGTCGTGTTAATGGATTTTATAATTTTTTTTTTTTTCTCAACGTTTTTTATTTATTTTTGGGACAGAGAGAGACAGAGCATGAACGGGGGAGGGGCAGAGAGAGAGGGAGACACAGAATCGGAAACAGGCTCCAGGCTCCGAGCCATCAGCCCAGAGCCTGACGCGGGGCTCGAGCTCACGGACCACGAGATCGTGACCTGGCTGAAGTCGGACGCTTAACCGACTGCGCCACCCAGGCGCCCCAATTAATGGATTTTAAATCGGGGAACGACAATTAGGTTTACCTGCTAGAGAAATTACCCTGGCAGTAGAGTAGAAAATGAAATGGAGAGAATAGTCTGGAGTCAGGAAGTGAACAGATTGTTGCAATAAGCCGGATGACAAAGCATGAAGCTCACTAGTCAGTGGAAGATGTAATAGAAAAGAGAATATACAGAGGCGCCTGGGTGGGTAGCTCTGTCGGTTAAGCAGCCAACTTCAGCTCAGGTCATGATCTCATGGTTCATGAGTTTGGAGCCCGCGTCAGGCTCTGTGCTGACAGGTCAGAGCCTGGAGCCTGCTTTGGATTCTGTGTCTCCCTCTCTCTCTGCCCCTCCCTCCCTCTCTCTCTCTCTCTCTCTCTCTCAAAAATAAACAAAAAAATTTAAAAAAGGAAAAAAGAATATACAATTTAGATATGTCATGAGCTAGAATTCACTGAGTGTTGAGGAAAGTGAGGCTTCCAGGTTTCTTACTTAACTAGTAAGAAATATATAATGGTGACATTAATCCTGATTAGGAATATAAGAAGAAATATAGATTTGGAAGAGGATAGTGTAGCTGAAATCAAGAGATACTGGCATAAAATCTTGAATATTGCCAAGATGCTAGTAAGTCAGTACTAAACAGTGTTGTTTGGATTTGGCAACCAATAGATCATCAGTGGTACAATTTGGCTGATGAGCTGTAGGGAAGATTTTGGTCTAAAGGTAGACCAGATTAATCACATTTGGGTATCTGAAAGGGACAAAGTTGAGATGGTGAATGTATACTCCTATGAAATATCATGACGGAAAGGAAGAGATGAAATAGGGCACGGGGTCATTCTTATCATTGTTGCAAGCATGAAAGTGATTTGATTATTTTAATGGAATGGATGATAAATGCCAGTTATACTGAATTCCTGTTTCTGCT
Source organism: Panthera pardus (assembly GCF_024362965.1). Classification (NCBI taxonomy): domain Eukaryota; kingdom Metazoa; phylum Chordata; class Mammalia; order Carnivora; family Felidae; genus Panthera; species Panthera pardus. The sequence goes on from NW_026526688.1 coordinate 60,098,978, forward strand.
GTAACAAATCACCACAAACTCATTGGCTTAAAACACATAAATTTGTTCTCTTATAATTTTGTAAGTCAAAAGCCTAAAATGAAGGTCTTAGCAGGGCTGTTACTTCTGAGGGTTTCAAGGGGGAACATGTGTCCTTACCTTTTCCAGCTTCTAGAGGGTTGCCTGTATTTCTTGGCTTGTGACATCCCCCTCTATAAGCCAGCAGTGTCTTCTCTCCCCTCTGACCTCCTCTCTAAGGATTCTGGTTCACCCTCAATAATCCAGGATAATATCTGCATCTCAAAATTCTTAATCACATATTCAAATTCCCTTTTGCCATGTAAGTTAACATATTCACAGGTCTGAGAATTAAGACATGGACATCTCTGGGAGAACAATATTCACCCCACCACACCAGTAGACAGATTAATGATGTGGGACCGATTAATGATATGATTAAAAGATAATGGGGTGAGATTCTTGAGAAAGCTGGAGTCAATCAAATCCAAATCAAAGGGGGGTAGTTGTTTTGTGTATGGCGTACCATATGATCTTCTCAGACTAAGTAAGGATATAGAGGAAAGCATCAGACAGTTGAGAGGATTCTCTTTGAAATAGATATGCATGCTGAGGGGATTTGAAGAGAACAGTAAAATGCTGTAGAGTTTTAAGGACCACTATAAAAAAATAGAGCAGTCATGGTCATAAGCAATAAATTTGAGGTGATAGCTATTAGGCAATTTCTCTCAATGTCCTGGCACAGGAGAAGGATGGTTTGATTGGTCCAGATGATCAAATTGCCCGTAAAGAGGAAAGTCACAGGGTGAAGCAGCTGAGGATGTTAATGAGAGAAAGGTTAATGAGAGAAAGAGCGCCCACCCCGCAGCTCTTCAGGTCACAGGTGAGGAGTGGGGGGTGCCCCGGGGCTCCTGGTGAGCTAGTGGGAGGGTCAAGGTAAAGGGTGTCCTTAGGGATGGGCCTGGAACAGAGATGTCCTGTGGGGGTTCTATATCTTCTTTGTCACTGGAAAGATTCAACGCGGAGGTGGCCCGAGGCTGCTCTGGGGGCTCTGATGGGGCAAGGTGGGGGATCTGGGGGGTGCTCACTAGGCGAGTGAAGGCCCTGGAGGCGTGAGGAGAGGCAGAGGAAAGGGACGCAGGTGAGGAGCACAGGGTCTGGAATCAGAAGGAGAGGGGCGAGCGTTCAGGCTTTTAAGGGGACCTCTTCAAAGAAAGGGTGCTGGGATCTGGGGCCTTGAGGGGAAACTAAGGGAGGTCGGATCTGAGCAAAACCAATATGACCTAGACATCGGTAGCAGCAAGCAGCTTCCTCTTCCTGTCCTCGACATAGATCTTTTTCATTGCGGAAATGAGCTTTTATCCGGTGTTCTCCCTCTCTCTTCTCTTGTGTTTACAAAGTTGCATTTATAAATTCATATTTAATTTCCCAAGGTTTTCCATAATCAAAGAAGGTGACATCAACTACGAAGGGGCCTTGGGAATGGAGCGCCTAACAAACTCTTCTGGAAGAAGCAGGGCAAAGGAGACTACCACAGGCAGAAGCAGTTCCTGTAAAGGCAGAATTAGAGGTTCGAAAGATAACACGGAGGTAACACGGATCTTTACGGTTTTGAGTAGTTTCCCTGAAAGCCATAACAGATCAGTCAGTGAATCTTGGGTTTGCAGTTTGAAGTTTAGTACAGGTGCTGGTAGTTGAGGGTGCTAAAATGATTCCAGGATGAGTTTCAGCTTCCAAGGTCCTTACCTCTCTGCTATATCCAAAGCTTTTGGGAATTGTTTGGGATGTATCCTGCCTGATATTCTACTCAGAAACAGGTTTATGTATATATAGCTTCTCTCATTCTCTCTCTCTCTCTCTCTCACTCTCTCACTCTCTCACTCTCTCATCTATCTATCGTCATCATCTATCCACTTACCCATCCATTTTCTTCCAAATACCATCACGTGGGGGTTAGAGCTTCAAGATATGAATTTGGGAGGATATAAACATTCAGTCTTCAATGTCCTCTTTGGGTGATATTTCTGGACTCCCTGTTGTAAAAAAAAAAAAAAAACAAAAAAAGAAAAAGAAAAAAAGAATGCTAGAAATAGCATACTTACTTCTTTTTCCACCACTCTTTTCTTTTTATGTTTCCTAAATTGGTTAGTAATATTGGTCTCTTTATATTGTCAGTGTTTAAAATATTACATTGCATTCTCTTAAGTTCATTGTTATTTTCCTATAAATTGAGTCTAAAACTTAAAAAAAACAATAAAAATCACTATAACATTCTAACTATATACACATTCATTATGGAGTCAAGTTTTGTAATTAGACCCAAATAGTAGGAAATGTATCCTATGTCATGAAAACTTGCTTATTGTAGACTTTTCAAAGCATGAAAGGATGTTAAAGACATTGGTCATGTGTCAGAGCTTTCAGTGTTCATCATGATGATAAAAGAGCTTACATAAATCAGCTCAAATTATGTCCAGGTACTCTTTAAGCAATTTATGTATTAACATATTTTATCTTGACAATTCTCTAGAACAATATTATTCCAAATTTGCAGATGGGGGGAACTGAAGCAAAGAGAGTAAGCAACTTGCCTCAGTTCACACAACCTATTAGATGGAGAATTAAGAATTCACTTCAATCCAGACATCCTGGTTTCAGAGTTCATGCTCTCATTTGCCTTACTGTACTGCTTCTCATTTCTATTCCTTCATAGCTAAAATGTCTATTTGGAAGATTTTAGATTTTCTCTTTATTTCTGGTGCACTGAAATTTTACCAGGATGTATCTAGTTGTGGGTTTCTTTTTTTCATCAAATGTGCCTTGTTTTACAAGAATTTTTAAAATCTAGGGACTCGTATCTTCTTTTAGCCCTGGGTCAGTCTTCTTAAATTACATTTTGTCATATTATATTTTTGATTACTTTTGTTACTCATTTTGGTATCCCAGTTGTTTCCTCCCGTTAAATGGGTTATGTATTTCAATCTATCCTTCAAATGTCCAAATGTTTCCTTGGTTTCTATTTCTTTGTCTTTTCCTCTGTGTTTTGGGAGATTTCTGTACTCTATATTTTAGTCCCCAACATGGGACTCAATTTTATTGTTCAGCAAACTATTTTATATCTACAATTATACTTTTACTTTTCAAGAACCCTTTCTTCTTCCTGTATTTTTTCTTTTCACTAGCAGTATATTCTGCTTCCTATATTCAATATCTTTTTGTTTCTCTATGAGACTACTAGTTGGAATTTTCTATAGTTCTTTTCTGACCTCTAAATCATCTCTTTTCTTATAAAGTAGGTGTTTTTCAATATGTTTACTTATTTTGCTTCTCTTTATTTTTGGTGTTTATTTTCTGTCTGATCATTATTTTCTGTCTGACGATCCTTTTATATTCATATTATAAATAAATGCAGTGGTTAGTAAAATGACTGACTTGGGTTTCCCTAACCTGTTTCTCCCTTAAATAGGATGAAGGCTAATTATGGACTCTTAAGTGTGTGTTTGGGAATTTTTAGGGAAACTCTCCTGTAGATTGTGTGTTTAGGACCCCAGATCATCACACAGAATTTAAAGATTAGCATAAATATCTGAAAATAATTTTTAACATAAATTTTTATAATGGAAATCTTTGAGCATGACTAGAATAATGATGTGTTCATATATTATACTTACATTAGTATTATCATGAATTTAACAACTACAAATGGACTATACTGGTATTTCAGATACCTTGGGTCACTTTATAGTAGATGTCGTAATATTTTGAAATGGTGAACAACTCTTGGGTTAAGTTCCAAATAAGACAAAGGATAATCTTCTTTGGTGTACACAGGATTGCATAAACTCCATTATATCAAAACTGTGTGAATAAGCTGTATTTATAAGTAATATAAGGTTTAATTCTAGGATTAGAAAATTATGTCTATTTGTAATCTACATGAATGTCCAGTGAGGCAGTCAAAATTTGTACAAGATACAGGGAAATTCTTTACAATAGGAACTATCTGTGATTTGCAAGACATCTAATATTTCTGTACCCTACCATTAAATGCCAGCGTCACTTGGAAAATTTTCTAAAATGTCCCTGTAGGGCATTGCCATGTTTGGGAACTGTAAGGCTATAATTTTATCTCCTCCTGTTTGTCTACCAATCTTATCCCATTTTATTTTCTATGGTCCAGGAATTCCTTTTTATTTCCTGTACAATTATGAATACATAATACTAAACATGAGTACATTTTCTGAAATTTCAGTGAAATCTTGGGAGGAAAGGGAGGCAGAAATTTCCTTCATCCTACAGAAAGTCTTCTGTATCTGTTCTTCCCTCTATCTTCCTTCTCCTCACAGACTGCCCAAACCTCAAATGTGCTCAAGTCTTTTCCATCTTAAAAAGACTGGCATGGATTTTGTACTCTCCTCTGCCTAGATTTCTATTTCTATACTTTAACTTAAGGAACAAACTTGTTGAAAAAGTAGATGAGGTTTAACATTTCTGCCTTTTCTCTTTCACTTTTTCTTCAAAACTTTCCTCTTTTACTGTCAGTTTTGCCCTCCATATAGCCATGCTACAAGGAACAGCCAATGTCATCTTTCAAAAATATAAATCAGATCATGTCACTCCCTCTCTCCATTGTGCCCTGAACTCTGATTATACTTAGAATGAAATTCCTACTCTATGCCCTATCCTGATGAGTCAACCCTGGCCTAACTCTCCAGTCTCAGCTTATGTCACTCTACTTATTTCCCTCTGCGCCAGTCACAGCCGACTTCTGTCATTTCCTAGAGCATAAGTAGCGTTTTCCCTACTGACGTGCTATTTTGAGTTTCTTGCTGAAATGCTCTGTCCGTGGCCCTGGGCATGGCTGTTCCATTTTTTCCTTCCGTTCTCATCTGAAATGTCATTTTCTTGGAGGTATCTTTCCTAATAATCCCATCTAATTCTTTATAACCCTCTTATTTATTTATTTTTTCATGGCACTTAATAGGGTTTTTAAAAATGTAAATTTTGTTTATTTTTTCCTGTTCTCTGACCGCAGGGACTGCTTTTGTCTTTTGTGTCACTGTATTCTTATCCCCAAGCACAGTGCCTGCCATAGCAGTTGCTCACTAAACAGTTGTTGAGTAAGTGCATTCCGTCCCTTCTATTTCACAGAGCATGTATTTGCTTTGGTATAAATACCTTCCTACTTAACTCTTTCATTTCTTCGTGGCATTTGCCACTATCCTTTTGAAAAGTCTTTCCATTCTGTACTTTTCTTGGGCTTCATTTTCTCTTTTCTGTTTAATCTCAATGACTCATCTTCCTCCTCTAGTCCCTTAAGCATCTGTGTCCTGAGGTGGGGAAGAGCTTAGTACAATTTGAAGAACTAGAGGGAGAACAGCATGGCTAGTCTGAAGTGAGAAAGTGAGTTCTCCCAGAAGCAGATCCCAAGACAAGGGATTGAGTGCAAATAGTTTATTTTAGGAGTGGTGGGGAATTTATTTTGGGAATGGCAAGGAGTCATCGGTAGGCAGATGAGGTAGACAGGAAAGGGAAGGCAGCTTTTAACAGTTTTGTCATGAAGCAGGTTTCACAGCGGGTAACTAATCCTTAATCCTACTGGGAAACTTTAGAAGCCAAGGTAGAATCTACACCACACAAATATTTCACCTGGGGATGAGGGAGCTGGGTTATTTATACGCGGAATTCTGTTAGTGACCCTTTGTACAATTGTGAGTAATTAATTTCCCACGCTTTTTGTCTGAAAGGCAAGCCCATATTCAGAATAGATATCACTCCCAATAAGGAAGAATTGCTGCTTTTATCAGTGTGGAAGGGATCTAATGGAATCAACTTTTCCCAAGTGGCTGGTTGGTCTCCATGGAGGGTAGTACCAGATCAAGGGCTCTACTTAGGTCTCTGCTGCTGGTAGGTTTCATATTCAGCAGTGGAAACAGCCAAAGCACTGTGGTGGAAGAGGGCACATTCTGTTGGGCACTTGCGTAGCCTCCCTCATTGCTCCTACAACTACTCTGTTCACGGCCCATTGCGCAAGCTCTAGGAGGCAGAGGACAGAGACTGGCTGCTATCTACTGGATGTATCATCCTATCTACTTGATTGTTTAGGCTCCTGACTAGGGAATGATCTCTAATGGGTGTGAACTTGAGACACAAAGAACTGCACAGTTTGTATCCACTATCGTAGTTTGAGCCACAAACTTGTCTCCTAGATAACTTTGTCTGCAATTTTTCAAACTTGCTTCTTCCAGGCCCCTGATGAACTGGCCAAATTATTTGTTTGTTCCTGCTTATGAGGATGTGTGTATGTGTACCTCCAACCACTTTTCCTTCCATAATCAAATGATGACCAGAAGTACTGCCAGAATCCTGTCCACCAGGAGGATTTCCCCTCAGCACTGTCTGTCATGGTTACTGCTATTTAAGCTTGTCATGCCAACACCTGTTCATCTTGGTTTACAACAACATATTGAACTGATAAACCAAGAACTGGGCTCAGGCTTTTTCCCTTCTTCTCTGTCAGCTAGGAGTAGGGGACCCCATATTAGGCCAGAGGTTGACCTGAAAGAGAGAGAGGAATCAGAACAACAGAGGTGACACGTGTTATCTGTTTGTGTAACCCACTTATGCCCCTTGGGTATATTTGGCCATGATCTTTAACGTATCATTTCCATCATTCAAGTGGATACTGTACTGCCTGCCTGTGATTTGGAAGATCTGATGACATTCAGCCTTTGATAGGTGTCTCTCATTGCATAGTCACTTGATATGCCATGGTAAAAAACAAAAACAAAAACAAAAACAAACTCAGTTGCATTCAGGGCCAGCAGAATACCATGAGTTGCTGTGTAATAACTTTATGGTATTCCCTAACACGCCCCAACTTCCCAACACTTCTTTGAAGCTCCCCCTCATCAGTGCAACTTTCCCTTTAAAAATTAGCAACCAAAACCCGTCCTCTGATGCTTCTAGTCTGATGATGGCACTCCTGCTCAATGCTCCTGCAGATTTTTGTGCTATGCTACTTCTGTCAGAGTCTTCAGTGGATTGTACTATAATGGTTGATTTGCTTCTCTGTAAAGCTCATGCATTTTTCTTATTTTTTAACAAGCACAACACTCAGCAAAAAGTAGGTGTTCTGTAAATGTTTGAAGGGGGATAGACGTATGAACAAGGAACCAAGCCCAAATGCTGCGTCTATGAATTATTCCCCAACCATCCCAGCCCACAGTGATTTCTTCTCTTATCTACACCAATTTCTGCAATTATCTTTAGTACTCAAGTGACTCACATATTTTTATGTCTGAACCTGAAGCTGGCTCTATTTTCAGGGTTCTTGGTCCCAAGATCCACCATGCATGCTGTTGCCCCAGCTGGGATCCAAGGGGTCATCCTGGATACCCCCAACTCACCCCTCCCTCTCTATATGGACTTATTACCAAGTCATGTCAAATTTACCTTCAAAATATCCCTCAAATAAATCCATATCTCTTAGTTTTAAATATCATATTAAACGCAAACCACCATCATCTTTCCCCAGAACTATTTCAATAGTTTCTACACACCTCCCCATCCAATATGTTCTCTGAATGGAAGCCAGAGTAATGTTTTCCAGATGCAGTACTGTCTAATCAAATTACAACTACCTTAATACCCATCAATGGCTTATCTTTGTTCTTAGGGTGAAAACGAAACACCACTGTAACATTCCTCAAAAGACTCTGCAGAGCCTCTTGTCTCATCTCTGACACAAACTGATTCTTCACTTTCTCTGCTGCAGCCACACTAACTTCTTTTTTGAATCTAGTACTTTCCACCTTGTTTCCTGTCATAGGAAATGCTGTTCTCTATGTCAGAAATACTTTTTTACTGACTTTTTTTTTTTTGACACATTAACTATAAGGCAGTCCTGATTCTTCAGACCTTAGCTCAAGCATTAATTCTTTAGGGAAGCCACCCGTGATCTCTGTGCATTTTGTGAATTTGTGGTTTAAAATTTTTGGTATGATTATTAATGTCTGCCTGTGCATTAGATCTTTTGCTCTGTGAAGGATGTTACCATACCTTTTTTTGTTCATTCTGTTTGTTGTAGGAATAAGTGCATTTCTTATTTTTCTTCTTTTATTCCAGGGCTGCCATTTACATAAAATATAGCCATCCTAGAGGTGCCAGAATAAAAGACATTAGCCATATTTAGTAATTGTCAGTTCTATTCTACAGCCCCAATAGCAGTAACAATCAGTGATTTTCAATCTTGATATTTACACTTTATAAAAAACAACAATCTTGTAAGAAGCTCTGATTCAATATATTAAAAATAATTGGATTGCCATCTCTCCTTTCCCTAACAGTAACTCATAATTAACTTCATCACATAATTAACTCATCATTAACTTCATCACATTGCAGAATCTTCTAATCCTTAAAAAAAGAGACCATTTTGAACCCTCAATATGTAACAGATATATAATTTAGAGTGACATGTTGCCAAAAGCTAGGTAAGTGCTGTTGAAATAAAAAATAAAGAGCTCTGAAATTTTATATTGTGTATTCATATATCTGTAAAGTGACATCACTGTAAAGTGATAAACATATATAAGTGATAATTCAACATACTTCTGGGAGCAAGTTAGTGATGGTGGGGAAAACATCCTTTTTTCTGTATTTGTCAATAGCTGTCAATGACCAGATTATATCCTAAATCCCTTGTGCAGACTTGCACACTTGGGATAAATGTCACTTGGTTGTGGTGTATAATTTTTTTATTCACTCTTGGATTTGATTTTCTAGTATTCTGTTGAGGATTCTTGAATTTACATTCACGAGAGAAATATTGGTTAGTAGTTTTCTTATAGTGACTTTGTTGGTTTTGGTATTAGGGTAATGTTGGCCTCATGGAATGTGTTAGGAAGTATTTCCTCTGCTTCCATTCTCTGAAAGAGATTTTAGACGATTGGTATAACTTCTTCCTGACCTGTTTGGTAGAATTCACCAGGAAACCCATTTGGAACTGGTGCTTTCTATTTTGGGAGGTCATTGATTATGGATTCAATTTATTTAATAGATATAAACTTGTCCGGATTATCTATTTCTTCTTGTGTGAGTTTTGGCAGATTGCATCCTTTAAAGATCAGTCCATTTCATCTAGGTTCTCAAATTTATGAGCACAGAATTGTTAAAGGTATTCCTTGATTATCTTAATCTCCACAGGATCTATAGTGATGTCCTATCATTTCTGATATTAGTAATTTTTGTCCTCTCTTTTTTCTTAGCTTGGCTGGAGGCTTATAGGTTTTATTGATTTTTTTCCCCCAAAAAACTAGCTTTTGGTTTCATTGAGTGTCTCTATTAATTTCCTGTTTTTAACTTCATTAATTGCTGCTCTAATTCATATTCTTTCTTTTCTTTTGCTTGGTTTGGATTTACTTTCCTCTTCCCTTTCTGGTTTCCCATGGCTGTGATATATTGACCATAGCCAAAATCAAGAGTTACATACTTAACCTACTCAGCTACTCAGGCACCCCAGTTTTATTCTTTGTTCAATTGTGGTTATTTTATGTTCTATGTACTTTCACATGAATTTTAGAATCAGCTTGACAATTTCTATTTTTAAAAAAAGTTGAATGGATTATAATTGTTTTTCATTAAATCTTAGATCAATTTAGAAAGTTTCAATTCATGAATATGTTATACATCTGCATTTATTAGATCCTGTCTTTTTTCATCATTGTTTTATAGTTTTTAGTGTGGAAGTCTTGCACATCTTTGGTTATATGTATTTATAAATATTTAATGTTGTTGATGTTATCTATTAAATTTCTAAAAAAATTTTCCTTTTCTGCTGTTAGTATATAGAAATATAATTGATTCTTATTGACCGCATATTCTGCAATTTTGTTAATCTGTCTTATTAATTTTAGTCACTCATTTACCTTTCTTAGGATTTTCTACATGTCTTCAGTGAACAAATACATTCTTATTTTTTCTTTTTTGATTTTGTGTCTTTATTTCTTTTTCTTGCTTTATTCCACTGGTTGGTACTTCCAAAGGGTTGAAGTAGAGTGAGTAGGTATCTTTATTTCATTCTTTATCTTAAAGGGAAAGCTTTCATTATTTCCCCATTAGGTATTGTGTTAGCTGTAGTTGTTTTGTAGGTACCATTTACCAGATTGAGGAAATCTTTTTCTATTATTAGTTTTCTGAGAGTTTTTTCATGAACAAGTGTTAAATTTTTTCAAGTTATTTTTCTACATGTATTAAAATTATTATGTTTTTCTTCCTTTATGTTTTTTAACTTAGTGAATTACATTGATTGTTTTTGAGTATTAATTCAACTTTTTTTTCCTGGGAAATTTTTTTTTCAATATATGAAATTTATTGTCAAATTGGTTTCCGTACAACACCCAGTGCTCATCCCTAAAGGTGCCCTCCTCGATACCCATCGCCCACCCTCCCCTCCCTCCCACCCCACCCATCAACCCTCAGTTTGTTCTCAGTTTTTAACAGTCTCTTATGCTTTGGCTCTCTCCCACTCTAACCTCTTTTTTTTTTTCCTTCCCCTCCCCCATGGGTTTCTGTTAAGTTTCTCAGGATCCACATAAGAGTGAAACCATATAGTATCTGTCTTTCTCTGTATGGCTTATTTCACTTAGCATCACACTCTCCAGTTCCATTCACGTTGCTACAAAAGGCCATATTTCATTCTTTCTCATTGCCACGTATATTCCATTGTGTATATAAACCACAATTTCTTTATCCATTCATCAGTTGATGGACATTTAGGCTCTTTCCATAATTTGGCTATTGTTGACAGTGCTGCCATAAACATTGGGGTACTAGTGCCCCTATGCATCAGTACTCCTGTATCCCTTGGGTAAATTCCTAGCAGTGCTATTACTGGGTCATAGGGTAGGTCTATTTTTAATTTTCTGAGGAACCTCCACACTGCTTTCCAGACCGGCTGCACCAATTTGCATTCCCACCAACAGTGCAAGAGGGTTCCTGTTTCTCCACATCCTCTCCAGCATCTATAATCTCCTGATTTGTTCATTTTGGCCACTCTGACTGGCGTGAGGTGATATCTGAGTGTGGTTTTGATTTGTATTTCCCTGATAAGGAGCGACGTTGAACATCTTTTCATGTGCCTGTTGGCCATCCAGATGTCTTCTTTAGAGAAGTGTCTATTCATGTTTTCTGCCCATTTCTTCACTGGGTTATTTGTTTTTCGGGTGTGGAGTTTGGTGAGCTCTTTATAGATTTTGGATACTCGCCCTTTGTCCGATATGTCATTTGCAAATATCTTTTCCCATTCCGTTGGTTGCCTTTTAGTTTTGTTGGTTGTTTCCTTTGCTGTGCAGAAGCTTTTTATCTTCATAAGGTCCCAGTAATTCATTTTTGCTTTTAATTCCCTTGCCTTTGGGGATGTGTCGAGTAAGAGATTGCTACGGCTGAGGTCAGAGAGGTCTTTTCCTGCTTTCTCCTCTAGGGTTTTGATGGTTTCCGGTCTCACATTCAGGTCCTTTATCCATTTTGAGTTTATTTTTGTGAATGGTGTGAGAAAGTGGTCTAGTTTCAACCTTCTGCATGTTGCTGTCCAGTTCTCCCAGCACCATTTGTTAAAGAGACTGTCTTTTTTCCATTGGATGTTCTTTCCTGCTTTGTCAAAGATGAGTTGGCCATATGTTTGTGGGTCTAGTTCTGGGGTTTCTATTCTATTCCATTGGTCTATGTGTCTGTTTTTGTGCCAATACCATGCTGTCTTGATGATGACAGCTTTGTAGTAGAGGCTAAAGTCTGGGATTGTGATGCCTCCTGCTCTGGTCTTCTTCTTCAAAATTACTTTGGCTATTCGGGGCCTTTTGTGGTTCCATATGAATTTTAGGATTGCTTGTTCTAGTTTCGAGAAGAATGCTGGTGCAATTTTGATTGGGATTGCATTGAATGTGTAGATAGCTTTGGGTAGTATTGACATTTTGACAATATTTATTCTTCCAATCCATGAGCAGGGAATGTCTTTCCATTTCTTTATATCTTCTTCAATTACCTGCATAAGCTTTCTATAGTTTTCAGCATACAGATCTTTTATATCATTGGTTAGATTTATTCCTAGGTATTTTATGCTTCTTGGTGCAATTGTGAATGAGATCAGTTTCTTGATTTGTCTTTCTGTTGCTTCATTGTTAGTGTATAAGAATGCAACTGGTTTCTGTACATTGATTTTGTGTCCTGCAACTTTGCTGAATTCATGTATCAGTTCTAGCAGACTTTGGTGGAGTCTATCGGATTTTCCATGTATAATATCATGTCATCTGCAAAAAGCGAAAGCTTGACTTCATCTTTGCCAGTTTTGATGCCTTTGATTTCCTTTTTCTTGTCTGATTGCTGATGCTAGAACATACAACAATATATTAAACAGCAGCGGTGAGAGTGGGCATCCCTGTCATGTTCCTGATCTCAGGGAAAAAGCTCTCAGTTTTTCCCCATTGAGGATGATGTTAGCTGTGGGCTTTTCATAAATGGCTTTTATGATCTTTAAGTATGTTCCTTCTATCCCGACTTTCTCAAGGGTTTTTATTAAGAAAGGTGCTGGATTTTGTCAAAGGCCTTTTCTGCATCGATTGACAGGATCATATGGTTCTTCTCTTGTTTTTTATTAATGTGATGTATCACGTTGATTGATTTGTGAATGTTGAACCAGCCCTGCAGCCCAGGAATGAATCCCACTTGATCATGGTGAATAATTCTTTTTATATGCTGTTGAATTCGATTTGCTAGTATCTTATTGAGAATTTTTGCATCCATATTCATCAGGGATATTGGCCTGTAGTTCTCTTTTTTTACTGGGTCTCTGTCTGGTTTAGGAATCAAAGTAATATTGGCTTCAAAGAATGAGTCTGGAAGTTTTCCTTCCCTTTCTATTTCTTGGAATAGCTTGAGAAGGATAGGTATTATCTCTGCTTTAAATGTCTGGTAGAACTCCCCTGGGAACCCATCTGGTCCTGGACTCTTATTTGTTGGGAGATTTTTGATAACCGATTCAATTTCTTTGCTGGTTATGGGTCTGTTCAAGCTTTCTATTTCCTCCTGATTGAGTTTTGGAAGTGTGTGGGTGTTTAGGAATTTGCCCATTTCTTCCAGGTTGTCCAGTTTGTTGGCATATAATTTTTCATAATATTCCCTGATAATTGTTTGTATCTCTGAGGGATTGGTTGTAATAATCCCATTTTCATTCATGATTTTATCTATTTGGGTCATCTCCCTTTTCTTTTTGAGAAGCCTGGCTAGAGGTTTGTCAATTTTGTTTATGTTTTCAAAAAACCAACTCTTGGTTTCGTTGATCTGCTCTACAGTTTTTTTAGATTCTATATTGTTTATTTCTGCTCTGATCTTTATTATTTCTCTTCTTCTGCTGGGTTTAGGCTGTCTTTGCTGTTCTGCTTCTATTTCCTTTAGGTGTGCTGTTAGATTTTGTATTTGGGATTTTTCTTGTTTCTTGAGATAGGCCTGGATTGCAATGTATTTTCCTCTCAGGACTGCCTTCACTGCGTCCCCAAGCATTTGGATTGTTGTATTTTCATTTTCGTTTGTTTCCATATATTTTTTAATTTCTTCTCTAACTGCCTGGTTGACCCACTCATTCTTTAGTAAGGTGTTCTTTAACCTCCATGCTTTTGGAGGTTTTCCAGACTTTTTCCTGTGGTTGATTTCAAGCTTCATAGCATTGTGGTCTGAAAGTATGCATGGTATAATTTCAATTCTTGTGAACTTATGAAGGGCTGTTTTGTGACCCAGTATATGATCTATCTTGGAGAATGTTCCATGTGCACTCAAGAAGAAAGTATATTCTGTTGCTTTGGGATGCAGAGTTCTAAATATATCTGTCAAGTCCATCTGATCCAATGTATCCTTCAGGGCCCTTGTTTCTTTAATGACCGTGTGTCTAGATGATCTATCCATTTCTGTAAGTGGAGTGTTAAAGTCCCCTGCAATGACCACATTCTTATCAATAAGGTTGCTTATGTTTATGAGTAATTGTTTTATATATTTGGGGGCTCCGGTATTCGGCGCATAGACATTTATAATTGTTAGCTCTTCCTGATGGATAGACCCTGTAATTATTATATAATGCCCTTCTTCATCTCTTGTTACAGCCTTTAATTTAAAGTCTAGTTTGTCTGATATAAGTATGGCTACTCCAGCTTTCTTTTGGCTTCCAGTAGCATGATAAATAGTTCTCCATCCCCTCACTCTCAATATAAAGGTGTCCTCAGGTCTAAAATGAGTCTCTTGTAGACACCAAATAGATAGGTCTTGTTTTTTTATCCATTCTGATACCCTATGTCTTTTGGTTGGCACATTTAATCCATTTACATTCAGTGTTATTATAGAAAGATACGGGTTTAGAGTCATTGTGATGTCTGTATGTTTTATGCTTGTAGTGATGTCTCTGGTGCTTTGTCTCACAGGATCCCCCTTAGGATCTCTTGTAGGGCTGGTTTAGTGGTGACTAATTCCTTCAGTTTTTGTTTGTTTGGGAAGACCTTTATCTCTCGTTCTATTCTAAATGACAGACTTGCTGGATAAAGGATTCTCGGCTGCATATTTTTTCTGTTTAGCACACTGAAGATCTCGTGCCAATCCTTTCTGGCCTGCCAAGTTTCAAAAGAGAGATCAGTCACGAGTCTTATAGGTCTCCCTTTATATGTGAGGGCACGTTTATCCCTTGCTGCTTTCAGAATTTTCTCTTTATCCTTGTATTTTGCCAGTTTCACTATGATATGTTGTGCAGAAGATCGATTCGAGTTATGTCTGAAGGGAGTTCTCTGTGCCTCTTGGATTTCAATGCCTTTTTCCTTCCCCAGTTCAGGGAAGTTCTCAGCTATAATTTCTTCAAGTACCCCTTCAGCACCTTTCCCTCTCTCTTCCTCCTCTGGGATACCAATTATCCATATATTATTTCTTTTTAGTGTATCACTTAGTTCTCTAATTTTCCCCTCATACTCCTGGATTTTTTTATCTCTCTTTCTCTAAGCTTCCTCTTTTTCCATAACTTTATCTTCTAGTTCACCTATTCTCTCCTCTGCCTCTTCAATCCGAGCCGTCATGGTTTCCATTTTGTTTTGCATTTCGTTTAAAGCGTTTTTCAGCTCCTCGTGACTGTTTCTTAGTCCCTTGATCTCTGTAGCAAGAGATTCTCTGCTGTCCTCTATACTGTTTTCAAGCCCAGCGATTAATTTTATAACTATTATTCTAAATTCACTTTCTGTTATATTATTTAAATCCTTTTTGATCAGTTCATTGGCTGTTGTTATTTCCTGGAGATTCTTCTGAGGGGAATTCTTCCGTTTGGTCATTTTGGATAGTCCCTGGAGTGGTGAGGACCTGCAGGGCACTTCTCCTGTGCTGTGGTGTATAACTGGAGTTGGTGGGCGGGGCCGCAGTCAGACCTGATGTCTGCCCCCAGCCCACCACTGGGGCCACAGTCAGACTGGTGTGTGCTTTCTCTTCCCCTCTCCTAGGGGCGGGATTCACTGTGGGTTGGCGTGGCCCGTCTGGGCTACTTGCACGCTGCCAGGCTTGTGGTGCTGGGGATCTGGCG
Organism: Panthera pardus; assembly: GCF_024362965.1. Lineage (NCBI taxonomy): Eukaryota > Metazoa > Chordata > Mammalia > Carnivora > Felidae > Panthera > Panthera pardus. The sequence continues at coordinate 60,114,570 of NW_026526688.1, forward strand.
TATTAGCTGCGGTGGGTAGGCAAGGTGCACGGGGGCAGGAGGGGCAGGCTTAGCTCACTTCTCCTTAGGTGATCCACTTCAGGAGGCGCCCTGTGGCAGCAGGAGGGAGTCAGATCTGCTGCCAGAGGTTTGGCTCCGCAGAAGCACAGAATTGGGTGTTTGCGCGGAGGAGCGAGCAAGTTCCCTGGCAGGAACTGGTTCCTTTTGGGATTTTGGCTGGGGGATGGGCGGGGGAGATGGCGCTGGCGAGCGCCTTTGTTCCCCGCCAAGCTGAGCTCTGTGTTCAGGGGGCTCAGCAACTCTCCCTCCCTTTGTCCTCCAGCCTTCCCGCTTTCCGAGCAGAGCTGTTAACTTATGACCTCCCAGACACTAAGTCGCGCTTGCTGTCGGAACACAGTCCGTCCGGCCCCTCCGCTTTTGCCAGCCAGACTCGGGGGCTCCGCTTGGCCGGCGAGCCGCCCCTCCACCACGGCTCCCTCCCGCCAGTCCGTGGAGCGCGCACCGCCTCGCCGCCCTTCCTACCCTCTTCTGTGGGCCTCTCGTCTGCGCTTGGCTCCGGAGACTCCGTTCTGCTAATCCTCTGGCGGTTTTCTGGGTTATTTAGGCAGGTGTAGGTGGAATCTAAGTGATCGGCAGGATGCGCAGTGAGCCCAGCGTCCTCCTACGCCGCCATCTTCCTGCACCTTTTCCTGGGAAATTTTTACTTGGTTAAGTAGACTTGGCAAAATTCCTGGGAATTTCCTGGGGAAATTCTACTTGGTCAAAAAAATGACATACTTTTTTTTTTTTTATACATGGCTGGATTCCATTTCCTAATATGTTGTTAATATTATATTATGGTTCCTAATATTTTGTTAAAGTTAACATATATATTAATGAAGGACACTGATCTGTAATTTTCTTTTTTTATAAAGTCTTTGTCTAGGTTTGGTAACAGCATGATGCTGAGCTAGTAAAATATGTTGGGAAGTCATTCCTCCTTTTCTGATTTCTTAAAAGTCTTTGTAACATTGATATTATTTTCTCTTTTGATAAATTTGATAAAATTTCCTGTGAAACCATCTGGGCCTGAAATTTTCATTGTGTGAAGATTTTTGATAAAGAATTCAATTTCTTTAATAGATACAGGGCCATTTACACTTTTTTCACCTTTTGCCCATTTTGCTAATTGTATATGTCAAGACTATTCATCTTATCTAAATTGTCTAATATTTTGCCATAAAATTGTTTATAATATTCTCATATTTTCCTTTTAGTGTCTGAAGATTTGTAGTGATGTTCCCTTTTTCATGTTTCATATTACTGATTTGTGACTTCTATCTTGTTGATTAAATTACATAGAGGTTTGTCAATGATGTTTTCAAAGATCCAGCTTTGACTTTGTTATTTTATTTATTATTTGTCTGTTTTTAAAAAAGTTTTATTGATTTTCTCTCTTATCTTTATTATTTTTTTGTTGAAATTTATTTACTCTTTTCCCCCTACCTTACTAAATTGGAAACTTAAGTCAAGACCTGTCTTCCTTTCTATTATGAATGTTTAAAATCTCTTTCTAAGCACTGCTTTAGCTGCAAACCACAAATTTGCATCTATTGTTTTCTTTTCTTTACTATTTAAGTAGAAATAATTTGTTATATGTCTATTGTTTTTTTCCCTACTATTTAAGTAGAAATAATTTGTAATATCTCTTTGCAATCCCTTTTTGTAATAATTTGTAATCTCTCTTTTGATTTTTCTTTGGCAATGAGTTATTTTAGAAGTGTGTTATTTTAATTTATACTTTTTTTCAAGTTATGTTATTGCTATTGATATCTAATATAATTCAATTATGGGAAGAGAAAATATTTTTGTATAATATCAGTTATTTAAATATATTAGGGCTTGTTTTATGGCCCAATATATGGCCTGTTTTGGTGAAGGTACCATGTATTCTTGATAAGAGTATTCTGCAGTTCTTAGATAAAGAGTTTTGGAAATGTCATTAAGTCAAAGTGGTTGATAACTAAAATTATTTTTTTAAGAATTTGCTTTGGTTTGATCATAAAGATTTAGAATGTGATATTTTGGGACACCTGGCTAAGCTCGGTCGGTAGAGCATGCAACTCTTGATCTCGTGGTTGTAAGTTTGAGCCCTATGTTGGGTGGAGCGATTACGTAAAAAAATAAAAATCTTTTAAAAAGCTGAATATGGTATTTTTATTTTTGTTTTTTAAGAAATAATAGGTAGGCATTAGTGTTTTTATATTTATTATATACAGTATACATATGTTTTATATATTAACATTAATGTTTTTAAATTTTTTTTATCTTTATTTTTGAGAGAGAGAGAGAGAGACAGACAGACAGACAGAGTGCAAGCAGGGGAGAGACCCAGAGAGAGGGAGGCACAGCATCTGAGCTCCAGGTGCTCCCGGCTCTGAGCTGTCAGCATAGAGCCCAACACGGGGCTCAAACTCACAAGCTGTGAGATAATGACCTGAGCCGAAGTCAGATGTTCAGCTGACTGAGCTACCCAGGTGCCCCAGTTAATTTTTATTCATTGTGATGGATGTTTGTTTTAAGGGCGTCCAGGAATATGAGAAATGAGGGGCAATTTTACTGATAGCCTTTTTGCTCTCCAGCTACCTATCCTTAAATTCTAGGAAACACTTTAGACTTTAAAACTCAGCAGGAGTTTCATTTACAGGTCAGTAGAATGTCAAATTCAACCAAAATACTAGGCTTCTTGTTATTTATTCTATGTTAAATATCCCCAATCAGGTAATATATATAGCTTTTTAAAATTACAAATTGAATAGATTCCAATTTTAGTAAATCTCAATCCAAATACAGAATTTCTCCTATCCTACTCCCTGGAAGCAGTTGTTATTCTGTTCTTAAGAATTCTGGCTTAGGGGTGCCTGGCAGTCTCATTCTGTAGATCATGCGACTCTTGATCTCAAGGCTGTGAGTTCAAGCCCCACATTGAGTATAGAGCTTACTTAAAAAAAAAAAAAAGAAAAGAAAAGGAAAGAAAAAGAATTCTGGTGTATATGTGTTCAATTTTTATTTATAAGGTTTTGTTTTGTTTGATTGGTTTGTTTTAATATTATTTAAAGATATAAGCAATTTTCTGATTGATACAGAAAAGTTAGGCTTCTTCTGTAATTGACAATCTAGACTACTTCTCTTAAAAATGCAAATATTGATCTCCTGATTAAAGACTTAACGTTCTTTAAGGATAAATGACATTACCTGAAACATTACATTTTATCTAGTGATAGAATTCACATTAGCTTCCCAACTGTGATAAAATATATTCATCCCCTTGCTACTTTTATCCAATTTTGAATTTGGAGAGTAAAAGAATTTGAAGGTGCAAAGTGAAATTGATAAGTACTTTAAGTAGTGTGTGCCTGCTTAAATGAAGAAGACACTTGATTTAAATCCAAATTTTGACCCATGGCATACACTTGTGGTGAAATGATAGTTAAGGACTAAAGCCTAGATCTTATCTGCAGTTCAGAGCAAAACAATTGGGCTGTATATCCTTCTGTTCTCCAACTAACAAAATTAACAAAAATTAAATGATGATTTCAAAATAGTGTACTTTTTTCCCTCACCACAGGAGACTGTGCATATTTTGATTTTCCTGAATTTCTTTCATTGAGAACTGCTTTAATTCTCCATCTTCAACATAATACTAACTTTGGTGTTCAAACAGGATTTTTATTAAAAAAAATTTTTTTAATGTTTATTTATTTACTTTTTTTGAGAGAGAGACTGAGTGGGGGAGAGACAGAGAGAGAGGGAAACAGAGGATCCGAGGCAGGCTCTGTACTACAAGTACAAAGCCCCATGTGGGGCTCAAACTCAGGAACCTTGAGATTATGACCTCAGCCAAAGTCAGTAGCTCAGCCAGTTGAGCCACCCAGGTGCCCCTCAAACAGGTTTTCTAGATGCTTATCACTAGATTGGAAATTATTCTTGGAAGAGCATTACCCATATTTTCTGATAGTTTCAGAAGGTCTGAGTGATCTTTTCTCACTTCCTTTTTTAAAAATTTTATTTAAATCCAGGTTAGTTAACATACAATGTAGTAATGGTTTCAGGAGTAGAATTTAGTGATTCATCACTTACATATAACACCCGGTGCTCATCCCAACAAGTGCCCTCCTTAATGCCCATTGCCCATTTAGCCCATCTCCCCACCCAACACCCTTTCAAGCAACCCGCAGTTTGTTCCCTGAATTTAAGAGTCTCTTATGGTTTGCCTCATCTCTCTTTTTATCTTATTGTTCCTTCCCTTCCCCTGTATTTGTTTCTTAAATTCCACATATATTTTCTTTTTTGAAAAAGAATCAGACTTGTGAACAGTTTTATGGGAGATCATTAGAATCAATCTCTTAAAAAAAAATCATTGTGACTTGAACTATCCAGTACAAAGAGGATTCCAGTACAGTTAACAGTATAATATTACAGTTAGGTTCTATATATTTTACCTAATTTTTTTAACATTGTTTTGTTTTCCTTGCCCTGATGTTTGTTTGTGTCCTTGGAGGTTTTTTCCATGCTTTTCTTTCTTATGTTTTTTATAAAAATGAGTTTTTATTTTACTTATTTGACATTAGAAATTCTAAGAAAATTATATAGAATTTAGTATTTTATCCTCCTTCTGATAGTAGAAGATAGATTTATCTGATAATGAAGGTAAATCATGAAAGGATTAGGAGCTTAAATTTACAAATGTTAAATTCAAGGGGTGCCTGAGTGGCTCAGTCGGTTAAATGTCCAAGTTTTGCTCAGGTCATGATCTCACAGTTTGTGGGTTCGAACCCTACATTGAGCTTTGTGTTGAAAACTCAGAGCCTGGAGGTTGCTTTGGATTCTGTCTCTCCCTCTCTCTCTGTCCCTTCCCCTGCTCACACTTTGTCTCTCTCTCTTTCTGTCTCCAAAAAAAATAAATAAATAAACAGTAAAAAAAAAAAATTTAGAGGCACCTGTGTGGCTCAGTCAGTTAGGCATCTGACTTCAGCTCAGGTCATGATCTCGCAGTTTGTGGGTTCAAGCCCCACATTGGGCTCTGTGCAGACAGCTCAGAGCCTGGAGCCTGCTTTGGATTCTGTGTCTCCCTCTCTGACCCTCTCCTGCTCATGCTGTCTCTCAAAAATAAATAAATGTTAAAAAAAGTTTAAAAGAATTTTAGAAATGTTAAATTTACATTAAAAGAAGCATTTGTTTATTTTGCTGAAAGTCTTTTACATATAGTTGGTAAAAATTTGTCTAATATACTCATCAGCTTTGTTATCTTGCTTGAATTTTGAAAATTGTCTAAACATTTGAAAATTACTTATGACATTAATCTTTTGGGGACTTTTGTTTGGATTGAAGATAAGAACAGTCTCCTTTTGTAAGAGTGGGGCTCTTCCATACCCATTTTCTTTTTTTTTAAGAGAATATTCTTTCTGTTCTCCACCAAGGGCTATAATTGTGGATAAACATAAAATCCCTGTAATTAAAAAAAACAAAAACAAAAACTAAAAAAGATAATGCAGAAAAAAAGTATCAGGTAATGTAACTATGTTTAAAACTGAACAAATGGCTAACTTTATGACTTTGCTTGTGATGGTGGTTATGACTTTGGTTGTAATTCCCTCATGGTTGGGAATTAAAGAAAGACCTTTGTTTCATTAAAAGTCCCTTCTGAGGTTGGCAATGCTAAATATTTGAGAGAGCACATACCAGACTGATGACCAAAGGAATTCATTACAGCTGCCTTATCAAATTTGAGTAGGTATGGAAATCTTTTGAGAAATGAAGAATAAAAGCTTCAGAGAAAAAAAAAAACAAATATGGAAATAATTCCCCTTGATACGAATTTCAGGAAATTGGTTTTTTTTTATTTTTTTTAATGTATTTATTTTTGAGAGAGGGAGAGAGAGAGAGAGTAGGGGAGGGGGAAAGAGAAAGGGAGACACAGAATCCAAAGCAGGCTCCAGGCTCTGAGCTGTCAGCACAGAGCCTGACGTGGGGCTCGAACTCACGAACTGTGAGATCATGACCTGACCTGAGCCAAAGTCGGATGCTTAACCGACTGAGCCACCCAGGCACCCCCATTTTCAGGAAATTCTTAATGAGAACTCTACTCTTCCTTTTCCTTACCAGACCTGAAACTAACAGAGTAGTCTGAGAGCAAAAAGACTCCAAGGAAACACATGTCATTTAGAGAGAGGTTTTTTGCACAAAGCGTTTCTGAATTGGTCATGACCAATTACACTAAAATGTTCTTGGCACTGCTTTGAGGTCTGTCTCCTAAAACTGTTTCAATGGTCCATCAAGTTGTCTTCCCAGAGCACCTGCTTTTTTGGCTACAGAGACTTCACCTCAGCCCATAGATCTCACCTCTTCCTGATTGAGAGTGGCCAGATGAGGCACTCTGGGTTAGAGTTACAGGCTTTGCTTTAAGCACAAGGACCAGAAGGAAACAGTGCAGAGGACTTGCTTCACCTCCCCCTGCCCCTGAGGCTGCCCTTTGACACATGGTTTGAGGGCCCAGGCCACTGTGCCTCACTACTCTTTCCCATGAAGTGCTGAGTGTACTGCAATTCACACAATATGGGAATTAAGTGTTAGATCCAACTTTTGGGGAGGTGGGATAAATTACAACTCCAAGAGTGTGTGGGTCCTTCTTTGCATATCGGGATTTCTGTTTCTTTCTTTCCTTTTTTTTTTTTTTTGAGTATTCAGTGAGACCATTTTTTAAAAAGTATTTAAATTCCAATTAGTTAACTTACAGTGTAATATTAGTTCCAGGTGTACAATATGGAGATTCAACACTTTCATATATCACCCGGTGCTCATCACAAATGAATTCCTTAATCCCCATCACCCATTTAACCATCCTCCATCCACCTTCCTTCTAGTAATCATCAATTTGTTCTCTGTAGCTAAGAATCTTCTTGGTTTTCTTTTCTCTCTTTTTTTCCTTTTGCTTTTTTTTTTCTTAAATTCCATATATAGTGAGGGATTTCTATTTCTTCAATAGGAAATTTTATTTCTTCTCTTTGCTTGATATCTGCTTAGAGACTCTTGGCATTGGATCTCTATCACCAGGGAAGGGACTGGTCAAAATGCTTTGTGGGGAAAAAAGAATGAATAAATTAATGAATAAATAATCCATAAGAATATTCCCTATTGTCAAGCTCAATGACAATTCTTTCTCTTTTTAATTTTATCACATTTAGTCCTTTATTAATAATTTATATCACTCAGAAATGTAGAAAATTTTCTGTGAGAGACACTACTTACTTTATGTTGAAATTTAAGTAGGTCTGCATTGCACAGACTTTAATTTTAAGAAAAGTGCATTGAAAATATGCCAACAATAGGATGATGATCAAAATCATCAGTAAATACATGAAAACTACTTTCTCACTAATGAAATGTTATCTAGGAATATTTCCACTTTTTTCATGTTATGTTCCTTTTCTTACTGAGCAGGTTGCTAAATCTGACAAAATTGTTAGAAAGAAAAAGAAAAAGGCCAATTTTCAAAGAAGGTCAGAAAATAGAATAACAATGGGATGATCTGCTATTTTCTATGGAGAAGGAGTTGAAAGAAAATTTAAACTCTGGAATAAAGAACCTGGTAGATTAAAAAGAAATCATGTAAGATAACTCAGTGAAATCCCAAGTTGAAATGGGTAGGGTTAATTACATCCTTTAGAGCATGGAAAGAATATTGCTGAGGTGAAGATAAATGACTATATTCTGTGGGTAAAGAGTAGTGATAAAAACATTAATTACCCAGTACAGCATAGAGAATACAGTCAATAATATTGTTATAATTTTGTATGATGATAGATAGTCACTTACTATGGTGAGCATTTTATTATGTATGTAAATGTCAAATCACTATATTGTACATCTGAAACCAATATAATATCATGGATCAACTGTAATTCAATTAAAAATAAAAAAAAAGACTTCTGGGGAAGATGGCAGAGTAGGAGGACGCTAAGCTCACCTTGCCTCTTGCATACAACTAGATAACATCCATATCAGTGCAAATAATCAAGAAAATGACATGGAGACTAGCAGAACAGCCCCTCCACAACTGAATTTAGAAAACAGCCCACATGGAAGAGCGTAGGGAAAGATGGAGATGCAGTTGGCAGACAAATTGATCTGCAGGACAATCTGTAGGAGGGAGAGATGCTGCAGGCACAGGAAGGAGAGAGAGGCAGACCCCATGCCAGCCATCCCAGACATGGGGAACCCACACTGAGAAAGCAGATCTCCATAGCATTTGGTTTTGAAACCAGATTTTATAAGATCTCACAATCTGCACGGCTTACCACTTGGAATTTTAAAATTCAGAGGGCTCAGGTCTGGGAGAGCTGGAGGAAGAGAGGAGAATGAGTCTCTGTCGATAAAGAGCACAATGAAAAGCCCCACTCAGATACAGTATAGAAGCAGCAGTTTGAAAAAAAACCCCTGGGGTATATAGATAGAGATTTGTTTATTAATATCAGAGCATGTGCTGGAGGGGCAGGGATCTTTGGGAGACTTTTTGATTAACAAAAGAGCTGGCAGGCACCATTTCCTTCCCCTGCCTCCCAGCCTACATATGTGGACGCCTGCAGGAACCAGTACAGTGGGAACACTCTCCATCTAGCTTGCTATCAGCATGCTCCATCTACCCCCCTTCTGTGGATCTGCCCCCCTCCAATCCATGGGCCTTAGCAGTTTTCCTGGGAAGCTGCAGCTCCTCTCCCACAGTGACCTGTGTGGACCTTGTCAGCACCTTGTGCTCAGCCACTATGCTATCCTGCAGACTTGCCCCATCCAGTCCAGTGGCAGGAGTTTTCTAAAGCTGTTGCAGGTCCCTTCCCACAGGAGACAAATATAAACCTTACTAACATCGTGTGCCTGTCCCACATTCTCCTGTGGACCACCCTCAACAGGAGTCCATCTTAAGCGGCACCACAAACCTAACAGTGTGCAACCCCAATGGGCCAGTACCACTCCAAACTAACTCCTGTTCCAGGGAGAGGTTAAGATAACGACAGATACCAGTCTGACTGTGGCTGCAGCAGTGGGCTAGGGGCAGATATTCATTATGAACTGCAGATCCTGCCCACCAATGAAAGCTTCTCATAGGACAACACAAGGAGAGCACCCTGTAGTTTAGTGCTCCTGCAGCTCTTAGTGCTCCTGCAGCTCTTGCAAATGCCTGGTTTGACTCAGCGAAAACCCAAAGCAGCCCCATAATGGCCCACTAGCAACATAGGGATCAAACCCTGCCCAAAACAGGCAGAGAGCCATTGCAGATGACTGTGCTTAAGGCAAGTGAGTCTCAGCCACGATAGTAGGGTGCACACAATACATGTAGGTGACACTCCTGAAGCACCAGGTTCTGGTGAAGAGGGAACATTGCACTTCAGGGCACTATAAGACTTCTTCTTCATAATGCCACTACTTTCCAGAGCAGGAGATGATCTAACTTTCCTAACACATGGAAATAGACACAGAGAGCTAGTCAAAATGAGAAGAGAGAGGAATACGCCCCAAATGAAAAGGCAAATCACAGCAAGAGAGCTAAATAAAATGAAGATAAGTAATATTCCTGGTAGAGAATTTACAATAATGGTCATAAATACACTCAGGATTTGAGAAAAGAGTGGAAGACTTCAGGGAGATCTTCAACAAAGAGATAGAAAACATAAAAAAGAACCAGTTAGAAATGAAGAACTCAATAACTAAAATTAAAAATATTCTAGACAGAATAAATAGTAGACTAGAGGAAGCAGAAGAATGGATCAGAGACCTGGAGGACAGAGTATTGGAAAGCATCAAGAAAAAAAAGAATAATTAAAAATGAAAGTAGATTAAGGGAACTCAAGAACACCATCAAGTGTAATAACATTCACATTATTGTGATCCCAGAAGGAGAAGAGAGAAAAAGGGGGCATAAAATGTATGTGACAATGTAATAGCTGAACATTTTCTGAATCTGAAAAAGAAAACAGAGCTCCCAACAAAATCAACCCAAGGAGGTCCACACCAAGACACATAGTAATTAAAATGGCAAAAAGTAGTGTTAAGGGAGAATTTTAAGAGCAACAAGAGAAAAGAAAACAGTTACATAAAGGGGAAATCCATAAGGTGATCAGTAGATTTTTCAACTGAAACTTTGCAGGCTAGAAGGGAGTGGCATGATATATTCAAAGTGCTGAAAGGAAAAAATCTGCAACCAAGAATATCCAGGAAGACTATCATTCAGAGTCAAAAGAGAGATAAAGATTTTCCCAAACAAAAGCTAAAGGAGTTCATGACTGCTCAACCAGCCTTACAAAAAATGTTAAAGGGGACTCTTTAAGTGGAAAAGAAATACCATAAGCAGGAGTAAGAAAAGTAGGAAGCACAAAGGCAGTAAGTATATCTATAAAGATCAGTCAAGGAATTCACAAAATAAAAGGATGTTACTTTTACCATTTGCAATAACACAGATGGACCTAGAGGATATATTGTTAAGTAAGATAGTCAGAGAAAGACAAATGCCATATGATTTAACTCGTATGTGGAATTTAAGAAAACAAAAATGGACAAAGAAAAAACAGACAAACTGAAAAACAGACTCTTATACAGGAACAAACTGATGGCTACCAGAAGGGGTGTGGGTAGGTGGATGGGTGAAATAGGTGAAGGACATTAAGAGTATAGTTATTGTGATGATTACCAAGTAATGTATAGAATTGTTGAGTCACTATATTGTACACCTGAAACTAATGCAATACTCTATGTTAATTATACTGGGATTAAAATTTTAAAAAGATAAAATCACAAAAACAAAATGCAGAGTCTGACTCAAAGGAAAAAACATTTTTTCAAGTTTATTTATTTATTTTGAGAGAGAGAGAGAGCACAAGCAGGTGAGGGGCAGAGAGAGGGAAAGACAGAATCCTGAACAGGCTCTGCACCATCAGTACAGAGCCTGATGCAGGGCTTGAACTCACGAACCATGAACTCATGACCTGAGCCAAGATGAGGAGCTGGACGCTTAACCAACCAAGTCACTCAGGTGCCCTGCAAAGGAAAAAAAAACCATTAAAAATGACTAGCATATTTATTGAATGCTAAGTTATGTTAAAACCTTCATATACATTATCTGATTGTATTCTCAGTACTATCCTCAAAGATAGTTATTATTATCTCTGTTTTGCAGATGAGAAATAGAATTGCACAGAGGTTCAAAGAGGAGGTCTCAATGGGGAAAAGTGGCACATTCAAAAAGACATTGAGGAAAGTGTAAAAAAAGGACTCTTTCCTAAGTTGTGGACAGAATTCAGGGGATCATCAAAGCGGGTGAGGCACTGCAATGGAAACATGGTGGCATCAATGAAGGGAAGCCATCACTACCCGGGAGACAGGAAGTTGCTGTTGAGACGTGATTCTCTGTGTGTCTTTTACTGTTCTGCATGCCTCTCTTCTTGTTCTGCATGCCTTGAGAGCAAAAGCACTGACATATTTTGTTTCATTATGATTTCAAGGATGATGTACAGTGAACAGCCTTGGGGGATAGTTTTGTATTCTTCTAGAGTAAAAGCCAGGTTTGGTTACTCTCCAGTGTAATAGAGATAATGTCTTCCTCCAGTGCAAATGGGTAGGTTGTCTTGAAGCCCCTTATAGAGGACTTGAGTTTTTTAAGGTGAGGATTCCTTACTTGTGACATAAACCCACTCTATGTGTAGCTTGTACCTGGGCTCTGTATCTCCCTTGTGGAGAATATGGACACAGGGAATTGACACACATGATGTTTATGCTGTGTTAGCAATAATGTGAATAATAAAGTCATTTGTTTCTAACCTAAGAGTTTCATATCTTTTGCCAGTACCAATGAAACTAAGGCAGAGGTAAAGATTAGCCTACAGATAGGATGAAATCTCAGCCCTTTTATAGTTCTTGACAGGAAGAGGGAAGGACATGGTTTTCAGAACTCTTTGAGGACTGTAGCTATTGGGTAGTAGATATCCAATAGCAACTATTGAAAAAAACTATGGTCTAGTAGAGAAGGAGTTGCGTAGAAATGGGTCCTGCCTGCCTAGCATTCTAAGGGCTCCTTGAAGATCCTGTGGCTCCCCGTGATCTTCTTTATCAATGTCTCCAACAGTAGTAGAGTCAATTTTATGAAATATCAGGAGTATTTGTGCATTACTATTTTCAGGCATTATTTACTCATGTGACTCAGAGAGTCTGTGCTTTTATTCTTTACTTTCCTGAAGATTGAAATGTGGAAGTGACAGCTAAAGGAAAAATTAGAGAAAAATGGGACTGAATAGATACATAATTTTGATAGTGGATGAAATTACTACATATCTTTACATTTCCAAACTGACAGTTCTTTTCAAGTAGTTCTATTTAATCATCCTGTCTTGAGTGTCTCCTACTCATGTATGCCTAGTGTACCTTTGTTCACTGGTACATGGGTGAGGGCAAGGAGGACGGAGAGTTTTTTGTGGCCCAGGAGGACATGGCTGCCCTTGAGAAGGATTATGAGGAGGTTGGTGTGGGCTCTGTTGAAGGAGAGGGTGAAGAATAAGGAGAGGAATACTAATTACCATTCCTTTCAGCCCTGCAGCATGTCACACACACCAGAACTTTAGCTTTAACATTAGCTGATAGGCATTAAAGATTTCTGGTTAGATTGTCTTCACTTTTAACTGTGATCATGCCTTACTTTTCCAAGATTTTTCTATCATGTCTCAAAATAAAGGCTTTAAGGAAGGAAAAATAAAACAACAACAACAACAAAGAACTGTGGGTACCTTGATGGAGTCACGTAGACATCTGTGAGTCGTATTAGCCTAAAATAGCTTTCAAATATTGCCTATCACCACAGAAAAACTAGTATGTAGGTATAAACACATACAGGGAAATTTGGTGATCTAAACTGGGAGTTCATATCTAGGTTCCAGAAACACTGTCTATGACTGGATAAGAAAGATAACTCTGATTGTGCATTCTTTCCTCTTTGGTTGCTAGTAATACAAACTGTCACTATGTAATTTGGGCATTTTTTGAAAGTTAACTTTTTCTAACGTGATCAGTCAATTTTGCCTTGGATTTGCATAGAAGAGTTGTGGACAAATGGGCTAAAAGTTTCAAACCAAACAGAAAGATGTGCAGAATCCATAGACGGTTGTACCCTGGACTCCCACTATCTTAGCTGTTCTAAAATTTATTTAAATAAAAAAATATTGATTAATGAATTGGGACTAAAATATCCATGTAGGAGGTCAGAACTTGATTTTCTTTTTTGCCTAACGCAGGAGGAGCAGTTCTTCACTATAGATCACAAGACACCCACAATCTTCATTAGTCCTAGGCACATTGTACTTCTTCTGATCAGTTCAGTCTAGCATGTCTCTGGGACACATCCTCAGAAGTCCTCAAAGGTAGTAGGTTTTCTCCTGTGTCCAGAGAATGTAACTAGAGAATGATGTTTCATTGTCTTTTTTCCTTCTTGACTTTTTTATTTTCATCGCCAGGAAAAGATATTAATATCTATCTGTACGTGAAGTTAGGCTAACATGGCATTATTAACTTCTTGGAATTCAGTTTTGCAAAGCTTTTTCTGTACTTACAAAATGCCAAATAATTAGAAAACCAAAAAGGATGCTTCACTTAGCCTTCCTTTCCATTTTTCAGGAAGAAACCCCTCCCTCCAGGTCTAAAATGGAAAACAAAATTTCTTTTCTAATTTAATAACTTCAGTAATCTGGCAATCTCCTGTCATTTCTATGACTGTTTACCACACCTAATCTTCAGAGATTCAAGTTTCTCCTGGATGTTGCATAATTTAGGTGAAGAAGAAAAAGAATACAAATGAGATCCTTTTGGTTTTGGTAACATGCTCTTCACTCTCTCAACAAAAGATGGTGCCCTGGATCCTGCAGTGAGCTCTCTGATGTTTTGGATAATAAGGAGTCAGCAGAGACTGCTGCCCAAAGGACTTCAGGCAAGACCTATGCTTCCTACTCCCTTATGGAGAAGGTGCTGAAGGAGAGCAATGAAGGGGTGGTTGTGCATGTTGCACTAGAATTTTCTCTTTCCTTCCTGAATCTCTCCCTTCAAAATAATTCAATTGTGTGGTAGATTTAGTTCACTTTCCAAAAAACTAGGGATGAGAAAAAGTCTTTCTGGTCTTGATGTCTGCTCTCAGATTAGGCTTCATGCTTAGATTCAGAGAAGCATCTGCCTTTACTGACTCACAACTTTTCTTTAAGCTTGATCATGTGGGAAGTTTTTTCTGATGTGTGGAGATCTTTTCCTGGATTTTCCTTTGATGAGGCTGTGTTTATCTCCATTTTACTGTTGACTAAGTGTTATCACCTAAGCCTTATTTGCTTAGTCAAGTAGCTCAAATCCGTTATTTAATACTGAGAGATAGGAGAGAGGTTAAGCTTTCTAGACTTATGGAATAATATACCCACAGACAGATTCTACTGTCTTTTGAGGTCTTTACGACTGTTCTCTATTAAGTGACTAATGGGTCTTTTTTTCTTTCAATCGGGCCCTTCGTCAAGTAGCAGCACTATTGAGCATCATTTTACCAAAAAGTTATCATGTGGTAGAGCTCTTTGTGATCCTTTCACAAGAGATTACCCTTAAAACATCCTACACCATCGAGTATGGCATATTAATGAATTTATAATTAAATTGTACAACAGTACTCATATATCTCTTTTACTGGAAATCTACAGAATCTCAAACCCTTGTGGAAATAATTTCACTGAATTTATAAAAAATGGAATTGCTATAGGGAAAATGTAAGGTTGTTCTACTCTAAAGAGTAAGAACGACGATCATCATTCTCTATGGACACTTTGATTAGGACTTGAAATTTCAAATAAAAAGTTATTTCCTCATTCTAATTTATAAAGGGATCCAAATAGATTTAACAAACACAGTACCTTATAAAATAACTACCGAAGCTCTCTTTTCCATTCAAAATTGCTTGTTCTTAGAAGAAATATTTAAGGATATTCAAAATAAAAGTTACCTTAAAAATGTTGTGTTTCTGTTGTTAGGTAAATCATAGATTTTTTTCCCTTACTGAACTTACAGTTAAACAATTAAGACTAAAAAAATGTAAAGCAACCACTACAGAGCATAAGCTTTTTCTAGTTTCATTAATCTGAATCCTCATAACAAAAAGAACTTAAATTACAAATATCAAAGATATATTGTGATCTTAATGAAACTTAATGAAACTTCCCTAAATAGCAATATTCCATCCTAATGATCAGTAAGTACATATAGTGGGTGATAAACTTGTAGTTTTTAGTTTCTTATAACCATGTCTGATAAAATAGATGCTCAGTAAAGTTAGCTACAGTAATTGTTCATATTTTTAGGTACTTATTAATTATGGTGCTTGCATGCTTTGAAATTCTGCTGCTTCCTCATCATTGCCAAAAATGGGTGAAAATGATTAGATATGTTATATTTGATGAGGTAGGTTCAATGTTATATTTCTGGGTTGATAGCCTAGTGTGCATATGCTCTAAAATTTCTAATTTAAAAAATGTCGGGCTCTGTCTATGATGGTAACTGTCTACATTGTTGTGTCAGCCATTGTACCAACAGGAAATGGATTGCATATTCAAATTGGCATAGGTTTTACAGAAGTATTTTTCCAGAAACTGTTTACAAAGGTTTGTGTGAGGAAAACTACAAGGTAAGTGTGGTAATCCAGAAATAGTACCGGCTCCACACTGTTACTATCTGTAGCAGTGAAGGGAGGAGGAAGCAGTATGGAACTCAAAAAGAGAAGGAGTCTGTAAACATGCCTCTTTGGAAGAGCAATGACCTTGATGGAGGAACACAGCCACCCAAAGTTGACTTCCTGGGGAGAGAGACAATAGAATAAAGACCTTGACCTGTTTTCTCTCCTTCCCTTGTCTTGCCTGAGTTTTCCACTGGCCAAACCCAACAAAAGCCAGAGAATGAGTAAGTTCAGTTGAGTCAATGCCCAAAGTCAGACTCCTTGGTCAGAGAGCAAAATGGAGAATGGTATAGATCTGGGGAGACATAGCGAAATTATTATCAATGTGAACTGAAGAAGATGAAGTACACAAGTTTATATTAATCTGTTTGAAGAATTTTTAATTTTAAAGAGAACAAGATGACAAACCTATAGTGAGTCTACTTTTTCCTTGTGTGAAATTATGAGCAGGCTAACATGCCATTGTTCTGCTTTGTTTAATTCTCAAATCCTCTTTCTTTTTTATTCACTGGACTATGTTCTGTCTTGGTGACCTTGAATATTTCCATTCTAAATGGAAACAAAACAAACCAAAGCCCTTGATGTTTACAATCTGGAAGCTTGAATTGTAGTCTCATCTCAAAATGCATGAGCACAATTATGTTAAAACTTGGTCAGCTCTACCCATTTTTTAAGTGGATTGTTTTTTTTCTTTTTGGTATTGAATTATTTTAGTTTTTCATATATTTTAGATATTAACCCCTTACTGGATATATCTTCTCCTATTCAGTAGGTTGCTTTTTTGTTTTGTTGATGATTTCCTTTACTAAATCTTTTTATTTTGGTGTAGTCCAGTAGTTTATTTTTGCTTTTGTTTTCCTTGCCTAGGGAGACATGCCTAGACAAATGTTGCTATGACAGATGCCCAAGAGACAATAACCAAGATATGGAAATAACCTAAGTGTCCATTGATAGATGAATAGATATAGATGCGGTATATATAATGAAATGTTACTCAGCTATAAAAAAGAATGAGATCTTGCCATTTGTGACAACATGGATGGACCTAGAGAGTATAATGCTAAGTGAAATAAGTCAGACAAAGAAAGACAAATACCTAATGATTTTACTTATATGTAGAATCTGAAAAATAAGCAAAATAAATGAACAAACAAAACAAAAGAGATACAGATTCATAAATACAGAGAACAAGGTGGTGGTTGCCAGGGGGAAGGATGGGTGAAATAACTGAAGGGTTTTAAGAAACACAAACTTCCACTTATAAAATTAAGTCACAGGTATGAAAAGTACAACATAGAGAATATAGTCAATAATATTATAATACTGTTATATGGTGACATGATAACTACACTTGTGGTGGTGACCACTGTGTAGTGTATAGAATTATCAAATCATTATGTTGTACACATGAAACTAATATTGCATGTCAACTATACTTCAATGGTAAAAATTTTTAAAAGAGGGGAAAAAAACTTGGGTAACTCAATTATTCTCATTTATGCATGTGTGAAACTTGCCTATAGAAAGACTCTACAAATTAATGTCTATTTTAGAGAGTTTGGAGAAATTGCTAGCTGGTAAAAAAAAAAAAGAACAACATTTGGTAAAGTGGTTTATAATCTCACCAGATCAAAGACAGAAGGGATAAAGAAATATACTGCCTTCCTTATTTATTTATTTATTTATTTATTTATTTATTTATTTATTTGGCTCTGGTAGTAAATCTCCAGTTGGGTCCCAAGTGTGTTAATTTATTTTGTTTAATTAAAATCAAATTTTGAGCTTCCTCTCTAGGTCTTAATTTGTATTGTTTGGTGAAAAGTAATTGATGCATTCAACAAATATTAATTGAGTGCCTGCTATTTGTAAAGCATGCTTTTTCCTTGGTATACCAGCAATCACCTTTTGGTTTAGGGAAAGAATAATTAAACCAGGAAACATAACAATGAAAATGTAAGTAGACACTGTGATAAGAACTGTGAAGGAAAAGGTTAGTCTGTTGTGACTATGATAATGGTAAAATGGGAGGTAAGGACAGCTTGACATGGATGCTCAGGAAAGGTATTTCTGAGGGAGTAACTGACCATCACTTGAGATTTGTGGGATAAGTAGGAATAGTCAGGAAGAGAGATGGGTGAGGGTTTAAGTAGAGGGAGTGGTATATGTAAAGGCCCTGAGGTGAGACAAGTGTGTTCAAGGAATGGAAGGAAACAAGGCCAGTGTGTCCAGAGCAGGGCGAATAAGGGGACAGAGCAGGCTGAAAAGAACTTGGCAGAAAGGGGAGAGGCCAGATCAAGCAGGGTGATACACTTCCAGTCAAGTGGTTTACGTTTTGGTCTAAGTTCATTAAAAAGACATTGCAGGGCTTTAATTAGTGGCATGGCCTGATGTGACTTATGGTAAAAATCCCCTACAGCTACAAAGAAAGAGTGGAACCAAACAAAACAATCAGGAGGCTATTGTAGAAACCTAGGTGATGATAGCTTGAATGCCAATAGGGATGGAGAAGAAAACAGGGCTTCACAATCAGTTTTTACGATTGGAATTTATATGAATTAATGATAGATTAGTTGTAGAGATTGAAGAAGAGGTAAGTGTCAGTGATTTGTATTGCCTGACATCACCCTTCACTTTATTTAGGCTTAATTATATGAAACTGTATGACTATTTTCTGCTTCTGTGTTTTTTCCATTTATCATTTGCAAATCAACTTTTCAACTGATATATATTTTTTTCTTTACCAGGTCCATATTCTTTTTTTTTTTTTTAAATGTTTATTTATTTTTGAGACAGAGAGAGACACAGCATGAGCAGGGAAGGGGCAAAGAGAGAGGGAGACACAGAATGTGAAGCAGGCTCCAGGCTCTGAGCTGTCAGCACAGAGCCGGACGCGGGGCTCGAACTCACGAACTGTGAGATCGTGACCTGAGCCGAAGTCGGACGCTTAACCGACTGAGCCACCCAGGCGCCCCTACCAGGTCCATATTCTTGACAGAGAGATTGGAGGAAAACTTTGGGAACATTTCTTTGTCATGATCCAGTGTCCCTTTTTATTTTTTTCAGCTACCATAAGAAACTCTAAGTTTCTCACTAAGTAAGTATAGGTTTCATTTTGGACAGAATTGTTATTATATATTGAATGAATTATACTAGCTATATGGTCTAAAGTCTTTAAGGTTATTTCCATAACATTTATAACTTTCAGATAAATCTATTGACTTATCTTTGAAACTTAGAGAATAAACTTCTTTAAACATTTCTTGAACATATATTTCCTGGAAGGCAGAAGGAAGACCTCTTCTCCAAAAGAAAATCAAGGTCTCCCACAGCCAGGTCTGAAACTGTAGGAAAATTTCCAAACATTCTCAAAGTCATCTGAAGTGATATTGTATTCCCTATTCTTTGTTCTCACCCAAGAAGTAAAGCCACAGCAGAAATAACTGGACACAGCCATTGACCTTGAGGCTTCTTAACATGATACCACCTTGCAGATGGTGATCATAAGAGCAACAAAGCCATAGTTTGGATATCAAGTATTGTTTTTTTGTTTTTTGTGTTTTTTTTTTTTTACCAAACTTGATTTTCCCTAGTATATAATGACCATAATGATAGAAAAACAATGGCAAAACCCTTACATAGTATTTCCTATGTGGCAGATATATTAATTCACTTAATTCTTAATAACAAACTTAAGAGGAAGGTCTTATTATTATCCTGCATTTTAGGATGAAGAAATAGGGAATAAAGGTCATATAGAGGTTAATGAACTTGCCCAAAGTCCACAACTATGAAATGATGAAGCTTGAATTCAAATTCATGCAGTTTAAACCCTAAACTCATGTGCTTAAGTATAAATTTTAGATCTAAGGAATTATCTTTGCTTAACTTGTCTAAATTCTTGGTAACTGGGTCCATATTTTGCTTAAATAATCTGCATATTTATTGTTTAAGGTGACTGCAATCAGTATAACAGTCTTGTAAATAAGCAGACAAGATTATGAGAAAAAATTTATTTCTGAAATAAAGTCTGACAGATGTATCAAGTTTCTTGCACATAAATCAATCATATGAAGAAGTCAGGCTTAGTAAGCCTGATATAGAAGGTTTTTATATTTTCCTTTAAAGTTATCTATATTGCAGTCATTATGTGTCCATTAATTTGGATATTCTTTCTTTTTAGTGCTCTATGAAGAGAGGTACAGTGATTTAGAGAAGCACGTACATTCAGTAAAACATGATGTTTATTTCGATCATTTTCACTTATGTGCTGCACTAAATATTTTAAGTATAAAGCCATATTTGTCCTATTAGAGGAATTTGATTAATGTATATCACAACTGGAAAGTGGTTCAATTAATTTTCATAGAATTGCAGCATGTATTTTTTATAGTAGATAATGTTAACCTTAGGTCAATGAACATGAATATGGCAATCAGTCATGCTGAGCAGGCATGCTAAACATTCATGGGAGACTGTGACTCTCCCTAACAACTTTGCATGTGTACATTTTTCTAGACTGTAGACTAGAATCTCAATGTTATCTGTGACATTCAAAGTTTATTTACTACCTCTAGAGAAAAAGTAATGGAAAATTCTAATTTGGGTTCTTTGGTTAGCTTATTATGATTTTTTTCCTAGACATTGTCTTTCCGTACCTAGCTTGTTCTTAGCACCCATTTCACTCTTTAGCTTTTCTGTGACTAACAGTGCAGCTACAACTGTATTGTCACCTCTTGTTCATGTCAGAATGGGATCACTATTAAATGGTCTAAACAAGGAAGAAGACACGTCTCATTAACATGAAAATCTTGACATGATTTTTCATGCTTGATTGAGAAGTTGGAAGCTTTAGAAGATCTCAGTTAAGACAATGAGTTGTGATTGTGTAAAAATTTATTAATTTCTTTTGCTTTTCTCTCCTTTTCCATCTTGTTCCCTGACTAGGCTATTTAGGCTCAACTTACCTCTTGAAGGTACAGTGATATTAGCCAACAGCTGATCTTTTCATTGTGCTATGTTCAAAATTCTACCTTTCCACTCATCTTCCTAAAATATAATTCTCATCCTCTCCTTCTTCTACTAAAAAGCCTTCAATATGCTTTTCTGGGAACAAGTACATTCCTTACTTCTTAGCTTGGCATTCAAGGTCTTCTCTAGTCTAGATTCACTAGATTCACCTGGAAGATTTCACGATATATATTATATCTAGAATGCTTCACCTCAGATGCTAAAATATAGATTTACAGATCTTATTCATCTTCCATGTCTCTGCTAATGAGGGATTTTCAGAAGTCTTTCTATGATCTCTCCTTCTGGAAGTAATCTTGTTTTCTGAGAACATATAAGTTATTTGTATGTATGTACGTATGTATGTGTGTATGTATGTATGTATGTTTTTATTAGAGACAGAGCATGAGTAGGGGAGAGGGGCAGAGGGAGAGGGCCAGGGAGAGAGAATCTTTAAGCAGGCTCCATGCTGAGTGCAGAGCCTGACACAGGGCTCGATCCCATGACCCTGGGATGATGATCTGGGCAGAAATCAAGAGACAGATGCTTAACTGACTGAGCCACCCAGACACCCCTAACTTATTTGTATTTTAAAAAATGACACCAACTGTGGCCAGCCTGCTGCTGTAATTTATTGTTTTTTTTTCCATGTCTTTTTTTAAAAACTAGATTCCAAACTTTTCGATAAAAAGTTTGGTGCTTTTCCACTTCTGGATTATCTTATAGCTAGCTCATAGTGCCATGGATCTAAAGGCTGCTCAATATATTTTTGGAATAACAATGACCAACATGGGTTGAACATTTAACTGTGTGGCCAGTACTTGCTAAGAATTTATATGTATTTCTCTTTTCATTTTCACAAAATCTTGATAATAAGTATACTATGATAATCCTCAATTTATAGATGAGAAAAGTAAGTGGGGGAGAAGTTAAATAGTCCAAGGACTTATAGTTAGTAATTGTCTGGCTAGGATACAAATTCACATGGTCTGATTGCCAGGCTTAATGCTTTCAGCTTTAGGGTTTCATTGAACAACTTGTAGATTAAATGCCTGAGTGAGTGACTGAAAGGAAAGGACTTTAAAGACTGAGCTATGATGATCAAGGGTGTGTGAAACCTAGTTGAAGTGATTCTATCTCATGGAAGTTTTCAAATAGAATTTTATTATGTAACTTTTCATTTGCTTTGCACTGACTCAAACTAAATTCTATAACACACGTTCCGGCCCCTCATGCCTCTCTTCATCACCTACTTCAAGCCTAGAGAATAGATATATGATGAACACACATCATTTTTAAACTTTTCCAGTGATTTTTTGAATTTTCTTTTCTTTTTCTTTTTTTTTTTTTTGTTTTTTTGTTTTTTGAGAGAGATAAAGAGGGTGCAAGTGAATGAGGGGCAGAGAGAAAGAGGGAGAGAGAGAGAGACAGAGAAAGAGAGAGAGAATCCCATGAGGAGAGAAGCAGGGTTCGCCCTAAGCAGGGCTTGTGTTCACCTGATGTGGGCTCGTGCTTACCTGAAGTGGGACTTGAACTTAAGAACTATGAGATCATGACCTGACTGAAGTCATATACTTAACTGACAGAGCCACCTAGGTGCTTGATTTTCTGGATTTTCAACATAGCATTCCCAGTCACTTATATTTTTTTTTAATTTTTTTTTAACGTTTATTTATTTTTGAGACAGAGAGAGACAGAGCATGAACGGGGGAGGGTCAGAGAGAGAGGGAGACACAGAATCTGAAACAAGCTCCAGGCTCTGAGCGGTCAGCACAGAGCCCGACGCGGGGCTTGAACTCACGGACCGTGAGATCATGACCTGAGCTGAAGTCAGAGGCTTAACCGACTGAACCACCCAGGTGCCCCAAATTTTATAATATTTTTTAATGGTTTACTCTGCTTAGGGAGGTTCCAGTCAGGTTATCTTTAACCACCTGTGAGTACAGTGGCTAGTAGTACTTGGCAAGAATATAATTTTGGGCCACATGCCTTCCTCTATTCTCAGTAGCTATTAATGGAGTAACTGGAAAGCAAACATAACCTCTATAGTATCCTCTGACCCCACATGACTTCTGCAAGGCTGTACTGTTGTGTCAAGTCTTCTTACATCTTGACTCTTATGTCTGGGGATACATGCAAAGACTTGTACTTTATTTTATTTTTTAAAGTTTATATATTTTTGAGAGAGAGAGAGAGAGAGTGAGCAAGGGGGTAGGGGCAGAGAGAGAAGGAGAGAGAGAGAGAGAGAGAGAGAGAATCCCAAGCAGGCTCCGCACTGTCAGCATGTGGGGCTTGAACACACGAACAGTGAGACCATGACCTGAGCCGAAATCAAGAGTTGGATTCTTGGGGCGCCTGGGTGGCTCAGTCGGTTAAGCGTCCGACTTCGGCTCAGGTCATGATCTCACGGTTCGTGGGTTCGAGCCCCGCGTCGGGCTCTGTGCTGACAGCTCGGAGCCTGGAGCCTGTTTCAGATTCTGTGTCTCCTTCTCTCTGTGACCCTCTCCCATTCATGCTCTGTCTCTCTCTGTCTCAAAAATAAATAAACGTTAAAAAAAATTAAAAAAAAAAAGAGTTGGATGCTTAACCGACTGAGTCACTCAGGTGCCCCAAGACTTCTGCTTTTTTAAGTGTTTAGACAACTGTAGTTAAGTTTCTGAGGCATGCATTTACATTAAACTATCTTTGAGCGCCTAAGGTAGCGTTACACAAAAGAGAGAGAAAAAAGCTGAATAGTCATCACCACGAAGCTGCCTGGCTCCCTGAGAGATTGTTAGCACCAGATGGTCCTAGAAAGAACTGCTGTCAGCCTCTTTCCATTTACCAGCATCTACAGCTTTTGACTCATTATTTTATTTTTGGAAAGTAAAATCAGAGCACTGTGGCATGAAACAGTTGTGTTTATGAATGAAGATCTAGTGGATAACTAGTGATCTTTTATGTATCATCGTTCTGTATCACTTTATACATCATCTGGGTTGGTTTAAAGCATAACAGCTAAGGAACAGAAGAGAACAACTGTGTTTGATACCCTTTTAGTGGCGGTGTTGATAACCTGAAAAAAAGAGTGTCTACACGTTGATAATCAATCACCTTTATAAACGGGACACCAAAAAAGCACCAGGTATTTTAATAGTGTGTTCTATATATTTGGTCCTCACAATAAACCTGTGGCACTGGGGTAATTATCCCCATTTTAGAGATGAGGAAACTAAGGCATCTGTGAAAGGATGGCAGACACTTTGGAAACTGCATCACTCTTATTCCAGAAACCAAAACAAAAGTGTAACATCAGTCAGAACCTGAAATTCTTAGAAAACTAATTACTTAAGTAAGGGATAGTCTCATCTATAGTCAGACTATGTGGTTACCTGCGAGATATAATTTAGGAGATTCTGAAATTCTTACCTCTTCCAAAACATTGTACACCTACTACACATTGTGCACGAAAGTAGTACTTACCATTTAGCTAATTCCGTAGATCCATTCCAAGCATTGTTAAATGATCTTTAGATAAATCTTTATGTAAATAAAAGAAATGTTCATATTTATGTTGCATAGTATAGTATAAAAAGAAAATCCCGATATATTTAATTCTTTTGGATCTTACCACAATCCTGAAGGACTACAGTGTAGATAATATCATTCTCACATTATAGATGAGAAAGACCAAACCCAGGGAGCTAGCA
The DNA here is from genome assembly GCF_024362965.1 of Panthera pardus. Lineage (NCBI taxonomy): Eukaryota > Metazoa > Chordata > Mammalia > Carnivora > Felidae > Panthera > Panthera pardus. The sequence continues at coordinate 60,139,035 of NW_026526688.1, forward strand.
ATTTAGAGGTATGATTAGAACTTCAAGTGTGCTACACTTTCCACTGCACCAAACACTTCTGTTCTTTCCAAAATGTTTTATCTTTGGAGTGTGTCCTTTAGTATTTCTGGTCTTCTATGAACTAGTAATGCGTATTTTTTAATGCAGGAGTTCCTTCTTCAAATAAGTTGGGGAAAAGCATAATGCCATATCCCTTTCTTGGAGATTCACAGTACACATTAACATAACCGAAGTCTTCAAATAAAGATGTTTGGCTAACTGTGTTTAATAGGGTATTTCCCATAGATTATCTACCCTTAAAATTATTTTCAAAGATCATGGTTTCAGGGAGATTATTATAGCCCTTTTTCACCCAATAGACTAGAAGTAGTGATATTTGAAGCCACACAGATCTATGGTGCACACTTCATGAGGGCAGGATTTATTTTCTTGTGCCTGAAACAGTGCTTAGCATCTAAGTAACACCAAAAGCATTTGTGAGAGGAGTAAGTAGTACACATGTTCTAAAGGCTTAAGATAGATCCTGGTCATTGTCCTGGGTAGCTCTTGGGAGAGAAATTTCTTTGAATATCTGAAGGTTGTCTGGGAACCTTTGTCTTCATGAAGTTGACTCAGCTTTTATTTTGAATCTCTAACTAACAAAGATTTTTATCTTTTTTTTGCATGACTTGGTACCCATAAAATCATAAAATCATCTTGATATCTAAGTACATTTCAATTTCAGTTTCAAAGAATATTAGATATTCCGTACATCACCCAGTGCTCATCACAAGTGCATTCCTTAATCCCCATAACCTATTTCACTCATCCCCTCACCCTCTGCTAACCATCAGTTTGTTTGTTCTCTATAGTTAAGAGTCTGTTTCTTGGTTTGTCTGTCTCTCTCTTTTTCTCCTGTGCTCATTTGTTTTGTTTCTTATATTCCACACGAGTGAGATCAGATGGTATTTGTGTTTTTCTGACTGACTTATTTCACTTAGCATTATACTCTCTAGCTCCACCCATGTTGTTGTAACTGGAAAGATTGCATTCTTTTTTATTCTTATGTCTATGAATATTATTATATAATATAAAACACACACACCACATCTTCTTTACCTACCTATTCATCTGTCAATGGACACTTAGGCTGCTTCCATAGTTTGGCTATTGTAAATAATGCTGCAATAAATATAGAGGTGCATATATCCCTTTGAATCAGTGTTTTTGTATTTTTGAGTAAATACCCAGTGGTGCGATTACTAGATCATAGGATAATTCTGTTTTCAACTTTTTGGGAAACTCCATACTGTCTCACATAGTGGCTGCACCAGTTTGCATTCCCACCAACAGTGCATGAGGGTTTCCTTTTTCTCCATATCCTCTGAAACACTTGTTTCTTTTGTTTTTGATTTTTAACCATTCTGACAGGCATGAGATGATATCTTATTGTACCTTTGATTTGTATTTCCCTGATTATGAGTGATGATGAATGTCTTTTCATGTGTCTGTTGGCTACCTGTATGTTTTTGAGTAATCTCTATGCCCAACGTGGGGCTCAGACTCACAATCCCAAGGTCAAGAGTCACATGCTCTACTGGTTGAGCAGCAGGTGCCCCTGTTATGTCTTCTTTGAAGAAATGTCTGTTCGTGTAACCTGCCCATTTTTAATTGCATTATTTGTTTTTTGGGTATTGGGTTTTATAAGTTGTTTATATATTTTGGATACCAACCTTGATCGGATTTATCATTTGCAAATATCTTCTCCCATTCTCTAGGTTGCCTTTTAGTTTTGTTGATTGTTTCCTTAGCTGTGCAGAAGCTTTGTATTTTGATGTAGCCCCAATAATTTATTTTTGCTTTTATTTCTCTTGCCCTAGGAGACATATCTAGAAAAAGTTGCTATGGCCATTGTCAGAGAGTTACTGCCTGTGCTCCCTTATGGATTTTTATAGTTTCAGGTCTCACGTTTAGGCCTTTAGTGTTTTTCCTTAATTGTAAAGTTCAGAAAGCGTAGTCTTTTTGTGTTGTATATAAGGCTCTTCATGAGTTGGTCCTTGCTTTCCTCTGTGTCATTTCCTGCTACCCTATCTGGTAAGATTCAATTTTTTTTGTTCTCCATGTATGACATACTCTCTCCCACCTGAATCTGTGTATCTGAGGGGTCTTCCTTTCTGTTGGCTCATCCATCTTATACTCAGGATTAGCAGAACTGCATATAAGAATCAGTAGACAAAGAAGGGACTTGGGAAGTCTTAGCCTTCTTGTGCTGGCTGAATGCGAACATTTATTACTTAAAAGTTTATTTATTTATTTAAGTAAGAGCATTGGAAAAGAGTAGGAAAAGTCCAGAAGGTTGAAAATAAAACTAACATATGAAGCTGAATATATTAATTTCTTGAAGAATCAGAAAAAGATTCTGGAGATCCCTGAAAACTGCTTATATGCTGATGTCAGTGTGCTCTATTCTGTGATCGGGACGGAGACTGTCTCATTATGGTATCTTTGAATTATTATTATCTCTGTATGTAATTTTGTTTGCTTTGCAATAATTATCTATATTTCATGTGCTAAATTTCTATAGGTGATGTCTTCTTGCTTAGTCGTTTGCCTGTGAGAGTGTCAGTCTCTTCTTTTATTTCACTCTGCTATCCTGGATTACTGTATGGCCTGATTCTAGAATTGAGTCCCATATGGTATATTTTAATGCTCATCATATTTGGGTATGTGTGGTAAAATATATTTTAAGCAATATCTTCAGAATGTCTCAGTCTCAGAGACCTTCTGTATGACATCCACTACATTAAATAGATATTGAAATATCCAGAGATGGTATGGCATTTAAATAATTTTTTTTATTATGCAAGTACGTTATGTTTACAGCAAAAATAGAAATAGCAAGAATAAAAACAATGTCACAGCTCACAGATATTCACTGTCCTCATAGATTTTCTTCCTGTGGAAACATACAAAAAACCCCATACCCATATAGACATTCCATATCTTTATTTATTAATAAAATAGTATCATATTATATAAATCAGTCCGTAATCTGCTTTCCTCACCTGTTCATTTTTCTCAGTAACAATAGAACTACATCATTATTTTAATAACCTTATAGGGTGTATTGAGACGGGTGGCTAATTTCTTTAACTAGTCTTCTTATCCTCAGCTGCATAGGTTATTTTCATAATTTTTTTCTTGTTCTTATAAGCAGTGTTACCTTTGATATTTTTGCCACTCACTAGATTTTCTCCCTAGGATAAATTCCTAGAAGGAGGATTAAAAGGGTATAGACATTTTTAGAGCTTTGGATATAAGTGGTGAGTGATTCACAGTAAGTTCTCTAATCATCTAGGTTAAGGTCCATGCTCTGCTTTCTTGAAGCAGAGTTCTTCCTGCCTGGGAAGAACTCTTAAGTTTTCAGGAGAGAACTGATCTCTCTCTACAGCAGCAGGTCGGAACTTCCCCTGTCTGTGGCATCTTGTTTACTGCCTTAACAGCACCTTTCTCTCTTGGTTTATGAGAATCTCTTCTCTGAGACAGTTTGTTCCAAAAACTGGGAAGATTGCTTCTGTAGTCACAAAATGTTCTTACTTACATAGCTTTAATGTAAAAGAACAGCCTTACTTTGTGCAAGGTACAAACACTGCGTTCATGCAAATAGCCTTTGATTCTGTTTGAAATCAAAATGAGTTAAAACAAATTATCAATTTTCCTACAATTTCTTTCTCATAGACTTTGAAGGTGGTGTTTAAACAAGTACAATTTAAAAAAGGCGAAGAACTGACGGCTTTAGCATAAAGGGGTGTTAGATATTGTCACAACTCTAAGTATTTTAAAGAAAAGGTGTCAGTTCAGATACTCTTTGTAAAAGGATTTTTCAGGGTAGATAGTTTTTATTTGTTTGTTTGTTTTTTACATTAAAAAATAAAGTTAGGCATAGTATTGAATGTCAGTGAAAAGTGAAAAATTATGCCAAATGTTTATTTCACCTAACCAAAGTGTCATTTTATTACAACTCATGTTAGGGAAAAATCTGTTATTAGATGACAGGACTGATAAGGGAATTCCAGTCCTTGCCAGAAGGCTCCCATTTTGGGATTTCCTTCCTACCCCCCTGCCTCAGGTGCCAAATTACTACTAATGAGGGAGGCTGAAGTAACAGACTATAAATTGTCCCCTCTGTTGAGGCTCTGGGCTCAGATCTCTGGAGAATCATCTCTGGGCCCACCAGTGTAAAATAAACCTTCTTCCTTCCAAGATCTCTGAGTACCCCTTGGTTCTTCTGTCAGGTGATTCCAGACCAGTTTGCATAACACTCATTTGACCTCTTTTCTGCTTATTCCACTCATTAGGAGAGTTTAAAATTATTTCTATACTGAAAAAAATATCTATAATGAAATATTATAGCTATGGTAATTAGGCATACTCCTCTTTCTTTTCTTTCTTTCTTTTTTTTTAAACACATAGTGCCTAGGACATAGTTTTATTTTGTCCTACAGATTTCCTGAGGATAATTGAGATATACTTTGGGTCAGACCTTTTTCTAATGACATAGTCCCAACTAAGAGGAAGGTATCTCTCTTCCAGGAATGGAAAAAAACTTGTCCTAGACTTCTGGAAAGGGCCAGCGACCTCTGTGGGGAAGTGCTAAGTAAGAGAGGAAAAGGTATGGGGGTCAACTTTCACAGACGAAGATCCCATATGCCTCACTCATATTTTCCTTTATTGCAGAGTCAGGCCAATTACAAATCTCGATTTGCTGTGCACAGGGCTTACAACATTTCACACATGCAAAAACAAAGTGTGCATCACTTAAAGGTGGACAATCACAAGAGACTAATTAAATCAGAGATATACCGCAAGGGTCTAAGTGTCCTATTGTTTTGCTCCACTTTGTATACAATGTATAGATCAGGGAGTGGAGTTCCGGAGGAGTTCTGAGCTCTGGGAGGATTGCAGAAACACCTGGGAGGGTGCTGCCCCAGGGTTTCAGCAGTCAGGGCAGTTACACAGGCCTGCAACCTAACAAGAGACCCACGCCCCACCCAAGTTTAACTGCAATCCACCGGTAATCTGTAATCTCCTGTGACATTTGAGCTAGCCAACCATTGTGTATAATCTCATCATCCTCGTAATAACCCCACCCCTACAGTAACAGTTTCTAGGCAGAGTTAATAGGTGTGGTACCTTTTTTTTCATAGTAAATTTTTAAAGAATGTTTATTTGTTTTTGAGAGGGAGAGGCAGAGCGCGAGAGGGGAGGGACAGAAAGAGAGGAAGACACACAATCCTAAACAGCCTCCAGGCTGAGGGCTGTCAGCACAGTGCCCAGGCAGGGATCAAACCCAAGAACCTTGAAATCATGACCTGAGCCAAAGTCTGACACTTAACTGACTGAACCATCCAGGCGCCTCTAGGTGCGGTACCTTTAAATGAACTTGAAAAGAGTAGGATAATCTTGTATGGTTTACAAGCAAATACTAATAGGGAAAAATCTGTTATAAAATGGCCGACAGGACTGGAAGGGGAATTCCAGTCCCTGCACGAAGACTCCCCTTCCGGGTTTTTCTTCCCACTCCACTTGCCAGGAATGCAGAAGTAACAGATTATAAATTGTCCCCTCTGCTTACGTTTTGGACTCAGACCTCTGGGCTGTGATTTCCCCTGAGTCACCCCCCCTGTGAAATCTACCTCCTGCCTTTCAAGATCTCCCAGTGCCTCTTGGTTCTTCTGCCGGGTGATCCAGACCAGGTTCCGTAACAATACTTCTTAACTTCTTGAATAGTGTGTCTCAGAAGAATGCAATATTCTATTTCTAGGTGAGCATAGGCTCCATAAATTCACCAAGGATATTCATAAAATTACTTTCGTAGTTTTCCTTTTGAGTGATTTATAAAAATAGGCACTAGCTTTATCCTTTTCATGCACATGCACACGTGTGTATGTGAAAGGTTGTGTAGAAAGGCAGTCATACTGCCATTCATGATGTTTATTTTTGTGATCTCAAGAAAACTGAAGAGTATAAGTGTAAATAAAGGTTATTACTTGGCATTTATCAGAAAAAAAATACCATGAACAACTCTGCTTAGTTTTCCTTTTAGTGTGGTGTATGTGCATGTATGCAATATACAATTTATACAATATATAAAAACATAAGTTGGTCATTTAAAAGGGAAAGAACCAGAGAAAAGAGTTTGTATAAAGATTATTGGAGCACCTGGGTGGCTCAGTCGGCTAAGTGTCCGACTTGGGCTCAGGTCATGATCTCACAGTTTGTGAGTTCAAGCCCGGCATCAGGCTCTGGGCTGACAGCTCAGAGCCTGGAGCCTGCTTTGGATTCTGTGTCTCCCTCTCTCTCCTCCCTTCCTCTACTTGCACATTAAAAAAACAAAAAAAAAACCAAAAACAAAACAAAAAGATTATTAACTGAGGCCAAGGGCCATACTCATTTTGTTCTTCACACCCACTATTGGAGAACTTGTCACATGTTTGTTGCTCAGTAAAAGTTAAAGTGTGAGTGAATGAACAGATGAATGAATGAATGAATGAATGAATAACCAGACTGTTACAAAAGGGTTATTCTGAAATGGTGATTCCTATGGAAGCAAACGAAAATGAAAATCCAAATGCTTTGGAATGCAACGAAGGCAGTCCTGAGAGGAAAATACATTGCAATCCAGGCCTATCTCAAGAAACAAGAAAAATCCCAAATACAAAATCTAACAAAACACCTAAAGGAAATAGAAGCAGAACAGCAAAGACAGCCTAAACCCAGCAGAAGAAGAGAAATAATAAAGATCAGAGCAGAGATAAACAATATAGAATCTAAAAAAACTGTAGAGCAGGTCAATGAAACCAAGAGTTGGTTTTTTGAAAAAATAAACAAAATTGATAAACCTCTAGCCAGGCTTCTCAAAAAGAAAAGGGAGATGACCCAAACAGATAAAATCATGAATGAAAATGGAATGATTACAACCAATCCCTCAGAGATACAAACAATTATCAGGGAATACTATGAAAAATTATATGCCAACAAACTGGAAACCTGGAAGAAATGGACAAATTCCTAAACACCCACACACTTCCAAAACTCAATCAGGAGGAAATAGAAAGCTTGAACAGACCCATAACCAGCAAAGAAATTGAATCAGTTATCAAAAATCTCCCAACAAATAAGAGTCCAGGACCAGATGGCTTCCCAGGGGAGTTCTACAGGATGTTTAAAGCAGAGATAATACCTATCCTTCTCAAGCTATTCCAAGAAATAGAAAGGGAAGGAAAACTTCCAGACTCATTCTATGAAGCCAGTATTACTTTGATTCCTAAACCAGAGACCCAGTAAAAAAAAGAGAACTACAGGCCAATATCCCTGATGAATATGGATGCAAAAATTCTCAATAAGATACTAGCAAATCAAATTCAACAGCATATAAAAAGAATTACTCACCATGATCAAGTGGGATTCATTCCTGGGCTGCAGGGCTGGTTCAACATTCGCAAATCAATCAATGTGATACATCACATTAATAAAAGAAAAGATAAGAACCATATGATCCTGTCAATCGATGCAGAAAAAGCATTTGACAAAATTCAACATCCTTTCTTAATGAAATGGTGATTCCTTTGCTTCACAGAAGTTTTAAATACAGTACTCATAGTTAAATTCTAAATTTTAGTGATGTGAGTCTGTCTTTTTTCTTCCTAATGCACTTTTTGAGGTGACCAAATAATGGGTTGAATTTAGATGGGTCTATGAATATCATTTAGAAAGTATTTTTGCTTTCTCTATCATTAAATGATTAAAATAATTATGGCATGGATTACTATCAGTGCATTTGAGAGGAAGAGAGGGCAATTATATGTACCCAGTATTAAATGGATGAGTGGGTTCCTAGCTGATGTTAGGAAAGTAAGGGAAAAAATTTAACTTTATTATGTTCAGTTACTTGGATCAGTTATTTGTATAAATTAAACCTTCATAAGCAAAGCATGAGGATAGGATAAGGTGATTGTCTAGAGTATGTAAGGAAAAGTATTATTTTAAGGAAGGTTGTATGCTGTTTTTTAATTCATTCATTCGTGTATGTATACATAGTTATTGCACATCTACTGTGTGCTAAATACTCTTCCAGGTACTGGGGATGCAGCAGTGAATAAGACAAATTGATGTCACTGTCCTCATGATCCTTAAGGTCTAGAACGGACAGGTGAACATGGTTAGCTTGGAAACTGTGGTCCTGGAAGTCCTTTTCGACATTTATATAGAGATCAGAAAGAGCCTACAAATGCAGATTTGAGAGAAACCATTTTAGGCTAAGCAAACAGAAGTTAGACCCTGCAGTTGGAGTATATTTGTTTATACTCAGGAACTAGAAAGAAGAACCATGTGGCTGATATGTTGACATCAAGAGCCTGTGGGCTAAAGTTAAGCGTTTTTCAGTGCCTGAAGCAGAAAATAGATCCTGTGTCTTTATAAACGTGCTATACTTTGAATTAACTCTTATTCTTTCTGTAGGTAATCACAGCTGCCAGAATACTTGTCTTAGGAATCTACAAGCCACGTTAGTCTATTATTTTTGTTCAGTACTCTGTCTACCCAGGTGTTTTATAGATAGGTCATCTCTACTTTCACTGCTGAACGATGAGTGTGAAATAACGAGTCATGTGGCACTTCCATCTACAAACAGGCTACTGTTTGTGTTTTTCCCTTTGCTTCCTATGTGGGCTAGCAATTTTGACCACAGTTGCCTTATATCTTCTTGCTTCATGCTGTGTGATTTGTCCGTGTCACTCCTTTCTCACAATTCGCATTAAATGGCTTAATAATGTTAGTGTAGTTATCATTATGTTCCTGATCCTTCATGGTGCCCCTTTATTTTTCATGGGAATATAGAAAATATTTTGACATTTCTTGCATCTTGTATTTCCTTTCATTCATCTTTTTTCTGTGTGTGGCACTTGGTATCATCAGTTCCTGGGTCTCGAGAATTCTGCCATCAGGTGAATTTTGACTTCCTTATTGCAAGTTTAGTATTGACTATTTGGGGATCATTTACCTTCTACTTTACGAATTCCAAAATTAAAAAAAATTTTTTTAATGTTTATTTATTTTTGAGACAGAGAAAGAGCATGAATGAGGGAGGGTCAGAGAGAGGGAGACACAGAATCCGAATCTGTGCTGGCAGCTCAGAGCCCGATGCAGGGCTTGAACCCATGGAGTGTGAGATCATGACCTGAGCTGAAGTCGGACGCCCAACCGGCTAAGCCACCCAGGTGCCCCTAAATTCCAAAATTTTATTGCCATTCACCCTGTTGCTGTGAGTTTGTGCTTTTAAAAAAGAAAGCTTATTATAATTTTTTAGTGGAATTTTTGGAGGGAAGGATGTTGCCCGGAGATTCCCAAGTAACTTTTTAAAAATCAAGAATAGGGGCGCCTGGGTGGCTCAGTCGGTTGAGCGTCCAACTTCGGCTCAGGTCATGATCTCAGCTCAGTTCGAGCCCTGTGTCGGGCTCTGTGCTGACAGCTCAGAGCCTGGAGCCTGTTTTGGATTCTGTGTCTCCCTCTTTCTCTGACCCTCCCCTGTTCATGCTCTCTCTCTGTCTCAAAAATAAATAAAATTTTAAAAAAAAATTAAAAAAAAATCAAGAATAAAAACTGTATTCTGGGTGATGGGCCTTGAGGAGGGCACCTGTTGGAATGAGCACTGGGGGTTGTATGGAAACCAATTTGACAATAAATTATTAAAAAACAAACAAAAAACCACACCGTATTCTGTACTATCAGGCAAGGGAGGAAAGAGAGATAAGCAGAAGAAAAACAGGAGTGAGAGTGAGAGAGAAAAATGAGAACAGGCCTATAGCAGACATTCAGAGACAAAGACAAAGATGAGGTCTTGCAGCATCTGGTCATTTACTGTATGGCACAGAAATGTGGAAACACGTATACAAGTCAGAGGGAAAGAAAAACTTCCACTTCTCCACACACTGCAGAAAAAAAAAAAAAAAAATTTACGAAGTCTTAAAATATAAATTTTAGTATTTTGCTTATTCTTAACCATTTCCTCTTTTCTCATTTAAATATTGATCATGTTAATTCTCTCAGAATTGGGATGTGGAGGTTGTAATTTTATAGATAAAAGGAGTTTATCTCCATTTCATGATCTTTTAGGATATTGCTATTTAAACTTTAAAAGACATGTAGCCTTTTTCTCAGGCAAGGGAATTGTCCCAGGGCCATCAAGCTCAGTGGTCAAGAAAGAATTCTTGAGAGGTTTTATGATGCAACTTTGTAAGTTTATTTAAGTAGCGCCGGGATGGGATCTGTGGATGGAAAGAGCTGCACTTTTTGCTGTGTGAGGCTCATGGTTAATATGCTTAGTGCTCAAGAAGGGGGGCGGGGCATGCAGCCGGTATAGGATCATAAATGTTTCTTCGAATTTATACTCCTAAAGCTACTTCCACAAGATTTCTCTTGCTTACCATTTAGTTCAATATTAACTATTAATGAGATATGAGACCCTTTAAGGATGTAGCAACCAGCATGTATTTGATCCTTATTGAAACTATGCAGGCTGTAGTCAGCCTCCTGGATGTACATTTTTCTGTGTCCGTCCCTCATCAGTATGAACCAGATCACCTTTGGGCTGAAAAAACCCCTAGGTTGGAACTTCTTGGTCTTACTGTTTCCGTGCAGTGGATGACGTTTCTCTTTAAGGGACTCCTGATTCTCTTTAACATTCGAGTCCCCTTTTCTTCTCCTTAAAATCTCATTCTTGGAAGAAATTTAGTATCATTCTTTTACTATGGACCTTAAATGTGAATGATTATTCATTATCACATTATTTTGTTATCCTACCCTGATGACTTGGCATTTTCTTTTCAGGGAGGGAAAATATCTTTTCTCCCTTTGGATTTTACTTGTTTCTAGAGAGACGGGTGGCAGACCTTTCTGGGAACTTAAACCATGAGCTTAAACTCATCTGAATAACTGTCTAGTCTTCCCAAATGTGAGGTAGCCTGTGTTTGGAGAAATTCAGTTAAAGCAGAAAACTTTAATAACATTTCTAAGTTTTAAAAAATGTTTATTTATTTTTGAGAGCGAGAGAGCGTGAGCAGGGAAGGTGCAGAGAGAGAGGCGCACAGAGTATCTGAATTGGGCTCCTGATAGCTGAAAGCCTCATGCGGCGCTTGAACTCAGGAGCCATGAGATCACAACCTGGGCTGAATTCGAATGCTCAACCGACTGAGCCCCCCAGGCGCCCCTCTCTCTATTTTTTAAAAGGTCATGTCATGTATTGAGAATGAGAAAATGTTAATTCTCTTCCTAACATGTGAGAGCACTTACCATTAATTATACCAAAAATATTTTAAATACTTCAATTTTATCATAATCCCATATCTACAGTCTTACTTGAACTTAGTTGTCCTAAACTTTCACTGTATTATTTTTATGTATATGTGTATGTATGTATTTATGAGTTTTTATTTAAATTCCCATTAGCTAACATACAGTGTAGTAGTAATTTCAGGTATATGCAATATAGTGGTTCAGCACTTCCATACATCACCTGGTGCTCATCACAAGTGTACTCCTGAATCCCCATCACCCATTTAACCCATCTGGTAACCATCTCCCTTCTGGTAACCATCAGTTTGTTCTGTATAGTTAAGAGTCTGTTTCTTGGTTTGCCCCCCTCTCTTTTTTCTCCTTTACGTGTTTGTTTGGTTTCTTAAATTCCACATATGAGTGGAATCATATGGTATTTGTATCTCTGACTGATTTTGCTTAGCATAATGCTCTCTAGCTCCATCTACGTCATTGCAAATGGCAAGATTTCATTCTTTTTGATGGCTGAGTAATATATATATGTAGTAATATATATGAGTAATATATATGTATATGTAATATATATATATATATATATATATATATATATATATATATATATATATATATACACACTACATCTTCTTTATCCATTCAGCAGTCAATGGATACTTGGGCTATTTCCATAATTTGGCTATTGTAGATAATGCTGCTGTAAACATCGGGATAACTGTGTCCCTTTGAATTAGTATTTTCGTATTCTTTGGGTAAATACCTAGTAGTGCAATTGCTGGGTCATAGGGTAGTTCTATTTTTAACTTTTTGAGGAAACTCCATACTGTTTTCCAGAGTGGTTGCACCAGTTTGCATTCCCACAAACAGTGCAAGAGGATTCCTCTGTCTCCATATCCTTGCCAACGCCAGTTGTTTCTTGTGTTGTTAATTTTAGCCATTCTGACAGGTGTGAAGTAGTACCTCATTGTAGTTTTGATTTTCATTTCCATGGTGATCAGTGATGTTGGACATCTTTTCATGTGTCTTTTGGCCATCTGGATGTCTTCTTTGGAGAAATGACTTCTGTCCATTTTTTAATTGAATGATTTGATTTTTGTGTGTTCAGTTTTATAAGTACTTTATATATTTTGAATAGTTAACGCTTTATTGGATATGTCATTTGCAAACATCTTCTCCCATTCCATAGGTTGCCTTTTAGTTTTGTTGATTGTTTTCTTTGCTATGCAGAAGCTTTTTAATTTGATGAAGTCCCAATAGTTTATTTTTGCTTTTGTTTCTCTTGCCTCAGGAGACACATGTAGGAAGAGGTTGCTGTGGCTGATGTCTAAGAAGTTACTGCCTGTGAATTCTTATGGGATTTTTATGGTTTCAGGTCTCACATTTAGGTCTTTCATCCATTTTGAGTTTACTTTTATGTATGATGTAGAAAAGTAGCCCAGTTTCATTCTTTGCATGTTGCTGTCCAGTTTTCCCAACACCATTTGTTGAAGACACTGTCTTTTTCCCATTGGATATTCTCTCCTGCCTTGTTAATTGACCATATAGTTGTAGGTTCATTTCTGGGTACTCTACTCTGTTCTGTTAATCTATGTGTCTGGTTTTTGTGCCAGTATCATACTGTTTCGATTACTACAGGTTTGTAATTTAACTTGACATCTGGAATTACGATGCCTTAAGCTTTGCTTTTCTTTTTCAAGGTGGTTTTGGCTATTCAGGGTCTTTTGTGGTTCCATACAACTTTAGTATTGTTTGTTCTAGCTCTATTAAAAATGCTAGTGGTATTTTTATAGGGATTGCATTGAATATGTAGATTGCTTTGGGTAGTATAGGCATTTTAACAATATTTGCTCTTCCAATCCATGAGCACGGAATGTCTTTCCATTTCTTTATGTCATCTTCAATCTCTTTCATCAGTGTTTTATAATTTTCAAAGTATAGGTCATTCACCTCTTTGGTTAGGTTTATTCCTAGATATCTTTTTGGTGCAGTTGTAAATGAGATTGATTTCTTAATTTCTCTTTCTGCTGCTTCATTATTGCTATATAGAAATGTGAGAGATTTCCTCACATTGATTTTGTATCCTGTGACTTTACTGAATTTATTGATCCGTTCCAGCTGTTTTTTTGGTGGTGTTTTGGGCTTTCTTTGTACAGTATAATATCATCTGCAAATAGTGAAAGTTTTACTTCTTCCTTACCAATTTGGGTGCCTTTTATTTCTTTGTATGGTCTGATTGCTGTGGCTAAGACTCCCAGTATTATGTTAAATGGCAGTGGTTAGAGTGGCCATCCCTGTCTTATTCCTGACCATAGAGGAAAAGCTGTCAGTTTTTCCCCATTGAGGATGATATTAGCTGTGGGTTTTTTGTGTGTGCTTTATTATGTAGAGGTATGTTCCCTCTAAACCTACTTTGTTGAGGGTTTTTATCATGAATATTGTACTTTGTCAAATGCTTTTTTTGCATTTATTTAAATGATCATATGGTTCTTATCCTTTCTCTTATTGGTGTGGTATATCACATTGATTGATTTGTGAAGGTTGAACCACCCTTGCAACCCAGGAATATATTCCACTCGACTGTGGTGAATTATTTTTTTAATGTATTGCTGGATTTGGCTTTATAATATTTTATTGAGAATTTTTGCATCCGTGTTTATCAGGGATATTGGCCTTTAATTCTCTTTTTTAGTAGAGTCTTTGTCTAGTTTTGGTATCAGGGTAATGCTGGCCTCATAGAATGAATTTGGAAGTTTTCCTTCCATTTCTACTTTTTGGAATAGCTTGAAATGAATAGGTATTAAGTTCCCTTAAAGTTTGGTAGAATATGCCTGTGAAGCCATCCAGTCTTGGACTTTTGTCTGTTGAGAGTTTCTTGATTATTGATTCAATTTCTTTGTTGTTTCAACTTCTTTGCTGGTTATTGATCTGTTTAAGTTTTCTCTTCCCATTTCAGTTTTGGTAGTTTATATGTTTCTAGGAATTTATCTATTTCTTCCAGATTGTTCAGTTTGTGGCATATAGTTTTTCATAATATTCTCTTTTAAGTATTTGTATTTCTGTAGTATTGGTTGTTATTTCTCCTCTCTCACTTTTGATTTTGTTTGAGTCCTTTCTCTTTTCTTTTTGATAAGTCTGGCTACAGGTTTATCAATTTTGTTAAGTTTTTCAAAGAGCCAGCTGCTGGTTTCATTGACCTGTTCTATTGTTTTCTTAGTTTCTATATAATTTATTTCTGCTCTAATCTTCATTATTTCCTTCCTTCTGCTGGCTGTAGGTTTAGTTTTCTTGTTCTTTTTCTAGCCCCTTTGGGTGTAAGGTTAGGTTGTTTATTTGAGATTTTTCTTGCTTCTTTAAGTAGGCCTGTAATGCTATATAGTTCCCTCTCAGGACTGCTTTTGATGCTTTTCAAAGGTTTTGGACCATTGTGTTTTCATTTTCATTTGTTTCCATGTAGTTTTGATTTCCTTTTTGGTTTCTTGGTTAGTCCATTCATCGTTTAGTAGCATGCTATGTAACCTCTATGTATTTGTGCTCTTTCCAGATTTTTTCATGTGGTTGGTTTCTAGCTTCATAGCGTTGTTATCAGAAAGGATGCATAGTATGACATCAATGTTTCTGAATTTGTTGAGACTTGATTTGTGGCCTAATGTGTGATCTATTCTGGAGAATGTTCCATATGCATTTGAAAAGAATATTCTGCTTTGTTAGGATGGAATGTTCTGAATATATCTGTTAGATCCATCTGGTCCAATGTATCATTCAGAGCCATTGTTTTCCAGTATGGAGGTTCCTCAAAAAATTAAAAATAGAACTACCTTACAACCCAGAAATTGCACTACTTGGTATTTATCCAAAGGATACGGGAGTGCTGATTCGAAGGGGTACATGCACCCCAATGTTGTTTATAGCAGCACTATTGACAATAGCCAAAATATGGAAAGAACCCAAATGTCCATCGACTGATGAATGGATAAAGAAGATGTGGTATACACACACACACACACACACACACACACACACACACACACTGGAATATTACTCAGTGATCACAAGGAATAAAATCTTGCCATTTGCAACAGTGTAGATGGACCTCAAGTGTATTATGCTAAGTGAAATAAGTAGTCAGAGAAAGACAAATATATGATTTCACTTATATGTGAAATATAGGATACAAAGCAGATGAACATAAGGGAAGGGAAGGGAAGGGAAAACAAGATAAAAACAGAGAGGGAGACAAACATAAGAGACTCTTAAATACAGAGAACAAACTGAGGTTGCTGGTGGAGTATTGGGTTTGGGGGCTAAAGGGATGAAGGGCATTAAGAAGGACACTTGTTGGGAGGAGTACTGGGTGTTATATGTAAGTGATGAATCACTAAATTCTATTCCTGAAATTATTATTATACTATATGTTAACTAACTTGGATTTAAATTAAAAAATATATAAATAAAATTAACAAAAACCACAAAGCTATTGCTTTCTTGTTGATTTCCTATTTGGGTGATATGTCCAGTGATGTGAATGGGATGTTAAAGTCCTGTACTTTTATTGTATTATTATCAATGAGTTCCTTTATGTTTATTATCAATTGTTTTATATATTTGGGTGCTCCCATATATGTGAATATTGCTAACCAGATGTGTGACTTAGGGTGGTATATCCAAACTGTTGGGTCCTCCTTTCCCATTTTCAGAATGGAAGTTATAGTCCCTACCCCACAGTATTTGTAAGGATTAAATGAAGTAGGAAAGAAACACATTGAAATTACTTGATAAACATTTCCTTATCCTTTGACTGTACACACTTTACCACTCCGGAGTTGCCTTTGATGCTTCCTTTTCCTTTTGCTCTTGATAGTCATTCTGTTATAAAGACCATCAATTACTTTCCTATAGTGATCTCTCAGATTCCTGACTCAGAATTTCTGTAGGCAGTTCCTATCCTTCATCTCCTAGAATTTTTGCAGCCATGATCCATCCTTCATTCTTTTCCCTGGGTTATTCTAACAGTCCCCGTGATTCTCATTTGCTCATATCCTGTTCTGTTCTGAAAATGACTGACACCCTAGTTTTTTTTTTTATCTAATTTTCCTGCTTAGAAATATTTGGTGACTTATTCTATCCTTGGATCAAATTTCCAAGTATCAGCCAGTATTCGAGCTCTTTATCAACAAGTTCTCCTTCTCTTTCTACCAGTCTAAATTCCTACCTTCTTACTCTCACAACCCTAACCAAGTTAGTCTTTTTACTCTTTACTAGTCTCTGTCTTCTTGCCTTCTTCTGTGTGATTTTTCTTTGCCTGAATTATTTACTGTGTGATGTTCACGACTCTCCTCTTTAGAATTCTGGAGGCAGGCTAATATGGACCTGGGGAACACACATGTGGTAATCAACATGTCAGGGATTGAATCTTGCTATTTCTGAGTTGATGTACTGTGGATAAGTTATTTAGGTTTTCTGTGCTGTTTCCTCTTCTTTAGTTTGGGTGGCAATGCTATCTACCTCAAAGGGTTGTTATAAGGACTGTCTAAAATAACTTGCATAAAGGCCCTAGCACATATTAAGCATTCAATAAATGTCTGTTAATTCTTCTTTAAAGGATGGGTTATTGACATACTTCTTCCAAGAAGCTTTTCATAACATCATAGTGAGTTTACTTGATTTGTGTCTCCAAGAGCTTAGGCACATTGATTTTATTTCATTAATTTTAACTCTACTTGTAGTTTCTACTTCTGTTCATTCTTTCTCTCTCTGTCTCTGTGTTTCTTTCTCTATAGCTCTCTCTTTGTGTGGGTGGGTGGTAAGAGAAATGGCAGGGGACAGAAAATGCACTGTAAATTTCTTGAGTGTGGGAGAGTCCATGTTTTGAATTCTTTTGCATAGCATCTTATAATGCCAGGTACAGATATCTGTATGATATGTTAAATATAACTGCTTGTCCCGCCCACTGAATTTCCTAAGTACCATGTTAGCATAGAGTAATTTCAGGTCTTCATGCACAACTAACTTAAGCCAATCTAGGATAACAAGTATAGTCTTAGCTCTTTTATCTTATTCATAGGAAATTATTTAGACAAGTTTTATTTTGTGATTCTCTTCTGGTTTTAAATGTCTGGATGTATTAGACGATGAGGTCAAGACCTGCTGGAAGATTTATGCCTTTGCTATCCCGTTGCCCAAAATATAAAAACTCATGAAATCCAGTGTTTCTGTGCTGAGGGCATAGTTCCTTCTCAGCATAATCCTGGTTCTTAGATTCATGCTTCTGGCTTCCAAGGGAGATGACCCAGAGGATGCTAAGGCAAAGGATGCCCTCCTTGACATTGTGTGAGTTTGAGTTGTTATTACTAGCCTATGTATTAGTCGGGTCTCCTGTTCTTTTGAAGTCTATAGCTATAACTCTTCGTTTCATCGATCCTTTAATACTTTATGTTTTCTGGCACGTTATAAGTTTATTAAGGACGGGAAAATGGAATAATTATTTTAATAACTCAATTAATTATAATTAGTTATATAATAATAATTAAAATAATAGTTGTTTTGTTTCACCACCAAAGATAGCATTTAGGACAATAAGAGTTACCTGGCATTGTTTTAGTGTGTGAGAAACACTAAAGGGGGGTTTAGTTTAGAAACTAGAAAAGGGGGTTAAAGCTTAGAAACACTAAACTTGATAAGACTTATCAAGGTCTGGAATAGATCCTGGGTTCAACAGTTTACTGACTAACTTTAGGGAAGGCACTTAGTTTCTCTAAACCTCAGAGTTTTCAGCTGTAAAATGAGAATAATCATGGCAACTATAGTATGTAGTAAGAAATAATTTAACTAATATAGGTCAAGGACTTCTTAGTGTCATGTTTGTTTCATAGTAAACACATATGTATCAGCTATCATCATCATTATGGTCTCAATTGTCAAGTTTTTTTATTGTTGTTTGCTTGATTTTTGTTTTAGTCTTCTTTTTTTTATTAAAATGTTTTTTCAATGTTTATTTATTTTTGAGAGACAGAGACAGAGTGTGAGTGGGGGAGGGGCAAAGAGAGAGGGAGACACAGAATCTGAAGCAGGATCCAGGCCCTGAGCTGTCAGCACATAGTCTGAGTTGGGGCTTAAACTCATGAACCATGAGATCATGACCTGAGCTGAAATTGGATGCTTAACGGACTGAGTCACTCAGGCGCCCCGTGTTTTAGCCTTCTTTAAAGAGAAGAATGGGCAAACAATTTGCTGGTTTCTCCATCCTTTTTTTTTTTTTTAAAGTTTTTTATTTATTTAAGTAATACCCAGTGAGGGCTCTAACTCACAACCCTGAGATAAGAGTTGCATGCTCTTCTGAGTGAGGCAGCCTGATGCCCCAATTCTCCATCCTTTCTAAATGTTGTATTTTATGTTTCCTTTTTTAAAGGAGATCAAGTATAAGTTAGAACTGGTAACAGAACTTGGTTTGCGACTTTCTAGATTTGTTTTGTGGCATAGTTGATTTTCATATATCTTAAATGCTGTTACATTGTCAGCATTTGCCCTTAAATTAGTTCTTTAAGTTAAGAAATTTTTACATTTTAAAAATCGCTAAAAGATGTATAATTGAAATTAAAGATTGATCCTACTCTCAAAACATATCACTCTTCTAAATCATAGATAAGGATGAAGACTACAGTATTGCTATTATTAAAATAATATTTTAAAATAAAATAATCCATTTGTTAAGGAATATTTAGACAGCATAGAAAAGTTGAAAGAAGAAAAAAATTACCCATACCTAGTTCCAATACTCAAAGAAAACTTCATTAAACATGAATGGGTGATTGATTTTTAAATAATTGGCCCATTATTGATCTTTTTGATATCATCTCCTACTTTTCTTGTAACTCAAGACCTTCTATAACACTGTCTGGTTTCCTGTTCCTTAATGCCAGACATCCTCCAGTCTTTGATCCTTATTTTTAAATCTTCCTTCTATTAGGAATTTGTTAGAATAGGAGTGCCTGGATGGCTCAGTTGGTTAAGTGTCTGACTTCGGCTCAGGTCATGATCTCGAGCTTCATGAGTTCGAGCCCTACATGGGTTCTGTTCTGACAGCTCAGGGCCTGGAGCCTGCTTTGATTCTGTGTCACCCTCTCTCTGTCCCTCCCCCACTCACACTTGGTCTCTCTCTCTCTCAAAAATACATAAGCATTAAAAAAAAATTAAAAAAAAAAAAGAATAGAGCCTGCTACATAGAAAGAATTTAGTAAAACTTGTTGAATTAATGGTAAGTTCTTAAGGTGATACTTTCTTTTGTGAAAAATTCATTTATAAACCCATGTTGATTTTTACCTTATTTGAACCTATTTCCTGTCTTTGACATACATCATAATTATCTAAATCTTACAGTTTGTCAAATGTATAGTGTATGGATTTCTTCAGGACTCATGTTTTGTTCACTTAGGATTTGTTCAAACATCTTTTACTATCTACATTTGGATAGTCGGTTGATAGACACTGCTTCTAGTCCAATTCTCAGTGTCTAGCAGGTTTTTCTTTTTTTCTTTTTTTCTTTTTTAAGTTTATTTATTTATGTTGAGAGGGACAGAGAGTGTATAAATGTGGGGGGGGGGGCACAGAGAGAGAGGGAGAATCCCAAGCAGACTCTGAGCTGTGTGCTGACAGCCTGAGGACATGAACTCATGAACCTGTGAAATCATGACCTGAACCTAAATCAAGAGTCAGCCGCTTGACCGACTGAGCCACCTAGGTGCCAGGTTTTTCTTCAGTATAGGTTTGCCATATTGAGAGTGACACTCTTCTACATCCATTTCCTGGGTCACTGAGTTGTTGATGATAAAGATGTCATTAATCACTGCAATATCGTGAATGTATTGCTCTGAAGATTTTTCTGTTTTAGCAACACTATTGTTATAGATCTATTTCTAAGGATGAAATACGCTTCCATGACTCCCTCACCCAATAGTCTAGCCTATTGTTTTCTTATAGTTGCAGCCTCTGACTGAGAGTAAGGAGGGGACTTAAAGATGTGGGGAAGGGCATTTTGGCTTCTCCAGAAAAGGGGTGACTGCCTATTTTAAAGTCGATACAGACTTCCTCTCTTTCTCCTTCTTACCTTCCTTTTTTATCTATTGGCCTTATAAGAAGAGGAAATTCTTCCATAATTCTGAAATCTATCAGCCTAAAGACTGAAGCCTATCTTTTGAAGAAATTGGGAAGTTTTTGGTAATTTTTTGAGAATGCATGGATATTTTATTTAAAAAATTGAGATTACCATGGTGACCAGGTGGTTGCCATTTTCACTAGAAACCAAGCAATAGTTCTATTCTGTTGATTATAATCTATCTAGTTCTATCATTTTTGGTGGAATATCTCAGGATTCAGAACAATATAATTACACAGCTTGCCTTTAGAATGGCTTAAGGGAGCTAAAATTGTGAATTGGATTGGCTTTCATGCTTTATTTATTTATTTATTTTTAACGTTTATTTATTTTTGAGACAGAGAGAGACAGAGCATGAATGGGGGAGGAGCAGAGAGAGAGGGAGACACAGAATCGGAAGCAGGGTCCAGGCTCTGGGCCATCAGCCCAGAGCCTGACGCGGGGCTCGAACTCACGGACCGCGAGATCGTGACCTGAGCTGAAGTCAGACGCTTAACCGACTGAGCCACCCAGGCGCCCCTCATGCTTTATTTTTAAGCTCACTTTTGGTCACCACTATTCCAGAGAATTACCAGATTTCTTGCCAATATGTGTTATTTCTAGCAATTCTGCTTTATATGACCTATTTTATTTAAGAAGCATATATTATGTAAAAGCACATTCAAAGAAATAATATAAAATCAAGTGAAATTACTTTCACATAAGATATATCCTAAGAACATTATATATTATCTATATTGTTTGTATGTATAATATGTATCACTTACCATTATTTACAAGTACTGGATAAATTAAAGTACTCCTCTTTATGAGTGCTGTCAATGCTAAAGCATTCATAGCTGTGCTTTAATTGACCCAGAGCCCTGGAAATTTGGAAACTTTACCTTTTGTTTGAAAGGTATGATTGTCCTTTGGCTTTTTGTTCTCTGTGATTAATACTTTGTGGATTTCTTACCATGCCAAACCACTTGAAGTCTTTATAAGCAGCATGCAGTGATTAATGTTACTTACCATTGACGTAGTTATCAAATGAGGTCAAGTGTTAATCAATCACTCATACTGGTATTAAATGATATTTAAATGCCTGGTAAATTGAATTAAACCACACATTTCTTTTTTTCTATTTTTTGCAGGGATATTTAGGTTGAGAAGGTAATCTGCTGAGATTTGAAGCATTTTCATCACATTTACATGGTCACGAAACTTCAAATTTTTTGTGTCAGTTTTCTTATGAGAGTCTTTTGCATAATCTCTGTAAGCCAATCACAAAAGGTGAGCTTCAGATTTTATATATGTAGTCCAAAGACAACAACGTATTAAAAATTTTTTTAATGTTTATTTATTTTTGAGAGAGAGAGGGAGACAGAGTGTGAACAGGGGAGGGGCAGAAAGAGACAGAGCCTGCCTAAGCAGGCTCTAGTCTCTGAGCTGTCAGCACAAAGCCTGATGTGGGGTTCAAACTCAGGAGTTATGAGATCATGACCTCAGCCAAAGTTGGACGCTTAACCTACTGAGCCACCTAGGTGCCCCAACAACCTATTTATAAAATAGCCCAAGCCTCAGAAATGTTTTCTTTCTTCTTTTTCTTCTCCTTATCCTACCCTTTCTTCTCTTTCTTCTCCTTCTGTTCTACAAAGAAATGTTAAATGTTCAGATTTACAGATGCCCTCATAATTAGATACTGATAGTGAATTTGTTTTTATTACATGTAATAATAACAAACATTAGGGAAATATTTAGGTATCACTTAACTAATTAAGAATATTTGCAGAAGAGGCAACTGAGATAGACACATTGAGGTTGAATAACTTTGCCATGGTCACATGGTCTGGTTAATTAAACCTAGCCACCTCTTGACAAGTATGGTTTAGTGCTCAGGTTTTATGAGGAATGGAGAGTAAGAAAAGATGACCAGAATCTAGATCCAGTGTTGGGAAGTATCAATAGGTAAGGCTGGGAGCTTAGTTTTAGGCTGGATTTTGAAACACTAAGCGGCAGTTCAAGGAACCTGCAATTTTTTGCTGTTGTTTTAATTAGGCATTGAAACTCCATTAGAGATTTTGGAGTAGAGGAGAGCCATGATCATAATGCTTTGGGAAGTTTGATCATTCTCAAGGATGGCCTCAAGTGAGGAGAGTCCAGATCAGGAAACTAGTTGATAGGTGTTTTGTTGGTGGAACTAGGGTGAAGGTAGCAAGAATTAAAAGGAAGCACAGAATATAAAACTGCCTGCCTTTACTAAAAATAAATGCACACATAGCATAGCAGATATGGTCATTTTCTGAGGTGTATATTTACCCGAAAAATTTGTCCTTCACAAAAGGAAATGTATCATAAAAACAAACTCAGGGAAGGAATCCATGGAATCAACATTTTTTCTTATTTACCATAATATCTATCCTTTATTTGCTTAAGCTCGCAACAATTTTCTTACGATGTGATGGAAAAACTCATGTTAGTGTTGGCAAATTTGTTTGGAAGAAAATATATTCCAGCAAAATTCCAAGATGTGAATTTAGGTTTTCAACAAAAGGTGAGATTTGTGATACTTATAATGATACAATACTGATAGTCATTAAATGTATGCTATTATAAAGGATTCAATACCTGTAGGGTTGAATTAATATAAGATATTCCATTTGTTTTTATAATGTTAAGTTGATTTTTCTATAATCAAAATCTATTTAAATTATTATTATTATTATTTTTTACACTTGCAACAATTCTGAAACTTTACCATTGAAAATTTTGCAATATTAGTTCATAGGTAAAAATGAAAAAAATGATCCTTGTTAAGCTGCTTACTTGAACATTGTTATGCCTGTGGCCCAGTTAATGATGCATGTTGTGAACAAGAGTTGCTAAAAAGAGAGGTGTGTGGTTTCTGAAATGCTCCCTGACCTCTGTGGGTGCAAGATATTTATTTAATTGTAAGAACAACTCTCATTACTGTTGCAAATGTTACTCACTTTTGCTGTTGGTAAAATTCTCCAATTTTGTTTAGATTTGACTTAATTAAAAACATTTTTTTAATGTTTATTTATGTTTTGAGAGAGCGAGAGAGACAGATAGAAAGAGAGAGAGCGAGAGAGAGCTGGGTGGGGGCAGAGAGAGAGGGAGACACAGAATCTGAAGCAGGCTCCAGGCTGTGAGCTGTCAGCACAGAGCCTGACATGGGGCTTGAACTCACAAACAGAGAGATCATAACCTGAGCCAATGCTGAATGCTTAACCGACTGAGCCACCCAGGCACCCCAGATTTAACTTAATTTTTAATTCAAACATCTTTCCCTAACAATCTAACAAACAATATCTAAAATTTTGCATTTCTTGGAACAAATCAGAGCATTCAGTGGCAATAGAGAAGATGTAGACAAACAGTCATTTAAATAAAATGACAACTCGACAGCTGAACCTTTGAGATTGTTTTACATCTAGGACTGGGAGTGCAGGAAGGGGAATTAGACCAAGAGCTTGATGTCCTCTTGAGAGGATATTGAGTTGGTCACCTAAGAAAGAGTACCCTAACTCAAGGTCTGTTGAAAAGAGTAAAAGCAGGAAAATAATTCAGAAAATTATTTATTTGCAATAATAAATTTATTTATAACATTTTCCTTGTTCCCAATTTCTTATTAAAAATAAACTATAAGAAAAACAATAGTCAACAAATCAAGAAAATCTCCATAGAATCTGACAATGTAGAAGCTTGTTTCTATCAGATAACCCTGATGAATAGATTTAAAAAAAGGAGACTAGCACTAATTTATGTTCTCTAACCTCATGGTATACCTCTGGATATACCTCCAGACCACTGAAACTATAATTTTTTCTTAAATAGACCCATTTTTATAGTATTTCAAAAGGAAACTTCATATATACTGAACTGTAAGTGGATAGCCAAGATCTCTGATTTCTGATCTTAAAACTTAAGATAACTATAAAAATAAATATAATTATCATGGCTTTCAGCTGAAGCTGCTTCTTACTAAAAAGAAAAAAAAAAGAGGCGATTAAGTTCTAGAGAGATATTAGAGGCCTACCACTTCCAGACTTTCTGGGATTAGCAGAAAGAAGTAAAGAGATTTGGAAAGGGGGTGGTTTTTATTTTTAAAAACTTCTTTAATATTATTTAATGCTCCATCTGTGTGTCATGTTAAATTCTCTCACGTGCTTCTAATATTACACGTGCCACAATTTGGGAATAACTTTTGTATCTGTCAATTAACAAAGATTTGAGTAATAACTATGTGAAAACTGTGTAGAAAAATCAGAGTTAGAAGGTGTGATTCCTGCCTTCAAAGAGCTTACCTTCTAGCTTGTAATATATGGCTTGCACATCGGAGAAGATGGCTCACAATGCGAGGTTATACCTGGCAAGTAGCACACACACCCCTAGCACAGTGTTCAACACTGGCACAGAAGCAGGCAAATGGAAAGCACAACAGTCGGTTAAGCATCCAACTTCAGCTCAGGTCATGATCTCACAATTCGTGAGTTCGAGCCCCGCGTCAGGGTCTCTGCTGACAGCTCGGAACCTGGAGCCTGCTTCAGATTCTCCCTCTCTCTCTCCCCCCACCCCTGCTCATGCACTATCTCTCTTTCTCTCAAAAATAAATAAACATTAAAAAAAAAGCACAGCAGTAATATTTGTACAATACTGAGTGAAGACACATTAATGCATTACTTTGGCTCCTCTGCAGAATTGAATTTATTGCCCTTTTCTGTGGTCTTTGTTCATGCACACATACAGAGAATCAGATGAAAAAAAGCCCTGGGAGAATTGTCACATTGTCCATGTAAAGATTTGGCTGGAGGCTTTCTTCATCATATTCACGCAGTACTTTTTGTAAGAATCCACCAAGACATCCTTATGTGGTTTTAGTGCTGAAATAACTATGTATGTCACGGACATTGTGAAATGTGTTTGTTAAGTGATGAGGTTTTCTTTTTACATTTGGTTGCTAGAAATCTTCGAGTATAATTTGTGGCCTGTTTTATGCTCTTTCCCTTGTTTTTCTTTTCTTTTACCACATTTTAATTTATATTACCTTGTGTTATCTTCATCCTTCTAACGTACCTTAATTCTTGAAATAGTGCATGGTATGAATAAATTAAATGAAAGAAAAAACCAAGTGAATAATTAAAACAGTAGTTGTAGCAGAAGAAAACTAAGAGTATTTTTAATGTCACAGTTTTCCATTTATGCTATTTTAGTTACATAAAGAAACTTCTAGCTTTGATTCTGAAAGAATTCTTGCTTAGGTATAAAATTTAGAAGCTAATCTAGCTTATAGTACCAACAACAGCTACTTCTTTACTTACCCCCTTGTGTGACTTAGAGCAAGTTTACCTCTGTGAGGTTTAGTTCTCTTATCTATAAAATGTAGATGAAAATGCCAACCTCATAGGCTGTTCTAATAGATTAACTTGTATGAGGTAACAAACAGGTGCTTCACAAAGGGCAGCAAAGCATAATCAGAACTAAATAATGAATTTATACTGTTATCACTGTACTGACTTGTTACCTGTTCTCTAAATATGCCCCTAAAGTCTTTGAAATAGATACAAGTTTAAGATTAGCTTAGGGCATGCATCTTAGTAAATGGTGATTTTGATTAGATAGAGTCAAAGTAGATTTTTAAGAGGAAAGATACTTGAATTTATAGATGTTGGTTGAAACCAAATGGGATTTTACTTTAATTTCACAAATGAATAAAGTAAATGCTGAATTCAGTGAATGAACATTCATCTACAAAACTGTGATGCAGTCATTTTACCAAGCAGTTTAATTGTCTAAATAAAATCTTTCTGAGAAATATTTTTCCTGTAGGTGATCCTGAATGAACTCCTGAAGCATTTTAAGGCTGCTTTACATGTGCGTAACTGAAAAGTGTTAGGGAACTTTGCCTCCTTTGCCTGCTTCCAAGTTGGCAAACATGAGAAATGAATATCGACTTCCTTTGGCAAGAATCAGTAAGCAAAATTTAATTCCAGTTTGTAATAATGTAAATAAGTAACCTTGCCTAAGAAAGTCTCTGGATTTGGATGCTTCAAAACTGGTAGAAGAGGCTCATTGTAGAATAGCTTTATTACCTTGAGTATTTAAAGGTTTGTTTTTTTTTTTATGTTTCTTTTTGAGAGACAGAGACAGAGCATGAATGAGCGGGAGACACAGAATCGGAAGCAGGCTCCAGGCTCTTAGCTGTCAGCACAGAGCCCGATGTGGGGCTTGAACCCACAAACTGTGAGATCATGACCTGAGCCTAAGTCAGACACTTAACCGACTGAGCCACCCAGGCGCCCCTAAATGTTCCCACTTTTAAAAGTTCATATCCGGGGCGCCTGGGTGGTGCAGTCGGTTAAGCGTCCGACTTCAGCCAGGTCACGATCTCGTGGTCCGTGAGCTCGAGCCCCGCGTCAGGCTCTGGGCTGATGGCTCGGAGCCTGGAGCCTGTTTCCGATTCTGTGTCTCCCTCGCTCTCTGCCCCTCCCCCGTTCATGCTCTGTCTCTCTCTGTCCCAAGAATAAATTAAAAAAAAAAAAAAAAAAAGTTCATATCCTTTGATTCATCCCATCCTACTCTACTTTGAAGACCTATATGATATCATGTTTATCCAGACATTTTTTATAATAGCAAAAAAATGGGTAACACCCTAAATCTCTAACTGATGAAATGGTTAAATAAACTCATGGATTTTTAAAGTGGTCATAGAAAGTGATGTTTATGTTGTGTTTATAGAAAAAAACTCATTATAGAATACTAATGGAAAGAAAAAGAAGAAAATCACTTGTACTTACAATATGAATGCATTATTAAAAAATGTAGACATCTTTTTAGGGCTGAAGATTTTAATGTTTTAAATTGAGTTGATACAGAGAAACAAAGGCTTGACTGGATGAGGCATTTTGATTTATTTATTTTATTTTATTTTTTTACCTCACCAGAGGGGAAAGGCAAATCTACTAAAGTAATTGGCTATTTAAAAATGGCTCTCAAACTTATTTGATCTAAATAAAAACTGAGAGCCATCTTTTTCTCTTAAAATTTGCATTTTACATGCCCCGTGAAGATATCATCAGGGAGATACCAAGGGAATATCAAACTTGCAAGTGGAGTCATCACTACCAGACGACTAGAGACAGCTGTATAACAATTTCTAAAGCTGTTTACCAAAGAAGTCTAATGTAGAAGGATGTGGCTGTCATTCCCTTGGAAAACAGAAAGGAAGGAGAAATATGGTAAAGGAGGAAATCAGCTGTTGGACCAAAGGAGGAGTTATATATTTAAAAAATTCCAATCGTTGAAGACACAGTTGCTCTATCACACAAAATTCTGAGGTCTGTTCAGTGTCTACTTCTGTTGGATTAACATTTTGCTCAGCACTATTTTGGGAAAGAATTTCTACAGAGCTGGCATGTCCAGCCCCCAGTGTTTCCTCTCACTGACTTATCAACAGGTGTTGAAAAGCCTATGGCAGAAATATCACAGACCCAGTAAACTCAACTTAATTTCGTACCTGTATCTCTGATTTTGTTGGAATGTTTTATTTCTGGAGGATAAAGAAGTAAATAAATTATTGTTGATGTGATTACTCTTCTATATGTATACATATGAATTTATCAATATCATATGTTTATTTATGATTTGTAAATTTAATATTGGGGGTATGATCACATAATTCAAATCTGAACACATTTAGTAGAGAATGCACTCTCTTTGTAATGAAATATGCTACCATTATGATTTTAAGAAAGCATGTAACAATCTGGACTTTAAAAAAATTTGTTACATCTGGAAAAATAATATTGAGATTCTTTACAAAGCCATGTCAGGTAAGCTTCAGAAACAACAATCAGATCATTATCAGAGAAAAAGTAAAAGACAAAACAATGTAGTATTAAATTGCTATACTCTTGACAAGTAATTTTCAGGAGTTTAAGCATAAGACAGAATTATATGTGACCTAATGAATGAAGGAAGGATCATCCTCACTGCTTCTCCATTTAGCAGCCTAATTTAGCATATTCTTAAACCTGAAAAGAATGAATGGCTTCTTACAGTGGATTACCACAGCCTAATGCTGTGGACCTCATAAAGGCCCTCATACCCAATAGTCAATGGTGTTAAAATTACTGGCTCCATCCAAACAGCAGCCACTAAATAATTTGGCATTGTAGAAATTGTTAATATGTTCTCATCAGTGCCTATTTCAACAGCCTCTTAGACATTATACACCTCTACCAGCTACCCATGGGGTACCTCAGCAGTCTTTCCATTGCACATAGTCTTTGAAGGCAAGGTCTTATCTATGTCCAATTATGGGGAAATTAATTAATTCATTTGAAATGCTCATTCAGGACATGCAAATACCAACAAAGTGGCTTACAAAAAAGGGGATGGGCCATTGCTCCACATGTAGTGCAAGGTCCTGCCACTCAGATGAAATTCTTGAAAATTATGTGGTGAACTGTGCCATCTCAGGCAATGTCATGACCCAGCTATCATCCCTCTTAGCACTCAAAATATTAATACAAGTCCAACAACTTTTAGTTCTTTTGGGGTCTGGAGGCAGCATATTCTGCATTTCCTTATTTTTTTTAGTCTCACTGATACTTTAACTTGCAAGTCAGTCCACCTTAAATGGGGTCCCCTCCAACAAAATGTTATGAAATCTGTCTAAACTGAAATCAAGGGGCACCTTCATTAAGTATCCTCAGAGACTCTCTACTGTAGATGCTGTACTGACCTCCTTTTATGACTCCCAGAGTTTCTGGACCACCTATAATGTCCATAAGTTTCCAATGGACTTCCGATACACAATACTGCCCTTCTTCAATTCTGTGCTATACACTATTAGAGTGACATTTACTGGCCACATGCTGGGATCTCCTGGAAATAGAGACTTTTATAGACCCTGAACATATGACCTTGTGTACTCAATTGCCCATTATACTTTGGGTCATGGATGCCATACTTCACAAACCTGGATTGGCAACCAAGCCCTCCTTGCTATAGCATGGAGTCGCACGTGGGCTCTCTGGCATATCCTACTTGGACAGGTCCTCATTATCTCCTTTTCTTAGTCCCTTGCCAGGAGCCACTGTGTTGGAGGAGGTCACCCCTCTCCCAGACATTTTGGCTACCTAAGGAACAAAACTGAGTGAACAAAATTGGGAATTTGTAGGTTTTATAGATGGAATCACCACCACTCTATGTGATGGAGCTCAGTGGGATGCTGTTGCTTTCCCATCTCTTAACCAAGTTTCCCTGATAAAAGAAGAGACCCAAGGGTCAGCAAAATTGGCCAGACTTTAGACAGTCATCTCAGCATGGATGCCCAGAGCAATAATTTGGCCCCATCAATACATTTTTATGTATTCTTGGGTGGTGACCTAAGAGTCTCTCCCTTTGATAGAGAACTTTGGAAATCTTTTGCTTCACAGATACCCCAAATATAAATTAACATAACAGGTATCTCTGCATATATCAGAGCCACAATACAACACCTCTGGAGGACATTCTTTATCCATTCGAGTTCCAGATATTACTGATAGTGACTGAAAATTCATTTCATTTCTTAGAAAACAGTGGTGGGCTCTTAAAAAGTGCATTCAATGGAATTTCCACCTTCCCTATATGCCCTTTGCAATTTAATTGGTTTAATTCAGAGGTCCAATGAACTCTTCAAAGAGCTCTTAAGTAACAAAGTAGCAAATGGATTTCCCATTGGGATCCACTGTGGCAGGGATTTATTAAACTAAATTCAAGCCTTCTGGGGACATGCATTGCCTGCATCAGTGTCACACAGATTCTTAGCTGACTCTGTTGGCCATAAAGAGGGCACCTCTAAAATTTATGTTTTTGGGACACCTGGGTGGCTCAGTTGGTTAGGTGTCCGACTCTTGGTTTCAGCTCAGGTCATGATCCCCCAGTTTGTGAGTTCCAGCCCCGCATTGGGCTCTGTGCTGACAGCGTGGAGTCTGCTTGGGATTCTCTCTCTCCGCCCCTCCCCTGCTCTCTTTCTCTCAAAATAAATAAATAAACTTAAAAAAAAATGAAAATTATGTTTTCAATGATCGCCTCTCCATTTGGCTCCCTCCCTCCTGGTCAAGTGTCTACTTTGTTTCCTAGGGAAAAAGTCTTCAATCATCACCAAGGCTTAAAACGATGCCAAAGCATTGTATTGTAAGTCCTAAATTTCCATGTGCTGCTGTAGGGGAGGAAAAATTCTCCTCTACCCTCTTTGGGTCTCTGGCTGGGCCTATGAATTAAACTGACGTAAGACAGATTAACAGGAGGAAATCATATAAATCTTGTTGAATTTTTATATGTACATGGGAACCTAAACAAGAGAATAAAGACCCGAAGAAGGGACCAGAGCAGGAAGCTTTTATACCTTTTAGAAAAACGAACAATAAATATGTGAAGAATTGACAAGATAAAGGTATTTGGGCTATGAGCAGTAAATGGCAAAAAAGTAACAAAGTTACTGGGAGTCATATGTGGAGAGAAGGGTTCCTTACTTAGCCAGTTCCTTTCTCAGCCAGAACAACTGCATTTACCTAACAGTTTCACTTCCTTGTCAGCCAGCAAAAGTAATTAAACATGTAATCCTGTCTTCCCAAGGGCGCCAGGGGTCTCCCCACTTCTGATTGTTACAAAGTTTGCCTCCCACAGTCCCACCTTGTTTATTTTGCTCCTGAGTTCAAGCCCTATGTGTATATATATATATATATATATATATATATATAGCCTTACATGGTGTGCAGGGCTGTGAGTATACATAACTAATAAATTGTGGTTAACCACATCTATCCAGTGTTAGATGTCATGTGTTTGCCCATCCCCATAACTCTAGGGCAAGTGAAAGGAAGCATATCAGAGTTGGAGAGTTCTCAAAGGAAAGGGAATACTACTAGGTAGATTTAATCCAAAAGCAATGAAGAAATGTTGGAAGTGGTTTTTTAAAAAAAAATTTTTTTTTTTTACATTTATTTACTTTTTGAGAGACATAGAGCACAAGTTGGGGAGGGGCAGAGAGAGAAGGAGACACAGAATCCGACGCAGGCTCTAGGCTCCGAGCTGTCAGCACAGAGCCTGACGTGGGGCTCAAACTCACAAACTGTGAGATCATGACCTGAGCTGAAGTCGGACGCCCAACGGACTGAGCCACCCAGGCGCCCCTGGAAGTGTTTTTTAACAGGGACTTGATGTGCTTGGTTTTACATGCTAATAAATAACCCTGGTGGCAGGTTAGAAAATGGAGTGGAGGGACACACTGGAGTCTGGAAGGGAATACGCTGTTCCAGTTAGCCAGATGAGGAATGGTGGTGTTTGCTCTAGCCTTTGGAAAATGAGAGAGAGAAGAGATTCTGTAAGTATCAGGAGTTCCAGTTCACTAAGGTTTGAGGGAGGTGAAGGTGCAACAATGATTCCCAGACTTTTCACCTGAACAGTTGTTAGGTGATAATCCATCCATTTTGATAGTCAAGGTGGGAAGAGAATAGATTTGAAGAATATTGTAAGCCAAGAGAAAAGAAGCTCTTTGGAAAAGAGAGATGGGTTAGATATCTGTCAAGCATTTGAGAGAGAGAGAGAGAGAGAAGTAATGGATCATGGACTAAACAAGCACAAGCATTGTTCAGATTTCTCAATGATTGGATCATCATCGGTGATCTTTGACAGAGCAGGTTCAGAGCACATCTGGACTAAAAGGGCCAGAGGATTTGGAAGAGGGGGAAGAAGTGTTGGAGACAATGAGTGGACTCATCAGGTTATTCTGCATAATGCCACAACTCAAAATCCTTAATTCTGCAAAGTACCTTTTGCCAGAGAACATGTTCATGGGTCGCAGGATTTAGAACACTGACTTCTTGACAGGAGGAAGGAGAGGATTATCATTATTAGAGATGTTAGAGAAAGACAGATATGAATATAATAGAACTTTAGGCCAGTCATGTGTCAAGTTCCAAATTTTTAAATTTCCTTCCTCAGTTTCGTCATCACAAATTTGTAGATAAGTGAATGAATGAATGGGTGCCTGATGGATGTGAGCAATGTCCAGTCTCTCCGTCCCTACCTTTTTCTTTAACTTGACTCTTCAATTTATGACAAGAAAATATGTCACGCACTGCTCTGTTTTCTGTGGGACAGTGTCTGCCCATCTGTTCTTTACCTGCCTTGCAGACAAAGCAGCTGTGGCTCTCCATTGTTGCTAATATTACCCAAATCCACTGTCACCTCCACTTGCCTCTTCCTAGAATTCGAGTATATTTGCACATGAATCTAAGCACATTAAGAGACTAGAAGGAAAGAGAGGCTAGGGTTAAAACCCAAATTGACAATAGTTTCTGCCACGACGGGCAGACATTTAGTGAAAATAACATGAAGGCAGAAGTAAAAAGCGAGCCGGCTGCGCTTTCAATTTGATTTTTTAATGGTGTTTCTTGGCTCCACATATAGTTTGCACAGAGCAGTCATCATTATCTTCTCCTACTAGAACTCCACGTTCAGGTGTTCCTTCCCACTGTTTTTGTTTTTGAATCAAAGGGGAGCAGCAAGACCCACGGTGGAACTTCAGATTCCACAGTGTTCTACTTGATCTATTTCTAAACTCTGCCCCTCCTTGATTTTTATCTCCCAGCTGTCCCAGATCTCTCGGCCTCACTCCCCTCTGTTTCCTGTCCGAATTCCGAAGCCCAGGTTACCGTTTCTGCTATGTCTTAAGGTCCCCACTGAAGGTAAGGATGTTCAGACTCACTCTTCTGGAACCCGTCGGACCTATTTCGTGATAAAGGAAAACGAAACTCAAACGTGACCGATGTGAGAAACGAAACCAAAACTTCTTTCCGGGTACAAAAGACTGGCCGAGGCGGCTCGGCAGGTCAGAAGCCCAGGTTCAGGCGCCCCCTCGAGTTGCCACTCAGGGCTCCGCGCTCTGAGCCCCTGTCGGTCGCTTCCTTCCCTGCAGGTGCCCGGCAGCTGCTCCACCGACGCCACAGGTCCGGTGCGGACGCCGGGGTGGAGGTTGGCGGGAGCAGGGGGAGGTGCTCCGGGGAGCGAACCGGGTTGGGGGCGGAGGCGTGCGGAGCGGGCTCCGAGGCGACCGGGGTCACTGCAGGGAGAAACCCGGAGTGGAGATGTCGCTCACGGTTCCAGCTCTCTGGTCCAGGCGGGAGGTGGCCCGGGAGCGGCTCCGGACGCGCCCCGCTGCGCCCCCAGAAAATGGTGGCGGACGGGTCTCCCGTTGGCGCCGGGAGGCAAGACGTGGGGAGAGGCAGAGGAAAGGGACGCAGGTGGGGAGCGCGGGGTCTGGAATCCGAAGGAGAGGGGCGAGCGTTCAGGCTTTTAAGGGGACCTCTTCAAAGAAAGAATGCTGGGATCTGGGGCCTTAGGGAAACTAAGGGAGGTCAGATCTGAGCATAACCAATATGACCTAGACATCGGTAGCGGCAGGCAGCTAGCATCCCCACCCCACGCACAATCGGGGCGCAACTACAAACTTGCAGAATCAGAATCTGCATTCGAATAATTTACAGGCGATTCCTACCTACCCCTACATTTCAGTGGCTTCATGCAATAATCATTTATTTCTTATAACAGTTAAAAGAATGTAAAAATGGTCAAGGGGCATGTATTTGTTTTCTATTGCTGCATAAGAAATTACCGCAAACTTGGGAGGTTAAGTCAATAAAAATGTAGTATTTTATAAATTTCCGTGAATCAGAAGTCTAGACACAGAGTAACTGAATGCTTTTACTCAGCGTCTCACCAGACTAAAATGAAGGTGCCTACTGGAGCTGCCATCTTGTCCAGGTTCTTTCCAGTTGTTGGAAGAATCCAATTCCTTGCAGGTGTGGGATTGTGAGGTTCCCTGTTTTCTTGTTGGCTCTTGGCTGTGGGTTATTCTCAGCCTTTAGATTCCACCCTCAGCTCCCGGCCAGGTGGTCCTCTCAAAGCATTGTGTCTTATGTCTTCAAAGCTATCAGGAGAATCTGTCTCCTGGAATGTTGGAGTCTTAGGTAATGTGACCTAATCATGGGAGAGACTATCCCATTCAATCTTCCGGTCCTGCCCACACCCAAGGAGAGGATATTATACAGGGCAGTGCACCAGGGTGGCTGGAGTCTTGGAGGGCATCTAGAATTCTGTCCATTGCTGGTCAGCTTTTCTCCAGTGTTTCAGGAAATTGACTCTTTCCATCAAGAGGTTCCATCATTCCCTGGGCCTTATTTTCTGAATTGGGCTGTCTCTAATAATCTATGATTTCTCTTTTTTCCCATCCCTTCTCTCTTTTCTTTTAAAGATTGTTTAAATCAGAACCCAGATAAGGTTTTGGCGCTACTGTGATTGGATAATATGTCTTTAGGCTTGTTGTAGTCTCTTTCATCCTCTTGTAATTTGTTAATAAATTGGAGTCCCTTCCCTTCCCTTCCCTTCCCTTCCCTTCCCTTCCCTTCCCTTCCCTTCCCTTCCCTTCCCTTCCCTTTTTTTTTTTTTTTGGCCTTGTAGAGATTCTAATCTTCCTGGTATCATTTAACAGGTTCTTCTATCTTATAAATGTCTCGTTAATTAATTGTTGCTACTAGAGTTTGGATCAAATTCAGGTCAAAATTTTTGGTGGAGTATTTCTTTTCTTTTTTTTTTTTTTAATGTTTATTTTTGAGAGAGAGAGAGACAGAGACAGAGAACTAGTGAGGGAGGGGCAGAGAGAGAGGGAGACACAGAATCCAAAGCAGGCTCCAGGCTCTCAGCTGTCAGCACAGAGCCAGATGTGGAGCTCAAACTCGTGAACCAGGAGATCATGACCTGAGCCGAAGTCAGATGCTCAATTGACTGAGGCACCCAGGCTCGTCTTTGCTGGAATATTTCAACAATGATGCACTTCTACATGGAAGTAGCTATTTGCCTGTATTTTTGTTGTTCTAGCACCTAAAAATAACAAGATCTATTAATTCATTAGAAGTTGTAATATAAGTATAAATGAAATTTCCCCATTTATATTTATTTGGCAACACAGTGGTTCAGTACTTATATGAGAAAGGCAATTTAACTTCTTGATTCCAGAAGCCCTTAATTTTTGATATATTATCTTTAGATGCTCTCTCTAGACTTTCTGCGATGAAAAATGAGGAACTTAATATACGCTCTTCTTTTTCCACTATTCATCCCTTTCTGAACTTCCCAATTTGGTTAATTATATTATTGTTATATTATAATGGTTTATCATAGTTTACAATATTTTTGACTTTATTTTTAAAAATGTTTTATTTATTTTGAGAGAGAGAGAGAGGGAGAGAGAGAGAGCGGGCAAGGAGCAGAGAGAGAGGGAGAGAGAGAATTCCAAGCAGGCTTCCTGCTGTTAGTGCAGAGACCCACCAGGGCTCTATCCCACAAACGTGACCGGAGCCAAGATTAAGAGTTGGCCGCTTAAACGACAGTCACCCAGGTGCCCGTTTATGACTTTAATTTTTGTGATTTGTTTCTGGTTGAGTAAAAAATGGGAAGTCAAGTAAACAAGTCACAAAATTATTTATTATGTTATTTATTGTAGAAGCAATCTATATGGTTGACTTGGAAATGTAGTTATCACTAAGACCGCTGTTTGAAATCGATACTTTTCTAAATTCAGAGTATCATGGATCCTCCTATTTTTCTTTATAGCTTCCTTTAATTTTCCTGCATCATATGTAGTTATACTGTTTCTTGATTGTCCTTCTGCCTGATATCTACCCACTAATTTTCTGAACTGTCTCTTTAAATAACATTATCATTCAGGCTAGGTGGTTGGTGACTTCTTAAATATCTAGTAATATTGTCTTTCTGCCCTCCTAATGGATTGAATGACTGGGTACGGAATTATAAGTTCAAAATATTTTCCCCTTGGAACTTTGAAAACATTATATTTTCTTTTACCAAAACATCCAATAACGCTCCTCATTTTATTCAGTTCTAACTGTGTGCCAGGTACAATTTTAATCAATTAAAAAAAATTTTTTTTAATGTTTTTATTTATTCTTGAAGGAGAGAAAGAGAGAGAGACAGAGCATGAACAGGGGAGGAGCAGAGAGAGAGGGAGACACAGAATCCGAAGCAGACTCCAAGCTTTTTTTTTTTTTTTAAGTTTTTAATGTTTTACTTATTTATTTATTTAATATGAAATTTATTGTTAAATTGGTTTCCACACAACACCCAGTGCTCATCCCAACAGGTGCCCTCCTTAATGCCCATCACCCACTTTCCCCTCCCTCCCACCCCCATCAACCCTGTTTATTTTTTTAAATATATTTTTTTAATGTTTATTTATTTCTGAGACAGAAAGAGACAGAGCATGAGGGAGGGGAGTGGGGGACGGGCAGAGAGAGAGGGGGACACAGAATCCGAAGCAGGCTCCAGGCTCTGAGCTGTCAGCACAGAGCCCAACATGGGGCTCAAACTCACAGACCTCGAGATCATGACCTGAGCTGAAACCGGTTGCTCAACCGACTGAGCCACCCGGGCTCCCCAAACCCTCAGTTTATTCTCAGTTTTTAAGAGTCTCCTATGGTTTGCCTCCCTTCCTCTCTTTCTTTTTTCCCCTTCTCCTCCCCCATGGTCTTCTGTTAAGCTTCTCAGGGTCCACATAAGAATGAAAACATACAGTATCTGTCTCCCTGTATGACTTATTTCACTTAGCATAACACTGTCCACTTCCATCCATGTTGCTACAAAAGGCCATATTTCATTCTTTCTCATTGCCAAGTAGTATTCCATTGTGTATATAAACCACAACTTCTTTATCTGTTCATCAGTTGATGGATGTTTAGGCTCTTTCCATAATTTGGCTATTGTTGAAAGTGCTGCTGTAAACATTGGGACAAGTACCCCTATGCATCATCACTCCTGTATCCCTTGGGTAAATTCCTAGCAGTGCTATTGCTGACTCCAGGCTTTGAGCTGTCAGCACAGAGCCTGTTTGTGGGGCTTGAAGTCACAAGCCATGAGATCACGACCTGAGCTGAAGTCAGATGCTTAACTGGCTGAGCCACCCAGGTGCCCCTCTTTGTTTTTTTCTCATGCCTTCTAAGGAATTTCCTGGATTTCCGATCTGTAACTTGAGATTTCATCATGTCCATTTTATTGCTCTGCATGTGACTTTTTTCCTGAAAGTATAAATTTTTTTGAGGATTTACTTTTGTTTTTTCTGTAGCAGCCTGTTATTATTGTATTAGATAATATTGTGATGATTGAGAATGCTAATTCAAACTTTTTATAGGACTGTTCTGGCCTTGACTCATGTTTATTCATCCAGCTTCTTCTTAATACCACCCCCCATGTCTAATAATTCAGATTTTTAAATCTACATTTATTCAGTGGTTTTTGTGGTGGGTAGCAGGCTTTATTTTCCCTACCATGACTCTCCCTTAAATGAGAGAGAACTGGGCATAGTGATACAAATTCTATGTACATTTTGTGTAAGGTTGGCATGAGTTCAGGATGAAGTTTAATAGGAAAAGTTTCCTATATGATATATGAGAGGAGGTAGGCAGGAACCCCTTAATTATCAAAATGAGAAGGGTTTTATTCTCCCACCATGGCTCTTGTTGAAAAGTTGTAGTGTCCAATAGGCACATATATCTCATTAGTAATTGTTATTTAATTTAAAAATGATGTTATTTCTTTCTGTTTATGTGTATTTTATTTTCAAATGATTATGTTAGGACTTATTAATTTGTTTGGAGCTAACTCCTTAATAAATAAACTGTTAGGTATTTATTTTGTCCTAGGAGTACCATGAGAAAAATTCTTGAGACATTAAGAACATCCGGGAACCTATGAATTACCTTATTTCATTCAATCTGACCCTACCTTTTCTGGATCTATCCCTTCTGAAAGATACTTGGGGTTAATTTTCTCCCGTTCACTCAGTTCTCATGGAATCATCTTTTATATTTGAACTTGGTACAATTTGGAGAACTGAAGTAAGACAGTATGGCTAATGTGCAGTTAGTAAGGTTGGGAATTGTATGAATTGGATGGCAGAGAGTTTTGGGGAAATTCTCTAAAATTCTTCCCTGGGCAAAAGCCCCTTATAATGTGAGCTATAGCTACTTTTCCTATTTCATTTCCAATTAAATCATTCTGTTTTATGCCATGTGGAACAACCTGTGGAATCAAACTTGTCGTGTGGTTTCACATCTCTGTGCATTAAACCAGTATTGTTTTGCTCTTTGAAATGTGATCCTCTGTATCTCTTACCTTCTCTAAGATGCTTCCATAATTCTTTCTCATATTTTAAATGTGTCCTCAAAACCTCAGAACACAAGAGACTGACTACTCCAGTTGATTGAAGAACTCTTTCAATTCTCTAATGGCTTTCTGTACCATTTCTGCTAGGTCACTAAGCATGTTACACTTTTTGATTTAATTCTCTTTAAACCCTTACCAGATTGTGAGGGGAGAGGACCATGTTTTATGCATATTTGTATATGTGGCAGCAAGTGCAATGCTTGGTGAGGAGTAGATGCTCTTTAGATCTGATAAAAGGGGGAATAACTAGGTAAGCGAGAGACCCTGCTTTTGCCTGTCTCCATTAAGTGTTTCTTAAACATTCCATTCCAGCCACAGTAATTTCTTTTTTCTTCAAGTTTACTCATTTTTTGCAGTCATGAACCTCCGTGCATTGTTATTTTAATATTTATTATGTTTATTTATTTTTGAGAGACAGAGAGAGACAGAGCACGAGCTGGGGAGGGGCAGAGAGAGAGGGAGACACAGAATCCAAAGCAGGCTCTAGGCTCTGAGCTGTCAGCACAGAGCCCGACGCAGGGCTCTAACTCGGGAACAGCGAGATCATGACCTGAGCCGAAGCTGGACACTCAACCGACTAAACCACCCAGGCGCCCCTAATATTTAATATCAATGTGTGCCTCATCATTATATGTTCTTTAATGTCATATAATATGAATATCTATCTATCTATCTATCCATCTATCTAATCTATCTATTATCTGTGTATCATCTATCTATCAAGTTCCACTGCCCTAACACACTATATGGCATATGTGAAGAATGTCTCAATATTTGTTTTTTGTAACAGAATGCTCAAGTGCATTTTCTTCTGCCTCTTTGACAGTTCTTTCTCAATTACCTTTGCAGACTCTTCCTCTTCTCTGTTGGCATTTATTAAATATTAGTGATCTGCAAAACTGTATTTTCAGTCCTTTCTTCTTCTTTCATGATACTGTGTCTGTCTATCCAAGCAAGTTCTTCTACCTCAGTGGCCTTATTTACAATAATATTCAAGTTACTCACATATTCAGGTCTAGCCCAGACCTTGGGTTTGACCTCTAGACCTACATATTTAATTACTCACGTGACATGTCCTACAGTCTTGAACTCAAGTCAAACTCAGAGTGACCACAAATGAACTCATGATCCTTCCCTGAAATGTAGGCTTGTTCCAAGGTTTCCTGCCCAGGGAATGGCCTCGTCCTCCATCCTGTTGCATCAGGTAGAATCTTAAAATCATCCTTGACAACCTTCACTCTTCCCTCTTCTCCATCCGTATCAGATCCATAATACATAATACAAAATTATGTAATACATAATTACAAAATTATGTTAAACTAACCTTTCAAATATTTAATATCCATAGGGGCCCCAAACTACCATCAAACTGTATTACATCAAACTACTCTCATTACCCTTCTGAACTGTGGTTTTCTCTCTGCTTTACTAACAGGAACTTTGATCCCATCTTATCTATTCTCTCTACTGCAGCCAGAGTAATCTTTCAAAATGTAAAGCCGCTCATAACACTACGTGCTTAAAGTCCGT
This sequence comes from Panthera pardus, assembly GCF_024362965.1. Lineage (NCBI taxonomy): Eukaryota > Metazoa > Chordata > Mammalia > Carnivora > Felidae > Panthera > Panthera pardus. Next base: position 60,179,326 of record NW_026526688.1, read on the forward strand.
CAGTGGATTTTAGGATGAAAACATGCCCTCAAAGGCTCTGCCTGCTCTTACATTTCTGTAACCCTCTAGTACAGCTAACTCTTCCCTCACTCTCTGCATTCCAACCTTGTTGACTTCTGTTCTGGATCTAGAACCACCCACACTCATTCATCACACAAGACTTTTGTACATGGTATTTTTTGGTATTTTTTGTACACGGTCTTTTCTGCCTGGAATGCTACTCCCCCCATCCCTGTATTTAATTAAATTTTGTTTCATCCTTCAGAAATCAACTCAAGCATTACTTCATTAGGGATGCTTCCTTTATCCTCTTTGTCACAGTTTAAATTTTCCATTGTCCATATGATTATCTGATTAATATTTGTCTTTCCTGATGGATTTTAAGCTCCGTGAGAACTAACAGCATGTTGCCCTTTGTTCATATATTCCCATTGCCTGATGTTTTGCTTAACACACAGTAGTCATTTAATACTATTTCTTGATGGAATAAATGAATTTCTAATTTTTCTTCTTTCTTTGTAGGTCTGTCATTTTCATTAATAACTGCCACTTAGAGGTTCCAAAGTAGAGGAAATTTGCTATATTTAATGTTTTCCAGTTGAGGTTCGAGGTCCAGAGAGCGGCAAGAATGGGTAATTTTCAATTTAAAATATTTATAAATTACAAAATAATGATTCTTTAAGCTACATGGATTTAATAGAATTAAAATAACTTTATTGTTATTTCTTCTTTTTCAAATAATAAGTAAATAATTTATTTTTTAGGTTTAGAAGAACACATGATGTTTTTAGAAAAAATGTCACAGTTAATTATGAGTGCATTGCCAAAAGCCAAGTGAGTATTGTAATAAAGATTTCACCATGTGGAGTTTAAGACACAAAACATGAACATAGGGGAAGGGAGAGAAAAATAAGATAAAAAGAGACAGGGAGGCAAATGACAAGAGATTCTTAAATACAGAGAACAAACTGAGGGTTGCTGGTGGGGGGATGGGCTAAATGGAGGGATTAAGGCATTAATGGGCATGAAGGAGGGCACTTTTAGGAGCACCAGGTGTCCTGTGTAAGAGATGAATCACGGGGTTCTACTTCTGAAACCAATACTACACTGTATGTTAACTTGAATTTAAATAAATAAATTAAAAAAGAGGTGTACATTTGGATACCATATTTCCTGTATATCTATTTGACATGAAAGTAATGTGTATCTATCTCAGTATATATATTATGGTATATTATATATACAATTATATATGCACATGCATATATAAATACATATATGATTGTTTAACATAGAACTTTGAGAGCTGTTTGATAGTGAATGGAAACAGTTTTCTCTTGCATTGTTTGTACACAGCTATCAATGAACCTGTTGTTGTATAAAGAAATAGTATTGATTAAACAGGAAGGAAATTTAACACAGGTCTATATTCAGAATAGAGGTGTTAAATTCCCGATTCCAATCCAGATTCTGCCATGTGGTTTTACATAATTTGCTCTGTCTCTTTGAGCCTCTTTTTCTATATCTACAGGATGGGAATGATCCCACCTTCTTCCTATGAGGGATAGTCATACATATGGATATATTTGAAAAGTCTTAGCGTAGAGACAGACATAAAATAATTACTTGGCAAATTCACCTACTGATGATAGTGATAATGGGCGAATAATGACAATGCTACTGTCTTTGGGGGCCTTATTTAATCAATATGTAATTTTTGTTTTAACTGTTTTCATTTTAGACATTCCAGTTTATTCAATGATTTTGTTGAATCTGAATTTTTTCTGATTGATGGCGATTCATTACTTGCTACATGCATATGTGAGAAATCATTAAAGCAGGGGCAGCAGCTCCACTTCTTTTATGTAATTGAATGCTATCTTATGGATCTTATCAGTAAAGGAGGACAATTTGCCATAGTTTTCTTCAAGGTAACATGTGATTTAAGACCTAAACCTAAAATTCCTTACTATTTTATATTTTTTTCTTATTAACACGTTAAATACATCTATAAGAATTCATAGTTTAAAGGGAAGAACAGAAAAAATACCCATAGTCCCTGTATTCAGAAATTACCACGTTTAAGATTATATTTTATTTGCAGCAATTAAACTTTATATAAAGACACACACGCTCATGAAGGAGGGTGAGCAGTCTCTACAGAAGCTCAGTTGGATTCAACTTTTCCAACTCGGAGAAGCGCTTCTGTTTTTAGAACTCTGTAGTCAGTTTCTTTGAGCCTGGAAAAATGTCAAACTCATTGATACTACTTCATTTATTCTTTGTTCCATAGTAAATACCTCTGAGGGAAGGTATTTGCTCTTCCTTTTCTGATTATGAATATAATTAATAAAATATTAACAGTATCAAATACAGAGGTATAACCACTACCACCCTTTCCTTATCTTATCCCTGAAGGTAACCAAGGTATTACCCTTAAGGGTTTTGGAATGTGTCTGTTCAGTCATTTTGCAGTCAACACTATTGTTAGATTTTTAAACATTGCTGACTTCTTGCAAGCGATGTTTTGAATACAGAGCTGGTATTCTAACCTAATGTTTCCAGTCCAGTTTACTGCACTAATTTTGATCTGTTGAGAAAAACCTCTGCTGCTTCAGGACAATCACACTAAATTGGGATCGTCCTCTCCAAGTGGTTCACCTCAGCTTCCTGTTCTGGATAATTTATATCCGCCATTTGCTTTTGCATATTTTTTCTCTCCTTTTTCTTTTTGAAGTGAAATTGGAGAGGAAAAGAATTAGACTACGAAGGGAAAGTATGATAAACCCTGAGCATTATGTGCTTGCTTAATGGGGACGCCTGTATTTAAATCCAAACTGTGATTTATGGCATGTATTTGTGAAAGGACAGTCAAGGTCTGACTATAAAGCAGAACAAAACTGTATCGGAACCTTTTCTTCTAATGACTTTAATGATACGTGTAAACCAACTAAATGGTAATTTCAAAAAAAATATACTTTATCCCATTCTTACAGGATGCTGAGTATGCATATTTCAGCTTCCCTGAACTTCTTCCTTTGAGAACTGCTTTCATTCTTCATCTTCAGCATAATACCACCATTGATGTTCAAACAGAATTTTCTGGATGCTTATCACAAGGATGGAAAAGTTTCATAGAAGACAGTTACCCATATTACCTGATGGTTGCAGATGAAGGCCTGAACCATCTGCAAACGCACCTTTTCAACTTTTTAATTATTCAGTCTTGGGCAATCAAGGTCAATGTTGTGCTTTCCTCAGGGCAAACATCCAGTATTCTTCGACTTTATGCGTACCTTATGCCAAGCATGTACACGAACCAAACTTTTTTCAAGGAGGTAATTGATATCTAAATATAAATTTCTTTTAGACTTTTACAGAATTTTCCAAGTTACTTGACTTACTTTTATTTCTACCACTTCTATGGAAATTATCATAGCTTTCACAGAGAGGTATAGAAAATTAACAATAATGATAATACAAATGCAATCATATGTTCAGAACTTGTAATAACAACGATTGGTACTTCTCATGAGTCATTTTTTAAATCTTGTCAACAGCCCTTTAGTTAGGTGTAAGTATCATCTGTGTTTTGCAGATGAGGAAATAGATACTTGAGTAAGTAATTTGCTCATTATCAATAGTAAATGAATAATAAAGCATGGTTTGAAAAGGAGCAGTCTGACTTTAGCCCTTATGTGCATAACTACTGTGTGGTATACTGCCTCCAAGTTAATGAAGGTCAGAAATGCACTCATTTGGAGGTAAAAACTCATGCCTCTGTTGCTAAGACATACTGGTGAAATCCTTGTTAATACGGTAGTTTTAATGAGAAAACAATGGAGAAGGGTGATGAGGATGGGAAATAAACAAAATGCTTATTTCATAATATTAAGGCATTAATAGAATTTTCAGAGTATTTAGATTTTAATCCTTTGCTCGATCTTATTATTTTGCTGCATTGGTATATTTGACAATTACTACATTGAAATTTAGGGAGTTAAAAATACTTACTAATTTTATAAATGAATCTAGTTTCTGGTTAATTTTCACTACTTATAGTGAATCCTCATACGGAGATATTAATTCTGTATTTCATCAAAATAATTTGTGAGTCAATTAACATTTTTTACTCTTTGGGAATACTGTCATACTCCTTCTGGTATTTGGAAACCTCCAGATGGTTGTCATGAAATCTGATAAGATAGTTTGTTTTGCTATAGTTAGAATCCCAGTCATTAAACTATTTCCAAGTCTAGTTGCCTGCTGTGGGTAGGATCAGCCCTGGAGTTGATTTTTATATTGGGAAGAGGAACTGTAATCAATTGATCTCATTTCATTCTGTGAAAACAGTTTCTGAATCTGAGCTTGAAGAGTGCTCTACAAACATCCTTCCCAGTCCGTCCTTAAGAAGATTTTTTTAAAGGTCCCTGGCTGGCTTAGCAGTTGGGTGACTGACTTCAGTTCAGGTCATGATCTCAAAACTCATGAGTTTGAGCCCCGCCGAGCTCTGTGCTGATAGCTCAGAGCCTGGAGCCTACTTCGGATTCTGTGTCTCCTTCTCTCTGTCCCTCCCCTGCTCGCACTCTGTCTCTCTCTCTCTCTCAAAAATAAATAAACATTAAAATAATTGAAAAAGAAGATTTTTTTTAAATTTTAGGTTTTATTTCTAGTATAATAATATGTTTCCTAGGTTAGTGAGTACTCATTTTAAAGAGGTTGTTTCACTTATCTATTTGAGGACTATATGAAATGCAAATAAAAATTCAGTGTAATAAGTGATGAATCACTGAATTCTGAAGCCAGTATTACACTGTATATTAACTAACTAAAATATAAATAATAAAAACAGTGTATGATGATAATGGCTGGATGATAGGTACCTGAGGGGAGATTATGCTATTGCTTATTTACATGTATGTTTGAAATTTTTCACAATAAAATATAATGTATTAAATGGGTGCACTTTTTTTTTTTTTGAGATGTTGGAAATGTTCTAAAATTAGATTATGGTGATGGTTACACAACTCTGTATCTTTACCAAAAGCCATTGAATTTTCCCCTTTACGTGAATTTTCTGTTATGCTCATTATACTTTTTACAAAGTTTTTTAAAAAATAAAATGCACTAAGTTCCCAGACAAAAATTAATTCAGCAAAGACAACATAGTGCTGCTTGACAGACTTTAAAAGTATTGTTGATGATCTGTAATTACATTAGTGTAATTTTTTTAACTTGGAAATATATTTTCACAATTATATCTTCAATATATGATTTTCTGTAGTTGGAAAGTGATTAGATATTTTATTTATGACAATTTATGTGACTTGCTTTTCTTTTACAGAATAAAAAGAAGATTGAGAATGCTTATAAAATCCTGATTAAACAATTGCAAGAATGTAGAATTTTAGCACTAGAATCTCTTTTTGGAAATTTAAAATGGAAAAATATGATGGACGAGGTACTGAAACTTTTAAAAACTTTGTATTTGAACTAATTTTTTAGTTATAAAAAAAGTTGCAAAAATAGTTCTGAGTTCCCATAGACTTCTCACTCAGCTTTCCCTAATGTTAGCATCTTATGTAACCATGGTGCATTTTTCAAAACCAGGAAATTAACATCAGTATAATACTATTAACTAAGCTGCAGACATTATTTGAGGTTCACTTACTTTTCCATGAATGTCCTTTTTCTGTTCCAAGATTCTGTCTAGGGTTCCACATCCATTTAGTTATTTCTATCTAGTCTCCTCCAGTCTGTAGTAGTTTCTCAGTGTTTCCTTATCTTTCATGACCTTGATGTCTTTCATGACCTTGATGATGATATACATGGTGGTGATGGCTACATGGATGTATATTTATCTTCAAACTCATCAAGACTGGTCTTTCTGAGCACTGTTATACACTTTTTGAAACCATAAGATGTACCATTCTTATCTTGTATTTTTTCTATCCCAGCCTTGAAATCAACTACTTCTCTAAGCAGTTCTGGTTGCTTTTATTGGAAAGTAGAATTTAGAAGCCAAGATCTGGGAATTAATGTTTGTTCATTTCCACTGGGATGTCATTACTATAAGGACTTTTCAGCAGAAACAGCTAGGAAATATATGTATATATGCTAAGCCATGCATACACATCTGTCTATTTTTTTAAATCTATCTATGTATCTATGTATCTATCATCTATCTTAAATATCATGCTTTCACACCAATGACTTTTACTCCAGTTCAACTTCACATCCTTCATTTTACCCCTCCCATTTCTTTATTTGTAATTTCTTTCTCCAACTGTGAGAAATTCAGCTCTCTCATTACATACAATATATTTACTTATTTTTCATCAATTCTAATATATACATATAGTTTTAGAATTGCTAACCACATCTTGTGAGAAACATGTTCACTAGGTGGATTACGGGATTTATGTGCAGTTCTTTTTAGCCTTAGTCATAGAATATGTTAAAATACTGCTTTCCAAAGTTTTTTAGGTTAGTTCTTTTCTTGCTCACCCCATTCAGTTTGGTTATGTTATTCATTATTAATACAGGTAGGTTTGTTGGTTAATATTTGTATTTCATTTTGGGTCCCTCCCACCCATATTCAGATCTTTAAAGTAAAAAGAAAATTAATGTTTATTTATTTTGGAGAGAGAGAGAGCACAAGCAGGGGAGGGGCAGAGAGAGAGAGGGAGACACAGAATCCGAAGCAGGCTCCAGGCTCTGAGCTGTCAGCACAGAGCCAGACGCGGGGCTTGAACTCACAAACTGTGAGATCATGACCTGAGCCGAAGTTGGACACTCAACCAACTGAGCCACCCAGGTACCCCAACTATATCCAGATTTTTAAAAATTAACCTGTTTATTTTGGAGGGTATGTGAAAGGTATATGAAATATACTTATGATTCTAAGAATCAGAGATATACAAAAGGATATACTCTAAAAAGTGACACTTTACTCTTATCCCTGCTACTCTGATCCCATTTTCTACTGTTCACCACACTCCCAAATACTTCTGTAGGTAATTTGTCTCTTTAGTTTCAGGTTTATCCTTCTGGTGTTCTTTCTTTTCTTTCCTTTTAAAAATTAATTAATTAAATAATTAATTTTTGCACAAAAAAGCAGACGTGTGTATTTTCTTATATCCTCTTCTTTCTTAAATAAAGGATCACATAATGTAGATATTCTTTAGTGACTTTCTTTTCAGATTTAGCATGTTCTAGAAATCATTTTAAAGGGATTTTAAAAATCTGTCTCATTATGTTATATAGCTGCATAACACTCCCTTGTGTGGATATACTGTGATTTATTTAACCAATTTCCTACTCTGGAATTTATATTTATTTATATTTAAATATGTTTTATATATTTAAATTTATATTTATACAAATATAAATGCTGTAATGACTAATGATATGTATGTGCAATTTTGTATTATTAGAGGTATACCTTCAGAGTAGATTTTAAAAATGGAATTGATGTGTCAAAAGGTAAGTGTATATGTTGCTTACTTAGGTCTTATCAATTGTCTTTCTAAAAGGATTATATCACTTTTTTTTTGTCTTTCAGTTTTTAATACTTCTCTGTATATTACAGATACGAGCACTCTCATCTTAAAATTTTATTTATTGTTTTTAACAAATATTTATAGTTTTATGTAATCCCTATATCTATCTTTGTATGATTTTTTCTGGTAAGATCACTTGAATAAAAATTTTTTTTAGATGTCATGATGTTTACAGTTTTCTTCTGTGACAGGCATGTGAAACTATTTCTCTGCTTAAGCAACTCTGGCCAGAAGGATCTGACATTCGGCGTGTTCTTTGCGTTACTTCATGCTCGTTGTCTTTGAGAATGTACCATCACTTTTTAGAAAACAGGAACAAGACTATCTTTGATCAGAACACTGACATCCAAGAGGTGTGATTATTATAACTTTCCTGTGAAACGTCATTGCTGTCCACTTTTGAAATTTTATTGAGATCTATCTGCCTTTTCTTCCTTTTGGTATTTTATGTATTTCCCTAGTTTATTCATATAAATTTCCCCCCAAGAGGGAAAAACTGGAATTTCTTTACAGGAAATATCTATTATATTGTTATATGATCTAGTGTTTTACTATACAGATTTTTGTACTTCTTAGTACCCATTTAAGTCACATTTGTCCAATCATCCAGAAGAAGGAGGAATAAGAAAGGAAATTAGCACATGGTGAGAGCTTACATTATCATGTTCTGGGCTCTATGCCTTGTGCCTTTATATACTCACAACTGCATTTTAAGGGAGGTATTGTTATTCTCACTTCACATATGGGAACGCCTGAGGTTCAGATAGTCCAGGAAACATTCCTCAATTAAATAGCAGAGTGAATTGAACCCATGTCTGTTTTGTTCAAATTCCATAATACCAAACTGTCTTTAGAAAGAACATTCTCATTGTAGTGTCTTAGTGCCGTCCTTGCTAGAGAAGTACTAAAGGTCTTAAACTTTTTTAAAATTTTACTTTAATTTATTAAAAACTGTTTTTTTTTAATGTTTACTTTTGAGAGAGAGAGAGAGGGAGAGAGAGAGAGGGTGCAAGTGGGGGATAGACAGAGAGGGAGACACAGAATCTGAAGCAGGCTCCACGCTCTGAGCTGTCAGCATAGAGCCCAATGAGGGGCTCAAACTCACTAACTGTGAGATCATGACCTGAGCCGAAGTTGGAGGCTTAATGGACTGAGCCACCCAGGTGCGCCCCCTCCCCCCCCACCGAAGGTGTTAAACTTCTTTATGGTTGATAGAGTCCCTTAAGAATCTGCTGGCCAGTATGGATTTACTCTCCAGTAAATAGTCCTCCTTATATATATGTGTACATATGCACATGTACACACACATGTGTGTACACACATTATTTTATATACAACCTGACTGCGAGGGCATTCTTGCTTGAAAGTTTTTATTAAAGAAAAATGAAACATTTTGTAGCATTTTTGAACACTCTCAGAGAAATGAACAGGACTTATAGCATTTTACCTAACATCCTTTATATTTGGTTTTCCAATATCTACTTGAATATATTTTTAGTAAAATATTTTTTTACATGATTAGGCACGACATTTTAAATTATTCTCACAAAAATGATACCAGACCGAGTGTATCTCTGGAACTTCTCTAACTATTAGACTATTTGGCCTTCTGGGGGCGTTCTGAAATAAGTCTTAGTTTTGCTTTACTGACAACCCTGCAAACATTTGAAGATGGCTTGGAGACCCTTGTCCCATTATGTTAAATATGCCCATTTCTTCACACTTTTTCTAATTGGGTAAGTTTTTTAGATGTGTCCTGGTTTATTCACTGTGGTAATGTTCAGTGTAACTTTTAAAGTATGATGCTTTAGTGGCTCCTGAGTGGCTAGTCGGTTAAGCGTCCAGCTTCGGCCCAGGTCATGATCTCATGGTTTGTGGGTTTGAGCCCCGTGTTGGGCTCTGTGCTGATAACTCAGAGTCTGGAGTCTGTTTCAGATTCTGTGTCTCCCTCTCTCTGCCCCTCCCCTGCTCACGCTCTGTCTCTCTCTGTCTCAAAAATAAATAAACATTGAAAAAAAAAATTTAAAGTTCATGCTTTAGGGACACCTAGGTGGCTCAGTCGGTTGAGCATCCAACTTTCGCTGAGGTTGTGATCTCATGGCTTGAGGGTTCGAGCCCCACATCAGGCTCTGTGCTGAGAGTTCAGAGCTTGGAGCCTGCTTCAGATTCTGTGTCTCCCTCTCTCTCTCTGCCCCTCCTCGGTCGCTCTGTCTCTCTCTCTCAAAAATAAATAAAAAGATGAAAAAAATTTAAAGTATGATGCTTTAGACAGAATAGGGCATTTAAAGTATGGCTCCATCAGTACAAAGCCCTGTGGGATCATGGCTTCTTTAGATGCTGGACCAGCTCACCTAAAGTTAGGCTTACCTAAAAATACTAAAGAATGTTTTATGTAAACTGCTCTTCAGCTGGCAGTTCCCTGTCCCCTTACCTGAATTCTGTATTTTCTATGCATTCAAATTTATGTATGAAGAAACAAACTCAAAAACATAGAATTAAGAATGTAATAAAGTGTGATTCCTACACAGGAAAATGTGGCTGCTGACTGTTGTGGTACTACATGCAATTCATAGCCTGGTGGTCTCTATTTTGCCTTCTTTATTTTATTCAGGTGGAAAGTAATTGCTTAAACATGATGCAAGAAATGGAAGATTTGTGTAAACTGCATTGTCTCAGTGTGGTTTTTCTACTCCACTTACCTCTTTCTCGAAGGGCCTGTGCTAGATTCATCACTTCCCATTGGGCTCAGAACATTCAGACTTTCTTGAAAATGGTAAATATGCTCTGTATTAGTTTGTTTATTTTTTGTTTCAATTGTCTGATATAAAGAAACCACAGTCACCTTCAAAACAGATTTAAAAGGGAATAATGTCAGCCCTTTGGGGACTTTAAAGGTTTAATGGCCCAAGTCATTTTCTTGCTAATTTCAACAACTCTGTTTGGTAATAATAACAAACAGCATGCTATATATCCAGTCTAAGGAAAAAACTCTCTATTTTCCTTCTTCCAATTTCTGTCAAGATCAGGTTTTTGTGTTATTAATTATGTGAGATTGGTAACCATTGTATTCTGCTCTTGAGAGGAATTAAAGATATAAATGTAATAGTTATTTTTGTCCATTATAGATATTACTTAGACAATATTTGTAGACTGTAGGAAAATAGCAAAAACAAAAGAAAAACTTACCCAGGTACCCACTATTCAAGTCAATAACTATTAATATTTTGTTTTATTCTCTTAATTTTAAATGAATAAGTCTTTCTGTTATTTTTTGTTATTGTTTGAGACATTGGAATGAATATATATATTCATATTCATATATGACATTTTCTTCTCACATATTTTTCGAAGTTTTCTTTCATACTCTTGGTTAGCATAATTTTTTAGTGGCCACTATTTTTGTAACGGATGTACCATGGTTTACTCACCCATTCTTATATTGTGGAATATTAAGAGGGTTTTAATTGTTATAAATGCTGCTGCTATTCTCCTGGTTTTTGAGTGTAAGCCTTTTTCCTTTGATTTGGGGATGTTGACTTAGACTTCATGCCCAGAAGTGGGATTAGTGGATCAATTTAAATGGAAAATTAAAAAAAATTTTTTTAATGTTTATTTATTTTTGAGAGAGAGACAGACTGCAAGCAAGGGAGGGGCAGAGAGAGAGGAAGACACAGAATCCAAAGCAGCTCCAGGCTCCGAGCTGTCAGCACAGAGCCCAATGTGGGGCTCAAACTCACAAACCATGAGATCATAACCTGAGCCAAAGTTGGACATTCAACCAACTGAGCCACCCAGGCGCCCCTAAATGGAAAATTTTAGAGAATCTTGACACTTTTAGTCAAAATATTCAAGAAAAATATTTTAGAACCAATCAATTAGTAAGCTAGCCCCAAAATATTTATCTAATGCATATGCATTGTGTGAATCACTGGGGATACAGTGAGAAAAATAATATATTTACCCATCTCATCCTACCACTTTCATAGAGCTATATTTTGCAGGAAGACAGATACTGATTTTTTTAAATTAATATTAAGGAGGAATTACAGGATACTTTAGAGTCTGATGATAAAAAGTCTCAGTTCAGTTAGAAAAGGATGGCTTCTTCCAAGAATTGAAGAGATGTGAAGTAATGCAAACATTGAAGGATGAGTAGGGATTGGCAAGTTGGTGAGAGGAAGGACACTGGATTCTAGGAGATGAAACAGCATGTGGGATCATCCTGACAATGGCATGATCAAGGAACTGGAATACAACTTGTAGAACTAGAATAGAAAGAGAAAGTGATAAAGCTGAAGAGATGGGTAAGAGACAAATCACATAGGTCTGTATAGGTCCTGTGAAAAGAATGTGGAGATTTAACTTGATCATAAGCACAATGAGAACCAACTGAATGATTGCAAGGAGATGAATGGCACTTCATTAAAAAAAAATTTCTTCTGGGCGCCTGGGTGGCTCAGTCGGTTAGGCGTCTGACTTCAGCTCAGGGCATGATCTCACAGCCCATGAGTTAGAGCCCTGCGTGGGACGCTGTGCTGAAACCTCAGAGCCTGGAGCCTGCTTCTGATTCTGTGTCTCCCTCTCTCTGCCCTTCCCCTGCTCATGCTCTCTCTCTGTCTCAAAACAGAACAAAACAAAACAAAAAAAACATTAAAAAAAATTTCTTTGGCTTGCAATGCAGAGAGTTCATTGTAGAGGTAAAAATGGATTTGGGGAAACCATTTGGGTGATTGTTACCTCAGTTGATATATGTGCTAATGATATTAGGGACTAAGGAAATGGTAAGTAGGCATGAATAGCAGTAGGCAATTTCAAGAATTATTTAAAGTATAAACTTAAGTTTAGTGTGGGCATGAGGAAAAGGGAGGAGTCAAATGACTCTAGATCTCTGGCTAGAGCATTTGTGGGGACAGTATCATCGTATGAAGTATAATTGCGAAGAAAGATTATGAGTTCAGCTTTGGGAATATTGAGTTTACGATGTCAGTGAAATATCCAAATGGAAATATCTAGTAGACAATTTGAAATACTGGTTTAGAGCTTAGTGGAGTGGAATAAGTTGGTGGTAAAGAATTGGGAATCACTAGCCTATGGATGTTAATTAATGCCATGGCGGTGGATACAATTATTTTAGGAAAGACAAGAGGGCCTAGGACAGAGACCTGAGATACTCCAATATTAAATGGTTAGGGATAGATTGACACTAGGAAAAGACACTGAGAAGGAGCTGGTTAGATGAATAGAGCAGAAAGCTAAGACAATAGATTGTTGTGAAGGTCAAAGGAACTGGGATTTTCAAAAGGTGGTTGTGGTTAATAGTACCAAATGCTATGGAGGTTGAGGACCAAAAATACTACTTTGGGTTTAATGACATAGGACTCACTGTTGATTTTAATTAAGAGACATATTAATGGAGAGCCTAGAAGCAAAAATCTATGGTAGAGTGGGTTCAGTGGTGAGTGGAAAGGAGAAAATAAAGGTGAAAATAAGTTTATATGTAACAGGTTGAGATTAAGGAAAGTGACACAGGATAAAATGGGATAGGAAAGTGTGTCTATTAGGAATGTTTTTAAAATGGCAAAGACAGAGCATGTTTAAATGCTGATCATAAAATTAAGAGAATAGGATGAAAATACAAGGAAAGTAAGGTGAGAGGGGATAGGATCTAGAGTATATTCTTATCCAGAGGGAGCAATATTGCCATTTTTATAGGAGACAATAAAGAAAGAACAGTGCAACATTGGCTGTGATAGAAGTTGTAGGATAACTTTGTTCCTATGTGCTGGTTCAATTTTCTTTGTGAAGTAGGAGACAAAGTCATATGCTGAATGTTGTGGCAAGGAAGCAAGCCCAGAAGTTTAGAACCAGGAAATATTTTGGAAATATTTATTGGGGAACTTAGGGGAGTAAACTATACTGAGAAACAGAGATATCATTCTGTCCTGCCTAGCACTTTTGAATGCTTATTTGAAGTTTTTGACAAAACAATTATAGTGGCATCACTTTGTATTATTGTATGATTTTGTTTTTCTGTAGTCGCAACAACATGGCCATAGGCACAAGGAAAGCAACTAATTGGATGGTATGGAAAAAAGGGACAAGATAATTTAGGCACAAAAATGCTATTAGTGGATCTATACAGTTTGATGGAAAATAAAAAAGGAAAAGAGACTTTAGTATCTTTGCAAGAAGGTAGTAAAAATGATAGACTAGGAAACAAAGTTTCCTGGAGACAAACCAAATGGACTCTATTGGATGAGGAGAAAGTAGAGGAGCTGTAGAACTGGAGGTCCTGATATGATCAATAAAGAATTGTGAATGATCATTAGACAAAGATAAAGGCATGGGTCAACAGGTGGGAGTGAGGAAGTATTCATCAGGGAGTGTGGCAGATGCTATTGTTGTTTCCTTATCTATGTCTCCCACTTACCTATTTCTCCGTCTTACTATAAGTGCAACTCTCTGCCTGAAGGTTTTGTTTTCTTGATCTGAAATGCTGGGGTATTAATGTTTCTCATGCCTTCCACCAATGACAGATGAGGAGTTGGTGGATGAAGACCCCAGCTTCCTTGTATCCAGGTTGATATAACTCTGAAATGTAGTTAGGGATTCTTTAGGGATTGGGGAAAAATAATAATTGTTGGTCTATGTATAACAAATATTATTGAAAAAGACAATTACCATCTTCTGCCCCCACTACATCTCCCTCATAAAGTGTCCATGAGTTGGGGAGGGGGAGAGAGTTGGGGAATAAATGAATAGAATCACCATAAGCGGGGTGGGAAGGGCATGATAGAATCTTCCTAAAGTTTCAGGGGTCTGTGTATACAAAGAAACTGATTTAGTTCCCAGGAAAGAGACTGGGAGAAAGCTAGCCTCACCTAGGATACCTGTGGCTATGTATGCCAGGGAGCTTGTCTGGAAAATGCAGTGTGTTGTCTAGACATGAAAGTGTGGGAAATCTTCCCTATGCCTCCTGAGGGAAGGCATCTGAAAGTTCCTGTAGGCTCTAAATGAGTCATGGTAGTTGATCGAGAGGGAAGGAGAACCTGTGATTCTTCAGAGTTCTCAGAAGCCAGATGAGGGGATTTAAATGGGAAATGACATGGAAAAAAACCCTCTAAATTTGGAGACTATATTTCAGTAGACTAGGAACTCCATGGAACCAACTAGAGGCCAATCCATGGCCATTTGACCATTTAATCTCTATAGAAGAGATCTGGGACTATTGCCTGTATAGAATACTAAAGAGTGAGGTATAACTGGAGACAGCCATACTGAGTGGTAGGCACTTTTTTTTTTTTTTTTTTTTTTTTTTTTTTTTACTGAAATGAGGATGACACTTAGGTAACACTCCTGTCAAAGTCTGGCATGGGAGATGCAGTGGAGACTCATGAAGGGAATTGATCTGAGTGTGACTAGGAAGTAATTGAATTGGATTTTACTTTGTAGTGCTTAGATTATATTTATTGAAATAGCATAATAGGGATGTAGGATCAACAATTAAAGCTAAGAAACAAATATTCATGATTGTTTATCTAGGTTTGTATTTATGGGCATTTACAACTGTTCTAACAGAAGTGTTACAAGGTTTTGTGTTGTGGTGAACACAATATTATGTAGTTCTGCTGATGCTTTGGGGAGAAAATATTTTCCTATATCCCAAATCCCATTGGGGAGTTTTTCTCTAGGTAAGTTTTAAATGTTTACGTATTTATTTTGAGAGAGAGAGAGACAGAGAGAGACAGAGAGAGAGAATCCCAAGAAGGTTCCACGCTGTCAGCGCACAGCCCCACAGGGAACTCGATCTCAAGGACTGTGATACCATGACCTGAGCTGAAATCAAGTGTTGGATACTTATCCGACTGAGCCACCCAGGTGCCCCTCATTTATAGAGTTTTATAAGCAATTTTTTTTATGGACAATGGTCATTAGGTGAAAAGGATATTACAAAGTCTGTCTAAATTGTGGAATGTTCTAAGATGGCTCTGCAGGACATTGTGGTTGTAGCTGTTAGAAACCATCATTCTTTAATTAGGATGGCATGGACTTCTGGGCAAGATAGGAATAGCTACCAGTTATTTTGCACCAGATTTATGTGTGTACTTTACCTAGCCTATTAACATATAATACTACTACTCTTATATCTTCATTTTACAAATGAAAAACTTGGGCTCAGAAAGGTTAAGTGGCCCATTAGCACAACTGAGTGATCAAGTTGGAGCTAACTTCATTTCTCTCCAGCCTCCAAATCTGTGCCCTTCCCACCATCCTCTGCTCTCTTGATGTGGGGAAACACCTGATTATCCCACAGTCAAGCATCCCTCTGTTCCTTTCTCTTCTCCATGCTTCATTTTGGTAGCACCCAGTGACTGGAAGTGTAAATTCAGGTAGCCCCTGAAATGTTCACAAAGAAAGGCATGTTCTGAGGCCTCTGAGAAAGCAGCTAAGCAAACTGAAGGGAGAGTTTAATGTTTACTCACATCTTGACACTTGGAGACCACATGGAGTCACCTCTTGTAGGAAGTGTATAAAATGAGGAATATTTGCTATACTATTTTCACACGTTACTGTGTACTTAGTAGTATTTTGTGAAAGGATTAGGTGGAGAGAACCTTACATGACAGTGGTTTTCCAAGTATGGTTCCCTTGACCAACAGCATCAGCATCACCTGGGAACTTCTTAGAAATGCAAATTCTTAGGCTCTACCCCAAACCTACTGAATCAATCTCTGGGAATGATGCCTAGTAATCTGTGTTTTATCTGAAAATCTTTCCATGTGAGGCTTATGCTGAAGTTTGAGAACCACTGCTCTATGGCTCTGTGGAGGTCTTTTTAGTATTTTATTATTGTTTAAATTACATTTTAGGCAGGAGGCTCCTACTTTGATATTTATGATTTCTCATGAACCTTGGGCAGTCTCCCTAACTTATTTGGTCAAAACTAGGTTTTCAAAGCAGTATCCTATAGCCACAAGTGGATATTGAGCATTTGAAATGTGGGTAGTCTGAATTGAGGTGTGCTCTAAGTTTAAAAGAAACACCAGATTTCAAAAGAATTTAGTATGAAAAACACATAAACTATTCTGTTGATATTTTTACATGGATTACACATTGAAATGATAACATTTTGGATATGTCATGTTAGATCAATAAAATAATTTTGCCTTTTTTTTTTTAAATGTGACTTCTAGAAAATTTAGAATGAGATATATGCTGCTTGCCCATGTTACGTTTCTATTGGATACTTCTGGGATCAGTTTCCACATCAACATAGATAAATAAATTGTTCATGTTCGGAAAGTGTTTGGTTTTATCATTAAGGGATTGTGGAGCAGAGAACACTCGGTTTTCCCCCTACTGAACTTTATTCCCCAAACGCTATCATTGGCTGAAAAGATGACTAGGCTTTCACTCGCTGAGGTTGTCTACTCATGTCTACTTAGCTCTGAACTAAGTGTGGCCAGTGAAGACATTCTGCCTGTGTTAGACATGAAGATAACCTCACTGTCATAAACTCCACAAGAGCACACCAAAGTAGATGGAGCGGAGTCTTTGAGTTTGAGGATTCAGCATCTTCCCCTGAACAAATGCCATATTTTAAATCCTCTTTTGACCTGAAAGTAAAACCGGAAAACATTAAAACCTCAGTAAAGAACAGAGGCGCATTTGAAAGCAGAAGTATTTCTGTAGCATTGGAACTATATCTGTGGATTAGTGTGAGAAAAAAAAATTGTATTGAGTCCAACACAGGTTTCTATGATTCAGAATAAGGAACAATGTTGAATTAATTTTTTGGTCAGTTTGGTTTTATTTTATGATCCAGTCTTTTTAGATATAAAGCATTCATCATTATCCAGCTCAAAAGGTCTTACATTAATAAGAATTGGAGGAACCTTGCCAACTTGCCTTTCATTGGATTATTGATGTGTTTGAAGTTGTATAATAGTTTATTGCTAGTATAGCAATTGTCAGTGACTTGGTTTTATTTCTAATTTTCAGAAAAAGTGGTGTGAATATTTCATCCTAAGTAATATAAACATTTTTGAATTTTGGAATCTGAATTTAATTCACCTTTGCGACTTAAGTGATGAGCTTTTGTTGAAGAATATTGCTTTTTACTATGAAAATGAAAATGTTGAAGGTACCGTCTTAATATATTATAATAACTGTACTTTCACCCAGAGATAAACATTATAAAGAACTTAAAATTTCAAAATAATTTTCCTATATGTCCAACATATAACATAACAATTATTTTCCTCCCAATCTTTGTTTATACATGTATATAAGTTTTATTTAGTTGCAATCAGAGTGAATGTTATATTTTTAAACATTTTAACTTAATGTACTCCACAAGTATTCTTAGAAAAAATATGTGTTTGGGTATTTAGCATTTCTGGATCATTTTAGTAGTTGAATTTTTCATTTAAATATATGTATAACATTTAAAAAATATTTACTTTAATTAATATAATCAACCTATTACTATGAGATATTTAGGGAATTTTAATTTTTTCCCAAAGATAAAGCTGATTTATATATTTGGAAAAAAAATAAAAAATTAAGATTTATTTTTCTTTCTTGAATTATTTTCTTAGAATAAATTTTTGCTGTTTCTTAATAGCCAGAGGGGGGGAAAACATGTTTTAAGAGAGCTATAGCCCATTGTACACTATTGAAACTTATTTGACCTCTAGAATTTGGTTCCTACACATAGTAAACATTGGAATGAGTTAACTGCATTTAATTTTAGCAACCCTCTACAAATTTTCTCATCGCTGAAAAATGAGCTTTGTTCAGTTTCATTGGTTGTAGAAGTTATATGTGGCATCACCTTTTTTAACCTTATAAAATTGATATCCACAGTTATTGTTAGTTAAGACAGTTGTAATCTTAATACTTAGCTATCAAATAGGAAAACAAGATAATTTAAAAATCTATAGTCACATTAGGGACCATATTCATTTAGGTATCGTGTGGAACTCACTGAAAATTTCACTGTTTGAGAAATATTTCAGAACTCTATGAATTTAGTAAAAATGTGTGCTTCTCTATATATAGGAATGACTTTTAATGTTTAGTACTTTTAAATATTATATAGGCCTACATTTGAATTTGGGAGATGTCATTATGAAGGATTATGAACATCTCTGGAATACTGTGTCAAAGTTGGTCAGAAAGTTTTCTGTTGGAAAGCCATTTCCTCTGAGAACAACAAAACTTTCTTTTCTTGAAAAGAGTCCATCACCAATCAAAGGTAATAAATCTATAAATTAATTTGAAATGACAGTTCAAGTCTCTGAAAATGTTTTGAATGCACCACTAACTAAATGCTACACAGGTCTAAATTATTTTCTGGCACTATGCATTTTAATAATAAGTTACCTCTCAATGTATCATTGGGGTTATATATATATATATATATATATATATTTGTATATATATATATATTGGGGTTATATGTATACACACACACACACACACACACACATATATATATATGTGTGTGTGTGTATATATATGTTTTGCTCGTAACTAATTGTTGCCAGTTAAAAAAATGCCAGTTATATGTGAGTTTCATTTCTATCAATATGGCGGTATAAATCAGGTGAAAAATCTCTTTCGGGAAACCATTGAAATGCTGGTCAGACACACCAAACATCTTTTTGTATTATCACAGCTAAACTCAAAAAAATAGAAGGGAAATTCCAGGAGTCAAAAATAAAGGGGAGAGGCTGATCTCTGGGTAATTCAAAATGAATTACTCTTATAATTTTTAATTATAAGTCCATCTTCCCAAGAATCTTGGGTTTCAATTACCTTGTAAGTAGGGTCAAGATAACACTAAGCCAGATAATTAAGGTGATCAGAAGAATCTGGTGCATTCTCTGTAGGGGAAAAACATCATGAGGCCTGGTTTTACAGGATACATGTTTTACTCATACTCTGACAATACTGAGTACAAATACAAATTTGTAAAACAACAGAGGAAATAAACTGCTAAGAGAAACAATAAGCTATGGAACTAGAATAATTTTGTAATTATCAAAAGTAGAATATACTATATACATACTTAAAATGCTTAAAAAAATAAAATATGAAATTTGAAACATGAGAAATAAAGTAACCAAAGTTGTAGAAATGAAAATATTGTCAATGGATAGGTTAAAAAGCTGATTGGATATTGCTAAAGAGAATGTGTGAACTAGAAATAGATCAAAAGAATTACACTTCAAAATAGAGATGACCATGTTATATACCTTAAGCTTATACAATATTATATGTCAGTTACATCTCAATAAAGCTGGAAAAAACCTAAGAAAAAAAAAGAAATAAGAGATGAAACAGTAAAAAAAGTTATGTCAAAAAAGAAGATATAATGAAGAAGTCAAGCCTTTCATTCATTTGGAGATTCACAAGGAAAGAATGAACCAATGTGGGTTAGACAATATTTGAGGAGATCGTGGCTGGGTATTGCCTGGATGGATGAAAGACAAGAATTGCACATATAAGGATGTATGATGAATCCCAAGTGGGCTAAATTAAACATAAGCACGTATACACTCATAGATAAAAACACACACTGGATACAATATAGTAACACTGTAGAATACAAAAAAATAAATATCTTAACAAGAGTTAAAGAACAAAAATTAGTCTATGATACACTACCCTATAACAATGATAGAAATCAGAATATAGTGAAATTACATATAATTCTTAAAAAATCATTTAAGAATGAAGAAATAATTCACCATTGTAAGAAATACAAAAACTAATTTATCCATCATCATAGCATCACAGAAGATGTTTCCATACGATTGAATTTCAGGAAGAATAAAATGTCCCCCTAAGGAATATGAGAAGGAAAGCTAATGGGAATTTGGGATGTGTTGATATATTTCCAAATATGGGGGAAGAATATATATACTTTTATATCCAGATGAGTTTCACCAAGACTTAAAATTTTTTTATTTATTTATTTTTTTTAATTTTTTATTTTTTTTAACGTTTATTTATTTTTGAGACAGGGAGAGACAGAGCATGAACAGGGGAGGGGCAGAGACAGAGGGAGACACAGAATCTGAAACAGGCTCCAGGCTCTGAGCTGTCAGCACAGAGCCCAATGCGGGGCTCGAACCCATGGACCGTGAGATCATGACCTGAGCCGAAGTCGGACGCTTAACCGACCAAGCCACCCAGGCGCCCCAAGACTTAAAATTTTTAAAACAATTTTTAAGTGTTTATTATTTTCGAGAGAGAGAGAAACAGAGTGCGTGTGGGGAAGGGGCAGAGAGAGCAGGAGACAAAGAGTCCAAAGAAGGCTCCAGGATCTGAGCTGTCAGCAGAGAGCCCAAAGAAGGGCTCAAACCCATGAACTGTGGGATCATGACCTGAGCTGAAGTCAGACGCTCAACCAACTGAGCTACCCAGGCACCCCTCACCAGACACAGACTATTGAGTGCAAGTAATTTATTGATCCCAGGAAGAGCAAATAAGGAAGTGGTTAGGTAAGATCGGGAAGAGAACAAAACCAATGTAGGACAGGCTACTGGTTTCCACTGTGGGTAACTACAGGTAGATTTCACTGAGAATCTTAGAATGGTGTACAAACCACCTCAGAGATGTCTCACCTGAAGAGACTGGGGCATTTACTGTGAAATTCTTGTCATGTTTTTGGCTGAGGGTTATCTCTGGGGCAGTGGAGACTCAGCACTTCTGGCCTTCTTCACATGGCTGTAAGAAGAAAAGTGCTCTGGCAGAGACTTGGAGGAGGAAGATGTCAGGCAAACACAGAACAGTGAACACCAAGGGATTAACATGCACAGCAATAGCAGCTTACCTAGAATTATGAACCAGATAGTAATAAAAAAGCATTTATTAGCCAAATATTATATATAGGATATATGTGTGTTACGTACGGTATCTATCAAGTTTATGTGTATATATAGAAATACATATACACATATATATCTATACATGGATATCAAAGAGCATGTAAGAAAATACTGTAATGATACCAAATTTCATTTCCCCTAACTTCTTTTTTATTTCATTTTCTTAAAAGTATTTATAGGGTAGATATCTGAGTAAGAGTTCCATATTCAAATTCCTTATAATGGGGGAAAATAAAAGGAATAAAGAGGACACAGGTATTTTTCTACTTACTTACCTATGTGCCTAAATGCTGCCTATTTCGTTATACTCTGCTATGTTCCAAAATGTTTTAATGTGGGTAATAGCTGTATGGGAAGGTCTGGAATTGATAAATGTAAATAAAATCAATGAAAAATGGGTTTTAATGTAAAACTTTACAAAATGATGTATAATATTCCTGTATGAAAGTTTCACATTTGACAATGTCTTAATTTTTTTTTTTTAACTTGTTTACAGATACTTCCAAGGAAAATATTCCTAACTTGGGTTTTATTCCAATGTCATGTGAATTGGTTGATAAGTTTGTTGGTGACATTTTGAAAGATTTGCCTTTCTTAAAGAGGTATAAGAACAAAAATATCTCAATAAATGATTGGGTGGACAAATGATTTACAATAAATGTTGCAATTCTATGAAGTGCAACAGATTAAATGGAATATATTAGATGCAATATGTGTTTGTAATACCGAATGAGTTTAATAGCAAATTTATCAGTGTCTTTGATCTTAACTAGGTTAAAATCAACATGGTTTAAAAAAATTTTTTTAATGTTTATTTCTTTTTGAGAGAGAAAGAGAGACACAGCATGAACAGGGAGGGGGCAGAGAAAGAGGGAGTCAGAGGATCCGAAGCAGAGTCCAGGCTCTGTGCCGTCAGCACAGAGCCCAACGCAGGGCTTGAACTCACGAACCACGAGATCATGACCTGAGCTGAAGTCTGTCACACTGAGCCACCCAGGTGCCCCCAAATCAACATGGTTTTAATCTTAGAGTAAAATTACTCCCGCTGGGGTTGCCTGGGTGGCCCAGTCGGTCAAGTGTTTGACTCCTGACTTTGGCTCAGATCATGATCTCACAGTTGGTGAGATCAAGCCTTGCAACTGGCTATGTGGGCTGTGCAGAGTCTGCTTGGGATTCTTTATCTCCCTCTCTCTGCCTTCCCCTGCCAATGCATGTGCACATGTGCAGCTCTCTTTTTCTCTCTCAAAATAAATAAATAAACACTTTTAAAAAAGTACTCCAGCTGGATGTTTTTAATTAATGGATCAATAATGAATATTTGTTGATGTTGATGGTACTGTTAGACATGTTGACTAGATTCTGGGTTCTTAGGCACCTAATAAACTGCTTTTTGGATTCTAACACCCACATCATCTTACAGAAAGAGGAAAGGTGGCTGTGATTTTTTAAAAATATTAAAAAATAAAATCTAAAAAAATAAAATCTGTGCTGTGTTCTGTTTGGAAGCATGAAATTTAAAATACGCATATATTTCTTTTTGTATCATAGCGATGATCCTGTTGTAACTTCACTGGTTAAACAAAAGGAATTTGATGAACTTGTGCATTGGCATTCTCACAGACCGCTTAGTGATGATTATGACAGGACAAAGTGTCAATTTGATGGTGAGTACTGTGACTCTGGTGAAATAAATTAAAATCAATTTCAGTCTCTGCTTTTTATTTTGTAATGAAAAATTATCAGGTTAGGAGCCACAGTTATACTTCTTTTTTTTTCTTTAATTTTTTTTGAGAGAGAGCTCATATGCATGTGCACGCAACTGGGAGAAAGACAGAGTGAGAGGCAGAGAGAGAATCTTAAGCAGACTCAGGGTTCGATTTCGCAAGTGTGAGATCATGACCTGAGCTGAAATCAAGAGTCAGACACTTAACTGACTGAGCTACCCAGGCACCCTATAAGTTATATTTCTTGAATAATGATAGTCTACAAGGTATTTAGATGTATGACAGTAAAGATGGTAATGAAGAAGTCCCACTTCGTTTACTGATAGTCATAGGTACACAGGTATGCAGATGTCCTAGGAAGTGAACCAATCCTGCATTTGTCCCCATAAAAATTAGAAGCTGTTTTAAAGAAATATGGTTTATAGTTAAAATGCCTGTGTATTCCTTGAAGTTCAAAACACCAAGGCCATAGTCTTTCAAGCAATTTCAGCTGCTTTTACATCACCCAGTTGATTACGTGTACCAAGTTCTAGCATTTTATGTACCTTCCTGCTGAGGACGGTTAGAACTGCAAAAAGAGGCCCATGAAATCACTAACAGTAGATCCATAGAGATCGAATTAGGGATCTTGTCTCATTGGTTCCCTTGTCTTCATCTCACTTTTGTCTATCCTGACGCTTAACCTCCACCCTTCTTCAAGTTGACAAAACTTACAGAAGAATTGAGGAGTGTGCATAGTAAGCTCGCTCATATGAAATACTTGTCAGTCTGCGTTTATAAATGGCTACTAAGATCCTGAAAGATGTGGGGGGGGTCTTTTAGATTAACCATTAATATCCTTCAAAGTGGTTTAATTTGATACATGTAGATACAGACACAGAAAAATTAGCCAGCTTAATTATTGTCTAAATTGTAGTTTGTTTTGGGTGTGGGAGCAAGTCATACCTTGATTGTTGGGATTCCCTGTGTCATTGGATTTTTCCATAGTGAAAGTATTCTTCAGTTGCTAAGTTGTTGGCTCTGCAGCTATGGTTGGAGTAAGGATTTTCCTATCAAGTGATGCCAGAAGCCAGAATATCTAAGATGGATATATTCTAGATTTTGCCCCTACCTTCTTCTTAAACTCATTCACAGGGAACATAACAGAGGTAATGCCTAGAATCTGTCATTCTTTGTAGCATCCTGATATTTGCTTTGGGGGGTAGACAGTGAAAGAGTGTTTTGTCACTTCTGTCCTTTAAATAAGGTAAGGAATTATTCCATAGACAAGATTTAGCCTGACTTAAGATTTCCTCTTTAACAAAAGTAAATCAGACTAAATTACTATTCCAAACTAAAAAGTACATGTGTGCGTGGGATGGTATGAAGAATTAGTGAGAATGTTATTGAAAAAAAATAATAGTTTTACATTTCAAGTCTTTTCTTTTTCAGAAAAATCTAGAGATCCTCGTTTTCTTAGGTCTGTGCAGAAGTATCATGTTTTTCAACGATTTTATGGGAGCTCATTAGAATCAGTCTCTCCAAAAGTTGTTGTAACTCAAGCTGTCAAGCCAAAGAGTAATTTCAGTGTACCCAAGAACAAAAAGGCACATGTAGGTTCTATTAATTCTATCACATTTAAAACTTTTTT
The DNA here is from genome assembly GCF_024362965.1 of Panthera pardus. Taxonomy (NCBI): domain Eukaryota; kingdom Metazoa; phylum Chordata; class Mammalia; order Carnivora; family Felidae; genus Panthera; species Panthera pardus. Next base: position 60,204,143 of record NW_026526688.1, read on the forward strand.
TTTCCTTAAGTTGATATTTGCTCAATTCCTTTGGTAGTTTCTTTCCATGCTATGCTTTTTCTTTTTATATATGATCGTTGGATTACTTATTATTTATTTGCTAAGAAAGTCTAACCTCCATGTAAAAGGTTATATATGATCCACTGTGCATAATAAAATATATATATGTATTTGGAAAAGAATATAAGATATTAAGTTACTAAAGGCTTGGATTTAGAAATGTTGAAGTAAAATTAAAAATATAGTTCTTTGGGAGTTCTGGTCTATGATGACAATATAGGAATTTCCTGAAGTCACCTCCTCCTATAGACATAATGAATTTACAGAGACATACAGAAGAATTCTCCATGAAGACAATCCAGAAACTAGGGAAAGAACTCCTACACATTGAACAAATGAGAAAAAACCCACAATGAAACAGGTAGAAGAGGCTGAGACACGTTGTCGCCAAAAACACCACCACTGGTGCAGGGACACAATTGGGAGAGAACTCACAAGTCTTCAGTTTTTCCCTCAGGAGGAAAGGATTGGGACCAAAATTTTGGGTCTAGCACCCCAACATTTTAGTTCCACCCGAGGAATGAGCCTCCCTAAAACATCTAGCTTTGAAATGCCAACAAAGCTTGCATCCACAAGACCCACAAGACTTTAGCCTGGCTATCTCCCCAGGCCTCAGCACAGAGGCAGCATACCAAACTGCTCATTCCCTATCTTTCTCCAAAAGAGGCTGATTTGCATACTTTAAAAACAGGGAAAGAGGACTATAAGCATTGTTCTAGAGAAAACTATCAAATCACAAAGGAAGAGAAAAAGAGAAGAGAAGAATAAAGTCAGAAAAAAATTAGTGGCAATAGTAAGTCAATACCTACTAACAGTTAATTTAAATATAAATGGCCTAAATTCTCCAATCAAAAGACATAGAATGGCTGAATGCACACTAATACTAATACTAATATTAATATTTCATTTATAATTGCATCAAAATATCTAGACATAAATTTTACCAAGGAAGTAAAACACCTGTGCTCTGAAAACTATAAAACATCAATGAAAGAAATTGAAAGTGACAAAAAAATGGAAAGATACTCCATGCTCTTCTATTAGAAGAATTATTGTTGTCAAAATGTCCATACTACTCAAAACAATATACAGATTTAATGCATTCCCTATCAAACTACCAACAACATTTTTCACAGAACTAGAACAAATAATCCTAAAATTTGTATGGAACCATAAAAGACCACAAATAGTCAAAGTAATTTTGAAAAAAAGAACAAAACTGGAAGTATCACAATATATACACAAGATATACTACAAAACAGCATGATATTGGCACAAAAACAGACACATAGATCAATAGAACAGAATAGAGAGCCCAGAAAGAAACCCACACATATATGGTTGTTTCAAGAAAAAGGAGGCAAGAATATATAATGGGGGGAAAGACAGTTTAATAAATGGTGCTGGGAAAATTGGACATCTGCCTGCAAAAGAATGAAAGTAGACTCCTACCATATAACATGCACAAAAATCAACTCAAAATAAAGGCTTGAATAAAAGACCTAAAACCATGAAACTCCTAGAAGAAAATGGGGTAAGTGCCTTGGCATTGTTCTTAGCAATGATTTTTTTTTTTTTTTTGTATTTGACATCAAAAGCAAAGGGAACAAAAGCAAAAATAAATAACTGAGGTTACATCAAACTAAAAGTTTCTCTATGCCAAAGGAAACCATCACTGAAATGAAAAGGCAGTCTGCTCTATGAGAAGATATTTGCAAAATCTATCTCTAATAAGGGGTTAATATCTAAAATATCTAAAGAACATATTAATAGCAAAACAAACAATCTGATTAAAAATGGGCTGAGTACTGAAAAGAATTTTTTTTCAAAGAAGATATATGAATAGCCAACAGGTACATGAAAAGGTGCTCAACATTACCAGTCATCAGGGAAATGCAAGTCAAAACCACAATGAGATGTCATCTCAGACCTATCGGAATGGCTGTCATGAAAAAGGAGGTAACAAGTGTTGGCAAGGATTTGGAGAAGGGAGAACTCTTGTGTACTGTGTGTGGAAATGTAAATGGTACAGCTACTATGAAAACAATATGGAGGTTACTAAATTAAAAATAGAACTACATAGGAAGTACCAATCCACTTCTGGGTATATATCATAGGAAATGAAAACAGACTATAGAAGAGTTATCTGCACATCCATGTTCATGGCAGCATTATTTACAATAGCCAAGATGTGGAAACAGTGTAAACATTCGTCAATGGACGATTAGATAAAGAGGATGTGATATATACATACACAAAAGAAGATTGTTCAGCCATAAGAAGGAATTCTTGCCATTTATGACAACATGGATAAACCTGGGGATGCTGAGTGAAGTAAGCCAGACAGAGAAAGACAGATAATGCATATCATCACTTATATGTGAAATAAAAAAAAAAGTTAAATTCATTAGAAGCAGAGAATAGAAAAATGGTTGCCACAGACTGGCTGGGAACAATAGGTAGAGGTTGGTAAAAGGATACAAACTTTTAGCTGTACGATGAATAATGTCTGAGAAGCTAATGTAAAATATAGTGACTGTAGTTGATAACACTGTAATGCATCAATGAAATTTGCTAAGACAGTAGATTTTAAATGTTCTCACCCCCCTTAAAATGTAAATATGTGAGATAATTCCCAATGGGGGGAATTCTTCTACAATGTATACACATATTAAATCACCATGATGTAAATATTTTACAATTTTATTGTTTCATAATATCTCAGTAAAGCTGAAATTATTTAAGAAGTTCAAGCAGAAATAGGGACTTTTGCTTTAATAGTCAAAAAGCAGCCTCTTCAAGCCCAGTTAAGTGGTCATTGTGTTTCTCCTTGTGTTGACAACCTCCTTTTTATTTTCATAGCCAATTTTATTGTTAGTGAGATAATCCAATTACAACTTTTTCTCTCTCATTTAGGGCTAGCAAGAAGGTTCTGTGTTTTTTGTTTTGTTTTTTTGAGAGATGTTATAAAGTAGAGAGTTTGCAAAAATTTTTATTACATACTATAAGATATGAAGGCTGGAAAAAAATCCCATTTTTTTTTCTTTTATGTCATTAGTAATTAAATAAATTCTCTCATTGGGACTAAACACCCTCAACATTGTGTAAATGTGCTTTTGTAGCAACTGTTCAGTAAGTCTGCATATTCAAGATATAATAAGCATTGTGTATGGCAAAGGGCCAAAGGTCACTCTTATTGAGAAAGAACCATGCTGAGTAACCCACTTGGTAGATGAAAACATTGGGACACCTCAAATAATATTTATTAGAATTAAGTATTGAGAAGTGTGGCAACTAATATTGACTTTATTATAGGCAAAGTTTAGATATTAGTTTCATGACTAACCTGAGTAGTGGGAGGTTTATCAGAATTTTCTTGTCAATACATTTTCCAATTTGAATTTTTAAAAATATTTATTTATTTTTGAGAGAGAGAAGAGAGAGAGAGAGAACACAAGAGCAGGGAAGGGGCAGAGAGAGGGAGACATATAATCCGAACCAGGCTCCAGGCTCTCAGCTGTCAGCACAGAGCCCGACGCGGGGCTGAAACTCATGAACCCTTAGATCGTCATGATCTGAGCTGAAGTCGGATGCTTAACCGACTGAGCCACCCAGGTGCCCCTACAATTCTCCAATTTGTTTTTTGCAGATTAATAAATTGGGTTGGTGAAAGTATAGTAAAGTGGGTCCATATTGTATTTAATCCATTACAGGGAGAGCAGCAGGAACAAATAAATGCAGGAGACATGAAAAAACAATGGCCTGATGTTTCTGATCTACACCACGTGAAATCTGCAAAATTATTTGTGGAGAGGCTTTTTAGTCTTAAATTTAATTGTCATAAATTTTCAATTAACAGAGGCTTTAAGAAACAGATACTAGGAAAAAAAAAGGAAACAGATACTGAAATTAAAGTTGTTCCTATTCAAGAATGGGATGGTTGTCAAAATAATCAATATAGACTTAAAAATATTCTCCCATATGTGAAATTTAATCTTGGGATATTTCCAACTTCTTTTATGGTATGTTTTTTGTTTTTTTGTTTTCCTTTTTGGTCAGGAGACCAAGGCTGAAATAATTACTAGAGAGAATAAGAAGAGGTTACTTGCTAAGGAAGAACAAAAAGAGGAGAAAAAATGGAATGCTGTGTCATTTTCTATTGAAGAGGAAATGAAAGAGAACTTAATCTCTGGAATAAAGAACCTGGAGGATTTTTTAAAATCATGTAAAAGTAACTCTGTGAAATTTCGAGTTGAAGTGGTCGCGTTAACTGCCTGCTTGAAAGCGTGGAAAGAACAGTGTCGCGGTAAAGGTATGTGACTCTATATTTTTTGCTTTGATAACTGGAGAATTAATAAAATAAGGTAATGATAATGGATGTCATTTATTAACTGGAAATTTGTGTTAGAAGCCTTAGATGCATTATGTGATTTTATCCTTACAAAATCCCTCTAAGTCTTATTACTTCTTTTATCAGTGAGCAGTGAAATCTCAGAGAGAGTCTAAGTAGCAAATATACAGCACATTCCTAAACAAATTCAAATCCAATCAGTCAAAGATAGGCTTAAGAATAACTACTTCCAAAGTTGTGCGCATAGTCAAGGGAACCAACCATGACGGTGAGGCTCCCTGGGAGAATCTGTCACTCATCTTTGATATCTGAAGTGCAAACATTTTCTTGCTGGGTAAAACTAAGGATTATGTTTGCTGAGCATGTTTGAATTCTTCCAAATGTTGCTATTGCTTGCATGTACTCTACTTTGCAATTTCTGTAGAATGTGGTAGAATAAAAAAGAAGAGACAAGAAGAGGAAGATAAAGGAGAAATAAAACTGGGTAGAGACATATAAATTGATAACAGGTGAATGATCATGTGCCATAATAGCTCCAAACTGACAATTCTTCCTAGTAAACCTACGTGATCTGTCCGGTTTGAGCATCTCCACACTTGAATCCATTTAACACATGGTTACCAGGTTCTTTTTTTTTTTTCCTTCTCCTCTTGTTCTGCTAACTTCAATCTCCTTTAACATAGTCAGCCTTTCATTGTGGATTCTGTCACAGTGAGAAGCATAAGATTTGGCTTATATATTTCTCCCTAAACAACATGTTGTATCAGAATTTGCAGTTGATTGCTACTAAGAAAGATCAGAATTCAGTGGCTTACTCTCCTGAGGGTAAGAATTCTATATTGAATTTGTTTTGTAGTCTCTTACAGTATTCAGTGGGTGTTTGGTAATATTTGTTAGATAGCTAACATATAAGCTTATTGGAGAAAAGGCGAAATTAAAAACAGCCCTAACATGGTAAGTATGGAAAGATTAGAAGTGTGGAGGAATAAAAAAGATATTTATAACTATAAAGAAATGAAGAAGAATTAGCAAAGTCTGTATCTGGCAGTTGTAACAGACCGATTGAATTGACAGCCTCCAATGATTACACCAAATAAATGATTACACCAAATAGTTATCTGTGGTCAATAGTAGAATTCAATAAATGTTGCAAAGTTTTTAACCAGATCTTTAAAGTCATCTAAATATTTTTCTTTGACCACGGTAGAGCACACATGAAAATAATAGGTGGAGAAAAGATTTGTTGTTCCCCAGAACTCTTATACAACCTTGAACTTTAACAATCTTCTTTCTATCATGAACTATAAGATTTTTCTTTGTCTCTGTTACTTGCACAGCTATTTCCCGGCTACCCATGGAGATGATGAAGTGGGTATAGCTGCACTTTTATTACATTTTTCCTAGTCCTCTTTATTCCAGAACCTTTGTTAATGTTAAGATAGTGAAGTTAACTAGGTCAGATTGATAGCCTGGATGACTAATCTTGGATAATCAAACATTACTTTTGATGATCTTTGTATGTTGTTTATTGTTTGCTAAGGTGAAAGCACAAAAGATTTAAGTATAGCTGTTCAAATGATGAAAAGGATCCACTCCTTGATGGAAAGATACCCAGAACTTTTGCAGGAGGCAGATCAGCAACTCATAGCCAGATGTCTGAAGTACTTAGGATTTGATGATTTGACAAGTTCTTTATATCCAACCCAGGTAATTTTCAGAATAGCTCCATTTTAATAGAATAGTTATTGGGTATACATAAAGTATCTTGCAAATTAAGTCACCTCTTCTAGATTTTTTTTTTTTTATACTGACAGTATTTCCTCCAAGTTCAAAGTCATTTACTAGTGATTCACCTGCCTGTACTTGAGATAATCTAGAATTAGAAAATTGATACAAATGCTTGTCTGGACAAACAGACTAACTGCCAGGTAATTTCTGCAAAGCCTTAAAACTAATCCTGTGTTTAATTCTAGCAAACAGTTTAAAAACTATATAGTAATTATTTAATTGTCTTTAAATATATTAGATTGTAGCTATAAATACCATAATGGATATTTGAAAATCTTGATGTTTATCAATATACTCACAGTTAAGATAATGACTTCGGTGATAAATAACTTGTTCAATAAATATTACAAAACTGAAGATGTGGTAAAATACTTTTCTCATAAAAAGTGCTCAGTAATAAATATTTTAATTATTTAAACAATGTTATAGTTTAAAATCACTTTCCAAATGGACTTTTGAATTAATATAGGTTGTAGGAGATGACATAAAGGAGAAGAAAATGGATAAATATTCAGTTGGCATGGGACCAGTTCGGTTTCAACTACAATACATGGGCCATTATTTGATACGAGATGAGAGAAAAGATCCAGATCCCAGAGTTCAGGATTTTATTCCTGACACGTGGCAGGTAATAATTGAATGAAACAAAAATTTTATTTTATTTGTATTTATTATTAAATGTTATCTCAGAAACTTTTCATTATTGTGGCTTTACATCTTATATTTGGCATGAACTTAATATTGAGTCCTGTCGTTTAAAATTATTTCGTCATTGAAAATGTCATTGGTAAATTCTTTTTCGCTTAAAGTGAAATTTTCTTTTCATTCATTTTTTTGTATATTGACCATTGCCTAGGAGGTACTTTGATGAATTCACATATATATTTTTAAAGTTGTCTGTGTGTCATCCAGTTGTATCATTGCGGAGCAATCTCTGTGTTTTCCCTGTGTCAATAGGATTTCACATGTAAATGTGCCCAATTTTGGTAGTTTAAATAGTACAGCAATTGTTTACATATTTACATGCTACACATGTCACCATAGTAGTCATTCTTCTATAAATAAATGTAAAATTGATGGATATAAAACTTAGAATTAAATGGTGTGGTTCTGCATAGATTGGACTAAAAAAATTGCTGATAAATTGAACATGTTTACCTATAAAAGTGCAATTTCATAGGTTCAATCAAACAGACTTCCAGTTCAGAATATGACTTTATCTTAAGAAGTTGTGGTTTATATATACAATGGAATACTGCTTGGCAATGAGAAAGAACGAAATACGGTCTTTTGTAGCAACATGGGTGGAACTGAAGAGTGTTATGCTAAGTGAAATAAGTCATACAGAGAAAGACAGATACCCTATGTTTTCACCCTTATGTGGATCCTGAGAAACTTAACAGAAGACGGTGGGGGAAGGGAAGGTGAAAAAAAAAATGTTACAGAGAGGGAAGGAGGCAAACCATAAGAGACTCTTAAATACTGAGAACAAACTGAAGGTTGATGGGGGGTGGGGCAGGAGGGGAAAGTGGGTGATGGGCATTGCGGAGGGCACTTGTTGGGATGGGCACTGGGTGTTGTATGGAAACCAATTTGACAATAAATAATCATATTAAAAAAACAGAATATGACTTTATCTTATATTGATGATGGTGGGATATCTTAAAAAACTCCCCCCTCCTTTTCAGTAATGAGAGGACTAGTTCCTTACTTTAGTGCAGGACACAAAGCAGCCAGGTGCTCTCCATTAATCCTCCACACATTTCAATTCTTTTGATGTACACTTTATTTTGAGGTGTGGCCCAGAGTGGACCTAGATGAAGAATGTGCAGCCTGAGGTTTGGGATGTTTTTCCATCTTCTGCCCATCATATGATTCTTTGATTATTCATCATTTTGATGAATAAAAGCATAAACTGAAAATTTCACATACCCTCCAAAGGAGGGATCTGGTATTCTTCTATATACAAAGTAAAAGATAACTGGTAAAATTATGAATGGTTGATTTTTTTCTCCTCAGCTGCCTTTTCACCATCATAAAAAATACATACTGGTTACTTCTTAGAACTTCATTTCTCAAAGCCTTTGGAGAAGAGCTGTACTTAGTCAATGAAAAATACTTAGAAAAAAAAATCTTCCCAATGACAAGATACTTTCTTCAGTCTCAGTCTCCATTTTTCACACACAAACCTACCTCTGGATGCTCAAAAGCGTAACAATTCTCTCTTCTGAGAGAATGCCGTGAGTTCTTCAGACTTTCCTGTTATGTTTCTTCATGTGTTTTCAACTCCCAGTTATTCCATTTGAAGTTCAGAAAAATATTGGAAGTGCATTCATATATTTGTTTTGGTAACATGCTCTTCCTGTTATCCACATGAATGGTGTTCTGAACCCTGCAGCGTGAACTCCTCGATGTTGTGGATAATAATGAGTCAGCAGTGATTGTTGCCCCAACGTCCTCGGGCAAAACCTATGCTTCCTACTACTGCATGGAGAAAGTGCTGAAGGAGAGCAATGAAGGGGTGGTCGTGTATGTTGCACCAACAAAGGTAGCACTCACGTGACTTGAATTTTCTCTTTCATTCCTGAACCTCCTCTTTTAAAATAATGCATCTAGTCACGTGATGAATCTATTTCACTTTTTGTTATTTATTTATTTTCCAGTTTTCTTAATCTATAATTGGCATATAACATTATTGTGTTATTTAAGGTGTACCAAACATAATTCGGTATGTGTGTATATTGTGAAATGATTGCCACGGTGAGTTTAGTTAACGCCCATCACCTCATATAGCTACAAACTATTTTAGTGATGAGAACTTTTAAGATCTATATATACTCTTAGTAACATTCAGCTATGCAGTACAGTATTGTTAAACATAGTCACCATGCTCTACATTACATATCTACTACTTATTTTAAAACTGGAAATTCGTACCTTTTGTCCACCTTCACTCATTTCATCCATCCCCTCTTACCCCTACCCTCTGGTACCCACCGATTTATTCTCTGTTTCCAGAACTTTCACTTTGTTTTTTGACCCGCATTTTCCCCTGCCAGTTTCAGAGGCCAAAATAACACTTTTCTTAGAGCCATTGTGAGGAAAAAGTCTGGTCTTGGGATTTTGTCATTCAGTATTATATTTGAATTGAGAGAAGCACCCACACTTTGCTGGGCAATGTTGAGTCTCTTAGGAATCTAATACTGCCTTTCCAGAATTTATGAGATTGATCTAATCTGCTGTTGGGCATTTGTGACTGGCCTGTTTCTCAAGCCAGATTGTTTTGCCATTTTTCTTTTATGTCTATTACTGCCTAATGTTGAGCTTAAAAACAGAAAGTATGATCTTTGTCGTTCAGGAGAAAGTTTGATTTATGGCAAGTATGTTTGTATTTCTTCATTCATGACCCTTTGCTTGTAATGTGATTACTCTTAGGAAAGGCAAATTTAGTTGAGATAACTTTAATTCTATAGATTAAAGTGAATTCAAATTCCATTTCAGTTTCTAGGAAAATGTGTAAAGTTTAGTGACTTGTGGTCAGCCTGAGAACGAGATTGATCAGTACGGTTTATTGAAATCAGGCCCTATTATTTTTTATTGTAGCTTTTTGGTTTTTCATGGCTATTAAAACATTAAGTGCTCATTGCAGGAATTAATAATATTTATCAAGAAAAATTAAGCTAACCAGAGATGGAATTTTAGTAAGTCAACACTGTACATATTGCCAAATTACTCTCTTAAAAGTTTAAATCCATTTTTATTTCCACTGGCACGTATGGCAGTGTATAGTCTCTTTTCTTCTCCAACATTTCTATTATCACTTGAAAAGTATCTGCCATAAAAATAAAGTTTCTGTGATACTGACAGGTGAAAACTTCTCTCAGATTTCAATTTGCATTTCTGTGATCACTAGTCCTTTGGGTATCTTTATGTGATTTTTTTTGGACATTGACATTTTGTTTTTGTAATTTTTTTAATGTTTACTTATTCTTGACAGAGAGACAGAGAGAGAGACAGAGTGCGAGCAGGGGAGGGGCAGAGAGAGAGGGAGACAGAGAATCCCAAGCAGGCTCCAGGCTCTGAGCTGTCAGCACAGAGCCCGATGTGGGGCTCGAGCTCACGAACTGTGAGATCATGACCTGAGCAGAAATTGGACGTTCAACCAACTGAGCCACCCAGGCGCCCCTGGACATTGACATTTCTTTATTCATGAACTACTTGTGGATGCATTTGCCCATGTTTTGATTTTTAAGGAAGAAGTGGGCTTTTCTTTTTATTAGGTTGTTAGAGTTTTGTATACTAAGTATATTATTCTTTATATGTTATAATAAATATACTTTTATTTTGGCTTTTTACTATATTGGGTCATATAAATGATAATAATCTGTTCATATCTTTGTGTAGTCAGGCTTATCAATGTTTTCATTTAGTATTTCCGTGTGTGGGCTCAGATATATGAAAATATATGAAAATGTTCACTTTTAGTGTCTTTATGTGTATGTTTTAACCTTTATGTTTTAATCTATGTGGATTTTGGGGGGGGGGGCGTGTGCATAAGTGTGAAATAGATGTTCATAGATTTCCACATACTCAGTTCCACTAGCCAGGCTACCTACTTGATCCAAAGTATTCATATATCTATATTTAAACTTTAGGTATCTGAAGGAAGTCCCCAAATATGAGAACTACAAATCTGACTATCCTTCACTTGATCTTTCTTTTATAGTAGACTCACAGCTTCTTTCTAAGCCTTTGTCAAAGGTATTCAGCTATTTTCTTTCTTATGTGTGAGCAACATTTCCTGTTTTTTCTGATTAAGCCATTTTTTTCCCATTTTACTTTAAGTTGAGGTTTATCAATGAGGTTCACATGCTTAGTCAAATATCTCAAAGAGAATATGTGAGTGTATTTAGAGTAGATGGGTATAAGAAAGGGGCTGTTAAGCTTCTGTACTTGTAGTCATACATATTTTTAGACTGTTCCTGTTGTTCTCTGAGGTTTCACCTGTGCTTTATTATGTGATTATTGAATCTCTTCCTTTATCAATCCTTTATCAATCAGGCCCTTGTTAATCAAGTGGCAGCAACTGTTCAGAGTCGTTTTACCAAAAATCTGCCAAATGGTGAAGCTCTATGTGGTGTTTTTACAAGGGATTATCGTCATGATGCCCTAAACTGTCAGGTAGGATATATTAATTAATGCATTTATTATTAAATTACTTAATAGTACTAATATATGTTTCTTATACTACAGATTCCACATCTGCACAAAGCCTTGTGGAAATATTTTTTTTGAATTTACAAGAGATGAATGACTTTACAGAAAATTTAATATTGTTATATTCCAAAGAGTGAGAACTAGCAGTCGTCTTTCTCTGAGGATGCTTAAATTTTGATTTCATCTTTCAGTTATTGTTTCCTGCATCATCTTGATTTATAAATGGATTCAAAATGATCTGAAGAATCCAATGTTATTAAAAATTCACAAACACTGATTTCTAACAAGAATTACTTTGTCTTGCTAATTAGGAAACTCTTACTGTTCTTGATGAGTAGGATACTCATCATAATTTCAAAAATGTTGTGTTATTGATAGAATACCTGACACTAAGTAAATCATAGATAGTTTTCCTCCTTAACGAATTCATAAATAAACAAGTAAGACTGAACAAAAAGTGAAAAGATGATCGTAGAACACAGCAGAGCAGGCATGAAGATATGCTACCCAGACTGCCTCTCAAGGACAGTTTTGCTGCCCAAATGTGGCGAGGGTGGTCAAGACAAATACTAGCTGTCAGTTCCTCCAGCTCTGCCTCCACAGTCTGTGTCCTGTGGCTGAGTTAGGCTAGAGTATGAACACCGGGACATTTTGGCCTGATGTGGACTATTTCTGACAACCAGTATTCACTCCAGAATTCTGAGCCAGGTTGGCCAGGGTTTCTTCAGGCTTGTTTTGAAGGTTAGCTCCTTCCTCAGCCCAATCCTGCTTCTCCCCATGTTTGAAAATAGAAATTCTTCAAACAAAACTATCTCAGGGTCTGATTTTGAGGAAATAAACCTGTGATGATTAACTCTGTTTGTATTGCTTTGAATGCTTATAGATAAGAATTTTAAACTTCAAACTGATATTTTGCCACTTTGATGCATAAGAATTATAGTTTCATAAGGTTCAACCTAATATATCACAATTTTAAAGAAACATTCTCAAAAGTAATACTATATCCTAGTTATTAGCAGGTACATTTAGGAGTTATAACTCTATATTCTTATAACAAAGTCTGCACATAGTAAGTACTCAAAATGTTTGTTTATGCAATGTTATTTTTAGGTACTTATTACAGTGCCTGCCTGCTTTGAAATTCTGCTGTTATCTCCTCATCGCCAAGCATGGGTGAAAAGGATCAGATATGTTATATTTGATGAGGTAGGTTTGGTATTATTTCTCTAGGTTGATTTCCTAGTGTGCATAAGTGTTATAATGAAGATATTTGGTGCTTCAAGACATCTGTCCCTTTGTGTAGAGTTCAGGTTTGGTGGTGGCGGGGGTGGGGGAGGTGCTGCCTTTTAAATGGTTTCCCCAGTGAATCATATGTCTTTTGGCTCTGTTTTCCTGTTGTGATTCAATAGGGGTTATTAGTATATGCTGCGGAACTCTATGTGGCAAAGATACCTGCTATTGGTGACTACTGTTTCAGGGGAGCACAATTAACCACCATGTTTTCCTGGACAGAGATTTCAAAATCCAAACTTTGATCTCTAAAGCAAAGAATTTTGGTCTCTAATAATAATGACAGTTATGTAAGTTATTTTATCAGTCATGGACCCAACAGGAAACAAATGGCACAGTAAAAACACAACAATTCAAGAAGAGAGTTTTCCAAAAATGTGTGTGAGGGAAACTATAAAGATTAATACAGTAGCCTAGGCTGGTAACTTACCCCTGTGCTTTAAGGGGCAAGGCAAAGAAGCAGTTACTTAGACTCAGAAGGAGATTCTGATTGAGCTAGCCACACTGTGAGTATTTATCTTAGTTGAGGGACATAGGTAGTTCAAGGTAACCATTAAGGAAAGGATCCAGTGGAACAAAGACCTCATGCTCATTCTCCTCCCTTCTTCTGATCCCTTGCCAAGGCTGTCCATTGGCCGAGTCCAGTGAAACCTGAAAATATTGGAGTTCTTTTAAAGCAATCTCTATAGGTCATTTTTTTTTTGGCCACAGAGAGCAGGATGGAAAACAATGGAGATTTATAGGGGCAAATAGAAGATATTTACATTTTTATAATAGGAATTAATATCTTGTTTCATGTGTAAAGGAAGATACTGAAGAAATTTAATTAGAGACATGGCCTGATCGAATTTATCTTTTAGACCTATCATTCTGGCTAATGATATGAAGAATGCTGGGGGCATTAAAGGAAGCTAGGATAATAGTCAGGAGGATATTGTGGTAGTGCACTGAGATGTGATGATGACTTGGCTGGCAGTAGACATGCAGAGAAATGCATAGAATTGAAAGAAATTTCCGGAATAAGAGAAAGAGGAATTATTGATGGATTGGTTATGAGGATTAAAGAAAATTTGTGTAGGGGTGCGTGGGTAGCTCAGTTGGTTAAACGTTGAACTCTTGATTTCGGCTCTGGTCATGATCTCACGTTTCGTGGGATGGAGGCCCCTGTTGTACTCTGTGCTGATGGCACTAACAGTGTGGAGCCTGATTGGAATTCTCTCTCTCTGTCTCTCCCTCTCTTTCTCTCCTCCTCCCTACCTCTCTCTCTCTTTCTTTCTCCCTCTCTCTCAAAAGTAAGTAAATAAATATTTTTAAAAACCAAGAAAATACATGTCAAATTTTTCTATTATCTGGATTTGGGGATATTTATAAAAACTTTGTATGGGCAGTTAAAGGTAACAGGAAAGTGTGTATGATGATCCAAGCTCTTACGTCCTGTTTTAATTTGCTATTTTTAAGTAAGCTTTTCAAAGGAGAAATTTTTTGCTTTAATAGGTCCATTGTCTTGGTGGAGAAATTGGAGCAGAAGTCTGGGAGCATCTCCTTGTCATGATCCGATGTCCCTTTTTGGCTCTTTCAGCTACCATAAGTAACCCTGAACATCTTACTGAGTAGGCCTTATGTTCCAATTTATATAAATGCTTTGTATTTAAAATTTTATACTTTCTATATGGGTTCTGACGAGTTTCATAACATTCTGGTGAGTTTATTAACTTATCTCCGACTATTTAAGGAACAGAACATCAATAGCACCTCCTAGCAGGTGCTGAGAAAGGCCACACTTAATAAAAGAAAATCAAGGAATGTCCCAGGCAGATCTGCAATTGAGTAGAAAATTTCTTTCATATCCCTAAAAAAGTTCACTTTAAGTGATAGATCTGTGTTCTTTGTGGAAAATGTGGAAAATGAGGCACAGAGAGTGTCAGTGATTCAACCAAGAACCACAGATAGCAGTAAGGAGGCTGGGATTCAGTCTCAGGTAGTATACCTCCAGGGCCTATTCCTTTAAGTACAATTTTTAAGGCATATGAAAATTTTAAAAATGTTTATTTATTATTGAGAAACAGAGAAAGATTATGAGCATGGGAGGGGCAGAGAGAAGGGGAGACCCAGAATCCAAAGCAGGCTCCAGGCTCTGAGCTGTCAGCACAGAGCCCGACGCGGGGCTCGAACTCACAAACTGTGAGATCGTGACCTAAGCCGAAGTCTGACGCTTAACCGACTGAGCCACTCAGGCACCCCAGCATATGAGATTTTCTTTATTTAAAATATTTAATGTCACAAGAAGTACTACTATATTACTGCTTACATGATACGTAAATTTATCTTTTAAGGTGGCTACAATCAGTAAAACGCTACTGGAAACAAGAAGACAATAATACAATGGGAAAAAATAGAAATGCTGGCTATTGTGCCAGTTCTCACAAATATCAGTTTCGAATGAAGGAATCATATAAAGTTAGACTTGGTATGTTTGGAATTTTTCTTTTGCTCTAAAATCAGTTCAGTCCTTATGTGTCCATTGATTTGGAAATTCTTGTTCTTCATTGTTAGTGCTCTATGGAGAGAGATACAATGATTTAGAGAAGCATATATGTTCAATAACACATGATGACATCTATTTTGATCATTTTCACCCATGTGCTGCACTAACAACAGATCATGTAAGTAATACTTTAGCCATATCTGTTATGAGTAATATAAATTACTTGTATATATATTATAATTGAAAAGCTGCCTACATGATTCTTACCAGAATTATAGACTACATACTTTATATCAGATATTTTACCTTAGTTTTCTTTTTTACTTTGTTTATTGTATATATTTGACAGGTAGCATAAATTTAAGGTGTATAACATGTTATTTTGATGTACTTCTATATTGTAAAATAAATGTTATAACAATATTTAGCACCTCTATCACATTACATAATTATAGTACAATATTATTATCCATATTTATTATATTGTACATTAAATTTCTATGTCTTATTTACTCATTGCAAGTTTGTACCATTAAACAACACTGATCTTACCACCCACCCTACCGTACATCCCCCGATAACCGTCATTTTACTGTGTTTTTTACGAGTTTGACTTTTTCAGATTCCACATGTAAGTGATACCACGCAGTTACTTGTCTTTCTCTGACTTATCTCTGTATAACTTATAATGTGATCAAGGTGCATCATGTTGTTTCAAACAGCAGGATATCCTCCTTTCTCAGGGTTGAATAATATTTCTAACCTTAGTTTTTTTAAAAGTAACAAAAATAACTTTGTAGTCTTCAATGAACCCTCAGTGGTGTCTGGATTCACAACGCTTGAAAATGGTGAAAAATTTTAACCTGAAGTTTTTTGGTTAATTTTATTTATTCTTAGAGATTTTCTTTGTTCATTTTCCTTCTTCTCAACATGCATGTCTCTGCATCCACTTCTGTGACACTGACTCTTAGTGTACAACTATATGTGGACAGTTCCTAGTATATGTGAGAATCTGATCACTGAGTTAGGTTAAATAAGGAAAGGATGTTTTGCTCACATACCAGTCACAACATGATTTTTTTGGTAGCAAATTAATAAAGTAGAGGTTTGGGGACATCATTTGGGGTATTGGGGTGTCTGTGGAGGAAGATTTCTTAATTTTCCTTTCATAATTCTCTTCCTTTCTCATTCTATTCTTAGGAATGGCCCCATTCAAGCTTAATTGCCTCTCAGAGTGATAATTAGTAGTTTGTCTTCCTTCCAAAATCTGTCTTCCTTCCAAAATCCAAGTTGTCAGTTAAGCCTCCTAAAACATAATTATGATCTTGCCAAGCTTTGATGAGTGTCCTTTGGAAGTTACTGAATGCACAGCTCCTTAGCTTGGCTTCCTATGGCTTCTCTGACCTCACCCCAAAATCTGATGTATCTTACCTGGAGGTAAGATTTATATTTTACCTCATAATTTATATTGCTCCTGGAGTGTTTCACTCTAGATGCTAAATGCCAGTTGTCCAGATCCTGTTCATCTTTTATGACTCTTCTAATGTGAAACATCTTCAGAGTCCTTCTGTGACCTCCTTAGCTGGATGTAATCTTCTACTTCTATAGCATCTTGTCTGTATTTCTTGTATGACAGCAGTCATGATCAGCTTACTGCTAAAGTTACTTCTATACATGTCTCCTTTATCTTACTAGAATAACTCCTTGAAGACAAATTTTGTGTCCTTATGAGTTCCTAACAAACTGTATATAAAAGGTGCTTAATAAATGTATGGTACATAAAGACAGCCAACCTAAATTGAGCATTGAATTTGTGTTCTAATAATTGTCCATATTTTGTGTCTTGGAAACATCACAATAGTTTTAGGATGGATGTCTTGTTAATATTCCCACTTACAAATGAGGAAGGTGAGGCATAGATAATTCAGCTAACTCATTCTTGCACCATGAATAAGTGTTGGGGGCAGGTTGCAATCAAGATAGAGTACAGAGTTTGCCCTGTCATCACAGTATTCTGAGTAATCTGTTGAATAAATCCTTGAATGAGTGAATGCATGAGACTCACTATAGCTTTTGGGCAATATTGCAATGGCTTCTAAAAGCAACTGAATGAATCCTAATCCTGGTAATTTTCTTATAAATTTTATTACAAAAGTTTCTCTTTTGTGTGGCAATGGCCCAATCCAAACTCTAAATAAAACTGAACTATGGACAAAACTCCTGTGACTTAACTCACACCCCAGACTTAGAATATGGATGATAACCCACACATAAATAATAGACTTCTTTTTCTGTCTCTGCCTCTCTCTCCTTTTCTCTTTCTCTCTGTCTCCTTTTTTCTTTCCCTGTCATCACTTGGCATTTTTATAACAGCATAGTATTTAAAAAATTATTTATTTTGTGCAGGATGGTTCAAGGCAGGTTATATTTAAGTAGCAATGAGCACAGTGATTTGGAGTACCTAGCAAGAATGGCATTTTGGTCCAAGTGCCTTTCCTCTATTCTCAGTAGCTATTAATGGAGTAACTGGAAAGCAACAGAACTGCTACAGTGTGCTCTGACCCTGTGTGACTTCTGCAAAGGTCATGCTGTTGTATGAGTCTTCTTGACTTCGGGACTTTTGTAGCAGTCGTGGAGGATGTACTCAAAGGCCCGAGCATTATTAAATGTGTGTTGACAGCTGTGTGTGCAGCATATGTTTTATAGTATGTTTCCTTAAAGGAGCATCAGTGAAAAACAGGTAGATTTTTCCAAACAAGTAAAGAATTCCTGATCTTGTATAGTAAACTTCAGATTAATATGAAAGAACTGAGTGGTGAGAAAAAGCATAATAAATTGCGGCAACATAAAGAGAAGAGCCATCCACCTTGATTGTTGCCCCTACAGCTCTATCATAGAAATCATTTCAGAAGGGAAGGGGTGGAACAGGATGAGTAAACTGGCCTTAATCCAACTGAGGTGAAGGATTGCCCTTCCATCCATGTGAGGCTTATTTCTGGCAAAAAGCAGAGCTTGGCCTTTGCCACCAATTACCATGTCACACAGGAACAGCTGCTCACTCCTGGAGAGCTGTCAGCCCCAGGAAGTCCTTGAAAGAACTGTTGCCTCTTTTTGCTCAGTACAGATCAATGCCTACCATCAACTGTGGCGTTAGGGACAATGTAGTTTGCAAAAATAACATCATGGTATAATACTATTGTATTTACAAGGGAAGGATGGGACAAATCTGTGACCCTTTAGTTTTCTTCCTTCTGTGTCTAGGCTGGCTCAGGTTTTGCCAGTTCTTTCACTGTGTAGTGGAGAAAAATTGAATTGAATTCCCAGCTTCTAGCCACAGAGTTATTTAACTAGTTTTAAAAAATTAAGACTTATAAGTTGGTCATTGACAGTTGAGGCATCAACCACGTGCCAAGTATTTCACTAGACCTATTACGTAATCTAACTTAATTCTTTTAATTTTTTTTTTTAACGTTTATTTATTTTTGAGACAGAGAGAGACAGAGCATGAACGGGGGAGGGTCAGAGAGAGGGAGACACAGAATCTGAAATAGGCTCCGGGCTCTGAGCTGTCAGCATAGAGCCCGACGCGGGGCTTGAACTCACTGACCGCGAGATCATGACCTGAGCCGAAGTCGGCCGCTTAACCGACTGAGCCACCCAGGCGCCCCGAACTTAATTCTTACAACAAATCTATGGCATAGGCAGAATTATTGTCCATTTTGGAAATGAAGAAAGCCACGCTCTGTACAAAGGTTAAATAAGAGACTTAAGAAATCATAAACATTCTAGTGACAGAAATAAGATTTATATCTTAAAAATTGTGACACATTTTGAATTTATTTTACATATATGTATTTTAGTAGGCAAAAAGTTGCCATTTTCAAGTAGTATTTTTTTTAAGTTTATTTATTTTGAGACAGAGAGAGAGAGAGAGAGAGAGAGAGCAGGAAAGGAGCAGAGAGAAAGGGGGGGAGAGAGAATCCCAAGCAGGCTTTGTGCTGTCAGCATAGAGCCTGACACAGGACTCGATCCCATAAACCAAACGGTGAGATCATGCCTGAGCTAAAATAAAAAGTCCAATGCTTAAACCAAATGAGCCATTCAGGTGCCCCACCACCTTCAAGTAGTGTTAATAAAAGAACAAAATGCTAACATTCCAAAATAACATATTCAGTTATTATGTTGACATAATGCAGTCGTTACTATCTAGCTAGCTTTTAATAGTCCAACTGAGAGATGCTAAGTGATAATTCCATGGAATGATTTGCATCCTAAAGTTTTTTCACAAGCTTAATTCAAGACTAATTGATTTTTTAACAAATATATTTGACATGTACCATTGTGAAAGCTTAAGGTGTACAACATGCTGATTGGACACATTTATATGTTACAATATGATTGCCCTTGTAGCTTTAGCTAACACCCCTGTCAGGTCACATAATTAAGATTTTATTTTGTGGTGGCAGTAATTAATATCTAGTCTCTTAGCATGTTTCATGTTTATAATACAGTATTGTTATCTATAATGACTATACTGTGCATTAGATCTTCAGGACTTACGTATCTACTAGTTTTAAAAGTTTAAAAATCATGCCGATATGTGTATCTTATTTGATTTTACCACTCTATCAGGCAGAAGTACAGATATTTTAATTCCTATATTATGGATGAAGAACTAAACTGGCCTTTTTAAGTAGAATTGAAACTAAATCTTCTAATTCAAACTCTACTGTACTTTCCATTCTACCAGTTGTTGTTGTTGTTGTTGTTGTTGTTTTCCAAATGTGTGTGTTTGGCATGGCTTTATTGCCCAGAATTTCCAAACCTAGCTTTTAAAACTTAACAGCTACTTACTAAAACAAATGCCCTATCGTCACATAAGTTTGGAGAAATCTGTATATGATTGTCCCTTCTTTGAGATTTGACATTTCCAATGGCAAACCTTCTAGAAGCCTATTTAATAGAACACCCGTGAAAAGACACTCCCCTTTCTTTTAAAGAATACCTACTGGCATTTCAGGGATCATGGTTTGACAGGCAATTTTGTTACCAATAGTGGCTGACACCAGCAGAAAATACTACAATGCAAGCTTTTTCAGAAACAGGAATTTTTGATTTATGCTTTAAAATACTTGTGGAAAAATTAATGCCCTGCATTATCCAAAAGGCTTAAAGCAGAACCAAGGGACTGAGCTGGGGAAGAAGCTTTCTTGACTGTCCTGAAGGTGATCTGAAAGTCTTCGTGTTAAAGTTAACCAAGTTCTTATCTTAGAACTTAAGCAAGTAAGACTTGTCCCCTTTAGCCTGGGTTGGTACTCTAAAGCAAAGAATCATGTTACTAATTGAATCAATTTCAACCTGCAGGGTACAGGTTGTGTTTTCTTGTCTAAACAGTCCACCAATTTTTTAGCTTCCCAGTATTCTTGATTCGAAACGTGGAAGCATCTATAGAGAATTAGCCCAATTGAAAGGTTTGGGAAACAATAAGCCCACTTTTTGAATTTTTTTTTCCCCCAATTTTGCTAAATCAAGCACACTCTTGGTTAGTATTTTGTTTGCATGTAGCACTGACCATCATTTGAACTTTTTGGTTTAGTGCTGTTTTGAAAGTCTTTGCGTTCATGATAGTGACTCTGAGGCTGCTGACTGAAAAAAAGAGGAAGAACTGAACTGAAACAAAAGTATTTATTTGGGTCTTAGAATTGCAAACTGGGAAGCACAGATTTGGGTAGCAACCCAAATTTTGTCCCATTGAAAAGTAAATGCCAGAGGTCTTTATTAGCAAGGCCTGGTGTTGCAGGATTTTTTGCTTCAACTCCCCAGGTTCCTTGTCTTGTGGCTTCGAAGAATGAAGAGGTGGACACAAAATGAGCTGCAGGCAAAAGTTTATTAGAGTGTAAGATCAGAAAGGAGGAGTAGTAGGAAAGCTCTCTACAGAGAGGCGACATTTGAAAGTGAATGCCTGAGAACTATAGGCTAGAGTCCTTGTTTTATAGGGTTCGGGTCGGCCCTCCCTTCCCTTCCCCCTAGTTCCTTCTCAGGTCCTACCCTCATTGGCTTGATAAGTCTAGGTGCTGGCTTGTCCCTTCGTGATTGGCTCATTTCCATTGTATGAGGGGTGGTCTATGGCCATGTCATTCCTTTTAGGTTATGCATTTTATGGTTTACTACTTATTTTTAGTTAGGTCTTTTGTCAAATTCCTGAGGGAAACCTGAGGGGGAGTGGGTGGTGTTTATTACATTCTTAAGAGGACACTTACCCCTGAGGGGGGTTTGCTGTGGTCAGACCCTCCTAGTATTGTTCCAAAATATGTGTTTTTTCCTACCCTGGTACCTCAGGTCCTAATCATTCCCTCTCTGCCTATTTTATCCTATCTTTCCCTATCAGGAAACTTACACAAGTTGTTTTCCAAAATTATGATTGGAAGATGTGATGACATTTTATAATTTATTGGTTTTCTGAGTACATTATGTCAGTTACTAGGAAAATATCTTTTTCAGAGTGTCTAGTTTTTATCAAGAATGCACATGCAACAGTCCTGTTTTCAGTCCTATTCCTTTGCCCAGTTCAATAGTCCGTTGTAGTTACTGTTTCAAAAACAGAATAAAGTTTTAGTTCCAAAATAGGGTCTCTCATGTTTGGAGGTTTTACCCAGGTTCATGAGGCAAAGGACAGAACATAAGATAAAATAAAAGAATATTAAAATTGTTAATTTTATTTTAAATGTAGATTGAAAAGTATGGATTTCCTTCTGACCTTACCCTTTCCCCTCGAGAAACCATCCAGCTTTATGATACCATGTTTCAATTCTGGGAAAGCTGGCCCAGGGCCCAAGTAAGTAATAATTACACAATTAATCTGAATTAATTTTATTATAGTGGATGGTAACATTGCTGTTCATAAAGACAAATTCTCACCCTTTCTGATCATGTGCATCTAATCTTTTAAAATCATACATACACTCTCCAAAATACAACTGCCCCTTCTCAGACATTCTTCTTCCTAATATTGTGTGTGTTACTTTAACAGGGGTGCAATGCCATTGAATTCTTGAAAATATTTCTTCTTTCAATTTCTGGGGTGCTACAATATCTTAGTCTCCTTTTACATCTTGGATTCATATTCCTTCATCTTCTTTCATTGTGATCCCCTTCTCTCTTTATGCCCTAATTGCTGTCTGTTTTCATCTTCTACTTGGTTTTGCTCTGCATTCTTTCCTTTGAAGAGTTCATCTATCCTATTAGGTTTATGTACTGGAAACTTTGGGGGGATAAAAAGACATTTAATAGTTTATACTCTCAAGAAGCTTGTAATTCTTTTAGTGAAATGTATAATTGAGAAACATCTTTGGATTTTCTTGCATGATTTTATTTAACTTTGTGGCATTTCTTTTCAAGGAGTTGGATCCAGAGAAATCCATTCATTGTAAGAATAAAATAGTCATTAAAAAGTTGGATGCGAGAAAATACGAAGAGAGCTTAAAGGCAGAATTAACAAGTTGGATTAAAAATGGCCATGCTGAGGAGGTAATTTTCACATGTTTTTTGGCAAAACAATAAGTTCCTTGTTTTCTTGAGTTACCTTGGTGTCATTATCACCACTACTATTATTGTTATTATTTTAGTCTTCAATTTTCATTTTAGGAATGAAAAAATTTAGGAATGAAAAAATTCATTTTTGAATTTCATTCAAAATTTCATTTTAGGATTGTAAGTTGGAAGTCTAGTGATTCGGAGATAGAATAGAAAGAGGAAAAGGAAATTGGTCTTTGTTTAATACTTGGTGCTTTCTAAAACATGTACCAGAAGCCAGGAATTCCTGTTTGGTGTTATAATAGATAAGAACAGAGGGGTCATTATCCACAGAGTCAGTGTTCTTGATGACAGCAGAGAGATTGAAATCACAGTAACAGTAAATGAGAAGATTCTTTACTCCTCTATCTTCTGCTGTTTTGGGATTTTTTTTTTTTTTTTAAGTTCATTTATTTTGAGAGAGAGAGAGAGAGAGAGAGGGAGGAGCAGAGAGACAGGACGAGAATACCAAGCAGGCTCCATGCTGTCAGCACAAAGCCTGATGGGTGGCTTGATCTCACAAACTGTGAGATCATGACCTGAGCCAGAATCAAGAGTTGGATGCTTAACTGACTGAACCACCCAGGCATTCCAGTTGTAATTTTTTTCTTTCATGATTTTTATTTCAACTTGTAGGAACTATTTGTATATTAAAACCTTAAGTTGGGATCATGTAAGTTTTACATATTTATATTAAGTAAGTTGATGATGGTTTTTATATTTTGAAGTTTGTCTTATTGTCACACATTGTGGTTTTTGATTTTTGGGGAGTGACATATATTAGACTTTTCCCATGTGAGTTTTTTACATTATGTTTTGAGTTAGATCATCTCCCATTCAGAAACATAATTAACTTCCATTTACTTCCATTTATTTTGTCATTTAAAAACATTCAGAATGTATTTGAAAGTGATTTTTATACATGACATGGAGAGAAACTGATTTACCCTACCTTCAGCCACAGTATAACCAGCAGCATTTACTCAACAACCTCTTTCTGACTGATTTGTGTCGACTTAAATAATTGCATGTTAAATTGCATATATGTGTGCGTGTATATATACATATATATTCCTCTTTTTGTCGTTGTTCTTTTAGTGCATTGATTTACGTACTTCTTTGATGGTTTCTTTACAAAATTTTATATTTTTATACTTACTTTGGTATTATATTTTATTTTAAAAAGCTCAGAAACATAGATTAGATAACCATGAAAATATTTTAGCCAAAAGTAGTAATTCCTTTTTTTATTATGCAGCATTTAAAACTAATAAAATTTTTTATTCATTGCTACAGGCCAAAATGGTTCTGAGGAATCTTAGTCCTGATTCAGTATTTAGTTCAGGAAACACAGTAAAAATGTTTCCACTGCTCGTTGAGAAGCTAAGGAAAATGGAAAAGTTACCGGCATTATTTTTTTTGTAAGTCATCTAATTTAATTTTATTTTTTATAATTTGTATCAGGCTTATTCTTTTAAGGTGAGGAAAGTTACAAAACCCACTGTTGTAATAAGCTGTTCATTACTCTTTTTGGTGCTCATTTGTTAGCAGAATGCACATTTAGCATCTTTCTAGTTCAGTTCTTGAAAAAATTTTTTTACTTGTGTTATTACAAATTGCCATCTTTAAATAGTTTTCTACTCCTTTTTTTGTTATATTTTTATTGTAAACTATTATATTTTTATTTCAGTCTTATACATCTCCAGTAAATAATGAGGTTCTTTGCAAAATAAATTGAATGTTTATGTACACAAGTATCCCATATAAAATTAAAGTATCCTTACTATATGTTAGCATCTTTATTCATGGGGTATTTTATTGTTTTTAATTTATGGTTATGGGAACTGTAACTTTGAGACACTGCTATCTTGCTAAATTTTATGTGCTGTAGCATGAAATAGCTTAAAATTGAATGTAATCATCCAGTTTTGGTGAAGTATAAATTATATGAAAATATATTTATTAATTGGATATTAACTTGGATCACACAGTTTGGGATCAGAAAAAATGCTTTATTTACTTTAGATAATTTCAGACTATTTTAAGCCATGGAAGCTTTAAAGAAGCCATAGATATAAATAAATAAATAAATAAATAATAAGGCAACATAATCTCGCTTAAGTGGCAAAGTTTAATGAAATTGTTTACACCTAAATAGACATAGTAATTAATCATTACTGGTGATATATATTTAAAATAATAATGATAATTAAATGTATTGTTGTGTTTGGAACTTTTGGAGATTACAGTACAGTGGTTCCTTTGACCTTTGTTATTGGGACAAGGAAAATAAATTTTCAAACTACTAAGAAGTTACACAGTTCACCTACTTTACTTTAGAGTGTGGCTATAGATTTCAGTTAGAAACAAACACAATTCTGTGCATCTGGGATATTTCTGGGAGCCTAACTGTAAAATAGAAATCCAAAAATAACTATATTTATTGTTCATGTACACATACAGGCTTAAAATATTTAAAAAGTAAAATATTTTCACCTAATGTGTTAAGGGAGTCAAGACTTACTTCCACATATAAAATAAATAAATCATGGAGATGTAATGTACAGCATAGCTACTATATTAAGAATATTGTACTGCATATATGAAGGTTGCTAAGAGATTAGTTGTTAAAAGTTCTCATCACAAGTGAACAAATTCTGTAACTATGTATGGTAACAGATATTAACTAGAATTATTGCAATCATTTCATAATATATGCCAATATTGAATCATTTTGTTGCCCATCTGAAACTAATATAATCTTGTATATTAATTGTACCACAATTAAAAAAAACAAAGGGCAGTGTATAATAGAATATATAGTGTTTTATGCACCTGTAAAAGCTTCTTTGGAACCTATACCTAGGAGCACAATCACCATATTTTGTAGTGTGGACAAACTAATGGGGTAAGTTGACTTACCCCTAATGTGGTTTCTTAGCTTATGTCCCATCAGTAGTTCATGAGGTTCTATTGTGACCTATCGTCACAAGCTTGTGGGATCGGTTTTTCTAATTGTTGTCATTCTGATTGTGTAAAATCATGTCTTGCTACTGTTGTAATTTGCATTACTCTGATCGGGATTGACTTTGAGCATTTCTTTCAAGTAAGTAGTCTTTCAAGTTTTTGCTCATGTGCTATTCAAGTAATTTTTCTTTTGGGTTTTGTAGCTTTTTTTTTTTTTACTATTTTCAGGAATTCTAAAAGGCGAAAGATTTATACGATCTGAAGAGAAACCAGAGTATTATTTTCAGGAATTCTAATTAATTAATTGTCAGTTACTAATTTGGCAGTTATCTTCTCTGAGTCTAGCACCTGTCCATTAACTTTGCCTATGCTATTTTTTGTTAAATAATTCTGTTTAATTTTGATTCATTAAAATCCATCAATGTTTAAAAAAAAAGGAACATATTTCACAAAAATATCACGGATTTAATTTTGCTTGAGGAATTGAATCTTGGCATGTCTATGGAATTTTGGGCTCTTTAGAAAATGTACTATGAAAATCCTTGGTCTTATGCAGTTTAATTTACTCATAAGTAACTCCAGATCATCAACAAATCAGGATACTTTAGGGCTCAATCTGTGCATCTGAGAGCTTTTCAAATAATAGTTGTACCTGTCAACGTCTCCAGTCTGGTCTCTAGAAAAAAAAAAGTGTGAAGCATGTTTAATGTTAATGACAGTATCAGTGTGCTTAAAAACATGCATTTCACAGTCAGGCTCAAGTCTGGATCCTACCTCTGTTGTCAATTAGTATGGCACTTCGAAACAGCTACCTGATGACTTTCAAACTTAGTTTCCTCATTTGCAAAATAAGGTGAGAAAAATAGCAATGCATAGGGTTGGGGTGAGAATTAAATACAAATAAATTATGAAAGTCCTAAGTGTAGCACTACACAGTATTATTGGCTGAAGTCCAGTCATGAGCACATTCATTTCAAATAGGTTATCAGAGAGATTTGAGAGGAAAAAATTATTTCCAAGTGATTTAGATTTTTAACAGTGAAGTACTGTGATGAAAATGATGTCATTTCATACAGATGTTTACCTAGATCATGTAAGTTGCATTAATATAAAAGAGAAACAACATGATTGCATAGTTAAGAACATGGACTTGGAGGCCAGACTCAGCCACATACAAATGTGGAGTCTTGGGCAGATCACTTATGTGTCCATTTTTTCAGTAGTGAAACCGGGATAGTAACAGTGCTTTCCTCATAGGATCATTGTGAATACAAAATGAGTAAATATATATAAGACAGTTAGAGTAGTGTCTGAAAATAGCAGGTCTAAGTGTTTACTAACTTTATTGTTTCATTGTCTACTGTATAAAATTTCCTGCCATGTGGTATAGACTGCCTTTTTTTTAAATCTTTACTTCACCAGTATGCCAATTTATTTACTTTTCAATAGCTAACAAGATTTTCTCTTCATGCTAGCTCTTTAAAGACTTTACAAAAACTCTTTGCCTCACATTTAGAAAGCTTTATTGATTAGAGCCAACTTACGATTTGCTGTAAGAAGCTGTGGTTAGTATAGTAATGATGGCTATTGGCTACTGCCAGCCGCAGCATTTTGCCAATAAAATATTGAGAGGAGATTAAAACTTCCATGGACATTTCAGTCTTCTTATCAAAGGTCCTAACTTCCTGACTCAGGGAAATGCATGTGATGTAAAGATAAGGAATTTTTTTTTTTTTTTAATTTTACTTCCCCTAGAAACATATTACTCTTCACATACCATGTGAATTTGGTCTTTTACCTATTTTCCTAGTTAATATATCAGGTCTGAAAGGGCCAAATCGTTACAACCTGCACTAGGTTGCTAGTTTAAGTCCTACAGTAGCAGGAAGTCTGGACCACCAGGTCCCTAGGTATTTACGTTTCAAAAGGTAAAAAGCCCAGAGCCTGGAAACATTTCTGGATTGTAAAGGCCAGCAACACCGGAGGTTTATCTGGTTTCTGGAAAGAAGTAACTACAATCCAGAAGGTTAGGGTGAGAGCCCGAGATTATCTCCATTACTGCCTAAGAGCAAATTTTTACTGTATGATCTCACTGTATATATAGAATCTAAAAAAGCTGAACCCATACAAACAGAGTAGATTGGTGGTTGCCACGGACTGGGGGCACACAGCGGGTGAGAGAAATGAAGAGATGTTGGTCAAAGGGTATAAATTAACTTTTATAATATGATTAAGTTCTGGGAATCTAATGTACAACATGGTGACTATAGCTAACAGTACTGTATTGTGTACTTTAGAATAGCTAAACGAGTAGATCTTAAATCTTCTCACCACACTAACACACAAAAAGTAACTATGTGAAGTGATGGACGTGTTACCAAACCTTATTATGGTAATTACTTTGTGATATCCACGTGTATGAAATCATCTTACTGAACACCTTAAACTTATACAATGTCACATGCCAATTTTACTTCAATAAAACTGGGGAAAAAAACAAAGAGAAAAATAAAGGAGTCTCTAAAATTCACAGAAGATTTGTGAAATCTGAACTTACATATATTTACAGAATGCTAAGGGCCTTTGATTCTGTTTAGGAGGTAGACCTAAAGATTAGTGGAATTAAAAACTTGACAAGTATATGTCAGGATGTTAACAGTAGATGGAAATTTATTTGAATCTTGATAATGATATTGTTTTCAAGGCAAGGAGTCTTTTCATTTGTTTGTAGATTTAACTTAGGAGATGTAGAAGAGAGGGCTTTAAGCGTGAGAACTTCCCTGGAGCAAAAGCAAGCGGAAAAAAGGTCTCTCAAAGCTGATAAAGAAGCCCATGATGTGACCAACAAACTTCGAAAAGTTAAAAAATCCATCGAGAAACAAAAGACAATGTAAGTATTTAACTAAACAAATTAGTGGCTAAAAAGGTTAAAATACTTCATAAGTCCAGTCGGAAACATACTTTGAACGTGCAACAAAGAAGTTCTAATTATTGCTTGGACTTATTTGCCAATTGTGTAAATTTGGGTGGGAGAATCAGGTGAAGATAAGTGGCCATAATATTTATATATGTATTCCTCAGTTGCATAGATGAGTCTCATTTAGGACTTCAGAGAGGTAGGACCACAGCCTATGAGCATAGGTGGATTATGTACCTGACATAATCATCTCTCAAACTAAGCATATGTGACTACAGCTCTCAGTTCTCAGAACAAAATCAACACATGTTGTCTTGGGTCACAACATGGAGGTGTCACTGATTTACCATCACAGTCACATAAGTGAATATAAGGTGAGTTTTAGAATGCATTGAAATGCCAATTTTATGCTTGGTAGAATTTTTTTTAAAATTTTTTTAAGGTTTATTCATTTTTCAGAGACAGAGAGAGACAGAGCATGAGTGGGGGAGGGGGGCGGGGGGCGGGGCAGAGAGAGAGGGAGACACAAAATCTGAAGCAGGCTCCAGGCTCTGAGCTGTCGGCACAGAGCCTGACATGGGGCTCAAACTCACAGACCATGAGATCATGATCTGAGCTGAAGTTGGTGTTTAACTGACTAAGCCACCCAGGTGCCCTGGTAGAAATTTATTTTTGACTCCTCTTTCTTGTTCTCATGTCTAATCCTGACAACTCTAGGTCCAAGATTCTCTCCCTATTATTCTCTCTGCTTTACTTGCTGCCTGATTTAGATGCTCATTATGTCTTCCTTGAATGACGATAGAGGTCTTCTTTTTAGACTCCAGAGCCTGAGAGGTCACTACTCTCCAGTATAGCTAACAATGGCCCTTGCTAACATTCAAATTGGTTAAATTATTCCATGTTCAATATTCTTTTTTCCTTGCTTAGATGATAAAGTCTAAATTTTTTGACTGTTGTTGGTATGCCAACAGGTTTTAGGTCTTGCCCTAACTTTTTCAGCTTTACTTTCTACCACTCCCTTCCAGCAATATTCAGTATGTATGGTTCTCCTTACATGACCTGTTCTTCTGCATCTGTGTTTTTCCATGATCTGACCCATCTGCCTAATTGCACTCCTTTGTGATTGCCCCCAAAGCTTACACTCATAATTTTGCTATCTCTTCTCTGAATCTTTCCCTAATTCTCCAGTTGAATTTAGTACTCTTTTTTTCTGTGTTCTTGCTACACTTTTAATAATTAGTAGATCAATTATAGTGTATTGGTGTTATTTTCACTTGTCTTTCTTTTTCCTACATTATTAGCATTTCCCTCTTTTTATCTCTAGTGCTCAGCATGTTGGTTGACAGGTAATAGTCATTTCATAAATATTTTTAAATAAGTCTGAGCAATCAAACGCAGATACTTCTTCAAAGCTGACACAGATTTTAGAGCTTCTCTGATTCAGAGTTCTCAAATTCTAGGGCAAGCTATAATTCGCTGCTGAACTTTCTGCCTCTATTCTTTCTGCCTGTTGTATTATTTCCTTGGAAGTAATGGAAGGTGAAGAGCCCAGAGACAGTGTAGGAAGTATAAGCCTTTTTGGTACTGATCTTTAGACAACTTTTCTTCAGGGCACTAGGAGACATCATTTCAAATTGGATTAGTGACCAACAATTCACACTATAAAAATACAAAGAATGTTTTAACACTTTGTTCAGCACCATCATTTATATGGAGAGTGAGAGGGGGCCTCTGCCTTGGTCCTTGTGTTTTGGAGAGTACTACTCTGGTCCTCCTCTCTTTGTATCTATTCCAATAATATTAGGTGTCAGTGGATCTTAGGGGACTTGGCCACCTGGAGCTCATTCTCACCCTTTTAAATTCTGCATTGTTATGGAGTTATATTTGTCAAAGTAGGAGAAGAGAATATATTTTATTTGATAGTTTGTTACCTTGATTTAAAACTTATAAATAGTTAAACCACAATATGTGGGCCTCCACTAGTACTCTGCCTCATGCTCTGCAAACATTAGGGCCAGGCCTTTCCATAGTTATATTCTTGAGTTAAGGGTTATGTTAGCTGGAGGTGAGACCTCTTAGTGATGGGTTACACGTGAGCTCATCTTCTCATATTTGGAGTTGTCTTATATTCACAGTTAAGGGGAAAACTGAAAAAAAAAATCAAAGAAAGGGTAAGTGATCTGGGTATCTGTAAAAGGCTGTTACATTGAGACGTAATGGATAATACAGTCTGATGACATGGCAAAGGTTTATGCGACCATATCTTAGGCAAGATTCCCTAGTAGCGAATCTTGAAGGAGGGTATCGGTGTAAGTGATTTATTGAAAGGTTGAGCTCATGAGGGCCCTGTAAGAAAGTGAAGGAAGCATAAAAAGGGAAAGTGAAGAAAATATGCATAGATATGGGTCTTGCTGCAACATTGCCTGAGCCTGATCCAATAGGGAGATCTGAGAGCATCACAAAATTGCCCAACTTGGGTCAAGGTGGCTGATTTTTGTACTTCATGTCAGTCAATTACTGGCTATGGGCAACTTCCTCACTCTGAGGAGAGGTTGTAAGCTCTTGTCCAGGAAGCTCTTGTCAGTTGAGAACAATTCTCCAGGGAACAGTGTAACTGAGAGCCCTTCCTTACCAACCAAACTCAGAGAGCTTGTAGCCTCTACTACAAGAAGGAAAGGAGAATGGCCTGAAATTGGCAATGTGGAGCAAGGGGTATGCCCATGTTACCTCCAAGCCTAGAGTAATGAAAGATGAGAAAGAGAAAATGATCACCAATTTAGCAAGAGGAATCAAAGTCCTCTGGGGAGAACTGGATGTGGTAAGAAGGCTACTTGCAGCAAGAAGGTAAGGGAACACTCAGGGAAAATATGGGTGTACAGGGAAATTATTTTGCTATGGGATCACAAGGCCCAGAAGCTAATGAGGAAGTGCATTAGAGGAGGAAGTTTGAGTCAAAATAGTACAGATGTATATAGGAGTGACTGTCTGGGTGATGAGGGGGTCTGGGAAGTCATGGGCTCACTATGGTAAGCAAATCTGACTATTCATTGATTAAAATTTATTTTTATGCACAGAGATGAGAAAAGCCAGAAAAATCCCAGAAAAATGGATCAAAGACTAATACACGAAGCTGAACATACTAATCTACTCAGGACTTTAGAGAAGAACCTGGAAATCCCTCAGGAGTGTACCTATGCTAACCAAAAAGCAATAGACACAGAGGTCAGCTCTTAGAATGAAATGCTCCTCCAGGAAATGATTTCGCTCATCAGCTGTTATTTCTCAGTTATAGACAGTATTGAATGCAATAACTAAATGCAATCTCTACGAGAATAGAAATCTTTGTGTGTGAACTTCCAGTTACATATAACTCTTGAGGGCTTTGCAAAGCATGTCTAAAAAGGATAAGATCAGGATTTATAGATTATTTCTTGTTTGTTAACAATTAGCCCCTGAGAGGGTCTGCCCTTTTATTATTTTTTCTTTCACAAAAAGGGTTTTCACAGCCTGAAATCTAGACTTCAATCCCACATGCTTCATTTGAATATTTGGGTACATATGGTTCAATGCTCTTTAAATAATGTACACAGAATTTGTCAAAATCAGAAGCTTTGGATATTGTAGTTAAAACATACCACTAAAAAGACATTGTTATATCTAAAAGTGGTATGTCAATTTTTTCATTAAAACTTTTTTAAACATTGGGGTACAAGTGCTACTGCTGGGAATTGACCCAAGGGATACAGGAGTACTGATGCATAGGGGCACTTGTACCCCAATATTTATAGCAGCACTCTCAACAATAGCCAAATTGTGGAAAGAGCCTAAATGTCCATCAACTAATGAATGGATAAAGAAATTGTGGTTTATATACACAATGGAGTACTATGTGGCAATGCGAAAGAGTGAAATATGGCCCTTTGTAGCTACGTGGATGGAACTGGAGAGTGTGATGCTAAGTGAAATAAGCCATACAGAGAAAGACAGATACCATATGTTTTCACTCTTATGTGGATCCTGAGAAACTTAACAGAAACCCATGGGGGGAGGGGAAGGAAAAAAAAAAAAAGAGGTTAGAGTGGGAGAGAGCCAAAGCATAAGAGACTGTTAAAAACTGAGAACAAACTGAGGGTTGATGGGGGGTGGGAGGGAGTGGAGGGTGGGTGATGGGTATTGAAGAGGGCACCTTTTGGGATGAGCACTGGGTGTTGTATGGAAACCAATTTGACAATAAATTTCACATATTAAAAAAAATAAAAATAAAAACATAATAAAAATATATATTAACAAAAAAACCCTTTTTTAATGCAAATAATTCATGCTTAAGGTAGATGAATTTGAAAATACAAATTAATATAACAAAGCAATGCCATCAATCAGAGGTAATCACTTATCTTCTGGATGAACCTTTCATTTGTGACTACACACACACACACACACACACACACAGGTCTTTTTTTTTCTTTTAAAGTTTATTTATTTTGAGAGAGACAGAGACAGGGTGAATGGGGAGGAGCAGTGAGAGGGGGAGGGAGAGAATCCCAAGCAGGCTGCGCACTGTCAGTGCAGAGCCCAACGTGGGGCTTGTACCCATGAAACCGTGAGATCGTGACCTGAGCCAAAACCAAGAGTTGTGGATGCTTAACTGGCTGAGCCACCCAGGCGCCTACACACACAGTTCTATTATATACCTTTTTTTTTCTTTTTCTTTTTTTTTTTGTAAACTTCATGGTCTCTCTCTTTTTTTAATAACCATGAATTTACATCGTCATTTGAATTCTTTCTCAATATTCCATTGCATGGATGACTATACAACTGAAGTGTCTTTGGCTTTTGGACACTTATGTTGTTTTTGTTTTTGTTTTTTTTTTTGTTTTTTGTTTTTCTTTTTCTCCCTCTCATAAGCAGTATTTATCTTTGTACATATAACTCTATACAAGTGGATTTCCTTCTTAGGGAATTGACATTTTTAAGGCCATTTGTGATGGATTTGCAGTGAGAAGTAAGCACTCCCCCACCATATGGGGTGAGGAACCTGCCCGGCCATTCTGGAGAAGTTTCTCTTTCTCCCTGGGGAGAGCTTGCAAGGCTCCCTCAGGTCATGCACTCACACTTCCTCTGGGTGTTTTATCTACTGTGTCGTCAGGACTTTTCACCTGAGTGGTGGGGTGAGAAAGTGAGAGACAGTCTGTTCAAGATTTTGGAATATTTCCTATAGTTACTGCTGCTGCCATAAAATGTTGTTTGTACTCACGTAGAGTCCATTTCAAGCACGTGCTTCGTTTCGTCAAACGACTGCATAGTATGACTGTTATTTTCATTTAACTATTTTATTTTCATTTAAATTAAACTTAGATAAGAAATGATCAAAATCCCTAACACTCTTGCTTCTTTCAGACTTTGCAGATGGTGTTTGATCGAGTAAAATTCACAAGAAAAGGTGAAGAACTGAAGGCTTTGGCAAGAAGGGGTATTGGATATCATCACAGCTCTTTAAACTTCAAAGAAAAACAGTTAGTTGAGATTCTTTTTCGGAAAGGATTTATTAGGGTAGGTAGATGTTTTCATTCCAAAAAGTGAAGCTATGTGTGTAGGAAAGTGAGTGTCCATGAAAAATGGACCACTTTTTTCTCATCTAATTATATCTTTTTTTAAATAGCCCATAATGTCACTGCATATTCTTCCATCTCATTTAATTGAGGGAGGGGGTTTGAAGTTTATCATTTAGCTTTTCTCTTTTTCAAGAGATTAAAATATTCTCTAAACAGATACTTTTCTAAATATTTCTGTAATGAAGCATACCTATTATGATCTTGGAACAACCCCTTTCTGTTTCATTTATAATATCTAGGGAATTTTGTCAGCTGTTCATATAATTTTGGCTACAGACATTCTTTCCTGGGCTTGGAGGACGCTTATGATAGGATTTTGACCAAATCTTTTCGCAATTTAATAGCTGAAATAAGAGCAAGAATGCATTGCTTCCTCAGTGCCCCATTGCATACCTTGGCAATGAATCATTCCTAAATGAGTCACTCCTAAATGCTCTCTCTCCTATCACTAGAAATGGACAAAAGGAAGATTACTTTAAATAGCTTGAAAACCAACTCTTATTATGTTTTACTTAGTACATTCCATGAGGGTGCATGGGGATAATCTGGATAAATCCACAAGGAGGATTTATATAATTTCTTTGTTTACATCTTGAGTAATATTTAAAAATAGCCTGTGAGTTTTAAAAATTATCCATATTAAAATTTTTGTATGATGGATATTACATTTGTGTGTGTGTGAGAGAGAAAGACAGAGACACAGAGATACAGAGACACAGTGAGAGAGAGGGAGGGAGACAGAGCAAGAGGAGGAGGGTTGAGAGGAGAGAGTACTACTGTAAGGAGTATCTTTTAATCTTGAACTAGATGTTGAGAAAAATTAAAGGGTAATTTTTTTAATCTGGATAAAAACAAAACTATGTCATTAACAACTTTGCTTAATTTCTCTCTTAACTAATAATAAGCTATTTATATGCTTTAAAAGCCAATAACTGGACACAAAATTTTCTCCAGGATTATAAATTCAGGAAAATAGGCACACTTATTTTGATCAGTATGTCTTGTGTCTAAAATACTATATGTTAAGTGGTAGTGTCTTAATTACTATTATTTTAATAAATGAATAATTGGATCACTGTAGAAAAGACACTATGGAAATAGTGATAGCTTTGTTATAAAGAACACATTTTTAAAAAGGTGTTTTTTTCTAGTTACAGCATAAATTTAATGTTTTTACTCTGCCCACTTTTTTTAATTGAAGAACTTTAGAAAAATTCTTAATAAATGTGTTTTTCATTGTCACAGATATATTCAGTTGCAGAATAGAGAAAATTATTCCAAATACTTAAATATTAAAAATAAACTGTAGCATATATGACAGTCAATGTAAAGAGAAAAAGAAGCCATTTAAAATACCCAACATTATATGAGAAAATGAGCAAAAGTTGATCATTTAAGAAACTTTAAAGTTTATCCTACCCCTTTGTTTGGTCAGTTATCAAGGCAATTCAGAGGGAAAAATGAAACTTTGTTTTAGTATTATGATAAAATATGTTCTTTCCAAAGAAATAAACTTCACGAATAAGTTATAGTGGATGAAGTAGGCAATTGCCCAGAAGTGGGTTTATAAAAGTATTATTACTGTGTCATAAGGAAATTCCCTTTTTAGTTATTATTAAGAAATAGTTACTGAACACCTGTCATTTATTCTTCTCAGTGTGGAGATACAATGGTGAATAGGGCTTGGAGTCTGGTATAGGAGAAATAAACAAATACTATTACTATTATACTAGTAGTCATTAATGCTATGAGGAGAAATAATGTAGGATAGTGTGGGTGGTTATTTTGGGTGTGGTAGACCAGAAATTTCTCTTTGACATTTGAGCATAGAACTGAACAAACCAGGTGAATATTTGGGAGAAGAATATTACGTGCAGAGCAGTGACTGGTATGGTCCTGGGCTGAGAATGTACTGGATGTGTTTGTGAAATAACAAGATTACCAACGTGGCTAGTATCTCTAGCCACTTGGTTCACTTGGGAAAATACCATTTTCCAACTGTGGTTCAGCTGAACTTCGAAGACTTTCAGTAACTATATGGCATTCTAGTGAAATGCTATTTTACGACATAATTTTTTTTTCTCTCTCTAGGTGGTGACAGCTACTGGGACACTTGCTTTAGGCATCAACATGCCTTGTAAATCTGTGGTTTTTGCTCAAAACTCAGTCTACCTGGATGCTTTAAATTACAGACAGGTATTTCAATATGCATACATTCACTATTGCATCATGAAAATAGGACCATAAAATAGTAAAAAATGTGAGCTGTTAGTTTACAAACATATTGCAATTTGTGTGCTAGCACACCTTGACATTCATTCATGCCTGACTGTCATTTTTAGCTGTGGTATAGGGGAAAGCCTGTGAGCTAGGAATGGTGTGGCCATCACTAACCAGATATGTGACCTTAGGTGAGATATCTGACCCACCTGATCCTTTTTTCCTATCTCCAAAATAGGGGTAATAATTATTATCCCATAGCATTTGTAAAAATTAAATGAAGTAATTTCTACAAAAGGTACACATCAAAGGTGCCGGATAAACATTTACTCATTCATTTCCTGTGCATATGATTTTGCCTCTGGAGCTAACACTTCTCTCTTTTTTTCTCCCAATACACAATCTTTTACCAAGCCCATTTCATTATTCTCCTACATGTAGTGGTATTCGATTTTTGCCTTGCAATTTCTGCTTTCACCTACATGTAGTGGTATTCGATTTTTGCCTTGCAATTTCTGTTTTCACTATCTCTCATCATATATTCTTGGCCTTGTATTATTATTTTTTAAATGTTTCTTTATTTATTTTGAGAGAGAGAGAAAGAGTGGGGAAGGGACAGAGAGAGGGGAGAGAGAATCCCAAGCAGGCTCCCCGCTATAGTGCAGAGCCCGACACAGGGCTCCATAGAGTGACGCAGGGCTCAATATCACAAACCATGAGATCACGAACTGAGCTGAAATCAAGAGTCAGATGCTTAACTGACTGAGCCACCCAGGCACTTGGCTTTGTATTATTAAAACAGTTCTCTAGATTTTCGATTCTCCTTACTCTCCTATGCCCCGCACACAGTATAGTTTGTCTTTATAGGCTTCCATACTCAGGAACATTTGATGATTCTTTCTGCCAGTGGCATCAAATTTCGATATATCAGCCAATATTCAAGTTTTTCCCCTCTAAGCACTTACTTTCTATTCCCTTATAGACTTTGTTCCTACCCAATATAACACCCCTGTTATTGCCCACCACTTTACCAACCTCTACCCCCGTTCTCCTGATTTCTTCTCCTGCTCCTGTGTCTGCATGAGCTCTCCTCTCCCACATCATCTTTGGGAATCACAGAGTTAGGGTTCTGGAGCAAGGGTGTTATAATATTTCAGAAATTGAACTTGGGAATCCAATTACCAGGGTGTGAATTCAGGACCTTTCACTTTCTGGTGTTTAACTATAGACAAGTTTCTTCTACTCCCCATGTCCTTATTTCTACATTGTAAAATGGAGTTAATGATCATATTGTCTTAACGACTACAGCTTTAAAAGATAGCTTAAAATCCAGATTTGTGATGCTTTCAGTTTTGGTTTTCTTTTTCAGGATTGCTTTGGCTATTCAGGGTCATTTGTGGTTCCATACAAATTTTAGGATTGTTCTAGCTCTGTGAAAAATGCTGGCAATATTTTGATGGGGATTGGATTAAATGTGTAGACTGCATAAAATGTATAGACATTTTAACAATGTTTTTCCAGTCCATAAGCATGGAATGCTTTTCCATTTCTTTATATCCTCTTCAATGTCTTTTATAAGTGTTGTATAGTTTTCAGAGTATAGATCTTTTACCTCTTTGGTTGGGTTTATTCCTAGGTATCTCATTGTTTTTGGTGTAATTGCAAATGGGATAAATTCCTTGATTTATTTTTCTGTTGCTTTGTTATTGGTGTATAGAAATGCAAAATAATTCTGTATGTTGGTTTTATATCCTGTGACTTTGCTGAATTCATGTATTAGTTCTAGCAATTTTTTGGTGGAGACTTTCAGCTTTCTACATAGAGTATCATGTCATCTGCAAATAGTGAAAGTTTGACTTCTTCCCTACCAATTTGGATGCCTTTTATTTCTTTTTGTTGTCTGATTGCTGAGGCTAAGATTTCCAGTACTATGTTAAATTGTAATGGTGAGAGTGGACATCCTTGTCTTGTTCCTGACTATAGGAGAAAGGCTCTCAGTTTTTCCCCATTGAGGATATTACGCGTGGGTCTTTCATTTATGTCCTTTATGATGTTGATATATGTTACATCTATACCTACTTTGTTAAGTGTATTTATCAAGAATGGATGCTGTAAAAAAGAAAAAAACAGAATGGATGCAGTATTTTGTCAAATGTTTTTTCTACATCTATTGAAAGGATCATAGGGTTCTTATCCTTTCTTTTATTAATGTGTTGTATCATATTGATTGATTTGCAAATATTGAACCACCCCTGCAGCCCAGAAATAAATCCCACTTGACCGTGGTGAATAATTCTTTTTGTGTCCTGTTGGATTTGACCGTGGTGAATAATTCTTTTTGTGTCCTGTTGGATTTGATTTGCTAGCATCTTGCTGAGAATTTCTGCATCCATTTTCATCAGGGATATTGGCTTGTAATTCTCCTTTTCAGTGGGGTCTTTGTCTGGTTTTTGGAATCAAGTTAATACTCGCCTCATAGAATAAGTGTGGAAGTTTTCCTTCCATTTCAATTTTTTGGAACAGTTTGAGAAAATAGGTATTAACTCTGCTTTAAATGTCTGCTGGTAGAATTCCCCGGGGAAGCCATCTGGCCCTAGACTTTTGTTTGGATTTTTTGACTGCTATTTCAATTTCTTTGCTGTTATGGGTCTGTTCTATTTCTTTCTGTTTCAGATTTTGTAGTTTGTATGTTTCTAGGAATTTATCCATTTCTTCTAGATTGCCCAGTTTATTGGCATATAATTTTTTCATAGTATTCTCTTATCATTGTTTGTATTTCTGTGGTGTTGATTGTGATCTCTCACCTTTCATTTGTGATTTTATTTATTTGGGTCCTTTCCCTCTTCTTTCTGATAAGTCTAGCTAGGGGCTTGTCAGTTTTACTAATTCTTTTGAAGAATTAGCTCTTAGTTTCATTGATCTGTTCTACTAGGTGTTCTTTTTGTTTGTTTCCATATCATTTATTTTTGCTCTAGTCTTTATTATTTCCATTCTTCTGCTAACTTTATGCTTTATTGCTTTATTTGCTGTTCCTTTTCTAGCTCCATTAGATGTAAGTTTAGGTTGTGTGTTTGAGACCTTCTTACTTCTTGTGGTAGACCCATATTGCAGTATACTTCCTTCCCTCACAGGAATGCCTTTGCTGTATCCCAAAGGTTTTAGACTGTCATGGTTTTATTTTCATTTGCTTCCATGTACTTTATAATTTCTGCTTTAATTTTCTGGATAACCCATTCATTGTTTAGTTGGATGTTCTTTAATCTCCATGTATTTGTGGTCTTCCCAAATTTTTTCTTGTGGTTGACTTCCAGTTTCAAAGCGTTGTGGTCTGAAAATATGCATGGTATGATCTCAGTTTTTTTGTACTTGTTGAGGCTGATTTGTGACCTAGTATGTGATCTATTCTGGAGAATGTTCCATGTGCACTTGAAAAGAATTTGTATTCTGTTTTAGGATGGAATGTTCTGAATATATCTGTTAAATCCATCTGGTTCAGTGAATCATCCAAAGCCATTGTTTCCTTGTTGATCTTCTGCCTAGGTAATCTGTCTATTGCTATAAGTGGGGTGTTAAAGTTCCCTACTGTTATCATATTATTGTCAGTGTGTTTCTTTATGTTTGTGATTAATTGATTGGTATATTTGGGTACTTTCATGTTGGGAGCACAAAATTTACAATTGTTAGATCTTCTTGGTGTATAGACCCCTTAATTATGATATAATGCCCTTCTTCATCTCTTGTTACAGTCTGTTTTAAAATTTAGTTTGTCTGATATAAGTATGGCTACTCTAGCTTTATTTTGGCATCCATTAGCCTGATATATGGTTCTCCATACCCTCACTTTCAAGCTGCCAGTGTCTTTAGTCTAAAATGAGTCTCCTGTAGGCAGCATATAGATGGATCTTCTTTATTTTTATCCATTCTTATACTGTACATCTTTTTATTGGATCATTATTGGTCTTCTTGGGGAAGGGCCTGCTGCTCTAATTCTTAGGCGGATTTGCCTAAATGGAGATGTGCCTGGAGGGTGCGGGGGTGGGGCTTGGTGTAACACTTCCATTCTCTACCCAGTGGCACAGTTTAGCTCACTGAAGTCAACCAATGCTGGTGGGCTATTTGTGAAAATGGCTTTGTCCCATTCTCTAGTCTCTGGAGTGGGAAGTTCACACCCTCCCAGACACATAAATAATCATTCCTCCTGTGTCTCCAGCTTCTGTCAGATCCCTACCTTCACCCTGTCTGTGTCTGAGCTGTCCACCTGTCAGGTGGTATAGCTCTCCTCTGTTTTGTCTCAGCTGTGGCTGTGTTTCAAAATCATATACTTCAGAGACTTCTGGGGCTCAACCTACGCTTATACTGTAGGAGAGGGTCTCACTGTGCTATGGCCAGGCCTGGCTTACCCCATAAAACAGTTGCATAACCACACAGCAGCAGCAGCTTGAAGTTTATGGTAAATCACAACACACAGCTGATGCCAGGGTTTGCTGTCCTCAGCCAGAGTCTTTGTTCCTATACAGGCCATGGGGCAGCTCAGTAGCGCCCACCAGATCTTTTGCCCATGGAGAGGCTGTATCACCTCTACCAAATGCACTTCGTATAAGGAAATCACTTCTCCCTTCTCCCTGGGCTCCCCCCTGCTTCCTCGCTGCAGCACCAGCAGGTGCCGACCTCCTGAACTTCAGATTCTCTACTCTGCTGTTTATAAAAAAAAACGGTGGTATTGAAACCCTCTCCTTTTTCCCTGTCAGTGGTTTTGGGGAACAATTTTCTTGTGCACTCCTGTGTGTATGTTTTCACTCCTTTTTTCCCCCACTCTTTCTCTCTGGCTACTTTTCAGGGGTAGTGATTTTCTTTTGTGAACCTGATACTCTCTGCTCCCTGTCTCCTTCTCTTTTTCTCCTCTGTGAAAAGGGCTCCCTCCTCTCTGGGGCACGGCGGCTTTTCTCTCCCCCAATTCACTTCTCCACGTTGTGTACCTGCCATGTTCTCTCCCTCAAATTATGGGGATTGATCTCTTAATCCTCAGATTGATTTCCTAGGTGTTCAGATGATTTGATGTTGATCTAGCTGTGTTTAAGAGATGAGACAAGGTCAGGGTCCTCCTCCTACTCTGCCATCTTTCAGGGAGGTTTTACTTTGTAATTTTGTTTCCAGATGTCTGGACGTGCTGGAAGACGAGGTCAAGACCTGATGGGAGATGTATATTTCTTTGATATTCCATTGCCCAAAATAGGAAAACTCATTAAATCCAATGTTCCTGAACTGAGAGGACAGTTTCCTCTCAGCATAACCCTGGTCCTGCGACTCATGCTGCTGGCTTCCAAGGGAGATGACCCAGAAGATGCTAAGGCAAAGGTACCGTGCTTGACATTTTCTGAGGTATTGTCTTCATTACTAGCTGCGCTGTGATTGGGTTTGCTCTTGATTAGAAGTCTGTAGCAGTAACTCTTCTGTTTCATCAGTTTTTTTTATGTTTTGCAATGTCTTAAATAGTATAAGGTTGGGAGTGGAATGGGAGAATAATAATTAGTTTTATTTGTCTCCTCTATCAATTATAGAATTCATGGCTGGATGGACATATGGAATTAAAAATTACCTTTTTCATGTGTGATCAGCATTATCCTACAGTACTAAGCATGCTGCCTATAGATTTTAAAAGATGTGGGTTAGATTCTGGTTTTCAAAAGGAACAGGATTCGTTGTTATTTCATAATAAAAGTTTATTTTTTTTTGTAAAAAAGTAGTAACCCAAAGTCGTCAAAGAACATTTAGATAATGCAAAAGTTTGAAAGAAGGAAAAGGTTTTATCATCCAAAGACAGTGAGTGATATTATCATTTTGGTATTTTGGCATAGGTATGCATTTGGTTTCAAATACTGATATATTTAATTGGACTTCAGAATATGGTTGTAAACTTTTCCTGAAGTTTATTTGCTCAGGTAAATATTTTAAGTCCAGTGCCACAATGAGAGGTTTAAAATTCATAATTAAACCAATTTGATTTTCATCCTTATGAAGATGCATTGTTAAAGACACCCATTCTTCCCTGTTTTTGTATATGCCCAATGAAATCAGTGTTTGTCAATGTGTTTGTCAATGTGAGGGTTCTTTTAGGACTTCTGTGATGAGTTGGCTCTTGTGTTGTTGATGGTCTTACAAAGCAGGCACATATGATTTTAGACCAAAACTTCCCCATTTCTGCATTCCTAAATGTTACTTCTGTGTAGGAAAGAAAAACACATTTTTAGTAACCTTTTAAAAATATTTTTTAGAAAGTTTATTGAATTGGTTTATTTTCTTTGCCTTGGCATATTTGAGAAGATCTATCTAATCTTTATACATAAAAGGCTCAAATGTGGACATAAAATTCTTAGAGTATTCTCTTTACTCATCACATCAAACTAAGATAGCTTCTTTTCTTCTGGCATTTACTGTTACAGAGGAGTAGATTTTTTTCGTCTCCCCTAGTGGAGCCATGCTAATTCCTGTTTTCTTGTAGTTAGTTTGATTTTTTCTGTCTATGTAATTATATGAATATTTAAAAAAATCCTTATGTTTCAAATTCTTTTCCTCAAGATTTTCTGTTCTGTGAATCAGTTTTTAAAGTGATGTTTTTGTTATTAAATGTTAAGAGCTTTGAAACTTTATGTTCAGGTTTAAAAAACAATTTTAATGTTTATCTATTTATTTTGAGAAAGAAGGATAGAGAGCGAACAGGGGATGAGCAGAGAGAGAGAGGGAGACAGAATCCCCAGCAGGCTCTGCATTGTCAGCATGGAGC
This sequence comes from Panthera pardus, assembly GCF_024362965.1. Taxonomy (NCBI): domain Eukaryota; kingdom Metazoa; phylum Chordata; class Mammalia; order Carnivora; family Felidae; genus Panthera; species Panthera pardus. Next base: position 60,247,403 of record NW_026526688.1, read on the forward strand.
CTAATGAGGGGCACAAACTCACGAACCCCAAAATCATGACCTGAGCCGAAAACAAGAGTCGGACGCTTAATTGACTGAGCAACCCAGGCTCCCCTTCATGTTCAGATTTTTTAAATTGTGGTAAAATACAAATAACATAAAATGTATCCTCTTAACCATTTTTAAGTGTGCAATTCAGTATTGCTAAATGTATTTGCATTGTGCAATGCTCAAGTAGTTTTGGAATACAAAAGAGGTTTCTTAAATTAGATCTTTGATATTTGCTTCTGTTTTAATTTGTTCAACTTTTTCAGGAAAAGTTTTAATTTTTAAATCAAAAATCCTTTTTTGGTTCTCTAATGCTATGTTTTTCTTCATTATGATAAATCATGTGAAATTTATCTTTCACATTGATAATGCTGCTCTCCAGAGTTTCAGTTCTGCTCTTTAGTAATACACATGTGGATATTAAATCTGCTATGGAATATTAGTTCTCCTGAAATTCTTCACTATTTCTTATGTCACTCTTTCACATTTTAATAAAATATTATTTTTTTAAATGTCAGTTTATAATTGTCCACTTACTTTATGTTGTTGTGCCTTGTCTTGTAGCGGTCTTGTCTTAGGACATCCGAGGATGCCAAATAATTTTTCAAAAAATTTTGTTGCTGCATGAAGAAAACAATTTTTATAGGTCGACCTTTTTTTCCTTTATGGTACCTTTTTGTTGTTGTTTGGTTTTGTTTAAGAGTAAGAACCAGTGTTTTCCTGATGGTTCTACAGAACCTGGTCCCTGATTTTCTTGTTGACCTCACCCTTCTCTTCCCCCCCACATGAGCCCACTACTGCTCCATAGATACTTCAGGTACATTACAGTCTGAGGACCATGACTTTGCGTGCATAGTCTCCCTGCTTTACCTTATTCAAGGTTTTGTTCTAACAATACTCTCAGTGAAGACTACTGTTACCACCCCTTCTAAATTGTAAATGTATCTCCTGTCTGCTCCACTGTGATCCTTATTCATTTATATATAGCATATATCTCTTTTTATATAGCATCAAATCTCTCTCTCTCTTTCTCTCTCTCTCTCTCTCTCATGTTTTTATTTGTTTTCTCTATATTTCTCATTGAAATTTTCTCATTTACCCTGTGGCTAAAGACGTTTGTCCTAATTTCTGTGCAGACATTTATTTATTTATTTATTTATTTATTTATTTATTTTTAATTCTTATTTATTTTTGAGAGACAGAGCATGAGCAGGGGAGGGGTAGAGACAGAGGGAGACACAGAATCCGAAGCAGGCTCCAGGCTCTGAGCTGTCAGCACAGAGCCCGATATGGGGCTTGAACCCATGAGCTGTGACATCATGACCTGAGCCAAAGTCAGAGGCTTAACTGCCTGAGCCATCCAGGCACCTCAGCTTGTGCACACATTTAATAAGTATTGTTAGCATGACAATAATTTTAGAAAGATGATCAATTTTCTTATAAAGAGTTGATCTATTGTGGGTTTTTGTCACTTTTGAATGCAGGTATGTTTGTTTCAATCTTATGGAAAGAGCCTAAGTGTCCATCAACTGATGAATGGATAAAGGAAATTGTGGTTATATGTACAATGGAATACTACTTGGCAATGAGAAGGAATGAAATATAGACTTTTGTAGCAACGTGGTTGGAACTGGGGAGTGTTATGCTAAGTGAAATAAGTCATACAGAGAAAGACAGATACCATATGTTTTCACTCTTATGTGGATCCTGAGAAACTTAACAGAAGACCATGGGGGAGGGGAAGGGAAAAAAAAGTTAGGGAGGGAGGCAAACCATAAGAGACTCTTAAAAACTGAGAATAAACTGAGGGTTGATGGGGGGGTGGGAGGGAGGGGAAAGTGGGTGATGGGCATTGAAGAGGGCACTTGTTGGGATGAGCACTGGGTGTTGTATGGAAACCAATTTGACAATAAATTTCAGGAAAAGAAAAAAGAAATAAATCTTATGGATTGCCAAGGAATAAAATACATGATTTTACTCTGGCTTCTCTCTCACCACCTAATTGCTATTCGAATATCTATCTATTTATTTATTTATTTAGAGTGTTGGCAGGGGAGGGGCAGAAGAAGAGGGAGAAGAGAATCTTAAGCAGGCTCCATGCCCAGCACAGAGCCCAATGTGGGCCTCGATCTCACCACTGTGAGATCATGACCTGAACTGAAATCAAGAGTTGGCTGCTTAACCGACTCACCCACCCACGCACCCCCAAATACCCTTTTAAATCTGAAGCTAGATGAATGGCTTTTGGCCCAAATGTCAGTATTTAGTAGATTTTTAACTTATGTATCTCTTCTGGACTGAAAGTTTATTGATCTATTCCTGCCAGTCTCGCTGCCACATTGATCACGTGGATGTCATTCACCACTACAAACTACATTATGCATTGCTGTCAGAGTCCTTACTGTCCTAATCAGACTTTAGTTATGTGTCTACATCTCTAAGATTACAGTGAACCACCATGAATTGCTCACCCTCTTAGTCGTCTGCTGTTTTCTTGCTATTGCCATCTAATTCTAAATGTAGAGCAACAGAAGAGGTAGCAGGAAGGGCATTTTTGGCACCCTGAGAAAGAATTGTCCTAGAGTAAAGGTGATGTCCACTATACCTCCCTTCCTTTCTCCCTTCTTTCTCTCCTCTCTACGTTCCCCACCCCCCTTCTTTTCACAGAATCCACTGGCCTTAAAATGATTGCAGATTCTTCCTAGGTTCTATAAGCTCTCAGGCTTAATGGTGGCCAGGCTTAAATTTTGGTGATGTTGGGAAGTTTTCCTTTTGTTGGAACCTCATAGACATTTTAGTGGGCACATAAAAGATATCTGAACTGCTACCTCAATGCTGTTTTATATTGGAAACCAAGCAATCTTTTTACTACTTCGGTTCTAATCAAGATAGTTCCATTATTTTTGCAACAGTACTGCAGGACGTGCCACAGCATATCTTGTTTTCTCGCAGAACAAACCAAGAGCTGTAAACTCTTAAACTGGATTCACATTTATTGTCAGATTATTTGGCAGTACGTTTCATTTCTGATGATTCTGTTTGATACGTTCTGGTTGTTAAAAGAAGGATGTACCATGCCAGAAGATGGTAAAGCAAACAATATGAAATGTGACTGAGTCTTGGGTAATACCTATCCTGTTGTTTTGTATTCTTTTGTGTGATGGTCAGTCAGGTGCAGCCACAAGAGGAGTCAGAGGTGGAGCTCAGGAAAATAAAGTACTGTAAGTGTTAACGACAGGAACCACGGCACTCTCTGCAGGACTCTGTACAAAAGACAGCAGGCTGGTCAGGAGGCAGAGGATAAGAGCAGCGGGAAGGTTTGGGTGCCTGCTTTTATCAGAGTTTCTATAGGAAAAGCAAGACAGGGCAGGATAAGCAGTTTAGCATTGGCTGGTTTGAATAATTCTAGTGAGCTTTGTGTGGGCGGTACAGGTGGCCTCTTGTGGCCTGGTACCTGGCCCTGGGATGATTTAGGATACAAGAAATTTTGACTCTGTGGATGCGAGTCACTGAAGGAAGTAGTTAGGGGTATGTGCTTGGGATTGGTTGGTTTGCCTATGATAGGCATGCTTTTAGGCAAATTGTTATTATGTTTAGAAATTAGCCAGCACTGGGAGGAGCAGTCTCTCATCAGCCAGAGAAGTTTTTTTAAGATGTCAAAACATCCTAATATACAGGAAAAAAAAATTGAATTACAATATACCCATATTATTATTTACAAATGAATTTCATAGAACTAACATGGTGTAAATTATTCTTTCAAGGTGCTGTCAGTGCTAAAGCATTCATTGTTGTCCTTCAAACAGCCCAGAGTCACGGAGATGTTAAAACTTTACTTCTTGTTTTCTTTGCAGTTTCTTATGAAACAGGTATGGCTGCCCTTTGTTTTTGTTTTTTTGTTTTTGTTTTTGTTTGTTTTATTTTTTTGAAAAGGAATGGAACTATCTTTAATTTTTATCATGCCAAATTAGTTATAGTCTTTAGAAGGTCCTATCCATTGACTAATATTTCTTACACTTGATATAATTACCAAAACTTGGCGAGGTAATGATTACCAATCCCTCTTACATTGGCATTAAGTACTATTTTAAACTGATAATCAGTTCGTTATTAATTCATGTCTGTGGTGAGTTGACTCAAACTAATAAATTATTTTTGTTCTTTAGGGCTATTTAGATCAAGAAGGTAAACTGATGGGGTTTGCTGGACTTGTATCACATTTGCATTATCATGAGCCTTCTAATCTTGTGTTTGTCAGTTTTCTTGTAAAAGGCCTTTTCCGTAATCTTTGTCAGCCAACTAGGAAAGGTAAGCTTGATGTTTTGGGTATATAATCTAAAAATAGTAACAGAGACTATATGAAGCCAACACTTGAGGAGTATTTTTTTCTACAAATATTTAGATAATTTAGAGATGCCAAACTAGATAAAATGAAGTTTTATATACCTACTAATTGTATGGAAGACAGCCATATTTTGTGACACCTATTTTAAAATGTCAATTTCTTATGAACTTTAGTGATTTCTGGACTCCAGGATTCAGAACTTATTAAATAATGTATGGTTTTTTAATAAATATTTTTTCTAATTAAATGTTACACATGCTCTTCATAGAAAAAGGATATAGGAAAGCATTATGTTAAATAGGAAATTCACCATCCGTGTTTGTGTATATTTTCTTCCAATCATATTTTCTGAGACTGTAACTATATAGTATATTTAAATAACTGATATTACTTTAATTGCATAATCTAGAATCTTGCTTTCCCCAAAATATATTTTTGCCAATATCCTGTAAATTTTTTGTGAATTCCATTTTAATGTCCACCTAATACTCCATTTAACACATTTTTTATTAAAACCTTTTTGGTTTTTATAATTAAACCATGGACCTTTAAACAGCGTCCCTAAAAGAAATATTTTCCTTTTTGTGCTTACATTTGTTATAGTTCCTAATGCCTGGCAAATGCTGTGCCTTTCGGAGCGTTTCTTTATCTTCTATCATGAATTGATAACAACAGTTATCAGGTTTAGTTACTATGCTCTGACCATGCATTGTTCTGTGAAACAAGGATACTCAGGAAATTCTGTCCCCTCAAAAGCTCTGCAACAGGAGAAATAATTTCCTGCAAGCGGAAATACAGTTGTGTTTATTGTTATGTGTGTGTGGGTGGGGTGGGGTATGAGGGTGTATGCTATTATAAACATGGAGATAGAAAATTTGATAACTTTATGAGGCACATAATATGGCTATCACTATTTTGTAAATGAGGAAACTCAGACACAGAGAAGTTAAATAAATTGCCATGGTCACACAAATTACTAAGTGTCAGAGCCAAGATTGAAATAGGAAGAGTCTGATTCTGGAGCCCAAGTTATTAAATGCAACACCTTTTTAATCACTACTGTATAGTGCTCATGTGTTGTGAAGAATAGAACGTAAGTCAAGTTGATGGTATCTTAGTATGAGTGGCGAGAAGGTAAGACAGGGAGGTAAAGCTGGGAGGTGATTTGTGGGCTGTACTTTGGAAAGCCTTAAATGCTAGACTAAGGAGATTGGATTTTGTTTATGAGGCATTAGATACAATCAGAGATTTTTGAATAGGTGAGAAACATGATCATAAAATGCTTCAGGAAAACTGATCATAGCCCGAATTTGGGGAGTAGAATCCAGGTAAGGAGATGAGGCAATTTGTGGTTGGAATGGCTAGGGTATGAATTAGAGTGGGAGTAGCAAGAGTGAAAAAGAAGGCACAGATGTAAACTGTCAGCAGACGGAGTCATTCCTTGGTTGCTATATTTGTCACAGATTTTCAGTTTTCATGAAATGAAATGCAATAGAACATACAATTTAAGTGTTAAAAATGGGATTGATACCGGTTTTTACATTTGTAACAAGACACTTTGTTTTATATAGGCTCAAAACATTTTTCTCAAGATGTTATGGAAAAGCTAGTGTTAGTATTGGCAAATCTATTTGGAAGAAGACTGCTTCCAGCGAAGTTCCAAGATACCACTCTCAAGTTTTATCAATCAAAGGTAAAATGTATGCTTCTGATAACATTAAATAATTAGTATAATTAAATAGACCCTATCATAAGTGATTCAGCAGCAGTAGGATTTTTATCAACATAGGTTTCATTTGTTTTGTGGAATAATAATTTTTCTTTCTGTAATGACTATTAAATTTAACCTCAAATTCATAAGCTTCTCCCTATAAACCTATCAAAAGATCAATTGCCTTAAGAAAAATAAGATCGAGAATTTTGTTCATGTTTTCCATTTGCTTGTATGATAGTGTCAAATTACAGCATTCAGCAGCTAAAGAAACCATGTAGATAATTATACATTGAAGGAACTTTAATGAACTTAAAGAAAAGTCCCTATCATTGAATCTGTAGTTCTCATAGGGTCTTTTTATGTTGAGATAGGGCTATGTTAGGAAATATATGTTGTGAACTCTAATGTCCTCATTGAAAAAAATATTAGAATAGTCATTGAAGAAATCATTCCTTGACTCATACAGAATAGAAACAAAAAACTGCTTGCCGATTTTATTTGAAAAATATTATTTGATCATGATTTGCTATTTTTAAATCAACATCAAATACTATTACCAATTTACTCTATAAGAATCTGAGAAAGTGGGATAGTCCGGTTATACTACATAATCTTAGTAAAAGGTGACAAGGAACAAAAAGAGATGAGTTAATCTATATTGTCTAATTCCACAAATACAAATCTTAGGCCTCACACAATGTTGTCTTGATCAGTGAACACATCTTTAGTTACTGGTCTATCATCTTCACATTTTTTTCATCACATGTATACGCTTGAAGTATTGCTCGTTTTGTTTAAATGATTTATATTAAACTTGGGAAAGTCAATATCTGAATTCTCACAAAGACATCATAAAAATCCACAATAAAAGAAGGTTTTGCATGAAGACCTCCTCTCTCTCTCACTGTCACTCTCTCTCGCTTTTCTTAAAGTTTATTGGAAATTTGTGCACTTCCAAGTAGGGTATAGTAAATGGTCATCATTTGTATTGCAACAGAGAGCTGTGGAAACAATGATTGGCTAAAATTATACAATGGCAAGAACTTATTCAAGGTGTGATAGGGATCTCTAACCATGGTTTTTCTCCCAAAGAATTTGTTGATTCTGGACACGGTTTGAAAATGTTCTTAGCATATACAGAGCCTCTTCTGTGAGATTAAAAAAATTATGAAAGCTTTTAGTGATCACATGGGGCTAAAGTGACAAAAACTTGAGAGACATCGTATTTCTATGAGTTTACTGAGGATGTTTATACTGAGTCCCAGATCTGCATGAAATGTTGGGTTACTACACAAAATTTTTTTGTAGTCTTGTGGAATTTATTAAAGAAAACCCACGCAGGGGCGCCTGGGTGGCTCAGTCGGTTAAGCGTCCGACTTCAGCTCAGGTCACGATCTTGCGGTCCGCGAGCACAGAGCCCCGCGTCGGGCTCTGTGCTGACACCTCAGAGCCTGGAGCTTGCTTCTGATTCTGTGTCTCCCTCTCTCTCTGCCCCTCCCCTGTTCATGCTGTGTCTCTCTCTGTCTCAAAAATAAATAAACGTTAAAAAAAAAAAAAAAAGAAAACCCATGCAAAGGAAGGTTCTGCATTTATTCATAGGCTTGTATCCCCCTCAAAACATTTTGAAGGCTTTTAGAGCTGAAGGATATAAAGGGTTAGGAAGTTCTGTAGGAAAGAGGTAAATCTTTGGCAGTCTTAGGACTGAGAAAACTAGGCCCACCAGTCTTATACTCAAAGTTCCAAGAGGGTCATGACTCAGGAACAGAGATAAATTGGATATAGACTGAAATTTAATAAAACTGGAAAACAATATTAGTAATACCAACAATATCACTTTAATCTCTACTTGGATCAAAGTGATCACATCTTCACTCATTTAACCAAATACAAAAGGGGGAGAACTCACTCTGGTGGAAGATGACATCAGCCTACCAGGTCCTTTAATAAACAATTTCTGGTGAAAAAAAAAGCTACAAAACTAAAAAAGTGAATAAGCAAGAACATATGGCCAGATGGCAGGAAGAAAAGCAGGCAATAGTAGTACACACAGAGATGATTCAGATACTGGAGTTAAGAGACAAAGAATATAAGTATGGTTAATATGTTAAAGAAAATAGGAGAAGTGATAGACAAAATTCAGAAAGATGGAGATTTTCACCATATAATTAGAATTTTATCTGATAATTTTTTAATATTTGTTTATTTATGTAGAGAGTGCATGAGCTGGGGAGGGGCAGAGAGAGAGGAAGAGAGAGAATCCCAAGCAGGCTTCACGCTCTGTGTAGAGTCTGATGCCGAACTTGATCTCACAACTGTGAGATAAGGACCCGAGCTGAAGTCAAGAGCTGGATGCTTAACCAACTGAGCCACCCAGGCACCCTTTCTCAGCTAATTAAATGGAGACTTAAGAATTGAAAAATATATCTGATCAGAATATATATGTCAGAAGAAAGAATCAATGAGCTGACAGCTCAATAGAAAGTATCCAAATGGTAACAAAGAGAAAAAATTTAAATAAAGGCAAATAGCATAAGAGAATTATGGATCACATTCAAAATGTTTAATGTTATGTAATGGGAGTCCCCTAAGAAGAGGAGGGAGAGGGGCGCCTGGGTGGCGCAGTCGGTTAAGCGTCCGACTTCAGCCAGGTCACGATCTCGCGGTCCGTGAGTTCGAGCCCCACGTCGGGCTCTGGGCTGATGGCTCGGAGCCTGGAGCCTGTTTCCGATTCTGTGTCTCCCTCTCTCTCTGCCCCTCCCCCCCTTCATGCTCTGTCTCTCTCTGTCCCAAAAATAAATAAAAAACGTTGAAAAAAAAATTTAAAAAAAAAAAGAAGAGGAGGGAGAAAAATGGCAGAAGAGTATTCAAAACTAATAACTTGGAGTTTTTCAAAGCTGATAAAAGATAGCACTCCATAGTTTCAAAAGCTTATAAGTCAAATTCAAGAAGGTTGAATATAAAGAAATATTAAACAAAAACTACTCAAAGTCAAAAAAAGAGAGAAAATCATAAAGTGGCTAGAGCTGAGATAGACATTTCCTTGAAAAAAAGCAATAAGATTGAAGGCCAACTTTTTAACCAAAATAATGGAAGCTAGAAGAAGATGGGCAAAAATTTCATCCTACTCTATTTTCATACAGAAATATGTACATATATTTTAAATATAGTTTAAAATAGGGTAAATATATTGTGATTGAATTGATAACATATCAGGAAGATATGCATATATCTACCTTATTTTTTTAGCTTTATTGTTATTGAAGTATAATTGACATACAAAGAATTGCACACGATTAATGTATACATCTTAATGTGTTTGGACATATGCATATACCCATGATATCATTACTATAACCAAAGTACTAAATACATTCATCACATCCCCAAACTTCCTAGTGTGTGGGGTGTTTTTTGTTTGTTTGTTTGTTTTTTTGGTAGGAACACTTAACATGATGTTTATCCTCTTGTATTTTAAAGTGCACAGTATTGTATTGTTAACTATAGGTAGTTTGTTGTACAGCAGATCTCTAGAATTTACTTATCTTGTATAACAGAAATGTCATATCCAATGAAAAACAATTCCCCATTTCTTTAGGCCCTTGCAATCACCGTTCTGTTCTCTGCTTCTGTGAGTTTGACTATTTAAGATATAAATGGAATATAAAAATTTATAAGGTATAATTTCCAAATACGTGAAATCATGAAGTATTTGTCCTTCTACAACTGGCTTATTTTACTTGGCATAATATCCTCTAGGTTCATCCATGTTATTGCAAATAGAAAATTTTCCTTCTTTTTTTTTTTTTAATGTTTTTTATTTATTTTGAGAGAGAGAGAGCAGGGGAGGGGCAGAAAGAGGGAGCCCAAGTAGGCTTTGTGCTCTCAGCACAGAGCCTGACATGGGGCTCAATTTCACAAACCATAAGATCATGACCTGAGTCGAAATCAAGAGTTTGATGTTTAACTGACTGAGCCGCCCAGGTGCCCCAGATTTCCTCCCTTTTTAAGATGGAATAATATTCTACTGTAGGTATATTCCATATTAAATTATCTACTCATCGGTTGATGGACCTTGGGTTGTTTCCATATCTTGCCTGTTGTGAATAATGTTGCAGTAAACATGGGGGTACATACATCTCTTCAAAATCTTTATTTCAATTATTTTGGATATATACTTCAAAATGGGATGACTGGATCATATGGTTCTATTTTTAATTTTTGAAGAAACCTTCAAATTTTTTCCATAGTGGCTGCACCGCTTTACATTGCAACCAAGAGTGTATAGGAATTCTAACTTTTCTATATTCCCCTCAACACTTATCTTTTGATTTTTTGATAATACCCATCATTAAAAGTTGAGTGACTTAATATATATGGTGGCCATTTGCATGTTTTCTTTGGGGAAGTGTCTATTCATGTCCTTTACCCCCCCTTTTTTTTTTTGCTCTTAAGTTATAGAATATTCTTATATATTTTGGATATTATCCCCTTATCGGAGAGATGGCTTAGAAATATTTTCTCTCATTCTGGAAATTCCTTTTTGCTTTATCATTATCATTATTATTATTATTATTTGCTGTACAGAAGCTTTCTAGTTTGATATAGTCCTACTTGTTTATTTTCATTTTTGTTGCCAATGCTTCTTGTGTCATAAAAAACAAAACAAACAAACAAAAAATTCCAAGACCCATGTCCTTATATTTTCTTCTATGAATTTTATAGTTTCAGGTCTTCTTTAAGCCTTTAATCCATTTGAGTTTATTTTTATGTACAGTGTATGGTAAAGGTCAGTTTCATTCTTTTATATGTGTATATCAAATTTTGCCTGAAGAAACTATCCTTTCCCCACTGTGTGTTCTTGGCACCCTTGTGAAAGAGCTGCCGACCATATACATGGATTTATTTCTGGACTCTATTCTGTTCCATTAGTCTATATGTCTTTCATTATGCTGGTACCATACTGTTTTGATACTGTGGCTTTGATGTATATTCTGAAATTAGAAATGGTGATGCCTCTGGCTTTGTTTTATTTTCCCCTCAAGGTCATTTTGACTATTCAGGGTGTTTTATGATTCTGTATGAATTTTGGGATTATTTTTCTATTTCTGTAAAAAATGCCATGGGATTTTGGTAAGAATTATAATGAATCTGTAGGTCACTTTGGATAGTTTTGTCATCTTAATAGTAATTATTCTTTCAATTTATGAACATGGCATGCCTTTCCATTATTTGTGTCCCCTATAATTTCTTTCAGTGTTTTATAGCTTTTAGTGTAGAGACCTTTCATCTCCTTGGTTAAGCTTATTCCTAAATATTTTATTCCTTTGATGCTATTGTAAATGAGATTGCCCTAATTTTCTTTTCAAATACTTAATGTACAGAAACACAAATTTTTTTATGTTGATTTTGTATCCTGCAACTTTGCTAATATTGCTTATCAGTTCTAATAGTTTTTGTGTATGTGCTAAAAGAAATATATGCCTTAGGTAAACAAAAAATCTAAACTTGGGAAACTTGAAAATATAACAGGGCATGAAGTGCACTAGAAAGGATAATGTGTGGGTAGATAATATCTACTGTACCTAAAAATAATTGTAATATGTTATAATAAATTTATAATATATATACATAACTAAAATGCATGACATTTATAATGCAGGTGTTGGGAAGAGTAAATATATTTGAATATTTTAAGGTTCTTGCAGTATTAAGAGTCATGTAAATTAAAGATGTATTTTGTAATCTCTGGGCGTAAAGATTAGCAAAATAATGCACAAATAAATGATGATAGAAGAAAAACTGATAAAAAAAAAGACAAGAACAGAGAAAATAATATATAATATATAGTCAAGATAGAAACCGAATACTAAAATAGTATATATAAACTCAACTGTGTAAGTAACTACATTGAATATATATGTGCTAAATGCATCACGTAAAATACTAACATTTTTAGATTGTATTAAGGAAAAAAAACCCCACAATTATATGCTGTTTATACAAATCACATCTTAGCTATATAGTCCAAGAAAGTTTGAAAGTAAATGCCAGGTCAGAAAATGCCAGATCAATACCAGAAGAATCAGAAACACCTTAAGTGTCTGAAAATTAACAGATTCATTTCCAAATACATGTAGGACATCAGAAGAAATAGCAAAAGAGTTAACATGGTTCTGAGACTGAAAGCATGGGTATAATACAGAGACCTGATGTAGTTGTAAGCCTTTTAACACTATTTGATTTAAAAAAAAAATTTGGGGCGCCTGGGTGGCTCAGTCGGTTAAGCTTCCGACTTCAGCTCAGGTCACGATCTCACATTCAGTGAGTTCGAGCCCCGCATCGGGCTCTGGGCTGATGGCTCAGAGCCTGGAGCCTGCTTCCGGTTCTGTGTCTCCCTCTCTCTCTGCCCCTCCCCCGTTCATGCTCTGTCTGTCTCTGTCTCAAAATAAATAAACGTTAAAAAAAATTTAAAAAAAAAATTGTACTTGTAATGTTTACTATGATAAAATACATCTTGGGCATAAATTAAATTCCTTAAAAAAGAAAATTAAAAAATTAAAATAAGAAAAATACATATAGGACAAAAATAAAATGGAAATTATAAAATATTTTAATTAAATAGTGAAAGAAGCATACACATACAAGATGCAATTCATTCAGTGATTGTAGGGAAATTTATAGCCTTATAATCATATTGTAGGAAAGAATAGAAGCTGAAAAAAAATTCAATGATTTAATTTTCAACTCAAGAAGCTGGGAAACCAAACAAATGAAATAGAAAATCTAACTTAAGGTAAATTTTACAAATATCAGGAAGGAAAATGGGACATTACAACAGATCTTACTTCGGTCATCAAAAAGAACAAAAGGGGGATATTATGAATGATTTATGCCAAGACATCTGGCTATTTGTACAAAAAGGGAAAATTCCTAGAAAATGCAACTTTACCAAACTGACCAAGGAAGATATAAAAAGTCCTCAGTGTCTGGTACCAAAGAAATGTGATCAATTGTTTTTAAAAATCTCCATGAAAACAAAACAAATGAACAAACAAAAACAGGCCCAGGTGATTTCATTGGAGAATCTTTCAAACATTCAATGAATACCACCAATTTTTCACAAACTCTTCTAGAGGATACACACTTTTTTGGGGGAGAAAAACCTAAAATTCATACCAAAACCCTACAAGGACATTATAACAAGGAAAACTATAGATGCATCTCTTTTATGAATGTAGGTGCAAGAATAATTAACAAAATATTGACAAAATGAATCCGGTGAGGTTTTGAAAACCTTCCCAACCAAGTGAGAGTTATTCCAGGCATGCAAGTGTACTTTTTGTTGTTGTTTGCTCTCGAAACATGTTACTAGATTCTTTGAAATATTCAGAAGTCTAATGTAAAAGAAGTGTCAAAGGGGGGAAAGAGAAAGAGTTTGGAGAAACAGACTCCAAACTATACAGAACACACTGATGGTTACCAGAGGGCAGGTGTGTGGAGGGATGGGTGCAACAGATGATGGGGACTAGGGACTGCACTTGTGATGAACACCCGGTATTTTACAAAAGAGTTGAATTACTAAATTGCACACCTGAAACTAATATAACACTTTACGTTAACTAACTAGAATTTAAATAAAAACTTAAAAAAATTTTTATAAAGAGGGTGTCGATTAAGTAGTGTGAAAGCAGATTTTTGAGAGTGAGGGTATTGGTTTTTATAAATGCATGTAGAAACAAAAAATGAACTTTACCTTTATTTCACAAATGAAGGAATGAAGCAGTTACATTGTTGAATAAATAGGTAACTACAGAATTATATTGCGGTGTTCTTTGCCATTCTTCCAGAGTTTCAGTTTTTGAGAAAGATATATAGATCTTTCTGAAAAATAGTTGGCCTTTAGGTGTTCTTAATGATCTTCTTGCTGACTTAGGTGTTCCTTGAGGATCTTCCTGAGGATTTTAATGATGCTTTACATGAGTATAACATGAACGTTACAAAAGACTTCGCCTCCTTCCTACTAAGTGTTTCTAAATTGGCTGATATGAAACAGGAATATCAACTCCCATTGTCAAAAATAAGTAAGTATATCCTAGCCCCATTGTGGATTAGAAAGAAAAAGTAATTTTTCTAAGAATATTTTTCCCAGAGGAAGGGTAGAGCCTGGGAAATATCAGTCTGCCTTAAAATAAGGGGATTCTTTCTACTTTCCAAAGAAAGAAGCTCTTGATTATTACAAGTCAGAAGGGTAATGGAGAATAAAATTAAATAGAGTCATTTGTAAACCCATCTTGATTAAAGGTTGCTTTTGGGGCAAGCCTGGCACATGCATTAAGGACATCTGTAAGATGAAGAGAAACAAGAGACTATTCTGTCACTTGTTTTCTTGAGAGGAAATATGTGTAGTGTTCATGAACATAGACTCTTGGCAGATTGCCTGGGTCCAAACTCTGGCTCTGCTGCTATTAGCAGTGAGACCTTGGGCAAATGAGTTCATATTCATGCCTCCATTTTCTCAAAAAATATATAAAAAAGAAAATAACATTACCTACCTAGTCTGGGTGATCTTTAAGTAATTCAGTTAATATATGTGAATAGCTTAAAACAGTGCTAAGCACATAGTATACACATTAATCTTTGCTGTTATTTTTCATAAGCTATTGGATAGAAATCTTCTAGGGGAAAGTAAACAGGAAAAACTGACTGGGATAAAGGAAAAGAGTTGAGCCATGAGTAGTAATTTCCTAGTTTCACTATACCGTAACTCCTCAACTGGGAAAAAGTTAAGGAAGCAGGGCCCATAGCTTCCTGGGCCCTATTAAAGTGGGAGCAGCATGAACAAAAGCAGACAACAGTGAAGCATTGTAAGCATCCCAGAGGAGACAAAATAGGAGTGCATGAATATTCTGCCTTCATTGCAAATTAGAGTGAACACTGAATGCATAATCTGGTGCTTTTTAAGAGTAAGAATGGAAAGAATATTTCTTCTCACATACCATTCTCAAACCTACTAATCGTGGTCTCTTGGAACACCCAGTCTTGGAAGGATTCTGAGGCCATGTCTGAGTTCAGTAGGAAAAAGCACCAAGGTAATAACAGTAATTCTATGTTAAAAGATTATGCAATTTAAATGTAGTCTTTTATTACTTGGTGGTCAAGGAACTGAAGTATGCAAAATGTTATATTGATAATTATATTGATAGCTAACATTTATTGAATGAATTCTGTGCTGTTCACTTTATGTCAGATGTACCACTCACTTTATGTGATGTATCTCAGTCTGATGTCAGTCCTGGAAAGTTGAAGGACTCCATATGCAGCATGGTCTAGTATAGGTGCATAAAGCTTAACAGTTTGTCTGATTTTTAAAAATTAATCTATCCCAACCTGTTATGGCAAGATTTCACAGGAAAAGAATGTGAGGATTCCCAACTTGTGTCTCACTTGATGAACTGCAAGGAAGGAAGAGTAGCTATTTCTCCATTTGCTTGCCTCTCTGGAAACTCTGATGGTGATTTGTTTCAGCCAAATACTCCAAACCATGTAAGTGGAAATGGGGTTTATAAATAAAAGATCCTTAAGAAAGAGTTGGATTGGAGCACCTGGGTGGCTCGGTCGGTTAAGCATCTGACTTCAGCTCAGGTCATGATCTTCCAGTGCTTGAGTTCGAGCCCCGCATCGGGCTCTGTGCTGATAGCTCAGGGCCTGGAGCCTGCTTTGGATTCTGTGTCTCCTTCTGTCTGTGCCCCTCCCCTGCACTTTCTCTCTCTCTCTGTCTCAAAAATAAACAAACATTTAAAAGTGTTTTTAAAAAGGAGAAAGAATTGGACTTATATTCTAGGCTATTTAGAAAGGATTCAAATTTCTCAGATTGAAAAAAAATTTCAGGTGTATGATCAGAATTATCCAGGAAATGTCACTTTTGAGGCCAGTATGATTTCAGCTTTTCAATGTTGGCCTGAGGGACCCTGCTCCATTATGCAGAATTCCCAGTAATACCACTTCCCTTCTCTCTTTGTAGATTGGTGCAAGTTTGCCATGAAAAGAGCATATAAAACTATCTTCAAGCTTTCCCAGTATTGTTATAGATGCTGTCAATGCCATATATATTCAAGATCACTAGTGTCCAAAATGCAGTGCAAAGAACTAGACACCTTGGGAATATGCTGGACAACCCATTTAATGTTGGAATAAACTCGTAGAAATTTAATTTATATTTTAACACAAGGTTTGAGAAGAAAAAAACTTTTGTTACATTTGATATTATGGTTTAACGCTAGTGTCAAAACTCCATCCTAGTCCAAAATCAGATAGTCCCCTATTATGTAAAATAGTCCAGTATCACTTAAAAGAATTTTGAAAACCTAAATAGACCCTTGTGCATTTTAAGTCGACACATGCATTTTAATCATAAATTCAAATAATTTCTGATGATATAATTTCCAGCTTTAGATAAACATTGCTAAATTAAAATAAAGCCATCATATCATTTTAATACATAAAAAAGAATATGAATACTGAAGCATTTGAATAACCATAATTGTACAGCTAAAAGCAGTCAAGAATAAAATTTTTAACAATCTCAAATATGGCATAGATCTTTTCTCTTGTATTTAGATTGTACCTTCCCCTACATAATTTTACCTTAATGTAATATATTTTTAAACATGAAGTCACCCTACCTGACACGTTTCTTAGCTTAAATAGTATGCAATTTCAGTTTAATGGTTATTTCCTGTTTATTACAGAAACTTAAATATAATACAAATTTTGAGAAGCATTGCTAAGAATAAAATTAATATTGTATTAGAAATGTATATACGAATGGGATGGACGAAGCTATTTCTTTTAAAATTAGTCCATACAACTGAGGATGAATATTTACTTATTTTTAGAATGAGACGGAGTTCCAGAATTAAATCTTAATTTGAATTCTGAGAAACCTTATTCAAATAGATAAGTAGCTCAGAACGGAGCAACTTTTGTTATAACAGTGGTATACAATTCTTCTAATTCCTTCCGAGTTTGTGCCAAATCACCTAGCAATCTATTATCACAAATATATTTTGAATGTGCTCTTAATGAATAGCTTAATTAGATCCACTTTAATTTTGTTGAATTCAAATAGTTGGAAACAACCTAATTTAAAAGAAAAAAAGTATTTTTAACTTAGTCTGTAAAGTCATCCATTTTCTTGATAAGAAAGCCGTATTGCTCTTTGTTGGTAGTCTGTACGTTTTCAAACCCCAAGGAAATGTACCATAGTAAGTTTGAGGAGACTTTCTGTTTTATAAGATGAGAGAAAAACATTAATGAAAGAAGAGATGGGAAAGGATTTTTTTTTTTTACCGAAAAGGTATATAGTTCAAAAATGAATTAGAAACTACTGCTCTTGGTATTATGTGAAGCTCTTTGAGGCTAGTGCTATAGGGCTTTACCCTCATGTGAGTGGTGTCTTACAGATTGTGGAGGAATGTGAAATTCTGGCATGGAAATAATAGAGGATTGAACTTTAGCTTGTAAGATTTTATGAAGCTTGTTTCTTTCCCCTGTATTTTATTTCTAGAATCATAAACAATTAATTACTTCCGTAAGAAGTTTATAGCTAATAACATTGAAAACCAGACATTTTAACAAGACATAATTTTCCCTTTTCTCTATTTTATGATCAATCTAACTTACGATCAGTATGTACCATTAACTTCTGTTTCCTTGCCATATGCAAAATTTTCCTTGGGGTTTTGGAGGGCATGAATACAGTTATAATAGGGTATAATGTCTGTGTCTTATTGCCACACAGTCACCGTCAATTAGAAGAGATCTTTAAGGTACAGAGCATGAACTAATTCAGACTCATTGTTGTTCCTGGTGGTGTACTAGAGAGAGGAGGCCAGTTTTATTTCTTCTATTTTGTAGCATCTTGAACTGATGGATATTTTCAGCGTATTTCATGATGGCAACATGCCCTTTGCCTTACCCAACTCACTTTATGCAAATTTACTTTCCTAGTGTAAGTTATAACCTCTCAAAGCATATTTAGCTTTTATTGTTTGTTAGATTTTAGTTTAATACTAAATATTTATGCTCAATGTCTTTAAATAGCATAGAGATAAGGTATAAAGCATAAAACTAAAATGAACACCCATGGACTCAGGATCTACGTGCTCCTCTTCCATTTTATTCCCTTGCTTCTCCCCTTTCCCCCGGTGGCAATTATCCAAAATTTTAATGCTCCTTTTAAAATGCTTTTGTGTTTTTAATGCTCCTTTTAAAAATATAATATTGTAAAGTCACTTTTTATATTTGCTGCTTTTGATTTTATGAAAAGTTTCCATAGTTTCCAGAATGTTGTTTTTTGCTGTTTTGTTTTCTTTTTTGCACTCAACGCTGTTGCCCTAAGTTTCATTCATATTGTCATGTGAAACTCAATTTTATTTTTATTACTTCATAATATTTCAGAGTGTGAATATAAAAAACCCATTGATCTATTTTCCTATTAAAAGCTGTTTGTGTTTTTTTCTAGTCTTTACTGTTACAAACAGGGCTGCTGCAAATTTCTGGTATACATGTGCAGCATTTTCCCTTGAATGTAAATCTTCTGGATTTTTGCAGTCAAAACTGTCTTCTGGATCATAATGGAATAAGAATATCCAAGAACTCTTTTTTTAAAATTATTTATTTATTTTGGGAGAGAGATAGAGAACAAGTTGGGGGAAGGCTGAGAGAGAGGGTAAGAGAGAATCCCAAACAGGCTCTGAACCATCACCACAGAGCCTTGATGGCAGGCTCAAACTCATGAACCATGAGATCATGACCTGGGCTAAAATCAAGAATCTGATGCTTAACCGACTGAGCCACCCAGGTGCCCCAAGAATATTCCAAAACTCTTAATAATAAAAGAGCTTCCCAAGCTACTACCATATTATTTTAGAAAGTAGTTTTACTGATTAATATATTAGATTTCCTGTTGACCCTATACAGTTTTCAAAAAATGAGCAGACATCAAAAGCTATTGGCGTGTTTACTTCCTTCTCCTCTGTCTCCTCTTCCTCCTCCTCCTCACCCTCCTCCTCACCCTCCTCTTCCTCCCCTTCCTCCTTCTCCTCCCCTTCTTCATCCTCTTCCTCTTTCTCTTACTTCTCCTCCTCGTCCTCCTCCTCCCCTTCTTCTCCTCGTCCTCCTCCTTCTTCTTCTTCCTCTTCTTTTTCTTCCTTTTCCTCCTCCTTTCCCTCCACCTCCTCCTCTTCCTTCTCTTCCTTCCCTTTCTTCTGTTTCTTCTCCTTCTCCTTTCTTCTTCCTCCTCCTCCCTCTCCTCCTCCTCCTCCTCCTTCTTTATTTTTCCTTCTTCATCTCCTTCCTCCCCTCCTGTTCCTCCTCCTCCTCCTCATTGTCGTCTTCTTTCTTTCTTTCTTTCTTTCTTTCTTTCTTTCTTTCTTTCTTTCTTCTTCCTCTTCGTCCTCCTCCTCCTCTTCCTCCTCCTCCTCCTCCCCCTCCTCCTTCTTTTCCTTCTCTTTCTCCTCCTTCTCCTTCTCCTTTTCCTTCTCCTCCTTCTTCTCTTATCCCCCTACATCTTTCTCCCTTTCCTTTTTATTCTGGTAATTGTGTTCTAACAATTGTTAGAGTTCAATTGAACTCTTCTCTTAAACAAGGCACCAGTTCTCTGATACTCTCTTTACAAAGTATCTCCTGTACAAATTAGGATAATGAAAAAAATTTTAATTAGCTTTTATTTCCTAGTGAGTCTTGTTATTATTCTACTGGTTAGAAGGTTGAAATTGCCAAGAGTATGCTGTGAGGTTAACAGTGTTCATAGGTACTATTATCTGGGTGTACTTAGGACAGCAACAAACCAGTGTGTATGAAAGACACCCTCTTCCTTCACCATGAAGAGTATGCTTCAAAAATGTTGATTAAGGAAAAGAACTACAAAGCACAATATAAGAAAGCATTAACTTCCTTTATACATAAATAACAGTAAAAGTTGTATTTCTTTAGGTTATTCTGCGCACAATTGGTATCAATCACACTCAGGCTCCTGTGCTGTGGTCAAAGATATTTGATAACCAAGGAAGAAGAATGCCACTTAATGCTTATGCACTTGATTTCTATAAACATGGTTCCTTGACAGGACTAGTCCAGGACAACAGGTATGTTTTGTCTATCCTCACCTATCCCCCCACTCTCTCTTGTTCTTTAATCATTTCTACTTCTACCTTTATTTCTGTCTCCATGTCTGCATTCATGTCTGTGTTTACATTTTTCTCTTTCATTTCTACCTCTACCTTTGGTTCTATTTACGTATCCATCTTTGTGTTGCTGTCTAACAGATGAACCTAATGAATTTTAGGCAAAGTCTTTTACAATTTTAAGTACAGGTTAATCATGCTAAATATACTGGAATTTTTTTCCTGTAGATTAATGGCAAGAGGGAATAACAAACTCTGTGTTATTTTTGTGGTTTACCAACATACTTTTGGGACTTAGGCTGACTCACTTGACCTAAGGATGTACACTACAGATATAAATATTTGTGCATACTCACAGATGTGTTTTTATTTATTACTATCCTATTTTATTCATCATGAGATATTTTAAAACTGAAAAATAATAACAAACAGTGCCATGCTCACCATTATCTGAGAGAAGTATATAAAAAGGTATGTAACTCACACATCTGAGGATTGAGCATATGACAGTTGTGTTAGCTCTTTGGCAGGGAATACATTTTCAAAAACAGTAAGGAGGGGTAAACCATCTTGGATTTACCTGGGAGAAGAAAAATTGGCCCAGACATTGAGCAGGTGGATGTGGGAGGAACATTCTGTCATACCAGTCAGTAATTCAATAGGCATTTTATATAAAATTCTGAACAGTATTTATTGAATTAAAGTATTTAAAACTCCAGACACTTGAGAAATGTTGATCAACTTTTTTTATATTTCATAGATCACTCATGCAGATGTATTTTATTATATTTTTAAAGTTTTTATTTTGATCACTTGGTGCTTATCACAACAGGTGCACTCCTTAATCCCATCACTTATTTCACCCATCCCTGCACCCCCACCCCCTCTGATAACATCTGCTTGTTCTCTATAGTTAAGAGTCTGCTTCTTTATTTGCCTCTATCTCTCTTTTTCCCTATGCTTATTTGTTTTGTTATTAAATTACTCAGATGAGTAACATCATGTGGTATTTGTCTTTCTCTGGATGACTTATTTCACTTAGTATTCTACTCTTGAGCTCCACCCATGTCATCACAAATGGCATTTTTTCTTTTTTATGGCTGAATAATGTTCCATTATATATATAAACCACTTCTTTATCCATTCATCAATTGATGGACACCTGGGCTGCTTCCATATCTTGGCTATTGTAAATAATACTGCTATAAACATAGGAGTGCATGTATCCCTTTGAATTAGTGTTTTTGTATGCTTTGGATAAATACCCAGTAAAGCAATTGCTGCATTGCAGGGTAGTTCTACTTTTAACGTTTTGAGGAGCTTCCATACAGTTTTCCACAGTGGCTGCATCAGTTCATACTCCCACCAACAGTGTAAGAAGCTTCCCCTTTTTTCACATCCTTGACAACACTTGTTTTTTGTGCTTTTGATTGTAGCCATTCTGACAGGTGTGAGGTTATATCCCATTGTAGTTTTGATTTGCATTTCCCTGATGGCAAGGGATGATGAGCATCCCCTTGTTTGTCTTTTGGCCATCTGTATGTCCTCCTTGGAGAAATGTCCATTATGTCTTCTGCCATTTTTAATTGGATATGTGTGTGTGTGTGTATGTGTTGATTTTTGTAAGTTCTTCATATATTTTGGATACAATCCATTATGGGATATGTCATCTGCAAATATCTTCTCCCATTTTATAGGTTGCCTTTTAGTTTTGTTGATTCCTTCACTGTGCAAAAACTACTTTTTTTTTTTTTGAAGTAGGCTTCATGTCCAGTGTGGGGCTTCATCTCATGACCCTGAGATCAAAAGTCTCACACTCTACTGACTGAGCCATCCAGACACCCTGAAGCTACTTATTTTTGATGTAGTCCTAATGATTTATGTTTGTTTTTGTTTCCCTTGCCTCGGGAGACCTATCTAGAAAAAAGTTGCTATGGCCAATGTCAAAGAAGTTATTGCCTGTGTTCTCTTCTAGGATTTTTATGGTTTCAGGTCTCACATTTAGGTCTTTAATCCATCTTGAATTTACTTTTGTATATGGTGTAAGAAAGTTTTCCAGTTTCGTTCTTCTGCATATTGCTGTCTAGTTTTCCCAACATCATTTGTTATCCATTTGTTGAGGAGACCATTGTTTTTCCATTGGATATTCTTTCCTGCTTTGTTGAAGACTAATTGATCATATAATTGTGGATTTATTGATGGGATTTCTATTCTGTTCTATTGATCTACTTTTGTACCAGTACCATACTGTGTTGATTACCACAGCTTTGTAATATAACCTGAAGTCTGGAATTATGATGCCTCTAGTTTTGCTTTTCTTTTTCAAGTTTGCTTTGGCTCTTCAGGGTCTCTCATGGTTCCATACTAATTTTAGGATTGTTTGTTCTAACTCCGTTAAAATGCTGGTGGTATTTTGATAGGGATTGCTTTAAATGTTTAGCTTACTTTGGGTAGTAAAGACATTTTAACACTATGTGTTTTTCCAACCCACAAGTATGGAATGTCTTTCCACTTCTTTGTGTCATCTTCAATTTCTTTCATTAACATTTTATAGTTTTCAGAATACAGGTCTTTTATCTCTTTGGTTACGTTTATTTCTAGGTATCTTATTGTTTTCTGGTGCAATTCTAAATGGGGTTGATTTATTAATTTCTCTTTCTGCTGCTTCCTCCCTGTGTATAGAAATGCGACAGATTTCTGTACGGTGATTTTTGTATCTTGTGACTTTACTGAATTCATTTATCAGCTCTAGCTGTTTTTTAGTGGAATCTTTCTGGCCTTCTATATATAGTGTCATACGATCTACAAATAGTGAAAGTTTTACTCCTTCCATACCAATTTGTATGCCTTTTGTTTATTTTCGTTGTCTGATTGCTGTGGATAGGACTTCCAGGACTATATTGAATAAAAGCGGTGAAAGTGGACATTCTGTCTTGTTCCTGACCATAGAGGACAAGCTCTCAGTTTTTCCCCTTTGATGATGATGTTAGCTGTGGGTTTTTCCTAAATAGACTTTATTATGTTGAGGTACGTTCCCTCTAAACCTACTTTGTTCAGGGTTTTTATTATGAATGGATGTTGTACTTTGTCAAATGCTTTTTTTGTGTGTCTATTGAAATGATCATATGGTTCTTATTCTTTCTCTTATTGATGTGATATGTCATATGGTTGATTTATAAATATTGAACCACACTTGCAACTCAGGAATAAATCCCACTTGATTGTGGTTAATGGTTTTTTATTATTTTATTATTTTTTTCATGGTGAAACATTTTTTAATGTATTGCTTTTTTATATATTTTTACATTTATTTATTTATTTATTTATTTGTTTGTTTATTTATTTATTTATTTTAATCTTAAAATTTTATTTTATTTATTTTTAATATGAAATTTATTTTAAATGTATTGTTGGATTTAGTTTGCTTGTAGTTTGTTGAAGGTTTTTTTGATCCATATTCATTAGAGATATTGGCCTTTTTTTTGTGGTGTCTCTACTTGTTTTTGGTATGACAGTAATACTGGCCTCATAGAGTGAATTTAGGAGTTTTCCTTACTCTTGTATTTTTTTGGAATAGTTTGAGATGAATAGGTTTTAACTCTTCTTTAAATTTTTGGTACAGTTTGCCTGTGAAGACATCTGGTATTGGACTTTGGTTTGTTGGGAGTTTTTTGATCACTGATTTAATTTTGTTACTGGTAGTCAGTCTGCTCATATTTTCTGTTTCTTCCTGTTTTGGTTTTGGTAGGTTTCATGTTTCTAGGAATTTATTCATTTCCTCTAGGTTGTCTAATTTGCTGGCATATAGTTTTCCATAATATACTGTTATAATTATTTGTATTTTTGTTAGTGTTGGTTTTTATTTCTCCCCGCTCATTTGTGATTTTATTAGTTGTGTCCTTTCTCCTTTTTTTGATAATTCTGGAGAGTGATTTATCAATTTTATTCATTTT
Organism: Panthera pardus; assembly: GCF_024362965.1. Taxonomy (NCBI): domain Eukaryota; kingdom Metazoa; phylum Chordata; class Mammalia; order Carnivora; family Felidae; genus Panthera; species Panthera pardus. Next base: position 60,271,628 of record NW_026526688.1, read on the forward strand.
TTTCAAAGACCCAGCTTCTGATTTCATTGACCTATTTTTTTTTTTTTTAGTTTCTATATCATTTATTTATGCTCTAATCTTTATTATATCCTTCCTTCTGCTGGCTTTAGGTTTTGCTTATTGTTCTTTTTTTTAACTCCTTTGAGTGTAAGATTAGTTTTTTGTTTTTTGGTTTTTTTATTTGAGATTTTTCTTTCTTCTTGAGTAGGCCTGTTTTTCTATAAACTTCCCTCTTAGGACTGCTTTTGCTGCATCCCAAAGGTTTTAGACCTATGTATTTTCATTTTCATTTGTTTCCATGTATTTTTTATTTCTTCTTTGATTTCCTATTTGACACATTCAGTGTGTAGTAGTATGTTACTTAACCTCCATCTCTTTGCGGTCATTGCAAATTTTTTCTTCTGGTTTATGTCTAGTTTCATAACATTGTGGTCAGAAAAGATGTATGGTACAATTTAATCTTTTTTGAATTAGTTGAGGCTTGTTTTATGGCCTAATACATGATCTATTCTCCAGAATGTTCCATGTGTACTTGAAAGGAATGTGTATTCTGATGTTTTAGGATAGAATGTTCTAGATATATCTGTTAAGTTCAGCTGATCCAGTGTGTAATTCAAAGCCATTATTTCCTTGACAATTTTCTGTTTAGTTGATCTGTCCATTGATGTAAGTGGGGGTGTTAATGCCCCCTACTCTTATTGTATTGTTATCAATTAATTCCTTTATGTTCATTATTAACTGTTTTATGTATTTGGGTGCTTTACTTCTTGTTACAGTCTTTGTTTTAAAGTTGAGTTTGTTCATTATAAGTATTGATACTCTGGCTTTCTTTTGATATTCATTTGTATGATAAATGTCCATCCTCTCACTTTCAATCTGCAGGTGTCTTCAGGACTAAAAATGCTCTTATAAGCAGTGTATAGATGAGTCTTTAAAAAAAAAAAATCCATTCTGTCACCCTGTGTCATTGATTCAAGTATTTAGTCCATTTATATTCAGTGTAATTATTGATAGATATATATTTATTGCTATTTTATTACTTGTTTTGTGGTTCTTTCTGAAAATTTTCTCTGGTTCTTTCTTGTCATTTTCTTTTTCATGATTTGATGGATTTCTTTAGTGATATATTTGGCTTTCTTTCTCTTTATTCTTTGCATATTAATTAGTGGTTTTGATTTTTGGTTACCATTAGGTTATATCTTCTGAATATAGCCATCTATCTTAAGTAGATGGTCAGTTAATTTGAACCCATTCTTTACTCCTCTCCTCCCCATGCTTTAGGTACATGGTGTCTTATTTTCATACTTTAATTTTGTGAGTTCTTTGGCTGGTATTTTACAAAAAAGATTCATTTATACTGATTTTGTGTTTCCCACTTTCATACTGTCAATTTTGGTGTTTCATTTTTCCTTAGCATCCTCTTTAATATTTCTTGGAGGGCTGGTTTAGTGGTCATGAACTGCTTTAGTTTTTGTCTAGGAAACTCTTTATATCTTCTATTTTGAATGATAGACTTGCTGGATAGAGTATCCTTGACTACAGATTTTTCCTATTCAGCATTTTGAATATATCATGCCACTCCCTTCTTGCTTGGAAAGTTTCTGCTGAAAAAGACCCTGATAGCCTAATGGGATTTCCCTTGTGTGTAACTGTTTTATTTTGTTTTGCTGCTTTTAAATTGTTTTCCTTATCACTATATTTTGCCATTTTAGTTGTGTCTTGGTGTTTATCTGCTTTTGTTGATTTTGTTGGGAGTTCTTTGTGCCTCTTGGATCTGGATATCTATTTCATTCACCTGATTAGGGAGGTTTTCAGCTATTATTTCTTTAAATAAATCATTTGTCTCCTTTTCTTTCTCCTGGGACTTCTATAATATGAATGTTTTTATGTTTGATAGAGTCACTAAGTTCCCCAAGTCTGTTCTTGTTTTGCATAATCCTTTTTTTTTCTTTTGTTCAGCTTGATTACTTTCTAATACTGTGTTTTCTAGATCATTAATTTGTTCCTCTGCTTCTTCCATCCTGCTGTTCATTCCATCATGCATGTTTGTGTTTTTGTTTATTGAGCCCTTTATCTCTGATATATTATAACTTATCTCTGTGTTAAGGTTCTCACTCATGTCTTCCATTCTTAAGTCCAATGGGTATCTTTAGGATCATTTCTTTAAATTCTCTATCAGACATGTTACTTATATCTGTTTCAAGGCCATGGCCTTGTCCTGTTTTTTCATTTGGGACAAATTCCTCTGTCTTCTCATTTTGTCTAAGTCTCTGTGCCTGCTCTATGTTAGGAAACTCAGCTACTTCCCCTGTTTTTTACGGTAATGACCTGATGTAGAAGAGCTCCTATGTTGGTAGACATGGTACAGGCACAGGTTTGGGCTGGTCTTCTTTGGGAGGGTACCTGCAGCACTGGGAGTGAGGCAAGAATGACTGGGAAGGGTGGTTCCAACAGAGTGTGTGTGGGGATGAGGCTTGGTGTGAGCAAGTTAGGTAGCGAGTGTCAGCTGTTAGCATGGTGCTGGTTCCTGCAGGTGGCCCTTTGCCTATGCTGAGGGATGGGGGAGGAAATTATGCTGGCCAGTTTCTTTGTTCCCAGAGGGGTCTCTTGTGAACACTGCCTCTCTGAAACATACTCTGAGAAGAGCAAATAACCTCCCCACTGTGTGCTGCAGCCACTCTTCAGGTAACTGTTTTCATGCTGTGCATCTGTGGGCTGTTTGCCCTGTCTTCTCTCCAAGAGCAGCCCCGATGCCTTTGGGCTCTATCTGTGCCACCGCTACTGACCTTTAAAACTTCAGGCTTTATTTAGGCCCTGCTGGTTGTAAGAACTCATGAAATTTAGACCGTCTCATTTTCCAAGCCAGTTGGTATGGGGAAACATCTCCTTGTACAATCCCCTATGTGCTAGTCTGTCTCTTGTCCTTCTCCATGCCTGTGGCTCCCTCCCCATTGCAGCAGCCACAGTATGTTTCTCTCCCAAACCGTGTCTCTGTGCTTCTTACCTTTTTTGATGTGGCCTCTTGTCTACCTTTAGTTGTGGAATTTTTTTTGTCAGTCTTCAGGTTGATTCTGGTGTATTTAGGATGTTTTGATAGTTATCTAGTTGTATTCATGGGATGAAGCAGGCTTCGGGTCTTCCTACCCTGCTGCCTTCTTCCCCCTCGGATGTATTTCTGATCATTTTTAAAAATATTTTTAAATATTTAAATATTTTTAAAAATATGACTCATTGTCATGAATAAAAGTAGTTGTGACATTAGTAAATAGTCTGATTCTTCCCTTTTGATTCTCCAGCCCCCATTCACTCTTCTGAGCTTAACTTTCCTACTTTGGTTTTCTCCTGAAATGGTCAGTCTCCTATGCGTATTGTACTTGTGATATTTGAATTCATAATTATCACTCCTGTTGATTGAATTATCCTTAAGGATTGTGGCATTCTAATAAACATGTCTTGACAGATGAAAGTAATCTCTTATTGACAAATCCAAAATTTCAGTATCAAATAAGTTCTTTAATGTTTTTATACTATTAATTTTCAAAATGATATTTTGTTTAGGATGAATGAAGGAACTGCTTATGAGTTGTTGAAAGATTTTGCACTCACCATTCGATCTATCAGGTATGTTATATACTTTAAATATTGATTTCATATTTTCCAAAATTTTAATGGTAATTAAATTGAGTTTGTTGACCTCATACTTTTTTTAAGTTTATTTAATTTGAGAGAGAGAGTGCTTGAGCATGAATAGGGGAGGAGCAGAGAGAGAAGGAGAGAGAGAATCCCAAGCAGGCTTTGCATTGTCAGTGCAGAGCCCATGCAGGGCTCAGACTCATGAACCACGAGATCGCGATCTGAGCTGAAATCAGTAGTCAGATCCTTAACTGACTGAGCCACCCAGGCACCCCTGTTGACCTTATACTTAGAAGTGACACTGAGCTTCTTAGATGTCACGCCTTTCAACTCCCCAAACAATTTGCAGAGCTTCTCTTCAACACCCTGTTGCACTGATTCTATAATAGAATTAATTCCAAAGCCCATTTGACGTAAGATTTAATTCAGACCAGAACCCTAGCCTCAGGCACTGCATAATAGGAGGATATTCCAAAACCTCAGGAATTCCTAGATGCTAGTATTCTGTTTTCATAACCAGTGTTTGTCAGATACATGATACTTCACAGGGCCCCTTAGGGCTCCATTGGTCCCTGGTTATGTATCAATTTACATATTCTGGATTCTCTTGCTTTATACAGTGTTTTGCCCAGGCTTCATCTGACACTAATCTCTCATATTGGCTTCCTGTTTTCATCTTTAACAGAGCTCTGTGGGGGCCCAAACAATTCCAAACTTTATATGGATACCCCCATCCTAAGGCTCTATTAGAAGATCCATCCTTAAGCCCATCATGTATTTCCTGGTTAAATATACATCTTCCTAAAGCCTCTGTTCTGCATGTACCTTAATACTTTATGGGTTTTCCCTTTTCTATCACTTGCTTTAAAAATTATATTTCTTCACATATATGAATACATGTAATTTGCCATGAATCTCTTCATCTTCATGAAGTTGTTGCTAATTAGGTCATTGTTTTTTTATTTTTTTGATACAAGATTAGTTAGACCTGTTTGGATGTTTTATACAGAGAATGAAACTATGAGGATGCTAGAGCAGAGGGAACTGCTCTAGTTTCTTGAGTATCTCTATGTAGTGTATTTCTTGAGTAGCTCATAGTTATTCAAGAGCATCTCAAGAAACTCCAGAGACTTTGGAGCTGTCTCAAAATCTGATCCTAGAAATATCATTCATTTTTTTCTTTAAAAATTATTGAAACATTACTGATTTGAGGAATATGTTTAAGCATTTCAGATACAGCTAATCATTAAATCTATCCCTTCTTTAAACATAATCTTACAGTGTAGTGTGAGGAAACTTACTTGTAGATATTAAAAAGGTAATAAGTGCTAGGGTGACAGATAAGGGGGCAACTAACTTGACCTTGGATTCAGAGAAAGATTTTCAAATGAAGTAATTTTTTTCACTAAGTCTTAAGGTATATTAAGGGGGTGGAGGAAATAGTGTTTTCAAAGTACAGAAATGAGAAAGGGCCTGATATGTCAGATATTGGCTTCGATCTCACTATAATGGCATGGGGAATATGGGAGTTGTAATAGGGATGGGGGAAGATGCTGAGTTGCTTAAAGGAGCTTTAAAGACAATTTGGATACATTGAGAAGGGTCTTAATTCTCATATTATGGAGTTTGGGTTTAATATTTTGAATAATGTGTAGACAGTGCATAGACATGAGTATGATATGGGTCTATGGTTTATATGTGTGACAGAGATGTGTATGGCTTATATATGTGGCAGAAACTCAAAGGCTATAACAGCCATGCAGGTGAGAGTGGGTGTGGGTCTGAATTAAGGAAATAGAACTAATGATGATTAGAGAAGTATTTATGAGATAGTATTCAAAGAAACTGTCAATAAAGGCCATGTAGTTGGTGAAGATAACAAGGTTTCTATTTTAGTTAATGATACATAAGAAACATAGAAGTGAGGATGAGGTTGGAGGAGGACTAAGAACCAAAAATAATGAGTTAGAATTTATATATGTCACATAATATCTGTGGGAAATCATTCAAGAGGAAATGGTCGGTGTCATAATTATAGGTCTGTAACTAGGAGGAAATTCAGTGATACAGATACAGATCTGGTCATTGTTTGTAGTAGGTCAATGAAGACATTAGGAAAAATTCTGGAACTCTAGTGAAACCAAGGTAATAGGAATTACAAGAGGTTGATAAAATGTCAGATCCTGATTGTGTTCAGTACTTTATCACTGCAGCTGCACGGTTCATTTGTGGATTTCCTCTCTCCTTTCTTTTCACCTGCATATTCATTTCTTATTGCTGCTATAACAAATTACCACAAATTTAGTGGTTTAAACCAACACAAATTTATTATCTTACAGTTCTGGAAGCCTGAAATCCAAAATGGGTCTAACTGGGTTAAAATCAAGATATTGGCAAAGCTCATTTCTTTCTGGAGGCTTTAGGACAATCTGCTCTATTGTCTTTTCCAGGCTCCAGAGGCTGCTGGCATTATTTTTATCATGGTCCCCTTCCCTCTTCAAAGCCAGCAATGGTGGGGAAAGTCTTACACTGAGATGAGCTCTCTCCTGCCTCCCTCTCCTGCTTACAAGAACCTTTGAGACTATAATGGGCTAACCCAGAAAATCCAGAATAATTTTTCCATCTCAAAGTCACCTGATCAGCAACTTCAATTCCATCTGCAACCTTAATTCTCCATTGCCATGTAAACTAACATGGCCCTAGATTTCTGAGGATTAGAACATAAATATCTCTGGAAGACCATTATTCTGTTTATTACACCCTGTTTTTTTTTTAATTTTCTTACATATCTAGGTAAAGGAAGTAATATTTTTCCCTTCTTAGCAGTAGTTACTTGTGGGTTTCAGTATATATTGGACAAGGTAGCCAAAAAAAAAAAAAAATCACAAAATAGCCTCTAAAGAGGTGTATGGAGAAAGGAAGGGAATTTGTGTTGTTGCTTTTGAAGGGAAGAGGGATAGGTTTACATGAAATTTGTTGGCCTTTAAAATCCTCTTGGTAATTGACATGAAGAGGAACTGTACGGGAACTGTTTTGTTATCTTTATTTTGTTATTTTTTCCATTCAAGTTTTTTTTTTAAGATAAACATGTTTCTTATCATCATTCTTCATATTTTTCTAACATTTCATCATGTAATGGGATTTTCTTAATTCTTCCCACATGGAGAAAGTCCTTCTTATAGTACTGACTCTCACTAAAATGCTGTGTATTTCCATTTACAGTGTTTCCTTGCGTGAACTATGTGAAAATGAAGATGACAATGTGGTCTTAGCATTTGAACAATTGAGTGAAACCTTTTTTGAAAAACTTAACCAAGTTTAAAAACAAAGACTATCCAGATCACTTAAAATATTTCCGTGGGCATTTTTCAAGTCATATTTTGTGATCCTCATATTTTTGGTCATAAATACATGTATAATGAAGTGGAAGTAACAATTTGGAATCAGAATTATAATCAAACCCGGCGTGTCTTTCATGAGTACCCTTGGAAAAGTTATTTAATGTCTTTGAATCTTGGCTTCTTTATATAGTTGAATAATAATGCCTATGTTTCAGCTAGTTTGTGGATTGATTGAGAAAATGTGTAGATTTTGTTTGTGACTGAAGAACAATTTTTACTCTGTGAGGCCTAAACAAATATTACGTTCTCAACATTTTTTGCCTCAATGTCATAATTTATAAAAGTCTATTAAGGCTAGAATAAGCTACTACAGTATGCTGAAGTTGAAATATATTTTCTTTAATTAACTTAAATGTGATTATATGACTTATATATGTGGTTTTTAAAATGGTGGCTTGTAGTAAACTTGAACTATTTTTTTTAAAAATATAAATGAGAGTTCTGGCATGAATCCTGTGATGTTTTAAAACAACACTTAACTTGTGATTTGGCTTGATTTTAATTGTATATAAATGACTTAAAAACCACAAAGAAATAAAATGGGTGTAGTCAACTTACCATTTGTCTCTTTGTGTTAAGTCTATGCATCTTTCAGACTATTTGCACACACATATACATTTTGTATATAATAAATAGTTCACATATAATCACTTTCACTCCCTAGCCTTAAGCCTCAGATCACAGTTTTAGAAACTATTTTAGACCCTAAACTTCAGTATTTTATCCTCAGAGCAAAAGGTCTGTTCTCTCCTTCTATCCAGATGTCTTCCTGAAGATGATCTTTTGTATGAAATTATTTATATTACATTGGTTTATATTACATTGGTTTAGAAAAACACCTGTGCTTCATTTTGTCTGGAGATAAAAGAATACTCTGTTACCTGGACATGTCCCATTATTGGATATGCCATGTTAGGGGTCTCTAGTTTCCTTGATTTAGACCCATTCACATTATTTAAAACTTGCAATGTAACAATCTCTGGACACCAAAATACATAGAAACCAAAGCCGTTTCTATTGACCACTCCATGGTCAGTAGACCACTACTGATCTCTCCTAGAAACACTGATACACAATATTAATAAATTGTCACGTTGGTTTCCACCTCTCACTTGTGGTTTCATAAGTCTGATGAATACATGAAGATTTTTTTTTCCATGACTGAACCAAACTGGCTCCCTAAGTTTTAGGGATAGAATAAGATTATTTCCTATAAACTGGCATTCTAGTAAAAGAGGAAGTTATACCTAACCTCTTTAAGGTAGGTCTAATGGTCAGCTTCCTTTGCTTCCTTTTTGACTTTTAGCAATAACTTTAAAAAGTAACATGGAGCAACTTTTGAAGAGAGAATTTATATAGGAACTCTGAAAACATTTTATGTTCCATTTCTTGAGATAATGTGAAATTTTTCTCTCTGAGAAATATGTATAGACACCCTGCTAAGATTTACTGGAGAATCATTATTACCACCGTAATTTATTCCCATTTTTTCCCATGAGAGGAAAACATCATATTGGCATTAGGTCTATAAAGGGTCTTCTGGAAGAGACACTTGTAAAAATTTTTATGTTGAGAAAATTAAAGATGCAAATGCTGGAAATAATATACCATGCTCACTTCAGCAGCATGTACACTGAAACAGGAAGGATACAGAGAAGATTAGCACATGCTCCAGGATGACATGCAAATTTGTGAACTATTCCATATTAAAAATATATGTATATACCTGTGCATATATGGTTAATTCATTTATGACAAAGGAGCCAAGAATAGACAATGGTGAAGGGAATATCTCTACAATAAATGTTGCTGGGAAAAATGGACAGCCACATGCAAAAGAATGAAACTGGACCAATATCTTACACCTTACACAAAAATTAATTCAAAATGGAGTAAAGACACAAAAATAAGATGAATCCATAAAAATTCTTGAAGAAAACTAGGCAAGTTCCTTGACAACATTGATATTGACAATGATATTTTGGATTTGACACCAAAAGCAAAGGCAACAAAAGCAAAATAAACAGGTGGGACTATATAAAGTTAAAAAGCTTCTGCATAGCAATGTAGACCATCAACAAAATAAAAAGGCAACATGCCAATGAAGAAAAAATATTTGCAAAGGATAAATCAGATAAGGGGTTAATATCCAAAATGTATAAGGAATTCATGCAACTCAACACCCAAAACCCTCCAGATAATCCAATTAAAATGGGCAGATGACCTGAATAGACATTTATCCAAAGAACACATACAGGTGGTCAACAGACACATGAGAAGATGCTAAACATCACTTATCAGCAGGGAAATGCAAATCAAAACTACAAGAGGTATCACCTCATGTCTGGGAAGATGGTTATTCAAGTGTTGGCAGATGTGGAGAATAAGGAACCCTTGTGCACTATTTTGGGAATGGTGCAGCCACTGTGGAAAATACTATGGGAGTCCCTCACAAAATAAAAAATAGAACTACCATATGACCCAGGAATCTCATTTCTGAACATTTATCTGAAGGAAATGAAAATGCTAACTGAAAAAGATATATGAAAAAGATAAAAGATGTTCACTGAAGCATTATTTACAATAACCAAGACATGGATGGAATCTAAGTGTCCATTGATGGATGAATGGATAAGTAAAAATGTGAGATATATATATGAATATTATTCAGCTGTAAAAATGAATGAGATTTTGTCATTGGCCACAACACTGATGGAACTTCAGGTCAGTCATTATGCTAAGTCAAATAAGTCGGAGAAAGATGAAGACCATATGATCTCACTTATACGTTGAATCTATAAAATAAAACAAAAATTGAACTCATAGCAGTGAAGAGATTGGTTGTTACCAGAAGTGGGAGGTGGGGTGGGTAAAATGGGTAAAGGGGGTAAAAAGTTACAAACTTTCACTTGTAGAATAAGTAAGTTATAGGATAGGGGTGCCTGGGTGGCTCAGTTGGTTAGGCATCTGACTTCAGCTCAGGTCATGATCTTGCAGTTTGTGAGTTTGATCCTCGCGTCAGGCTCTGTGCTGACAGCTTGGAGCCTGGAGCTTGCTTCAGACTCTGTGTCTGCCTCCCTCTCTCTGGTCCTCCCCTGCTCACGCTCTGTCTCTCCAAAAATAAATAAAAATTAAAAAAAATAAATCATAGGATATAATGTAAAGCAAGGCGATTATAGTTAATAATGCTGTATTGTATATTTGAAAGTTGCCAAGAGAGTAAATCTTAAAAGTTCTCATCACAAGAAAGAAATTTGTAATTATGTATGGTGATGGATGTTAACTAGATTTATTGTGATCATTTCACAAATATACAAATATACACAAAATATACAAATACCAAAACATTTAGGTATACTAATATATTGTGTCAATTATATCTCAATAAAAAAAGAAATAATACAGAGAGATCCTATGAAGCCTTTACCTAGTTTCCCAAATGGTAACATTTTGCATAATTATAGTACAATATCAAAATTAGGAAACTGATATAAATATAACCCATTACTCAGATTCCATCAGTTTTGCATGCACTCATTCCTGTGTATTTAGTTCTAAGCAGTTTTATTGCATGTGTAGTTTTGTGTGACCATCATTATAGCGAGATACAGAACACTTCTGTTACCAAAAGGAATCTTCCTGCTCTTTTATAATCAAAACCACTCCCCTCTCAACTCCCTCCTGCTTCTCCCTGAGTCCCATCTAATTCCACACTCCTGCCCCCAACTGTAACCTCCACCAACCTCCAGCTGTTCTCTAATTCCATAATTTTTGTCATTTCAAGACCTGTAGAAGTGGAATCTTACAATACGTAACCTTTTGAGATTGGCTTTTTTCACTCAGCATAATTACCTTGAGATTAATCCGGGTTGTTACATGTGTCGATAGTGTGTTCCTTTTTATTGCTGAATAGTATTCGATAGTATGGTTGGTTGTACCAGTTTGTTTAACCATTTAACCCACTGAAGGACATTTGGGTTGTTTCCAGCTTTTGGCTATTAGAAGTAAAGCTGCTATTAATATTTATGTTTCCTCTGTTTCTTGTTCTGTTTCTCTTTTTTTTTTTTTTTTTTTTTTTTTTTTTTTGCCTTCCTGTGAATTACCTAAAAATCTTTGGATTCCATATTGATTTACTTATAGTGGTTTTGAGTATATCACTTTGCACAGTTTTCTTAGTGGTTGCAATATACATGGATGACTTATCACAGTCTACTGGTATCAAGTTTTACTATGCTACTTTTACTTAGATCCCTTTAGTCTTCCTCCTTTTTGAATATAGCTATCTTAGGATGTTTGTCTACATACATCGAGCACCACATCAGAATGTTAAAATTTGTTTTAATCATTAAATATGATGTAAGAATCTCATGAGAAGAATTATTATACTTAACTCTATTTTTACCCATTCTGATTTTATTTTTTTCCTTTTTGAAGGTGCAGGCTTTCTTTTATAATCCTTTCCTTTCTGTTTAAAGGACTTTCTTTACCATTCTTTTCTTTTTCTAATTTTTTCTAATGTTTATTTTTGAGAGAGAACATGCATGAGCATGCAGAGGGGCAGAGAGAGAGGGAGACACAGAACTCAAAGCAGGCTTCAAGCTCTGTGCGGAGAGCACAGAGCCTGATGTGGGATTTGAACTCATGAACTGTGAGATCATGACCTGAGCCAAAGTCAGACACTTAACCAACTGAGCCACCCAGGTGCCTCTTCCTTTACCCATTCTTGAAGAATAGATTTGCTAGTGAAAATTATCTTAATTTTGGTTCAGTGGACAGTTTTTATTTTCTCCTCATTTCTAAAAAATATCTTCACTAGAGGTAGAATTTATGATTGGCAGGTTTTTAAAATTGTCAGTTCTTGAAAAGTGTGCCACTTCTGGCCTTCATGGTTTCAGATGAGAAACCCAGTGTAATTTGAATCGGTATTTCTGCTATTGGTTATGTGTTGTTTCTTTCTGTTTGCTTTCAAGATTTTTTTCTTTGTCTTTAGTTTTTAGGAATTTATGGTGTTTTCTTTGCATGTTTTTTAAAATTTAGGGTCCACTTACGTTTTTCACTCTGTAGGTATACTCTTTCTCTAAATTTGGGAAGTTTTCAGCCATTATTTCTTTGAGTATATTCTCAGCCCTACCCAGGTTTCCTCTCCTTTGATACTCCAATTATATGAATGTTAACTTTTTTGCATTGCTTCACAGGTCCCTAAAACTCTGTTCATTTTTTTTTCAGACTACTTTCTTTTTGTTTTTCAGATTCATAAATTCTATTTATCTGTTGTAAAGTTCACTGATTCCATCATATGTCATCTCTGCTCTACCATTAAACTCATCCAGCAATTTTTAAAAATTTCTTTTATTGAATTTTTCCGTTCTATAATTCCTATTTCATTTTTTGTAACTTCTATGTCTCTGTTGGGATTTTCCATTTTTTATTTGTTTCAAGAGGATGTGCATTTGCTTGTTGGAAAATTTTAATGACAGATGCTTTAAAATCCTTGTCACTTAATTTCAACATCAGCTTTACTTTGGTATTGGCATCAGTGTTTTTTTCTCATTCAAGGTTTGATTTCCCTAATTATTGATATGATCAATGATTTTTTATTGTATCCTTTGGACATTTGGACATTTTATATAATTTGCTATGAGACTCTAGGTCCTGTTTAATTTAGAAGATGAGTTGAAGTGTAGAGCGTGATGAGGTGGGTGGGGGTTCAGCTTTCTTTTACACCTGTTGGCATCACTCTAGCTAAAGGAGCACAAGCTGACATTGCCTCCATGCAGATAGCAACATTGTTGAAGTTCAGCTTCCCTGGCAGCAGTCGTTGTGACATCTTCCTGGTGAAAGTGGAACTGTGCCTTCATGGTCTTGTTCCTTACCTTTGAATGGGGGTGTATACTGAGCTTCCCGCTGGGCCATGTTGATACCAGGGAGAAGAGAAACAGGGCTGATTCACACTGCTCTGTTGTTTTAGGGTGAGGATGGAAGCTCAGCTGTCACGGGAAATGTTTGTAGACAGAGGTGATTAGTTCTCTCTTGCCCCAATTAATTCCTTCCTACTAATGTGGGTTGAGGGTAGAGATTCAGCACCCCTGGCTCCCTGATACACACACACCAGGGAAGGGGGTGAAGGCAGGGTTCTGATCAGCCCCATCTCACACACTGCCTTATTTATTCTTATTGGCACTAGGCCAGAGGGCAGTTAGAAGCCCAATGACACCTGGAGAGGGTGAAGTGCAGTGGTGATTAGCCCCTCCTCATCTCCTTTGGATAGATAAGAGAATAAGAAAATTCAGGGAACTCATTGTCATGTCATTTCTCAAGTCTCAAGTTTCCTATTCTTGTTTTTTGTGTTATGTCTAGGTGTTCTTGTTGCAAAAAGGAAGACCTAGGAGGAATGGGGCTACCCTGTCTTGGATTTTTATTAAAAGAAAGGAAGATATGGACATCTTGGGAAATGTTTGGGTCTGTAATTTTTACTTGAATCAGTAACTGGGTTAAGGGAAATGTTCACCTCTTCATAACTTGTTATGATTTCAACAGTGATTGTTGAATTCAACAGTGATTTGTGGGTGGTTCAGGAAGTCTCATGGCAGGTGAGGCAAGGCTTCCGTAGCCTGAGAATTTTCTGAAAGCCAGTTTTTGCTTTTCTCTCTCTCCCTCTACCCTCTCCCTCAAAATATCCATTTTGATCTTTGTTATATCTTCCTGTTGAATGAAGGCCCTAACTCTATCATCTTCATCATATTGCAAAGGGTCAAAGTCCTTATTAGGTTGTAAAGCCAAATTAGTTCTTATTGCTTATGTGGATGTACCAATATGAAACCAAATCTAACTTCCTACTCAAATAGATCGATAATGCTTGTACCACATACCCTTGTGACGCTGGAGTTGATAACAAGCCTTTATTATAGCTAGTGCAGATGAACAGTGTCCTAGAAACCAAAGAAGGCAGACTCTTTCATTGCAATGACTTGCCTTCTTCACAAAATTCTACATACATATTTAGTCCCCTATAAAAGAATGTATGATCATGCCCTGACCTTAGCTGATTTTATGCGGGTTGGATATGCAGTCAATTAACACTGAAGAAAAAATAAAACTCAGTTTAACAAATGATATATTTAGCTAGTGTTGGCTTTTTTTGCTGGGTTCATATATTAAATATTTCAGATTTTTATTGTTTTTCTCCTAGCTTCTGAACCATAAGTTGTTACAGTCATCAGCTCTGGCTTCTTTTCTCCTTAGCCTCCATGGCTTCTGATATGTTTCCATGAAAGAAATCTCTACATCACTTTTCAGGTTTGTTATGAAGTGAATTGACGAATATAAAGCATAAGAGAAAAAGAAAATATGAGGAAGTATTGCCTTAGTGCATTACAGAGAGAATGTGTGTGTGTCTGTGTGCATGCATGTGGTGCATTCTTAGCTCTGTACCGTGTAACAATTCTTCCTTCACTAGAAAATATGAGTTTTATAAGTAAACTGCCACTAGTGTTTCTACAGCATAGTACTGAAAGGCCGGAGCTGTTCCATTTTTTTCAAATCATGTATGATATAACAATAGAAGGAAATTGCTACATGAGATTTTCTGTAGATCTTTTATATCTTTCACTTTGTTATGATAAAGTTGTTATCTTTCAGTGAATTTTCCACCTCTTTATACAAACAATACTAACATATTATTGATGTAGCCTTCACAGGGTCTCTCAAATTTATTTTCTTTTTCTATCTACCATACTTGCCCGGGTCTATGCTATTGAATTATTAGAATACTTTTATTTTATTTTATTTCATTTCATTTCATTTCATTTCATTTCATTTCATTTTAGAGAGACAGAGAGCACGTGTAGGGGGAGAAGGGTAGAGGGAGAGAGAGAATCTTAAGCAGACTCCAGTGCAGAACCTGATGCAGGGCTCTATCCCACAACCCTGGTATCCTGACCTGAGCTGAAATTAAGAGTTGGATGCTCAACCAACTGAGCCACCCAGATGCCCCTATTTGAATACATTTAAAAATTTACATTCCAAGTTCTTGTCTAATGGACAAACGTATATGTCACTGTCCAATTAAGCTTCCTAAATACTTCCTTCCTTTCTTCCTTCCTGCATTCATTCTCTCATATATTCATACTTAAACTCAGTACATCCTGGTTGAATGCTCACTCTATGTCATGCACAGCAGGAAGCACTGGTCAAGTGGGAAGACTGAGATAAGTAGATATTTACATTAAAGGAGGAGTACAGTAAAAACTAGTTACAAGTTTATCCTTGATGTGTGCTAAGTACTTTATAGAAATTATTTCCTTTAATTACTAAAATAAGCCTCTGAGATAGATGTCATTGTTATTTGCATTGTATAGATGTAGAAATTAGACCCAGAGAAATTAGATAAGTTGCCCAAGATCATTCAGCTAGTAAGTATAAAGCTTTTTTTTTTTTTTTTGAGGAATTTGAACTCAAGCAGTCTCTCTTGAAAAGGCACTCTCTTAACTGCCATACTATACTTCCAACTGACAATAATAATAACAATTTTTATTGGGAACTTATAATATGCTAGGTACTGTGCTAAATGTCTTACAGGTAATATATCATTTAATTCTTAAAGCATCCTTGTGAGATAAATACATGTAATACAATAGTCTTTGTGAACATGGAGGTGGCAGTTATATGTATTTAGAATTATTGAGGAAGATATCACATAGGCAGTTGAACTTTATCAACTACTTGGTGGAGATCCATCAGAAGCAGTAAAGTAAGTGGGTAAAAAGTCTAGATTTCTCTTTTGGAATGAAACTTTCAATTATGTAGTGGCTGGAGTAAAAAGTAATACTGGAGACACAGACTAGTTGGGAGCCCCTTAAAATAGTCAAGTCAGAAGTTATAAAACAAAATCCTTAACAAAGGCAGGGATGCTAAGTGTAGAAAGAAGAGATGGGTATGAACAATATTTAGGAGATACAATTGACAAGATCCGATAATGAATTCAGTATGAATCTTGTAGGAGAGGAGGTAGGCTTCTCATCTGGTTGACTGAATGGATTAGGATGCCATTAAACTATGTCAGATATATCAGACAAATATTTGAGGAACTAAAGTTAATGATTTAATTTGGAGTATATTGAAACAGTTGTTTCAGCAACATTTCTGGTAGGAATCAGACGTGTAAAGAGGCTGCTACCAGTGGTTCCATCAGGGGAGTAGTGTACCTGTCTGCCTTTCTAGGTCTTCTCACTCTACCATCTTGTGACTGACTGTTGCTGGGGGCTAGATTGTAAAAAGAAACCACGGATCATAAGTAGAAGATGGTTTGGTGCTTGTACAGAGATGAAGTGATGAGGAAAAAAAACATGAGTGCATATGTTTAGGGACCATTTAAGAAAAAAAACTGACTACAAAGAGCTAAGTTAAACTTAAAGGTTAGACTTAGGGCAGAATAGTGGTGGTAGTTTGTGTCTGCAGAGAAAATATTTTATTAGAAAACAAATTAAGACCCATTAGAGGTTAATGTCAAAATGGCGCCTTTAGATTGAATTCATATATTTTAAACATGTTAAGACTTCCCAGTACCAGTTTGGTTATTTTAAAAAAAAATGTGATGTAGGGGTGCCTGGGTGGCTTACAGGGGTGAGGTAGTATCTCATTATGGTTTTGATTTGTATTTCCCTGATGATGAGTGATGTTGATCATTTTTCATGTGTCCATTAGCCATCTGGATGTGTTCTTTGAAAAAGTGTCTATCCATGTCTTTTGCCCATTTCTTCACTGGATTATTTATTTTTTAGGTGTTGAGTTTGATAAGTTCTTTATAGATTTTGGATACTAACCCTTTATCTGATATGTTCTTTGCAAATATCTTCTCCCATTCTGTCAGTTGCCTTTTAGTTTTGCTGATTGTTTCCTTCACTGTGCAGAAGCTTTTAATCTTGGTGAGGTCCCAATATTTCATTTTTGCTTTTGTTTCCCTTGCCTCCAGAGATGTTTTGGGTAAGAAGTTGCTGAGGTCAAGATCAAAGAGGTTTCTGCCTGCTTTCTCCTCTAGGATTTTGATAGCATCCTGTCTTACATTTAGGTCATTCATCAATTTTGAGTTTATTTTTGTGTATGGTGTAAGAAAGTCGTCTAGATTCAATATTCTGCATGTTGTTGTCCAGTTTTGTCAACATCATTTGCTGAAGAGGCTGTATTCCATTGGATATTCTTTCCTGTTTTGTCAAAGATTAGTTGGCATACATTTGTAGGCCCATTTCTGGGTTCTGTATGCTATTCCATTGATGTAAGTGTCTGTTTTTGTGCCAGTACCATACTGTCTTGAAGTCTGGAATTGTGATGCCTCCGGCTTTGATCTTCTTTTTTCAGGATTGCTTTGGCTATTCAAGGTATTTTCTGGTTCCATAAAAATTGTAGGATATTTTTTTTCTAGCTCTGTGAAGAATGCTGATGTTATTTTGATAGTGATTGCATTGAATATGTAGATTGCTTTGGGTAGTATGGACATTTTAACAATATTTGTTCTTCCAATCCATGAGCATAGAATAGTTTTCCTTTTTGTGTGTGTGTCTTCTTCAGTTTTTCATGAGGGGAGCTTGGGTGGCTCAGTTGCTTAAGTGTCCAACATGTGCTCAGGTCATGATCTCGTGATTCATGAGTTCAAGCCCCGCGTCAGGCTCTGTGCTGACAGCTCAGAGCCTGCAGCCTGCTTTAGATTTTGTGTTTCCCTCTCTTTCTGCCCCTCCCCCACTTGTATTCTGTCTTTCTCTCTCTCTCAAAAGTAAACATTAAAAATTTTTCTGCCATAAGCTTTCTATAGTTTCCATTGTATAGATTTTTCACCTCTTTGGTTAGGTGAAGTATTTGGTTAGCCTAAGTATTTTATGGCTTTGGGAGCAATTTCTTGCACCATTGCACCCTTGATGTCTTTTTCTGCTGCTTCGTTATTGATTTATAGAAATGCAACCAATTTCTGGGCAATGATTTTATATCCTGAGACTTTGCTGAATTCATGGATCAGTTCTAATGGTTTTTTGGTGGAATCCTTTGGGTTTTCCATATAGAGGATAATGTCGTCTGCAGAGAGTGAAAGTTTGACTTCCTCCTTGCCAATTTGGATGCCTTTTATTTCTTTGTGTTGTCTTATTGTTGAGGCTAGGATTTCCAAAACTTTGTTGAATAACAGTGGCGAGAGTGGACATCCCTGTCGTGTTCCTGACCTTAGGGGGAAAGCTCTCAGTTTTTCCCCATTGAGGATATTAGCAGTGGGTCTTTTGTATATGCCTTTTATGACCTTGAGGTATTATCCTATTCCTACTTTCTAGAGGGTTTGTATCAAGAAAGATGCTGTATTTTATCAAATACTTTCTCTGTACCTATTGAGAAGATCATGTGGTTCTTGTCCTTTTATTTATTTATTTATTTATTTATTTATTCTTATCTTTTATTAATATGATGTATCATATTCATTGATTTATGGATCTTGAACCAGCCTTTCATCCCAGGTATAAATCTCTCTTGATCATGGTGAATAATTCTTTTAATGTATAGTTGAATTCAGTTCGCTGGTATCTTGGGAATTTTTGGATCCATGTTAATCAAGAAAATTGATCTGTAGTTCTTTTTGGAATCAAGATAATGATGGCTTCATAGAATGAGTTTGGAAATTTTCCTTCCATTTCTATTTTTTAGAACAGCTTCACAAGGATATGTGTTAACTATTTTTTAAATGCTTGATAGAATTCCCCTAGAAAGCCATCTGGCCCTGCACTCTTGTTTGTTGGGAGATTTTTGATTATTAATTCAATGTCTTTACTGGTTATGGGTCTGTTCAAATTTTCTATTTTGTTCCTGTTTCAATTTTGGTCGTGTATATGTTTCTAGGAATTTTTCCATTTCTTCCAGATTGACCAATTTGTTGGCCTATAATTTTTCATAATATTCTCTTATTATTGTTTATATTTCTGCAGTGTTTGTTGTGGTTTCTCCTCTTTCCTTCTTGATTTTATTTGGGTCCTTTCTTTTTTCTTTTTGATTGAACTGGCTAGGGTTTATCAATTTTGTTAGTTCTTTCAAAAAACCAGCTTCTGGTTTCATTGATCTGTTCTACTGTTTTTTGTTGTTGTTGTTGTTGTTGTTGTTGTTTTTGCTCTTTTTGTTGTTGTTATTGTTGTTGTTTTTGGTTTCAATAGCATTGATTTCCCGTCTTCTGCTCATTTTGGATTTTATTTGCTGTTCTTTTTCTTGCTCTTTAAGGTGTAAGATTAGGTTGTATATCTTAGACCTTTCTTCCTTTTTTAGGAAGGCCTGAATTGTTGTATACTTCCCTCTTCTAACTACCTTTGCTGCATCCCAGAGGTTTTCGGTTGTGGTGTTATCATTTTCATTGGCTTCCATGTACTTTTTAATTTCCTCTTTAACTTCTCAGTTAACCCATTCATTCTTTAGTAAGATGTACTTTAATTTCCGGGGTGCCTGGGTGGCTCAGTCGGTTAAGTGGCCGACTTCGGCTCAGGTCATGATCTCACAGTCCGTGAGTTCGAGCCCTGCGTCGGGCTCTGTGCTGACAGCTCAGAGTCTGGATCCTGTTTCAGATTCTGTGTCTCCCTCTCTCTGCCCCTCCCCCGTTCATGCTCTGTCTCTCTCTGTCTCAAAAATAAATGTTAAAAAAAAATTAAGAAAAAAGATGTACTTTACTTTCCAAGTATTTGTTTTCTTTCCAAACTTTTTCTTACAGCTGATTTCAAGTTTCATAGCATTGTGGTCTGAAAATATGCACGGTATGATCTCAATCATTTTGTGCTTGTTGAGGGCTGATTTGTATCCCAATACGTGATGTGTTCTGGAGAATGTTTCATGTGCACTCGGGAAGAATATGTATTCTGTTGCTTTAGGATGAAATGTTCTGAATATATCTGTTAAGTCCATCTGGTCCAGTGTGTCATTCAAAGTCATTGTTTCCTTGTTGCTTTTCTGTTTAGATGATATATCTTTTGCTGTAAGCGGGGTGTTGAAGTCCCCTACTATTATGTTATTCTTGTCAATGAGTTTATGTTTGTGATTAATTGATTTATATATTTTGGAGTTCCCTGGGGGTGTAAATGTTTACAGTTGTTAGATCTTGGTGGATAGACCCCTTAATTATGATACAATGCCCTTATTCATTTCTTGTCACAGTCCTTATTTTAAAATCTAGGTTTTCTGATATAAGTATGGTTACTCTGGCTTTCTTCTGGTGACCATTAGCATGACAGATGGTTCTCCATCCCCTTACTTTCAATCTGAAGGTGTCTTTAGGTATAAAATGGGTCTCTTGTAAACAGCATACAGATAGATATTGTTTTCTTATCCATTCTGTTACCCTATGTCTTTTGATTGGAGCATTAGTCCATTGACATTTAGAATGAGTACTGAAAGATATGAATTTATTGCCATTGTGTTGCCTGGAGAGTTAGAGTGTCTGGTGGTGTTCTCTGGTCCTTTCTAGTCTTTGTCGCTTTTGGTTGTTTTTGTTTTATTTCATCATTTCTCCCCTCAGAGTCCCCTTTAAAATTTCTTACAGGGCTGGTTTAGTGGTCATGAACTCCTTTATTTTTTGTTTGGCTGGGAAACTCTTTGTCTCTCCTATTTTGAATGACAGCCTTGCTGGATAAAGAATTCTTGGCTGCATATTTTTCCAATTCAGCATGTTGAATATATCCTGCCACTCCTTTCTGACCTGCCAAGTTTCTGTGGATAGGTCTGCTGCAAACCTGATCTGCCTTTCCTCACAGGTTAAGGACTTTTTTTCCCTTCCTGCTTTCATAATGCTTTCCTTGCCTGTGTATTTTGTGAATTTGACTATGATATGCCTTGTTGATTGTCAGTTTTTGTTGAATCTAATGGGAGTTCTCTGTGCCTCTTGGATTTTAATGTCTGTGTTTTTCCCCAGGTTAGGAAAGGTTTCTGTTATGATTTCCTCACAGAAACCTTCTACCCCTTTTTTTCTTTCTTCATCTTCTGAGTTCTCCTATGATTTGGATGTTATTCCTTTTTAATGAGTAACTGGGTTCTCTAATTCTTATATCGTGCTCTTTTGCCTTAGTCTCCCTCTTTTTTTCTGCTTAATTTTTTTGTCCAAAATTTTGTCTTCTATATCACTGACTCACTGCTCTGCTTTGTCCATCCTTGCTACCATGGCAAGCATTCAAGCCTTCATCTCAGTTATAGCATTTTTAATTTCATCCTGGTAAGATTTTACTTCTTTTATCTCTGCAGAAAGGTATTCTATTCTTCTTTCCACCCCAGCTAGTATTCTTATCATCGTGATTCTATATTCTAGTCCAGACATCTTGACTATATCTGTGTTGATTAAATCATTGACTGTCATTTCTTCCTGTTCTTTCTTTTGGGGTGAATTCCTTCTTTTTGTAATTTTGGATGAAATAAAATAAAAATTAAAATTGAAAAATTAAGAACAACACAATCAAATAAAAGAAGCTAGATCCTAGGCATGTTTTGGTCTGGTTGTTGAAAGAAGCTTGATAGAATGGAGAAAAAAGGGAAAGAAAAGAAAAGAAAAAAAAGAAAAAGTAAAAAAACATTAAAAAATTTAAAAAGGTATACTAAAAATAGAATAAAATAATATGAAGTAAAATAGAATAAAAATTTATAAAAACATAAAAATTATAGTAAAAGAATTAAATTTTTTATACAAGAAGAAAATAAAAATATTTTGTTTTCTCTTTCTGTATCCACGAATAAGAAAAGAAAAAGAAAAAAAATGAGTAGATGGACCACAGAACAGAATGAAATCTGAATGCAATTACATTGTTTCCTCTAGAAGTCAAACTGTGAAGCACTTTATAATCCATATAGTAAGCAGGTGGAGAGACATGTGGTCATTCTCCAGTGCTTGGTTGGCACAGTTGGATGGGGCTTGGTATAATGGCTCTGTTCTCCACTAGATGGTGCTGCTCAGTTTACTGGGGTGGATCAGTGTGGCCTTCATGTGCGTGTACGTGCAGGTGTGGGAGAGGCAAAAATGGTGTCACCCAGCTTCCCAGTCTCTAGCATCTGAACTCTGTGTTCTCACCAACTGGCCATCAGGCATCCCTTCTTTGTCCCTGGCCTCCATCCACTCCCTGTTTCTACACTGTCCATGACCAAGCTGTCAGCCTGCTAGTCATCACCTCTCTCCTGAATTTGATCTCAGATGGGGCTGTGTTTCCAAACCATTCACTTCTTAGGGCCTGTGGCTTGGGCCCACTCTGACTTCTGGGTGAGGGTCTTCCTGAGCAATGTCCAGGTGCTGGCTTGCTCCTGGGGAACATTTGCATGACCGCACTGCTGCAGAGGCTCAGAGACTGTGTCTGGGTGCCAGCCCACCCCAGAAAAATTCATGTGATCATGATGGCAAATCACAACACACAACTGGTGCCATGTTTCACCACACCCTAGAGTCCTTGTTCCAACACCAGCAAACATGGCTGCTCTCCAGTGTCCATGGGACCTTTTCCCGTGGGAAGGCCTCAGGATCTCTACCAAATGTCTTCCCAGCAGGGGAACTGCCTCTCCCCATGTGACCTGAGGACCCCTCGGACCTCGCTATCTGCTCCTGGGGATTTACCCTTCCCACCAGAGGACTGCCTGGTATCGAGCTGCAGAATTTCTGACTCTGCACTCCCCTGTTTATAGAGTCCTAATGGTATTGAAACCCTCTCCACTCTTTCTCTTTCTCTCTAGCTGCTTTCGGGGGGAGTGCTTTTCCTGTACTCTCCCCATCTCTGTCCTCTCTCTGCAAACAAAAACAACTCCCTACCCTCCACAGCTTCTCTCTCCCCCAGTTCACCTCTCCATGGCACATACCTGTAGAGTTCTATGGCTCAAGTTATGCAGATTTTTGTGTTAATCTTCAGATCAATTTTCTAGGTGTGGAAAATAGTTTGTTGCTAATGTAGTCACATTTCAGGGATGAGAGAAGCAGAGAATATTCATGTTGCTTTGTCATCTTGGCCCCTTGACTGTGGTTAGTTCTGTACATTTTTTTCTTAAGTTAGAAGAAAGTTTGTATAGTCCAATTGAACTGTGGAATTTCTCTTAAGCTGCTATTAGTTTTATAATTGTGTTATGTGTTTTGTATTTTTATTCATCATGGTAAGATTTGCTTAAAGTTTGTTGAGTCTTGAATTTTTTTGATTGATGGAAATTCATTATTCATCACTTGTGCTTTCAATGTCAACTTCTAGAAAGGGCAAAATCTTTATTTCTATATTGTGGAAAATTACTGCATGATTTCATTCAAAAGAAGCCAAATTTATAATAGACTTTTTAAGGTAACAATTAAATTTATTTTGTAAAGCCTATGAAATTCTCCTCTCATAGAACCTGAGAAAAAATATTCAATAATTTTAAAATTTGATCAATTATTGATTTTTTATTTTGCTGCTTTAGATTATAATTAAAATCTCTACTAATAGGAATAATAACAAGTATTATCAATAGGAAATTAGCTAATGAGTATTTATCTAACATTTCTATAGAAAAATATATATAGCAGAAAAATATATTTTAACATATTGAAATTCTTAACTGTTTGTATTATTTTAATATGACAATTGTACACAATTGTAATCTTTAGAAAAATTACTGATTACTGTATATTTATCTCTAAGATTAACATTGACTTTCTTTTCCTGCAGGATGCAGAAAATATGTATTTTAATTACCCTGAACTTCTGGCACTTCGTATTACGTTGATTCAACATTTAGGACACAGCACTGATGTCAGTATTCATACAGAATTTTCCAATTGTCTGTCACCAGAATGGGAGCTATTTCTTACAGAATATTATCCTTATTCCCTAATTGTCTCTGAAAGGGGTATAACACCTTGTCAAACAGACTTTTTAAACATTTTTATCATTCATGCTTTTTAGAAGAAAATCAATATTTACAGCCTTTGGGAATAGAGTCGATATCCTTAGAATTCATGGATACTATGGGAAAAAAACCCAATTCATGGATACTGTGCCTCAAGTTGTTATGTTCACCAATGTTTTTTGAAATGGTTAAGTTAGGGTAAATCTCCCAGAAGAGATGAAAGATACAATATGGGAAAAATTAACCAGAGAACCAATAGTTTAAGTCTTCAGTCTCTCCTTTCTTCACCATCCCCCCTTTCTTTCTTAATACATAAGAGGCCAGTGTGGGGAAATACAAAGCAATTATACTACTACTAAGACCAGTAATTTCTTAACGGCTGGTTTTATTAGAAATAAATGCATTTAAAATTTTCTTCTTATATTTGAATAATCCCAGCAATGAACAGTCCAAGCAAAAGGGGTGAAAGTCTATTTTAACTTGAATTAACTGATTCTTTTTTTCTGCAGCCAAATGATCATGAACATTACTTTCCACCTCGTATTTATTTTAACTAGAGGTTTGTAATATGCATTTTTATTTGAACCAGAAGATTTACTTGTGTGTTTCATTTTTGAGAATGAGAAACAACTGCAACATGCCTTGTTTGCCTACATAATAGATTATTTCCAGAAGTCACAGGAAATGGAAATAGTTCTGTATGGTTATTTGAAACTAAACTTGGGAGACATGCAGAAACAGGTAATAACACATTTATTTTGAATTACTAAAGTTCAGCATTTGGTAATATACTTTTAATGATTTGTTCCATCTAGAAGATAGACATTTCCTTCCTGGCATTCGTGTTCTTACTGATTACATAAACTTACATCTTTGGGATGTGTTCTCCATCAAGGCACATAGCTCTGTGGTAGAAAGAATCTTGCTAAATTTATTGATTACAAGACCTAATCATTTTCTGCAAAAAACAACAACAAAAAAAAACCCCAAAAAACCACTTAGATTAAAATACACAGTAAAATTGAAGACAATGACTATGATAATTATAAGATCTCAAAATATATGGATGACCACAAGGAATTTTATCCCAAGAAGACAGGACTTTTCCAGTATTCTGAAGAGGAAAAATATCTATGCAGCTAGTAAATTGAACTTAAACAATTGGTTCTTTGGTAATCTCTCATGAAGAATATGACCTAAGTCAATGGTTATTTTACCCTTCCGGTTTCTTGAAACATACTATCTGACATTGTTTTCCTTTCAACAGATCATTCTTTTTGGAAGAGTAGGTATGATGGGATGATGCAGTCAGGGTCATATGACTCTGGAGTCAATATGCTTACAAGCAATATACTTAGTTTCTCTTATATCAGACATCTCCATGTGGATTTTAATAGGCACTACAAGCTTACCGTGGCTTAAACAGACCCTTACCCAAAACCAATTCCATTGAAGTGTTCCCCATGTCAGTTAACGGCATCTCTATTCTTATAGCTATCTAGACAAACACCTTGGAGGTGTCCTTGACTTCACTCTTTTCCTCATACCCCACATGCCATCCACCAGTAAATCCTGTCATTATGTATCTTGCACCTGCCACCTTTTCACCATCTCCATTACTGTGACTTTAAGACTCTGTCATCTCATGCATGGACAAATGCAGTAGGCTAACATACATTAACCTACTTGTATTTCTGCTTCTGTTCTTGATCTCCTATGATTTACTTTCTAGACAGTAATCAGAGTGATCTTTTAAAAGCATAAATATAATGTCTTGTTACCATTCTACTCAAAACTCTGTGAAAATGTGTTAATCAAGCTTAGAATAAAATTCCTATAAACCCTACATAATATGTAGACACTAAAAAACCATTTTATAATGAATGATGATGTTAAGTGATATGTCTAATTGACATCTTAAGTTTTTAGGAGAAGCAAAGTTTTTGGCTGAGACTGTGATACCCTGCCAAAGACTGAGCAAACTGTCTTAAGTCTGTATAGCTACCTCCCTCTGTTGTCTCATTATCTTGCTGAACTTTTGAATTTCTTGCTCTTTTCCAACACTCCCCAAAGTACAGACATTGTAGTGATAATAATTTTTAGTAGTAGTAGTTCATAATTACCAACCCACAAGAAGATAGCTGTTGAACATTGGGTAAATACATGGTATTTATCTCATTTGCTTCAGTGGCCACTGAAAAATGTCTGACCTGATAGCACTAAAGAATTTATAGGTTAATCATTCAGAGGCTTGCAAACTGGGCATGGCTTATCCAGATTTGTTAGTGAGTATACAGATCAGGAGGAGAAATTGTTAATATTAAAATGGCACTTAGAATCTAGTCAAATGCAGTGCATTCTCATTTCCATTAAATATTTTCTAACTGTTCTTTTCACTTCTTAGGCATTTCTTCAAAATTTTCTTTAAAAATTTTTAAAGATTAAATTTTAATATTGATATTTTACTGGGAAAAAACTCCTTTTTCTAGGATTAAATATCACTTAAGCTTTGAATACCATGTCTTGTAATCACTAGGACTTTAAGATATATTCTATTTCAGATACATCAAACTTTTTCCTTGCTTCAGAGTCTCTGGCCAGAAGGAGCTGACATAAGTGTCATGCTGTTTCATGCTCTGTGATACCAAAACTCTATAAAAAATGTTATATGATGTAGAAGACCATGAAAGCTTAAATACATGCACCAAAAATCATAACACACAGGTGAGATTCTTTTTCTTCCTTCCTTCTTTCCTTCCTTCCTCCCTCCTTCCAGCCCTCCTTTTCTTTTCTTTCTTTCTTTCTTTCTTTCTTTCTTTCTTTCTTTCTTTCTTTCTTCTCTTTCTTTCTTTCTTTCTTTCTTTCTTTTTTCTTTCATTTTTTCAAAAATTAGTATCTAATTTTACTTTTAAACATGTGACAGTGCTTATGAATATGAGCCATAGGTGTACTCTCATCATTAAACAGATAATATGTGTTTGTTACATGTTTGATCAATAAGCATTGAGATAACTACATTGATCATATTCTAATGAAAGCATGTAGGGCTCTTTTCAAAACAAGTTAAGATTTTTTTCCTGTGGTGAGCTTGTCACCTCTTTATTCCCTGACCAAACAATAAGTGTCATTTTATTCTTGAGTCAGCTGATTATCATTGATGCTGAAATTTCATAGGCCAATTTCAAGACATAGGTGGTAACATCCCACAGGAGATTTAGCTTTTATAAAAGCTGTTGGGGAGGAGTGTTACTGGAGGCAGCGATTATGGTGGTGATTAAGATACATGTACTCTGTTGCTCAGAACCCATGTTTTCTGTTAAGAAGACCAATAATAATGGTGATGTTGCTATTAATAACCTTAACTTTTATTGAGTCTTTATTATATGTTAATACCAGATACTTTATTCACATTATCATTAATCTTTACAGCCATTTAGCACGTTAGATGGTCTTGTTGTTCTGCTTTATAGATGAATAGGAGTCAAACAGCTAATTGATGGCAGAGTTGGGATACAAACCCAAATTTTTGTTTGTTTTTTTGTTTGTTTCTGCTAGTATACAGATTATACCTCCTACTCAGTCCTAGTCTTCCATATTGAAACAGTTGTGACAATATGAAGCTTCATCACCCTCTTTTTATTGCTGCTTTGAGATTGTAAATAAATACATCATAATAAATACATCGACTGTAAATAAATGAATAAATAAATACATAGTAGACATACCTTCGATGGGTAACCATCCTCCACCATTTTAAACAATGAAAATATTAGATATGGTGAATGCCAAGGCTCTATTTATTTTGAAAAATCTTCCTTCAGGCAAAATGGCTAGTTCTACTGCTCAGAAAAATAAATTATATGCTTATTACATTCTTTCTTAAAATAACTGAGAAAATGAATTGGTCAGATGGAAAAACTATGGATAAAATACTTTAAGATGCAATCATTGTGTATCTGAATTTTTACATTGTCTATCTGGAGGTTGCTACTCTTTAAATTCATGTTTTTCTAGAACTTGAAGAAACCACCAACACCAAGTGAAGCAGCGGATCTTTTCAGAATGCACTGCCTTTGTGGGATTTTCCTTCAACACTTGCCTCTGTTTCAAGGAGCTAAGAGTAGAATTATTACTTCTATTTGGGACAAAACAATTTCAACATTTCTAAAAAATGGTAGGTCAACCACATGGAAATTCACATTTTAAATTCAATAAGGCCAAAGTTAAAAGGCATAATACTTTGCTTTTCCAGAAATTGCTTTTTTTTTATATGCATCTTAAAAATTGCCATGACCAAACGACACGTTTCTAGGAAAGATAGTCCCATCGTGTATACAAGTACTCAACAAGAAAAAGCACTTCAACTACATATAAAATAGTACATATTCCTAAGAATTCCAGATAATCGTACAATTTCTTTGAAGAAACAAAAATACTATTGATATATATCCACATCAAATAATAAATAATTTATGTAAATTGTGTTTATGCATTATTTTTTAAGTTCATTTATGTATTTTGAGAGACAGAGAGAGTGTGAACAGGGGAGGGGAAGAGGGGGAGAGAGAGAAAGAGAGAGAGAGAATCCCAAGCAGGCTCCACACTGTTAGCACAAAGCCGGAGGCAAGGCTGGATCTCACGAACTGCAACAACATTACATAATGCTCTTACATGATACTTATATTACTTACATTACACTTGCATGATAAGTGTAGTTACCATCTGTCATTATATGATGTCGTTACAACATTATTATTTTTTTTCATTTTAAACAAGAAGTTTATGGAAACAACAAGACGTTTGACTTGAAGGGAAAACTATCTAGGATCCATTTCTTTTAGAGTAATTTATCCCTACTTAAAGACAGATTGCCCTACATGTAACAGCTATGTATAAAAAAGTTATAAAACTGTCCTTGGTTTTACAATGATAATTGAAAAACATTAAAATTCTCCAATCGAACAAGGTATGCAAGGATTTTTATGTTGTTCTTTTTTTGTTAACCAGTGAGAGCAAAATAACTTACTGCAATATAAAGGTAAGAGCTGAATAAGCAAGCATGCCACTAATGGAGAAAGGAGGTATTTTCACAGAACCAGTATTTTTCCCCATCCCATCTCCATTTGATGTTGATCAAAACATACTATTGGCCATTTAGTTAAAAAAATGCAAAATTCTTGTGCACATACACACTTTACGTACAATAAAGGAATGGGGAAGGGGAAAATGAAAGAAGAGAGAAAACTATGCTGTAGCAGTCAGGATGTGGTAGAACAAAATTGTGGTTTTCTAATTGAGAATGTCTTCTTGATCTGGAGCAACAGAGTTCTGGAGTCAAGTAGCATGTTCCGTTTTTAGTAGACATCTCCTGTCGGCTGCTGGAACACATCAGTTGTATTTTCAACCTCCATTTCCAACTGTGCAGGTACGTCTGTTTCATTGATTGGCTGCCCATCAAATCAGAATCTGTTCTGCCTCATGGACAAACCCTGTCGTTCACAACAGGCTTTGATTAGTTTACTAAGTGGTGTATGCCTCTTAATCTTAAACTGCACCACAGAACCAATCCTGCCCCACCACCTTCAAATTAATATGATCTTTGTTTTCAGTCTTGACTCCTTCCTTGGGCTTTTCGTCCACCATGGCGACCGCCGGAGTCTCCTCAGCTGCCGCTTCACAAAAGAGGTAGCAGGTCTGCACCGAACGAGCACACAAGCAGCACCAGGAGTGGCAGAAGAGGAAGCACAATATTATTGTTTTTTAAATTTATTTATTTAGACAGAGCTGGGGCGCAGCAGACAGGGAGAGAGAGAATCTTAAGCCCTCTCCATGCTGTCCGCATAGAGCCCAGTGTAGGGCTCAATCTCACGAATCTCACAGGGCCCAGTGTAGGGCTCAGCGTAGACCATGACCTAAGCCAAAATCAACAATCGGCTGCTTAACCAAATGAGCCACCCAGACGCCCCTACAATATTATTGACTATATTCCCTGTGTTGTACTTTTCATCTCCATGACTTACTCACTTTGTACCTGCAAGTTTGTACCTCTTAATACCCTTCTTGTATTTCGCCCATTCTCCCACCCCATTTTGGCAACTACCAGTTTGTTCTCTGTATTTATGAGTCTGTTTATGCTTCTGGGTTTTTTGTTTTTATTTGTTTTAATTTTTAGATTCCACATGTAAGTGAAATCATATCATACCTGTCTTTCTCTCTCTGACTTATTTCACTTAGCATAATGCCCTCTTGTCTACCCATTATGTCACAAATGATAAGATTTCATTCCTTTTTATGGCTGAGTATATATTTTGTTGTATATGTATACCATATCTTCTTTATACATTTACCGGTGGATACCTAGGTTACTTCCATATCTTGACTATTGCAAATCATGCTGAAATAAACATAAGAGTCTATATACCTTTTTGAATTAGTGTTTTCATTTTCTTCAGGTAAATATCCAGCAATGGAATTATTGAATCATATGGTACTTCTATTTTTAATTTTTTGAGGACCCTCCATGCTCTTTTCCATAGTGGCTACACAAATTTACATTCGCACCAATACTACTTTGAGTGTTCCTTTTTCTCTTTATCCTCACCAACACTTGTAACCTCTTGTCTTTTTCATACTAGTTATACTGACTGGTGTCAGGTGATATCTCATTGTGGTTTTGATTTGCATTTCCCTTGTGATAAGTGATGTTGAACATCTTTTCTTGCGTCTGTTGGACACCTGTGTATTTTATTTGCATAAATGTCTGTTCAGGTTCTCTTTACATTTTTTTTTAAGTAAGCTTCACGCTCACTGTGGAGCCCAGTGTGGGACAAGAGTCGGACACTTAACCAACTGAGCCACCCAGGTGCCCTATCTCTTCCCACTTGTAAATCAGATTGTTTCCTTGGTGTTGTATAAATTCTTTATATACTTTGGTTATTAACCCTTTATCTGATATATCATTTTCAAATGTCTTCTCCCATTTACAGTTTATTTTTTTGTTTCATTTTTTTTCCAGTTAAAGAAATGTAAATTTTTCATCCTAAGACACTTAAAGTCTAGATATAATTGGAATGTGAGTTTCACTGGCTTACTTACTGAACTGGTAATATTTTGTGGAATTTATTATGAAATTGAATACAATAGAAGTATGTTTTAAATAATTGTATAAATAAGTCTTTTATTCATTTTTTGATGAGTGGGTGAGAATTGTGTCTGACGAATAATGGCAATGATTCATCACTTAACTACAATTGGGTAGGAAGCTTTCTTCACAGATATTTTCTATGGAAAATCTGCATTTTCACAAAAGGTAAATGGTTCCATTGAAGGCCTTGTGACTATGAGATAATGCCAACTATTAGAAAAAAAATAAAAAGGAGTTTAAATTAAACTATAGGAGCTACCCCTAGAACACTATGATAGGTGTTATCATTTATTATGTATCTCATAAATCAGATATTTTGCATATGTTATAAAACTTGCTGTTGATCATTTTAGTAAAGGTTTGTTCCTATGAAAATTGAAAAGGAGTGTCAGGTTAGAGTATTATCTGAAGGAGGAAGATGGACAGTTTGGGCCTCATTCCACTTCCCTGAGCATGACCTTCTGCATGATATTGATTTCTGACTCCATTACCTGCCATACTGGAGCCATGGCTGACTTCTCATTCACCTATCTGGTTCTGTTTTCTGAGTAATAGAAAAATATAATAACACCAGCAACTAAGTTCAAAGATACTTTACTCTCTTATAACATTAGTTCCAATATGAAAAATATGCCAGGACCTATTCTGTTTTATTTTAAGCATTCAAAATGAGATATAGACATAAACTTACGAAATAATTTTTATATCCTTATAAAACATAAAATATGACTATCACTCAGACATTAATTACAATTGGAATATATTTTCTTCTTCTTCACAGGGCTAAATCTAGGATTGAGTGATGATTTGATGTAGAAATATCAGAAGTCTTGACTTTATAAGGGGATAGTGACTTTGAAAGACCCATGCCCTTGAGGACCACATCCAGACCATTTCTTACACAGAAGAAATGGTCACCCAAAGGTACTGACAACTTTTTAAAGTTGATCTCATTCATGTCAGAAAAGGATTAACAGAAAAGGATAATCATTTTTTAGAAAATAGATTCGACTTTTTAAAGTTTGTCTTTTGGCAGCATTAGTCCTGCTAATTAGCTTCCATACTTATTGCACCTTTCTTGCCTTCCTCTTGTTTTATTTGTTTATTGTTCATTTTGTTTATTTCTCGTGAGAACACGAGAAAGGGAGCTAACATTTATTAAGCACCCATTCTGTCAGGTATTGTGCTTTGCCCTTCACATGATATTCTTATTTGGTTTTCAAAACAGGCCTACTCATATTATTATCAACTTCATTTTACAGATGAGATCTAGGGAGGTTGTCTTAAATCACATACCAACTTTGTGGTAGAGAAAAGATTTGGATTTGTGTCTGTCTGTCTCCACAGCCAGGCAGAGAAGATATCTTGTAATAATATCTTTACTGTATTTCGTACAAAAAGTAAAATTTTGCTAAAGCATATTTGGAGAAACCAGCTTGTATTTAAGTAGACCTCAAGGGATTGTGATTGACAGACTAGATCAGACTGTTTATGTAGAAAATTTTTATTTGGGATTTAAATGAAATATATGAAGGTTCTTTTAAGTTTCAACTAATCAATGATACAGAAGTTACTTTCTTACTATTTAATTCTATTAATACTGATGATTAAATTTAGAGAATTTTTATAAACTTGGCTACTTATTTCCTTTGTTCCATGGAAAAATAGGTATAGTTCTTACTGTGGTTCAGAATAAATACCTGTTTTTTCCAGATTACATAGACATCTCTTGACGTCTCTCAAATGTATTCAATTGAGTTGAAATAAATTCTACTTTGGGGCACCTTGGTGGTTCAGTTGGTTAAGCATCCAACTCTTGATTTTGGGGGTGAGCCCCATGTCAGGCTCTGTGCTGACAGCGTGAAGCCTGCTTGGGATTCTTGGTCTCCCTCTCTCTCTCCCCCTCACCCATTCATTAATGTGCTCTCTCTCTCTCTCTCAAAAAAAAAATAAACATTTTTTTAAAAAAGAAATAAAATTCTACTTCAATTGACTCAATAGATTTTTACATTGTGATTTAATAGCTATAATATACATTTTATTTAAACATCCTGATTTGCAACAATCCTGTTTAAGAATTATTTGTTTTGCAGTAAATGTTAACTTTGTTCTTTTATTTTTATGTTTATCTTTTTACATTTATTTATTTTTGAGAGACAGAGAGACAGAGCGTAAGCAGGGGAGGGGCAGAGAGAGAGACACACACAGAATCAGAAGCAGGCTCCAGGCTCTGAACTCTCAGCACAGAGCCCGATGCAGGGCTCAAACCCATGAACCTTGAGATCATGACCTGGGCTGAAGTCGGGCGCTTAACTGACTGAGCCACCCAGGAGCTCCAACTTTGTTCTTTTAGAAACACTTGCATCGTGGGGCACCTTTGTGAGATCAAACCCTGTGTTGGGCTCTACACTGATAGCATGAAGCCTACTTGGGACTTTCTCTCCCTCTTCTCTCTCTGCCCTTGCCCCGTGCTTGCTCTATATCTCAAAATAAATAAATAAAAAAAAGAACATATAAAAAAAATCTAAGAAACACTTGCATCACAATGGTAAATTATTATTAGAGTTTTGTGTTCAAATATTAATTGTATTTCTAAGTACTACCAGTATAAAATCAAGAAAATGATAAATCAGAACTCATTTCCCTGAAAGCTGAAATTATACAAGATTATGCTGGAGATATTTTGTCAGAACTACCTTTTCTAAGCAAGTTTTGTAGAAAAACTGCCTTGTTTGTGATATTTATCTTATATATCACTGGGTATAATGAGCTGGATTTATTGTATATATTGTACATGCATGATTAAAATTCACATTGGAAGATAAGTTTTAATCACAATTTTGGTGAATTTTACTTTATACAAAATTGATTATTATGATTTAGAAAACATTAAAAATTTCTTTAAACAACTTTCCTTCATCCCTCACATATAGAGATATTTCTTTTACCTTTATTCTCAATAATGGGTATGAGAAGTTAAGGGTATAATTAAAGGGAGTGAGTGGCTGAGGCATGGTGGTAGCCAGGATATAGAATTTGAAAGCTAGATGTGAAATGAATCATCAATGTGCATCTTGAAATCATCAGGAACAATGAGAGAAAAAAATAAGAGAAAGGCATTAAGTTAGGTTTATATCTTTAGTGAAAGAAAGGGAGTAGTGAGGAGGATAATTCAGTAAGGAAGAGTTGTTGGAGTCGACACTGGAGTAAGGCTGTATGAGAGATATTTATGCTAAAATGTATCCACTCTTTATCTGAAATTCAAATGTGTCCTACATTTTTATATGCCAAACGTATTGGGAATTATCAGAGGCATATATTTCAATGAAATGGAAAGGGAAATAGCAGTCCTAAAACAGAAAGGAGGAGAAAGGAGTGGATTAAATTGCCTCTGGGCCCAATAGTAAGGGAGGAAATGAAGAAAAACTAGCCAGACTTGAAGAAGAAGCAAAGGAAGCAAGCAGTTCCCCAGGGAAGAGTCAGGTTTAAGAAAAAATTAATGTTTATTTATTTTGGGGAGAGTGAGAGAGAGAGACACAGAGAGTGAGCAGGGAAGAGGCAGAGAGAGAGGGAGACACAGAATCTGAAGCAGGCTCCAGGCTCTGAGCTGTCAGTACAGAGCCCAACACGGGGCTCAAACCCATGAACCATGAGACCATGACCTGAGCCAAAGTTGATGCTTAACGAAGTGAGCCACACAGGTGCCCCAAGAGTCAGATTTTAGTCAAGAAAAGTTGGGCAAAGGGAATATTCAAAGAATAATTTATGCATAGAAGGAATTACTGATGGCAGTCTCCAAAGTCTAGAAGATACGGTGAAAGGTTTAGTGAGGTTATAGAAGTAGAGTCATAGGAACATTGGAGTCTGGTAATAATGGATGGTAACCTTGTAAGTGTAAATGTTGGGTGAAGAATGAGATGAACAGAGAAGTCCGTCCTCATGGAACTAGTTTTAAAGGTGGCTTAGGTAGTCCAAATATTAACCATTATTCTAGGGAATGGGTCTTTCAAGCAGTTAATGGTGATGAGACAAGGAAGGCTGAAATGTGCATGGTGCAGAGACAGTGTGGACATTAGTGGTCTCACAAGGAGATTGGTGCATTTGGAAGCAAACTCAATCCTATCAGTTGCATATATATGGCAGATATGACAAAATTAATCACTGTGAAAATAACACATTATTTTGCAAATATTACATCTTTTCTTTTTAAAAATGAAAGCATATTCCTACATGACACCATGCAACAAAATAAGTTTTAAGTTGATAGAAATCTAAGTGTGAAAGACAATAGTTGCATTTGTGGAAGAAAATATAGGAAAATATTTTTATGACCTCAGGGTAGAGGTATTCACAGCATTCAAATGCTATATAAAATTTTCATCATTAAGAAAAATGTGATACATTTGACATTATTAATATTAAATACTTTAATACAAAAATTAGGAGATATTAAAATTGTATATAGTCAGCATGAGATTACTATAAAGGACTTAGTGCAAAGAATTCCTAAAATTCATAAGAAAATGATGAATGAGACAGAAGAAAAAGGGCAAAAGAATAGAAACAGTTAATTAATAGAAGAGCAAGTGTGGTAATAGCCAGTAAAACTGTGAAAAGATGTTTAGCTTCATTGTTAATCAAGGAAATTAAATTTAATTAAGATTACAATTACATTTGGCTGTTATTCAACATCCTTCATTTTGGTAAAAGTTCTGACTTAGTGATGCCAAGGATGTGTGGCAATGGAATCAATGTAGGGAAGCAATAGAAACATTGTTTAAACATTGACCTGGGAATAGAAATTGGTAAAACCTAGTGTAGCTAAAGATGTGCATTCTCTACAACCTGCAGTTTAACTAGAGAAACTCTTGTATATTTAAATAAGGAAAAGTTGCACTAATGATCATTGCAGCATTCTTTGTTGAAGTAAACTAGATATCCAGCAGGAGGGTAATGAGAAGAAAATTGTGGGAAATTAATACAGTGAAACACTGCACAGTAAAGATAAATAACTGCACACAAATATCAAATGTATGAATCTCAAAATCATATGGTTAATGCCACACGGAAATTTAGAGAATAATGTACCTGTTATGATGCCATTTATGTGCAGTCTATTTAGCAGCGATATATAAATCTGCACGGACATGATAAATACAAGATGGCAATTCCTTTTTAGAAGAGAGAAGAAAGGGTTTCTCAGAGGTAACTAGGAGGCTTAAAATATATCTGCAATATTTATTTCTTTAAAACAAAGAAGATCTGAAGTAAACCTAGAAAACTATTAACATTTGACAAAGCCAGTGGTCATCCCATGGGTCACCTAGTATCATGGTTTTAAATATCTTTTTTTTTTTTTTTTTGCTATCACATCAGCAAGTCTTGAATTCGTATCTTCAGATTTTTTGCTGTAAATTCCCCAAATTGTTGACTCAAGCCTTTTGAACTCCTGATTCTTTTAATTTTTTTAAGTTTATTTTTAGAGAGAGCAAGAGAGCGTGAGCTTGGGAGGGGCAGAGAGAGAGAATTCAAAGCAGGCTCTGCACTGCCAGCACTGAACCGGCACGGGGCTCGAATCCATGAACTGCTCACTCATGACCGGAGTCAAAATCTCCCCAGGTGCCCCTTGAACTCCTGATTTTAATCGGATATCTCATAGACATCCCAAACTCAATGTGTAAATGCCAAACTCGTGAACTTCTTGTGGGAACCTGGTCATCCCTCAGTGTTTTCTATCTTCATCTTCTCTTTTCTTCCAGTTTCTCAGGACAGAATTCTTGGAATCATCCTTGAGTCCTTTTTATATTTCTCATACCACACCCAGTCTTTCAGCCAACCTCATTTCTCCTCCCCCAAAATTCGCACAGAGTATTTCCTTTTCTTGCTTTTGCCTACCCTTCATATCCTGTACAATATACCATCATTTCTTGATTATTGCACTAGCCCCTAATTGGCCTTTTACTTCTGCCTTGGTCTCCTTCAGTAAGCTCTCAACACAGCAGCCAGAGTAATGCCATAGAAGGAAAATCAGATTATTTCTCTCCTTTGCTCAAAGCCTTCCAAGGAGTTTCAAGTCAGTCAGAACAAAAGGACCACTGGGATCTTTTGCTCTATGCTCCAACCTACTCTCCTTTACTTCTTAGGCCTCATTTCCTACTAATCTCTCCCAAGGTCTCTGGCTCTGTCCATGCTGGCCTCCTTTCTGTTTTGTCCCCACCTCCACCCCCACTCCCAAGCTTCTTAGGATATAATTGACATATAACTTTGTACAAGTTTTAGGTGTAAAACCTGATGATGGGATGCACGTATACATTGCAAAAGGATCACTGTAATAAGTTAGTTAACACATCTATCACCTCGTAATTACCTTTTGTGGTGAGAGTCTTTAAGACCCACTCTTCTAACTACTTTTGAGTATACAATACAATATTGTTAACTGTAGTTACCAAGACGTTTGTTAGATCCCCAGAACATATTCATCTTAAATCTAGAAGTTTGTACACTTTGACCAACATCTTTCCACTTTTTCCATCCCTTAGCCCCCCCAGCAACCACCATTCTGCTCTGTTTCTATGAGCTTGTTTTTTGTTTTTTGTTTTTGTCTTTGTCTGGCTTATTTCACTGATCATATTAGTCTCAAGGTCTAACCATGTTGTCACAAATGGCAGGATTTCCTTCTTTTTTATGACTGAGTAATATTCTACTGTGTGTATGCGCTGCATTTTCTTTTTCGTTCATCTGTTGATGGACACTTAAGTTTTTTCCATGCCTTGGCCGTTGCATTTCTCGAAAACAACAGTTGCTCTCCCACCTCTCAACCTTTCTACTTGCTGTTATATTTGTCTGAAATGTTCTGACTCAAACAACCTTTAACCCATTGCTCAAATACTTTCTTAGCAAGGCTTTTCCTGACCATCTTGCTTAGAATGATACCATCTGTGCTTCCCAGAACTCACTATCCTATCTCCCTGCTTTATTTTTTTTCCTTCACGCTTTATCATCTGGAATAGAATATATTTTGTCTTTATATTTCTTTGTCTTCTGTAAGTTTTTGTTAGTAAATAAACTTCACAGAAACATTAAAAATTTTTTTTAATCTGTTTTGTTCACTGACGTATTCTGAGCCTGGAAGAGTACGTGGCACATAGCAGGCATTCAATAAATAGCTTGGAATGAGTGAATAGTAGGTTCACAGGTATCATTTTTCTCTAATCTCTTCTCTGTGCTTGAAATATTTTACAAACACACATACACAAACTCCCACCAATAAGTAAGCTAAAATAATCAAGAAGGGTCTCTCAGTGTCAGAAATATGATATTTTATGGGTGGGGCTATATACTCTTCAACATTATTTGGTACCTACTTCAGTCCCACACACAAATAAATTCTTAATACATGCTTTTTATTACCACAGAGACAATTCGACAGATATTCCAGCCACTTCTTATTTCTTCAAGAGGTGCATTAAGTTTTTTAAAAACATGTTTTGCTTTTTAATAATTATAAATTATTCATAATTATAAAATTAAGGATAGAGACCCATTAAATAAGTACATAGGTTAGACTAAAAAATTACATGTGTGTTATACTGTATGCTTTTTGTTTTTTTCCCTCAGTGATGACCCAGCTAATTTTATTCTCTTTTTCTTTTAAAGTGTTTATTTATTTATTTCTGAGGGGGGGGGGAGGGGCAGATAGAGAAGGAGAGAGAATCACAAGCAGGCTCTATGCTCACTGTGGAGCCCAATGCAGGCCTGATCTCATGATCGTGAGATCATGACCTGAACCTGTATCAAGAGCCAGGTGCTTACCTGACTAAGGCACCCAGGTGCCTCTATCTTTTTTTAAGAAGGAAGAATTTGGTTAACTTGCACACTGGGATTCCTCTAGACCTCTCAGTGATGATTTTGAAAGGACTAAGCACAACAGTGGTGGTAAATATAAATAATTTCTAGTAAACATTTTCACCATTCTTATTTATTATAGAATTATATGTATAAGAAAAGAATGACTCATCTGACATTAATGAAGTCTAATTTATACTCTTCTTCTCTCTCTCTGCCACCGTACACAGTCCCAGCACCTTTCACAGCAGAACTGGGAAGAACCTAGTTTCTATAGTATGAAAAATGAAATTTCAATCGATCTATTAGAGTAAAAACTGTTTTGCCTAGGTGAGATCGTTAGCTTTTTATTTTTCTTAGATTGCTACAACAAATTACTTTACATGTTAGAACTAAAGTTCCTTTTAGTTCTTTGTTTTTTTTGGTGAAAAATTCCTGTTGTATTACTATATAAGACCAATGCCTTCATTGTTTGTCCCAATTTCTAATTACATTAGTTATTTGCTCTAAAATATTGTCTAGTAATGGTATTTATTAAGTGAAATAAGTTTTAAATGTTCAAATAATCTAATAATTATTTTGTCAGTAAGTTATCATGGGCCAGTATAGTTGTGTCATCTTGTTATCTTCTTGGATTTCAAACTGATGCAGGAAAATCAGTGTAGGAAAAATTAAAAATCAGTTGCACCCAATTAGGATTTCTTATAGCTTGGGAAGTGGCAGCCAGCTTGGTATTTCAGGTCTCTGACACACTCATTCAACATCTAACCTACACATTGAGACCTACTATGGGCCCAGCTTTGTGTTGGGTTCTGGGAATACAACAGGGAACATGAAAGATACATTCTTGCTCTTGCAGTGCTCACAGTCTAGCAAAGCAGATATTAAACAAACCAATACAGAGATACTTCTTTAAAATTATGAATACTACAATTTAATGCAAAGGGTGTGAAGAGGGTTGGCTAGAAGGACTGGGGCATTTTCAAGCCACATCTGAAAGATGAAGCTGATTAGTTGGGTGTGAGGTAGCGAGGGGTGGGGCAGGAGAGAGACACCATGACAGGAAGTGGTCAACGAGCTCGGGGTACAGAGAGTGATGTGAGATGAGTCTGGATCATGCAGGTTTCTGTAGGCCTTAATGAGGAGTTTGAATAACCAAAGAGCAACAGGAAGCCACTGAAATGTTCAAACCACATGAGAGACATGATCAGGTTTACATTTTTAAAGAACTGCTTTGACATCAATGTGGAAAAAGGATATAGTCCTTTTGGTTGTGTGCAGTATTGCTGCAGACTAAGAGTGGTTCTGAAAATTGATAATGCCTTGTTTCCAGAGTCCATTCTATGATAGTACCTGGAATTTGATTAAATTCTTTTAGTCAGTTATTTCTGCCTTAATTCTGAGGTGGTTTTCAGAGATTCTGTTTCTAAATCCAATGCTCTTAACAGACTGTTCATGTAGTTTGTTCTTGAGTTTATGCCACTTGTTATCAAAAATGCCAAGGAGCTGGTGTTTTCTCTGGTGGTTTTGATGCCCTGGAAGAAAAGAAGGGCATAAGCTCACCATGGACTCATTCTATGGGATATACCCATAATGCCTTGCTGATTGTAATAAAGTGAAAATACAAATAACAGATGCTGATTTAGATCCTTCCAAGATATTTAAATATGGCTCAAATAATTTCAGTTTCTATATCCCAATCTCTAACATGTTTATAATTAGGGTAATATGAGTTGTAACGGTATCTGTCAAAATCTTTTTTATGAATGTTCTCTGAATGAGACTCATAAATAGCATTGTCAGCATATTTTAATACTTTTTTTTTTATTTCCTACAGCTAAATCCTAAGATGCCAGAGGACAACGAGAAATCCAGAAATTACATCATTTCTATTACGTCTTTGGAAACTCTTTGATAGGAGGTAACAGATCAGTAAGGATTTTAAGAGAAAGAAGTCTGCCACCTCCAGAAAATTATGTGCGGAAGATGAGAAAATACCAGGTACATTCTTGATTAGCAGGGCTTAGTCAGGTGGGGGTCCTAAGACCCTTTCCCTGCAAGAGCTTCATTAACAATATCCAGCATTGTACACATTGATAATCTTGTGTTCAGAGAAGGAAAAACTAATTTTCCTAAAAAAATTAATAGCTACAAATCAAGTATGCTCTAAATACCATCCATGAATTACAAAGATAAAATAATTTATTCTCCTTTTGGAATAATTGTAAAATGAAGAAATGTGTAATGAGGAAAAACCTACTAATGGGATCTTCACAGAGTTAAGTGCTGTTAACATATTGGTGCATTTCTTTGTAGTCATTTTCCCTTTTGTATTATTAAAAATCTCTTAAAACAATTTTGTAACTGTGTAATCTATAATCTGGCCATGCTATTATTTGCTTATTTCCTTTTGAAATATGGAAAAATAGATAAGAAAAAGAAGAAAAGTCTATACTCACCTCCCACAGATAATCACTATTAAAATTTTGGCATATAATCTTTCAGTCATTTTTGTTCATATAGTGTATTTTTTTACAAGAAAATCCTTTTCTAGGGGCACCTGGGTGGCTCAGTCAGTTAAGCGTCTGACTCTTGGTTTCAGCTCAGGTCATGATCTCCTGGGTTCATGAATCTGAGCCCCATTGGGCTCTGTGCTGTCGGCTTGGGATCCTCTCTCTCCTCTTTCTGCCCCTCTCCCACTCAAACTGTCTTTGTCTCTCTCAAAATAAATAAACTTTAAAATATTTTTTAAAATTATGAAAAAATGAAAATCCCTTTCTATATTTTAACCTGTTTCTCCACCTATCAATATATAATGGGCATTCTTTTTCTGTGCTATTAAGTATACTTCTATAATAGCACATTGTTTCCTAAATTTTAAACAGCTTAAAAGAAAAAGATGACACAGGCCAAACACATCTAGTAAACTTAGGTTATTTAGAAAAGTATCAAAAAAGTGAAAAATCACTAAAATTTTACCCCCCACCAAAGTTACTTCTATCAACTTTCTGGTGACTGTCTTTCCAAATATTTCAGTGTATACATATTTATAAATATACTCACAATTTTAAAATGTACATGTGGCTTTATTATTTTTCCCCATTATACAGTCTGTTTTGGAGAACTTTCTATTTCAATGAGCTAGAAATAAACTTTTCCTTTTAGTATTTGCATTACATTCTATAATATATAGAATATATAATTCATTAATATTATTTTTTATTATATTTTAATTACTTTGCTATTATAACCTGTGCTATGAATCATCCTATCCTTTTCTATTTACTTAAAGAAGTAACTCCTGGATCAAAGATGATGAATTTTAGGACTTTTCATATATACTGATACATTCTTATTTAAAAGGCTATAACAATTTTGTCCTTATTTTAATATGAATACAAGCAATAATAGTAATATGTTATCAATTTATCAAACTGTTATGTGAAAAACGCTGTGCTAAGTTACACAGTTAGTGAGTCATTGACTTAGGCTGGACTCGAGAACCAGCTCCTTGCGACCATTCAGCTCTAATGATTACCTTCATCAGTGGATGACAGTTCCTACTTTTTCTTTCTGAAGTTCCTCTCGACAAGGGGTTTTAATCTTTATTCTTTGAACACCAGTAACATGCGTATCCTTTCAAAATTTAGAATTCATTTGCATCTCTTCCTTATTAATTTCTTTCATGTCCCTTACTAGTGCTGTAGTATTTTCCTTTTGCTTATTCATTGCTAAGAGGTATGCATATTTAAAACATAATATTCCTTGTCATATATGATGAAAATATTTTCTTAGTCTCCATACTCTATTTTGTGCTGAAGGAAGCTTCTGTTTCTAAGGTGTTATCTGCATCTCCAAGGGTATCCTTTCACCTGTAGTTAGGCCATGCTACTCCTGTCAGGAGCTAACGTTACTTAATCTGTTCTCAGGAATTCTTGAGTCCACTGATTCCGTATTGAGGAGGTAGACAGTGAAGGAGAGCTAAATAAGGACACACCCCGAGTTCTGGAAAGGAAAGTTTGTCACGCATATT
This sequence comes from Panthera pardus, assembly GCF_024362965.1. Taxonomy (NCBI): domain Eukaryota; kingdom Metazoa; phylum Chordata; class Mammalia; order Carnivora; family Felidae; genus Panthera; species Panthera pardus. The sequence continues at coordinate 60,314,529 of NW_026526688.1, forward strand.
GGCTCTGGCAGCATTCTTTCTTGCATACGGTACTCCAGATATTAAAATATTAGACGCAATGACTGCTTCTATTTACCCCATTCAGACTAATGAGACTTCTTCTGGGAATCACCGGGCAAAAGTTCTATTTCTTCTTCAGGAAGGGCAGCATGCTACACTCCTGAGCAGTTTTTGTGATTATGCCAAAATTTGTCCGGTCTTATAAATGATATCTATCTCAGTTGAATATTAGTTTCAAACAGACTTTTTTTCTTAGACTCAATCCCACAGACTTGGAATCCCGGAACACTGATTTTCAGCACAATGGGTTAAGGAAATAATAGCTGAGGAGACAGAGAGGAAAGGCAAATAATCATGCTTGTATAAAATATAGATGTTTGCACTTTGTTTGGGAACCCCAAGATCCAATTCGATGGGCTACTTCAGTGTCCTAAATGGTAAAACTAATGGCCCAAGATACTGAAGATTTGTTTCATAAATATCAAATGTATTGTCCTAGAAACATCTGTTTTATTTTTGACTTTTTTTTTCTATTTCTTTGTCTTTTAGAATACAAATGCAGAAAAATTTACTGAAGAAAACCAAAAGAGACAGCTAAACTAGAGAAAAGTGAAGAATTCACCTATCTATTGAAAAAGAAATTAAAGAAAATCATAGTTATGGAATAAAAAGACTAGGAGATTTTCTCCACACATGCTTTATTAAATCTACAAAATTTACTGCAAAAATGGATGGATTGAATGCCTGCTTCAGATTATGGATGGAATACTATTCAAAACCAGGTATAGAAGTATATTGACTTTAGAAACATTTTTGAAATAAATGGTCCAAAAGAACAGAGAAAAAGAATTGGTATTGGCCACAGAATTTCCGATTCTTCTGTCCTTTATGACTTTGGGAAATCTTTTTGATGTCTAAAGAGTAAGATTTTCTCTTGTTTAATTCAGTAATAACATCAAGGCAATTTGTGTCTGTTATAGGTATTGGCGGATGGATTCAATCTGAAAGGCAATTCAGTAAACAGTTCTTCAAGACCAGTCATGAGCTGAGTACCTTGTTAAGTGCCCATGGAACTTCTGAAGAGAGGTGCACTGGCCCTGCTCGAAAGGTGCTTAATGACCAGTCTCAATGACACAGGCACATGCTGTTCTAACTGCAACATAATGAAATAACCACAACCGCATGTATATTTTTATATATATTCAATTTTTACATATATGTAGAATAAGAATAATAATTTAGGGACGCCTTGGTGGCTCAGTTGGTTAAACTACCAGCCTCGGCTCAGGTCATGATCTCGTGGTTTGTGAGTTCGAGCCCTGCATCAGATTCTCTGCTGTCAGCATGGACCCCTCTTTGGACCCTCTGTTCCCCTCTCTCTCTGCCCCTGCCCCCATTTGTGCTCTCTCTCAAAAACTAAACAATTTTTAAAAAGAATAATAATTTATATATAAATTATAAAGAATTTATATAAAATATAATACATTATATAAGAATTATATATAATTCTTTAATATAATAAAGAATCTAAAAGAATTTATATATAGTATATATATATATATATATATATATATATATATATATATATATCTTATTTAACTCTTATAATTCTTTGAAGTAGGTACCATTACCCTGATATTACATGTAAGAAATCAAATTTCCAGGAGAACAAATTATGTGCCCAAATGTCAGTGGCAGAGCAAGGATTTTTTTTCTTATGAAATTTATTGTCAAATTGGTTTCCATACAACACCCAGTGCTCATCCCGGCAGGTGCCCTCCTTAATGCCCATCACCTACTTTCCCTTCCCTCTGACCCCCCCATCAACCCTCAGTTTATTCTCAGTTTTTAAGAGTCTCTTATGGTTTGCTTCCCTCCCTCTCTAACTTTTTTTTCCCCTTCCCCTCCCCCATGGTCTTCTGTTAAGTTTCTCAGGAACCACATTAGAGTAAAAACATATGGTATCTGTCTTTCTCTGTATGACTTATTTCACTTAGCATAATACTCTCCAGTTCCATCCATGTTGCTACAAAAGGCCAGATTTCATTCTTTCTCATTGCCAAGTAGTATTCCATTGTATATATAAACCACAATTTCTTTATCCATTCATTAGTTGATGGACATTTAGGCTCTTTCCATAATTTGGCTATTGTTGAAAGTGCTGCTATAAGCATTGGGGTACAAGTGCCCCTAGGCATCAGCACTCCTGTATCCCTTGGATCAATTCCTAGCAGTGCTATTGCTGGGTCATAGGGTAGATCTATTTTTAATTTTTTGAGGGATCTCCACACTGTTTTCCAGAGCAGCTGCACCAGTTTGCATTCCCACCAACAGTGCAAGAGGGTTCCCATTTCTCCACATCCTTGCCAGCGTCTATAGTCTCCTGATTTGTTCATTTTAGCCGCTCTGACCGGGGTGAGGTGGTATCTGAGTGTGGTTTTGATTAGTATTTCCCTGATGAGGAGCGACGTTGAGCATCTTTTCATGTGTCTGTTGGCCATCCGGATGTCTTCTTTAGAGAAGTGTCTATTCATGTCTTTTGTCCATTTCTTCACTGGATTATTTGTTTTTCAGGTGTGGAGTTTGGTGAGTTCTTTATAGATTTTGGATACTAGCCCTTTGTCCGATATGTCATTTGCAAATATCTTTTCCCATTCTGTCGGTTGCCTTTTAGTTTTGTTGATTATTTCCTTTGCAGTGCAGAAGCTTTTTATCTTCATGAGGTCCCAATAGTTCATTTTTGCTTTTAATTCCCTTGCCTTTGGAGATGGGTCAAGTAAGAAATTGCTGTGGCTGAGGTCAGAGAGGTTTTCTCCTGCTTTCTCCTCTAGGGTTTTGATGGTTTCCTGTCTCACATTCAGGTCCTTTATCCGTTTTGAGTTTATTTTTGTGAATGGTGTAAGAAAATGGCCTAGTTTCATTTTTTTGCATGTTGCTGTCCAGTTCTCCCAGCACCATTTGTTAAAGAGACTGTCTTTTTTCCATTGGATATTCTTTCCTGCTTTTCAAAGATTAGTTGGCCATACTTTGTGGGTCCAATTCTGGAGTCTCTATTCTATTCCATTGGTCTATGTGTCTGTTTTAGTGCCAATACCATGCTGTCTTGATGATTATGGCTTTGTAGTAGAGGCTAAAGTCTGGGATGGTGATGCCTCCCTCTTTGGTCTTCTTCAAAATTACTTTGGCTATTTGGGGTCTTTTGTGGTTCCATACAAACTAGCATTGCTTGTTCTAGCTTGGAGAAGAATGCTGGTGCAATTTTGATTGGGATTGCACTGAATGTGTAGATTGCTTTGGGAAGAGCAAGGAGTTTAATAAGCACCCTTACTTCAAAGAATATGCACAAATTAAATAATCAGTAAATTGGTGAACAACAGTGTTATAGATGAGGGCCAGAGAATGAACATTTTTGATTGAAGGGGAGATGAAAGATACTTATTGCCTAATTATGGCCACAGGGCAGTAAATATTAAAAGAGTAAAACATGGAAAGGTCATCTTAAAGATGTCAATTGAGCCAATACTCTATATTAATCCTTAAAATTAATAATAACTACTGCCATGATGGTATCATTTTATATGGATTGGTTTGTTTAAACCTTATAATAGCCACATGAGGTGAAACCTATTATTAGTGTCCTTGTTATGTGTATAAAGAAAATAGGGCTTACACCAAACCTCAGGGCAAATCCAAGCAAACTCTCACAGCAAGCGTCTCTAGAGCTGTACTGTTCACAAGTAAAACAAATTAATGTTTGTCAGAAGCTAGTATTTAAAAAAAAAAAAAAAAAGAAAAGAAAATAGCACCGAGACAGAAACTTCCAACTTCCTAAATTAAACACAGGCAAGTTAAATTTTAATTCCAGATAAACAATGATTTTTTTTAAATATAAATCTTTGTCATGCAATAATATATATCCCAAACTGGGTCTTGTATATTTTTATTTGCAAAGCTGGCATCACTCCTCTAACTCAAGAGCCCACCCTCTTAACTGCTATGAAATACTGGTTCCTACGTGTACCTTAAAAAAATTTTTTTTAACATTTATTTATTTCTGAGAGTCAGAAAGAGACAGTGCATGAGGGGGGTAGGGGCAGAGAGAGAGGGGGACAGAATCCAAAGCAGGCTCCAGGCTCTGAGCTGTCAGCACAGAGCCCAACCTATATGTTCCTTAATTACTGTGGGTGATTCATATGAATATGCTTTTGTTTTTTATCCTGCAATAAAATTTAAGTTAGTTTTGCGGGTTTTATTATAGATATCTTGCCTAAATTAAATTATGCATGCCAATGTCTTATTCCAATAGAAGCAGAATCCAGAGATACAAACATAATAATTACCTTGATGAAAAGGATTCACATAATCCATGAAAAATATTCAGAACTATTATAAAATACACATCAACCAAAAATAGCCAAATATCTAAAATATGTTGAACTAGATAACTTGACACACTCATTATATACTCAGGTAGATGCTAAATATTACATGGCATTCTTATATGAGTGTGTGTGTACATGTATATGAAATATACTACTGAATATATTTAAAATTAATGTATATTAATTACATTAATGTACAGTAATGAAGTTAATGGTTAGTCATGTATTATTCTATAGAGATACAGATCTAATATTTTTTGTAAACATGTATTTACCAAGAATAAATGTTTTATTCATACCAGGGTTGCTATCGTCTGGATGTTGGTGTCCTCCCTAAAATTCCTATGTTGAAATTCTAATTTCCAGAGTGATGGTATTTGGAAGTGGGTTCTTTGGAAGATGATCAGGTCATGAGAGTAGAGCCCTCATAAATGGGATTAGTGCCCTCATAAAAGAAATCTCAGCGAGCCAACTTATCCCTTTACCATGTGACCTGACAGCAAAAATATAGGTGTCTGGGCAGGCTCTCACTTGGACTTCCTGGCCTCTAAAACTGTGAGAATTAAATGTTTATTGTAGATAAGCCACACAGTTTATGGTATTTTTGTTGCTATAGCCTACATGTACTAAAAACAGGAGCTCCCGCATCTTACTTAGAATCAACTCTACAAAAGCCCACAAGGCCCTACATATCTGTCCTTGATTACCAACCTCTTCCCATTTCCAATCATTCCGTTTGTTGAGTGAACAGGATTCCTTTCTGTCTTAGAGCATTGCATCAGCTGCTGCTGCTGCTTCTTTTTTTTAGTTTATTTATTTATTGAGAGAGAGGAAGAGAGAGAATCCGAGGCAGGCTCTGGACTCACAGAACAGAGCCAGATGCGGGTCTCGCTCTCACCAACCATAAGATCATGATCTGAGCAGAAATAAAGAGTTGGACACTTAACCAATTGAGCCACCCAGGCACCCCTCAGCTCCTTCTTCTATATGAACATTTGTTCTTTCAGATCTTGGCATAGCTTACTCCTTTGGTTGTTAATGGTTTAGATGAAAACCCATTTCATCAAGGAAACATTTAAGGCCTGCTTGAGACCATCCAATCTTAAGTAGCATTTCCTCTACTCTCCCCCCTTCTCAGTGAGAAATGTCTCTCCTACTCTTTTTTGACAGCATGTCGTTATCTGATTTTTTTCATATATATTTTGTCCATTTATTTATTACATATTTCTCAAAATTAGAATGTAAGTTCCATAGAGGTAGGACTGACTTCTTAAATTTTCTATTTGTCTTCAGCTGTTGCTTCCAAAGAATCTCTTTGAAGAGGAAATATTTTTTTAATGTTTTTTATTTTATTTTTGTGTGGAGAGCATATGCAAGTGGGGGAGGGACAGAAAGAGGGGGACAGAGGATCTGAAGTCGGCTCTGTGCTGATCGCAGAGCCTGATGCAGAGCTTGATCTTACAAACCATGAGATAATGACCTGAGCTGAAGTCGGATGCTCAGCTGACAGCCACCCAGGTACCACATGAAGAGAAAATATTTTTTAAGTCAAAATACTTTCCAAGTAACAACTCAAGAATCATAAAGATAGTGCATTTAGAAACAGGGCAACTGCATTTGTGCTATTACTTGGTCTTGTGAAAAGTGTAGATACTTTCTGTCAGCAGCAGAATTGGAAGACGTGGGGGGAGAGGACATCAACTCAGGATACTGGCCAGCACGATGAGACATAGCCTTCTACTTCTTTCTGACCAAGTCCTTCCTTTTTTTTTTTTTTTAAATGTTTATTTTTTTTGAGAGAGAGAGAGAGAGAGAGGCAGAGAGAGAGGGAGACACAGAATCTGAAGCAGACTCCAGGCTCTGAGCTGTCAGCACAGAGCCCAAAGCGGGGCTCGAACTCATGAACCGTTCGGTCATGAACTCATGCCCCAAGCAGAAATTGGATGCTTAACCGACTGAGCCACCCAAGTGCCCCAGTCTTACAAAATTTTATGGCTCGTAAGATATTGAAAGAAGCATGAAATAAGCATCTTGATGAAGCAAAGCAAACTACTACATGATTGATAATAATTTCCTTGCCTAGATTAAAAATTATAAAAGAGTATACACTTCTAATATTTAATATTATTTTAGGCAAAGGAATCAGGTACTGAGAAAGATGTGTCTAAATATTCAGTTCACATGGGAGCAGCTTGATTTCAGTTAACATACATGGGTCCTTACTTATTTCTAGAAGAAAGAAGTGATCCAGATCTCAGAGTGCATCATTTTATTCCAGACACATGGCAAGTATATACTGAAAAAAATCAGCAGTCTGGAAAAGTAAAGAAACTTGATGGAAACAATTGGTTCAGATTTCATTGTGCACAACCATAAAAAGTTTTTTTAATGTTTATTTATTTTTGAGAGAGAGAGAGAGAGAGAGAGAGAGAGAGAGAAAGTGGGGGGAGGGGCAAAGAGAGAGGGAGACACAGAATCTGAAGCAAGCTCCAGGCTCTGAGCTGTCAGCACAGAGTTCGATGCGGGACTCGAACTCACAAACCATGAGATCATGACCTGCACTGAAGTCAGATGCTTAACTGACTGAGCCACCCAGGCGCCCCCTCAAAAATCGGTTTTATTAAATGTTAGAGCCTGGATTAAAAACTAGGCATTCTAACTCCAGTTAGACTGCTGTTAACCATTATACCATGTAGTTGTAATATTCATCCACTTAATTTCAATTCTGAAATATAGTGCCTAATGTTTAATGATATGTATTTGACAAAAATTTTCTGTTTTTTAAAAGTAATGGTGCTTTCATATTATGCAAATGTAGCAGCCATTCATAGTAATGTACCATGATATATCATAAATATATGGATTGTTATATACATATATGTTTTGAAGAACTTCCCTTTTCTACACCCCTTGCTGACCTTTAACTTATGAACAGAAAAATGGAAATTATGAAGAATAGCAGGTTTTGGTAATTCTGAGTTCAGCCTGAGGTTCCCCAACTCAAGCTAAAAAGAATGCAGAGAGCTTGACTGCATGGTACTCTGGGAAAGTCCCTTGCAGAGATGTCTGTTTATTTATTTATTAGGGAATTTTTATCCAAGTTTAAGTGAAGAGTCTTGTAGAAGAAAGTGATGTGTGAGTTATTTCCAAAAAACAGAAAATGGTGATTCCCTTAAAGACCTCCCATCTTGAACACCAGTGTCTCAGAAGGAACTTTGAACACTAATTTACCTTAAATACAGTTGATGTCAAACTAAATTTGACATTAAATATGTATTTTCAAAAAAAATTGTGATTTTTTTTTCTTATCTAGAGGGAGCTTCTCGACATTGTAGATAATAATGAATCTGCTGTGGGGTGACTGGGTAGCTCAGTCAGTTGAGCATGCAACCCTTGATTTTGGCTCAGGTCATGATCTCACGGTTTGTGAGTTCAAGCCCTGCATTGGGCTCTGTGCTGATAGCACGGGGCCTGCTTTGGATTCTCTTTCTGTCTGTCTCTCTGCCCCTCCTCTGCTCATGCATGTGTGTTCTCTCTCTCTTTCTCAAAATAAATAAACATTAAAAAAAATGAACATTAAAATAAATAAACATTAAAAAAAATGAATCGGCTGTGATTGTTGTTCTGACTTCATCAGAGAAAGCTTTCTGCTTCATACTGCTGCATGGAGAAAATCGTGAGAGAGGACAGCGAAGGGAGAGTTGTTTATGTTGCCCCTACAGAGGCGTTGTGTCCATATGACACTGCATATCTCACAGTAATTTTCCTCAACTGCAGTTTGTGTCCTCAGTCATAGAGAGGTACCACAGTCTCCTCCTCCATAGGCTCCGGCATTGCTGTCATGGATGTGAGTGCTTATGTGCTTGGGACCTCGAGCCAGTTTCTTACCTTAGTTTCTTCACCTGCAAAAGGGGATAAGAATATTTACTTTATGCTGTTTTCTAATCATTAAGTGAAATGTATGCAAAGCATCTAATACATTGTCTGGATGTAAACAATGATCAATAATTGGTACCATTCACACTTGCCTTATATTCATTTTATTGCTTAAAACTCTCTAGGTCCAAGTTATTAAAAGACAAGATTTGACACTTTTGACAATTATGCTAAAGGAAACCATTCGATGTCTGTGCCAGGATTACATGACTTAAGAGAGCATAGACAAGTTCATGAGAGAAAGAGGGAGAGGCAGAAGCCCATCTCAGTTTTGCCCTTGCTGGGGTTCGATATGCTCTGTGAAATAGCCCCTGATTATTGCAATAGGTTTCTTCCTTTACGGCTACTGTATAAAAGAGTCTGGAAGCTTTTGGCTAAATTAGAACTTTTCTCTTCATCTAGAAGGGACTCAGGGTGTTCTTTCTTCTCTCTTTCCCTATGAGAACCCTTAACTGCAGGCCTTAGAGAGGCACTGAGAAGAGAGATTCAGATTGCTAATGTTGGAAAGGGTCGTCTCTATTGTATGACCCATTTTTCTCACTTTACAGATGAGGAAACTGAGGCTTAGTGAAATTAAGTAATGTGTCCATCGCTGGATGGCTTATTTGATTTTTTAATAAAAAATAATCATCTGATTTCACCTGTACGAATATATATCACATTTATATGGCATAGATTATTATTTGTTCATTGTTTCTGGCTGTCACATCAATAAGCACTGGGTGATATATTATACATTAGGAAAACCTTAAAAATGGAACCAGTAGGAACCATTTAGGTGAAAAATACAGTTGACCCTTGAACAACACAGGGATTAGGGGCACAGTCACCCCCACCACTCTGTGCAGTCAAAAATCCAAATATAAGTTTTGACTGCCCAAACCTTAACTGCTGATAGCATAATGTTGACAGATAACATAAACCATTGATTAACACATATTTTCTATGTTAAACTTATTAAATACTATACTCCTATAATAAAGTAAGCTAGAGAGAAAAGTGTTATTAAGAAAATCATGAGGAAAAGATAACACATTTACAATATGGCACTGTATTTACTGAAAAAAAAAAAAACAACTCTGCCTATAAGTGGACCTGTACAAACCTATGTTGTTCAAAGGTCAACTGTAATTCTTTTATTAGGAAAGAGTTATATAAACTTGGTACTGCACTGTTTTTGCATGAAAATTGTTCCAGACATTCGTTCACTTTAAGCAATGTTTTGCAGTCTTGTCAATAATTATTGAAGAGCAGATTGTATATTTTAGGACTTAAGGCTCTTGTTAATCAAGTGGTAGAAACTGTCTGTAATTTATTTACCAAAGGGCTACGCAAAGGATTAGTGGTGTGTGGAGTTTCTACAAGAGATTAGTGTCATGACACCTTGAGTTGTCAGGTACGTCACAGACATGTACATGTAATGTATAATAACACATATTATGGCACTCCATTATACACTTAAAGGCTTTACTACAGGGATAAATTAAATTCACAATCACCCTGACAATTATATTTGAATGGATTATTTATAAGATTTTTCTTAATAATTTGGTCAACTTTCAAATAATTATATTTTCTTTTAATGTTTTATTTATTTTTGAGAGAGAGAGAGAGAGAGAGAGAGAATGTGAGTGTGGCAGAGGCAGACCAAGAGAGAAACACAGAGCTGTCAGCACAGAGCCTGATGCGGGACTTGAACCCACGAACAGTGAGATCATGACCTGAGCCAGAGCTGGATCCTTAACAGACTGAGCCACCTAGGTACCCTTCAAATAATTATGTTTTCTATACAAAGTAGAATGCTTTTCTTATCTGACGTTTCAACATGAGTAAGCAGCTTCCTCTAATGGTGACGGTTTCAAATTGTGATGATCTCATATTCCCAATGTCCTATGTGCAAGAATATTTCTTAACGAAATAAGTTTAACTCCTTTTGAATGTATCAGTGGCAACATGCATCTATTACACAAATTCATTACATTTTCTCACAAAGGAGATGGTTGTTTTAATGGAAATGTCAATATGCATGTTCTGTCTAAAGTATTTTATTAATGTTTAAATGTTTAGAAAACTAAACTTTAAAAAAATTTTTTTTTTTTTAAAACAAACTGATGTTTCTCTATTCTTTGAAAACAGCTATTGGTGACAGTGCCTCAGTTTTGGAAATACTCTTGTTATCACAAGAGTAAACAAAACTGGCAAAAAGAAAGATATGTCATATTTTATGGGGTATGCTACCTTTCAATACCATTACCCCAGCTAAAGATTTTTTTGTATATAAAAATATGTAGCTTATATATTTAAATAAAGATGGCATTCCTATGGATGGCAATTAAAGTAAATATTAATTCAATTATGGAGGGACTGTCTCTATATACTGGTGGTAAAAGGTAAGTCTGGAAGGAGTTGGGAATCGGGGCGGGGGAGAAAATTCTAGATTAAGAGTAACAGGAGCAGAAAAAAAGGATCCCAGAAATCAGTGGACACACCGATGACCAATTAGCAAATACAATTTTTTTTCTTTCTTTCTTTCAGCTAGAGAACTTTTATCACACTGAACTGGCTATCTTTTAAGGGATACTTTCCTCTTTACTTATTACCAGGTATATTGATATTTACTTATTACCAGCTATAATTAGACATGTTTTTTTCTGTTTGTTGGTTTAAAATGCGTCATACTCTCAGTCTGCATTAGTTTGATTAATTCTATTAGGAAGTAATTAAAAAAAACAAAATAGAAAGAAGCAAACAAACAAAAAATAGACTAAACAAGTAAACAAATAGGCAGGTTGCAAATTTAGAAAGATGATATGTAATTTGAATATTACTTCTTAGTTCTTTTCTAATGCAGGTGTTGAAGGTTATCTATTAATCTTCAATTACTGCATTAGCCACACTTGAAGTATTTAATTTTTTAATCATTCAGTTTAAAATGTCCTTTAATTTCCATCATGATTTATTTTTGGTCCACGGTGTATTTAAGAACTATATTTCCTAATTTCCAAATTACTTTTTCTTTAAACTATCTTTTGATTTTGTATTTCTAGCATAGTTGCATTAGGTCAAGAATTAGTCTTATATTTTTCATCCTGTGCAGTTCAAATTAATAAGGGATTTTCATGGTGGCAACACATGTTGAGGCAATGACATAAGCAAGCATTCTCAGTAGTAGTTATAATAGCATAAAATATATGAAGTAGTCTAGAATAAATCTTTAAAAACATGTGCAAGCCTTTTATAAAGACATCTTTAAACTTTACCAAGTGATATTTAAATATATATATTTTTAAAAAGAATAAAAGCATTTAAATACATATACAGAGAGGAATAGTTCATGTTTTTCTATTGGAAAATTCAATATTATGATTATAATTGCCTGAATTTTTAGCTCAATTTAGACACACATAGTATTAGGCCCCAAAATTGTTGTATAGATTCAGTACAATAACAATAAAATCTTCCACATTTTTTTTCCTTGTCTTTCCATGTTGTGGGTGGGGGTGGGTAGGCCCGATGGGAGGGAGAAGTTGATTACCTGATTCTGAAATTTACATAAAAACACAAAAGAACCAAAGTAGCGAAGATACTCTTTGAAAAAGAAGATCAGGTTGAGCAAACTTGCTGTATCAGGTATCAGGATTTATTATAGACCTGTGATAATCAAGACAGTGTCTACTGAAACCAGAGATAAACATATAGACAAAAATGAGCCAGAGAACCCAGAAACAGAATCACACACATTTTATTTAAGACAAAAGTGACATTGCAAACAGTATTGGAAAAATTGGGAATCCATATGAAAAATAAATAAAATTAGATCACTTCTTCACATCATATACAAAAATCAAACCTACATGGTTGAAAAGCATAAATGTGAAAAATAAGTGAATGAAACTTTAGAATACAATATCTGGGGGTACCTGGGTGGCTCAGTCGGCTAAGCGTCCAACTTTGGCTCAGGTTATGATCTCACTGTTTGTGATTTGAGCCCTGCGTTGCTTTCTGTGCTAACAGCTCAGAGCCTGGAACCTGCTTCAGATTCTGTGTCGCCCTTTCTCTCTGCCCCTCCCCCCGACTCTTTTCTCTTTCTTAAAAAAAAAAAAAAAGCATTAAAAAAATTGGAATATATTATCTGAAGAGAATATCTTCACTTCTTAGGAGTAAAGATCTCTTTGTTTTTGAAAGAGATCATGGGGGAGGGGCAGAGAGACAGAGAGAGAGGGAGAGAGAATCCCAAGCAGATTCTGTGTTGTCAGTGCAGAGCGTGACATAGGAGCTCCATCTCACAAACGGTGAGATCATGACCTGCGCCTATATCAAGAGTTGGACACTTAACCCGCTGAGCCACCCAGGCGCCCCAGGAAAGATCTCTTAAACAAGACCTGTAAAGCACAAACTATGAAAAATAGGTTAGCCAATTTGACTATATTAGAATTCAGAATTTTTATTCATCAAAATATTTCATTAAGATAATGAAATGACAAGGCACTGAGTGGAAGGTATTTGTAACTTATAACGGTCCGAGAACTCTCATTCAAAGTATATAAAAATTTCCTTCAAATTATGAAGGGAAAAGTTATTCACAAAAGGTTTCCAAGTGTCCAATACATTTCTGAAAAGGAATTCTCCTGAAATACAAATTAAAATTACAATGAGATACCTCCACCAGATCGGTAAAAATTAGAATCAGACAGTATCGGGTGTTACAGAGGAAGGAAAGCAGCAGGAAAACTCCTACGCTGCCGGCGGGTGCTGCTTTGGAAATCGTTCTGACAAAATCTGATGAAGATGGCCATATTTGATGAACAAGGAATTCCAGTTCTGATTATGTACCCTAGGACCAGAACAATAAGATTTAAGATCTTCAAAAATAAGACGAGTAAGACAAATTAGCACAGCATAGAATAATTGTGGTTTTAATTAATGAATTATTTATTTATTTAGAAAGAAAGAGAGACAACAAGCGGGGAAAAGAGGTAGAGGGAGAGGGAGAGAATCTTAAGCAGGCTCCATGCTCAGCATGGGGCCCAACGTGGGCCTGGGATCCCACTACCCAGTGATCATGACCTGAGCTGAAATCAGGAGTCACAGTCTCAGCCAACTGAGCCATTCAGTCGCCCCAACAACACAGAATAATTGTAACATAATATTGAGCAAAGGAAGCTAGACACAAAAGAACACATGCTATGCAATTCCAGTTATAAAAACTTACAAAACTGGCAAAATCAACTTGTGTTTTTTTTTTTCTGCATACACACACACACATACGTATATGGAGAGAAGTATAATGAAAAAGGAGACATAATTTTTTTTTAAAGTTTATTTATTTTTGAGAGAGGCAGAGACAGGATGCGAGTGGGTTAGGGGCAGCGAGAGAGACGGAGACACAGAATCCGAAGCAGACTCCGGGCTCCGAGCTATCAGCACCAAGCCTGACGCAGGGCTTGAACCCACAAGCTGTGAGATCATGACCTGAGCCGAAGTGGGACGCTCAACCGACTGAGCCACCCAGGCACCCCGAGACATAATTTTTTTAAAGCAACACAAATTTCAAAGAAGGGGGTATTATAATATAGATTTCTGAGGTGCTGGGAACATTTATCTTGATTTATGGGGATGTTGCTTTGTTAATCTGAATATCACTTTGTTAATACGAGAGTCTATATTTTCTACAGTTTATTGAATGTTATATTTTATAATAAAGCAAAGGTTAAAAAAGAATACGAAATTGGTATCAATCTTAGATATGAATAATTACATTGGACAGATCGCTATACGTAAAATTATAACATCTATTGCTATTTTAATGTTTACTATGGGCAGTTGTTCTAAACAATTTCCAGCTATAAAGCTATTGACTCTTCAGAAAAATCCTGTGATGTAAGTACAATTATTTTACCTACTGAATTGAGGCAAAGAGAGATGAACTTTCCCAAACTCATACAATGTTAAGTGACAGAGCCACGGGTAGAACGCGGGCAGCCTGCTTCCATTTCTGTGCTTTAAATGCTCTGTCACATTGCTGCACAGAGATACAGAGCTCTCTCTACATGTAAAAAGATGAGGTTAAGTGCTCTCAAACATTACAATGAATTTAAAAGCTATGAAATGTTTATATAGAGTTGTTTTAAGGCTTTTACGTCTTTGGTGGTTAAAACACTAGTGACTGATTCTTACCAAGTTCTCATTTCATCATTATAAATTCTGTATTTGTCTCTGATTTATCATTCTCCGGCACGGCAAACACACTCATGATTGTTGCACTTTACTAAAATCACTTTGTTATCAATATATTTTTGGTGTCCTTACATGCTTTTCTCTTTCTTTTTTCTTCCTATTTTGAAGAAACGTCCTTTGAAACCTTCTCTTTACTTCTCCACTGTTCCTGTTTCATAGTGACCTTGATTTTTCATAGTAAAAATCAGAAATAAAGCATACACATAGGATTTTTGAAGCTGAGTTGTTTTTCTTTTCTTTTTCTTATTCTACTGCAGATGCTCTATGTAGAGCATAACATACATAAGGATCTAATTTTGCTAAATCAAACTTTATTATTAGCTGAGAATTTTTGCAGAAATTATTTAAAATCAAGTCTCATAAAGTCGTTCCTAAGTTCACATGTTACTACTAATTGTACATATCACTGTGGCAAACTTATAATGAATCATTTCACTTATCTTGCCTTTATTTATAGTCACAGGGCTCAGGCTTTCCTCTAGATTTCTGACTAGTATAGAATGAATGCTCTAGGTACATTTGCAGACTAAGGCCTGGAGTAGTTAATTGATTTCAAATGAATTTATTTTATAATCATTTTTGTCTGTGTTTCAGTGGGATATTTCAGCCTATGTTTCAGTTTTTCATTTTGTCTGTATTTACTCATAAAGAGTAAATGTTTTATTTTGTAGAGTATTTTTTCATATTATTTTCTTTTTATGACAATCTATAATTTAGCCAATATTTCATTTGTAAATAAAAGTTACAAAATGTGTGGCTTTTGTTCTCATTTATAAATGTTATTACCCTGGCAGGTAATAGTTGTTTAGCTGTCATAATGCGTGATAGAGCAAGTCATTTCTCAATATATTATTGGTAAAGTCTCAAATCCACGTTAATTCTTCTCAAAATCATGTTGGATTCTTTGACCAGCTTTGTCAGTGGGTGAATGAAGTATTGAATGTGGAGAGAGAAGGGAGTAATAAATTCTGGTAGCACATTTTGGAAGAAATTGTAACTGATTTTATGTTGAATCAATTTAACCACGTTGTCAGTTTCACCGTCTGGGGGCAGAAATTGGAGTAGAAGTTTGGGCACATCTTCTTGTTATGATTTGGTGTCCCTCCCTGGCACTCTCTGTTAGTATCAGTCATCCTGAACATCTCACTGAGTAAGCCTGAGTTTTACATCCATTTTTATCACTACTAATAGGCATTTAATTGTATCCAGTTATGAATTATTTAAAATAATCTCTAAAACCAAAACAAACCTCTCTTCAAGACTTGTTTTCCCTGATGGTGAGTGATATCCTGAAACCAATATTGGACTGTATGTTAACTAACTAAACTTTAAATTAAAAAAAGACTTATTTTCTTTAAATTTGGTTGGTTGACTAGAAAGCATTTTCTCTCACCCTTGGATTAGATGTGGTTTCCATACTTAACCTGATTCCTCCCAAACTTTGTGTGAGATACTTTGATACTTAGGTTCTCAGAAAGCAGCAAAAGGCACTTAGTTTAGAACCACCCTTTGCACACTACTTATCTATGCAAAACATCAACAGATGTTTTCAAAATGAGACATGTACAGTGGAAATGGGTATACCCACTATATTTAGTCAATGCATTTCTTAAGGAATTTCAAAGTATCAGTTCTTGATATAAAAAGTAACAACTGATTAAACTGTGTGAACACAAATACAGTTTTTAATGTGTTCAAAATTAGAGGAGATTCTATTCTTTTAAAATCACCTTTTAGGGGCACCTGGCTGACTCAGTAGCACATGCGACTCTTGATCTTGGGGTCGTGAGTTCAAGCCCCACACTGGGCACAGAGCCTACTTAAAAAAACTATTTAAAAAATCACCTTTTAATAATGTTTCTTAGCAAACAAATGGTATCCTAGATTTGTTTTTCTGTGACAATACCTATCTTTTTCTGCTGCTATAACTAGGCAGTTGGTGTTAATTAAAAGATACTGGCAAAACATTGAGAGCACAGCAGAAAATTCTAACTCATCACACATTTTGTGTTTGATGAAACAACAAAGAAAAAGAATAGAAAAGCCATTGTACAGAGTTAAACTGGGTATGACTATCGTAACCTGGGAGAAGAGCTCAGAATTACTGAGCACATTCTATGTGCTTGTGACAGATTAGAGTATCTTATACATTTAAAACAATTTGGTCTTTAACTTCTGAAAGGAAATCAATTTTATTTTAATTTACAGAGGAAATAAAATAATAAGTTAATTCTAGGAGATTAAGTAACATGTTGAAGTCCGCACAGCTAATGGTGAACCTATTCAACTTGAAGATTAAGCTCTTTCCAAAGATTATCTATTTAGAAAAAAATGTGGCTCCTGCAAAATTTCATGTGGTTAAGAATAATGTAACAAGGATGTTTCACACCTTATTTTATAAGAACAAAATTAAAGTAAAAAACCTGTCTGGAGGGAGGTTTTGGCATGTTGAGAAATGGTTGCTTTGATATCCCTTATTTCATTTGTGGCCTAGAGCTATGCTGTCATTCCTGTTTCATACCACAAGAACGTCCTTTCTCATGTGTTTTCTTGATGTGTGGATTATTCGTTGTTTTCTACATCTTACCTTTGCTTTTCAATCTCTTTATCTGGAGCGACTTTTCCTCCACATGTGAGCAGACTCTATGTATTCATTATTTCAATGACATAGTCTAGAGGCACAGCTCAAATGCCTGCCACCTTGATTCTTTCAGCTCAAGGGCCATACTATATCCTATATTATGACATTTTCTACTGCCTATTGTGTTTTTTATATGCTTTATTTTTTTTTTGAAAAATATCTGACATTTTAAATATATAAGTAAATAGGCAATATTATTTATATATTAAGTATATATATTTATCTATATCATGGTGTCTTATATTTTATATGTACTCTGAATATTTTACTACTGAATGAATGAATGTTGCTATATCTTATACACATATGACTATTTCCATGAGGATTCTCTGAAGTAGTATACAAATCATAGTTTTCTGGCTATTTTCCAATGAAAAGCTGAAAATCCCTATGTAACATTCATGTTTTTACTTAACAAATATTAAAGTACCTAGAATGTGCCAGGCCCATTCTAGTCCCTGGAGACAATAGGAAACAGATTCTTTGTTTCATGGAGCTTAAATTTTAAGAGCACAGTGATTAAGCAAGATGTAGAATAAGTCAAAAAAATACATGCATAAATTTAAAAAATAGCACGTCAGGTAGTACTTAAAAAAATTCAAGTGCAATATTAATAGAGACATATGGAATATCAGCTTCTTAAATTTTAAAAAAATGGACAAGGGTCAAAAGAGGACACATATTCTTTCTGTGGCCTGGTAATATTCTCAAAGATAGGGAGATGATATAACATTAATATTAATAGTAATACCTAATGTTCTTAAATAAGTAACTGTATGACTATACATAGATTATATTTCACAGAGGCATGCTTTACAATAATGCATAGAGAAATAAATTAGAAAATAATAATTAAATACCAGGAACTGAAAAAGAAGTTGTAGATTACAATTGAAGATTAAGACCAGGAGGAAAACTGGAGCACATACATGCAGCAGAGGTCACTGAATCCTCTTTCAAGTTTCTGCCCTCTGCACAGCACTGGTTCTAGTGTTTTATTGACAGTGGGTTCATGCATTGCTCTCTCTAGGACTTCTGGTAGTTGTAATGTTGTAATTACATCATTGCTTCGAAAGCAAATAGGTCTTAGCAGTCATTTCAATCCTCTCTTTGCGATATATTATAAAGAACAATACAATGATGTGTTCCCTAAAGGATAGGAACTTTCTCTTTGAACACTATCACCCATGTGCTGCACTTACACTCAACCATGTAAGTAGAAACCAATTTGGAAGTAAGTATCCAGTTTGTTAAAAATCTGCATATGGGATGTAACATTAATAATTTTCTATTTTATAGCTTTTAGGTAGAGAAATATGGAATACCTTTAGACCCTGGATTTTCTTCTTGGGAAACCATATTGCTTTATGATGCTATGGTATACCTTTGGCCAGAATGGCCAAGAATGCAGGTGTGTGTATAGATATATTCTATGGCTGACATTTCTAGTTCTTTGTCTATGACAGTCCATCAGGAATTAACATATTGGTGAATGGTATATCTTCTGGATTAGGTAAGAACAGCACATTTCATTGTTAAGAGGATAAACTCTAGAACTGGGCAAATTAGTTATATTTTCTATATATGCATTTTTCCCTGCCAATAAAGATAATAATATCTATTGTATAGAGTTATTATAAAGATTAACTGAGTTGTTTATAAAGTGGTTACAATAGTGTCTTGCCACATATAGTTTTAAAGTGAACATTTTAGGAACTTTAATTTCTTTTATCTCTAAAGCTAACTGCAATATTAAAAAATATTGTGTGTTGGTAGGTTCTAATGAAAGCAGGATCATATGCAACCATTACTTAGAGAACAGACCTGTTAGCCTATATGCAGTTAACTGAATATGGGTGGGTATTGACTGCTTGAGAGATTTACTTCATAGTAGTATAAATGGAAAACTTTAGAAAGATGATGACTTCACTTTCCTTGGCATTTGTGGTTCTTTATTTTCAAGGATTTGGACCCTGAAGAATTCGGCTGCTTCAAAAATAAAGTAGTCATTGAGAGGGCAGATGCAAAGAAATATGAAAAGGAACTGAAAAAGGAAAGGATTTACTGGATACAGCTGGACCCAAGCAGGGTAGTTAACACCATTAGAACTTATTTAAATAGAAGTTTAACATGGAATGAGTCAGACTTCTTCATTTAGCTTCAAGAGAATCACTCATAAAGCTCTTGTGGTTTTGAAAATGGATATCTCATTACCATGCTTTGCTTTTCTACCTTAAATTTAGTTAGCTAGAGGTGGAAAGGCAAAAAATTATTACTTATGTCCTAGCTTGGACAACCCGTACACGCTGGTACCATATCCTTTTTGAATCTGCACTTCAGACAATAAAACTCAAGTTGGGGGGTACCTGGGTGGCTCGGTTGGTTGAGCGTCTGACTTTGGCTTGGGTCGTGATCTCATGGGCCATGACTTTGAGCCCCTCATCTGGCTCTGCCCTGGTAGTGTGGAGCCTGCTTGGGATTCTTTCTCTCTGCTGCTCCCCCACTCATGCTTTCTTTCAAAATAAACTTAAATAAACAAGCAAAAAACCATTGGGCTATTGCTTTTCATAGAAGGAGGAGTTCCCTGATTTGTGATGCCACTGGATCATGCCCTGATTTTCTTCTCCAATATATTTCCAAGGAAGACCTTTTGTCTACTTACTTGGAAAGGTAAATGCTCAGTTTTTCTCTGTGACCAAAAAACTGAATATATAGGAGGAGTGTTAAGAAGTATGCTATTTATCTTACTTTAGGCTCTATTCTTTGATGATATTCCATTAAAAAAATACAAATGACAGTTTACTTTTTGAAAACGGGTACTACAATATTTTAATGGCATGAGCAGTGTTACCCAGGGATAACTGATGGGACTACTAGAAGGAAAAGAATATGGATAAACACATTCATATATGCCAACATGTAATTGACCACTTGAAACCCTAGATTATGTTTAATCATTTTTTGATCAGCATGGTCTCAGGTAATGGAAGATGTATTTCAATCTGTTTCTGGATCCCATCTCCTCATGCCATGTGGGAAGGAACCCATTTGTTTCTTTATAAATTTTAATTGCGGGGGCGCCCGGGTGGCTCAGTTGGTTAAGTGTCCAACTTCGGCTCAGGTCATGATCTCACGGTCCGTGAGTTCAAGCGCCGCGTCGGGCTCTGTGCTGACCGCTCAGAGCCTGGAGCCTGTTTGAGATTCTGTGTCTCCTTCTCTCTGACCCTCCCCCATTCATGCTCTGTCTCTCTCTGTCTCAAAAATAAATAAACGTTAAAAAAATTTTTTTTTAATTTTAATTGCGTACTGACTTGGGCATACCACCTGATCTGCCACCTGATGTCAAGAATTACTATTATATTAAATAGACGTTTTCAACACTAGCTGTTTATTAAAGTCACCTGGGGAGCTTGGTCTCATTTCTAAAAATTCTGATTTGATTGGCCTTGCCTGGGGCCAGGGAACAATGTTCTATGAAATTTTGGTGTACAGCTACAGGTGAGAATCTTTGGTTCATCGTTACCATTATCTGGCATTTAATACATCGGGATGTATAGATGTCAGTCTAATCTGACTTAATCCTCTTGACTTGCCATCTCTTAGGAGGTGGCACTTTTAGCCTCCAATTAGTTCCATTCAATACCCTCTCCAGCAGACACTAACCATAAATTTCTTTCCCTTCAAACTTATGACATGTCTCATGGCAATAAACTGTGACATTCAGAACATGAAAATCCTCTTCTTATTTATTGTATCTTGTCTAATAACTTTTGGTTGGTCAATTTACATTCTTTTCACCTAACATTCTAGTTTTAAGTATTTCTTTTTTAAAATTGTTTAATTTTAGATATTCTGTTGAAAATATTCATAGACCAAAAGTGTATGAATAGGATATCAGTTGAATGAATAAATGAATAAAATTCTCTCTTTATTTATTACCAGACATCCTCTGGTATTACAAGTCATGGTACATTAGACTAAATTCTGCTTTCAATCAAGATTTATGTGGTCAGCTTTTTCTGTCACGATATCATTTTCATTCTAAATTCATTTTTCATTGGGAGGATGCTTATAAATTTTTCCCAATCATTTTGCTAGATACACCTGCAGTTATTTTATTTTTTTAGTTATATTGTTTCTTTGTGGTTTGATATGGCTTTGATTAATGTTATAATTTCACATGATGGGGATGTCAACACACTTTCCAATTATGAATTAGGTACCTCTCAACAGGTATTTAACAAAGTCCAAGCTGATATACTTTAGTCTTAGAGTTACTAACATTTTTTCTTGCATTACATCTATAACGATCCTTGGCTTCTCTGTGGTTCATGGAAGGCAATTTCTTCAGTAAGTCTAGTTTTACTATGCTCAAAAAGAACTTTCATTGTAGGTGTCATTGTTTAAGATTTCTTTTTCTTTTTCTTTTTCTTTTGTTGTATTTTTCTTATTTTTCTAGTTAATTTTCTGTTTTAAATTTTTTTAAGTTTATTTTTGAGAGAGAGAGAGAGAGAGAGAGAGAGAGAGAGAGAATCTTAAGCAGACTCCACACTCAGCATGAAGGCCAATGCGGGGCTTGATACCCCAACCCTGGGACTGTGATCAGAGCCTAAATGAAGAGTTGGACGCTCAACTGACTGTGCCACCCCATGCCCCAAAGATTACTGAACACCCCAGGTGTTTTGTAGAATATGCCTTGATTGGAATTTATCTGGTATTTTTCGCATGATTAGACTAGGGTTATGTGTTTCTTGAAGGAAGACCACAGAGGTAATGTGCCACTCTTATATTAAAAATCAAGGGTATGACTACTGACATGACTTACCACTATTGATGTTAATTTTGGGCATCTGGCAAAGATAGTATTTGTTAGATTTCTCCACTATAAAGTTACCTTTTATTCCAGTTTCCCTGCTATCCTCTTTGAAAAAAGTCACTATGTACAGCCCACACTTAAGGAGTAGGTAGTTCTATCTCTTTTTTTTTAAGTTTATTTATTTATTTTGAGAAAGAGAGCATGGGAGCAGAGAAGGGGCAGAGAGAGAGAGAGAGAGAGAGAGAGAGAATCCCAAGCAAGCTCTGTGCTGTCAGCATAGAGCCTGATGCAGGGCTCAAACCCACCAACCATGAGATCAGGACCTGAGGTGAAATCAAGAGTCAGACGCTTAACTGACTGAGCCACCCAGTTGCCCCAGTTTCACCTCCTTATAGTTGGAGTATCTATATAAATTATTTGGAATTCTTTTGTGCAGAAAATGTATCTTTTCTCCTTCATTTATTTATGTATCCAACATTTATTTTTACCAGTATGGACACATAGATATTTATTTTATGCTTTAGATTGTGGTTCAGTGCTACTTTATTTTTTTTATTGCTCAACTTTCTCCAGTGTTGGCCATTGGGAGCTCTTTCACTTGCTTCCTGAATTTCTTTGCCATGCTTCCATTATTGTGTTGTTATTGCTGCTGTCATTGTTGATCACTTTTTTACTTTCTAGCAAAATAAGATGCTGTAGGCTCACATTTTATATCTCTTGTCCCAGTTTTAGAAATATTCTTTTCTCCAAAGAGAACTGAATTTTTTTTAGGCCAGTGTGAAAAACTGTTACAATCAAGAGGAACCTAGTAACACATGTCTACTAAATGTAAAGTGATTCCCTGGATGGATCCAGGAAAAGGACACTAGGTAAAGACTAATAAAATCTGAAAAAAGTATGAACTTCAGTTAATAATCCAATATTTTTTCATCAATTGTAACAAATGTACAGTACAAATTTAAAATATAGAGGAAATTAGATGCAGAGTATTTAGCAATGC
This sequence comes from Panthera pardus, assembly GCF_024362965.1. Lineage (NCBI taxonomy): Eukaryota > Metazoa > Chordata > Mammalia > Carnivora > Felidae > Panthera > Panthera pardus. The sequence continues at coordinate 60,337,541 of NW_026526688.1, forward strand.
TGTGTTATCTTTGTAAATCTAAAAAATTTCTAATATAGAGTTTATTTAGAAATATGTTCCATACATGAATTAAATGATGTGTTCTACAGGTACTGGCTGTACTTTTCTGTAAGAGTTCTTAGTTTAAATTTGTTATATATATATATATATATATATATATACACACACACACACATATAGTTGTTGTTGTTTGGTCCTCTATTAATTACTGAGGGTAGAATTATTAAGAGTGGAAAGTGTTAAAATCTCTTATTCTTATTGTAAATTTTTCTATTTCTCCTTGTAGTTCTGCCAGTTTTAATTTATATGTTTTAATATAAACTATATTGTATAAGGACAAAATACATTGAAAGCTCCCTAAGGAAAAATGAAGAGATTACTATAACAGAATGACATCTGACTTCCTGAAAACAAAAATGGAAGCCAGAAATAAGTAAAAATTTACCTTTAAAAACTGGAAGAAAATAGGGACACCTGGGTGGCTCAGTTGGTTAAGGGTTTGACTTCAGCTCAGTTCATGATCTCATGGTTCATGAGTTCCAGCCCACGTCAGGCTCTGTGTTGACAGTTCAGAGCCTGGAGCCTGCTTCAGATTCTGTGTCTCCTTCTCTTTCTGCCCCTCCCTTCTGTCTCTCTCACACTGTGTCTCTCTAAAAAATAAATAAACATTAAAAAAATTTTAAAACTGGAAGAAAATAAGGGTCAACTTCGATTTTTACACACAGCAAAACTATTCTTCCAGAATGAGGGCAAAGTGGAAAATTTTGGACTAATAAAAACTAGGAGTGTTCATCATCTCACCCAATCACTAAAATAAAATTCTAAACAATTCAGGCCAAATTAAAGTAATTTCAGGAAAATAAAAGATGGTCAAATATACACAAAAGAAAGATTCTAGAAAATGGTAAAAGTGGGTACAATAAAACATTTTTGTAACAAATGTTTTAGTAAATATTTTTATAAAACATTTCTTACAAAAATGCTTTACTGTATCCACATTTACCATTTTTATTTAGATAAAATAAAAATGTTTTAATGTACCCACATTTACAATTTTACATTTTCAAATAACACCTTGAAATAAAAAAAGACATAAAATATGTTATAATAGTATACGTTTCAGAAATGGAAGTTATTTGAGGTAATGTTCAAAGGGAGGATAAAATTATTGATCACTTTTTGACCTTTATAAGATAAATACAGATTATATAAATTTGTCAGTACCCACTTAAAGAACAGAATTTAGGTGTATAATGTCCAAACTACAGAGGAAAAATAAATAACATGAGAAACATCTAAATCAATGGAAAAATAATCAAGAAAGCAGACAAAAGTATGTAAAGCACAAATAGCACAATATAAAATCGTAGCTAGGTAATAAAATCTAGCAATTATATTAAATATATTGTATGCATATAAACTTAATGACTCTGATAGAACTTTTAAAAAAAACATGATTAACAAAATATCCAACTAGGCTTGATTGTTTGGAACATATTTAAAACGTGAGAAAAGGAAATGATTGAAAGGGAAAAAAATGCACAAATAACCAAAAGAAGGCTGATGTGGTTATGTCTATATCAAATAAAATATATTTTAAACGTGTATTTATTATTTATTTTTGAGAGAGAGAGTGAGCACAGGAGGAGCGAGAGAGAATCCCAAGAATCCCATCGCAGGGCTCGATTTCAAGACCATGAGATATTGCCCTGAGCTGAAATCAAGAGATGGATGCTTAACTGACTGAACCACCCAGGTGCCCCAAAATAAAAAATATTTTTAAGATAAACTATTTGTTAGAGATACTGTTACTCCCACCATTAGAGAGGTATACTTATTTAATATTTTTACATGATATCACAAAGTCAAAAGAAGAAAGCCTAATTTTAAAAAAGCACATAGAATTGATAAATAAAATACTATATTGCTAAACTTATGTGGTACAGCAAAGCTAGTATTTGAGGAAAATGTGAGACTATAACTGTTGTCCATTTTGAAGGGAAGAAAACCTAAGAGAGAATCAAGACAGAACATAACCTCAAGTAGGTAAGGTAAGGAAAAGAGAGATTATAGCTGATGGCTTCAGTTTTTTTTCTGAGAAATGTGAGTCAAAATAGCATTTTAAAATTGAAGTAGGAACGTAAAAAATCCCAGGAGCTATCCTTTATTCGTATATCTGATCTCTCCTGAGAACACTATTCCTTACTCAATGATGCAATCATATGTTGTCCAGAATAATTTAAAAGTCTCCTACCAGATCATTCAGCTTTCATTCATCACCTCCTAAAATTAGTTCATAGAGAAGCCAAAACAATCATAAATATTAACCATATCATGCAACTCCCCTTTCTCTTAAAATCTAAGTTCCTCACAGTAGCTTTTTTAATGCTTGATATGACCTGGTTCTTGCTTTGCTTCTGATTTTATTCCCTACTCATTTCTCTTCTTAGAAATCTTTCAATGTAAACTTAATACTCCTTTTCTAACCTATTGCTTTTATTTCTGCAAAAAGGAATGCTTACTGAATGACTTTGATTTCACATTATTTTTAATCTGAAAATGGTAGGTAATTGCAATATTAAGGTAAAACATTAAAGTGAATGTAAAGCACTATGAGACTCACAATTATTTATTCCGAATTAAAATGCAGTTTCTATTTTTGGTGACACTAGCTTCCATTGCCTGTTACTCATAATTTCAGGGAGTCTGATCCAGTCAACATTTAGTGGCTATGTATACATCTATGTATTTGTATGTTAAATTTGTTTTTCAGATTTTTTTCTATCTTCCACCCATAAGAAGTAACGACTACTTCAACCCTTGCTTTGTAATATGCCATTAAATCTGTTGTTTTAAAAGAAGATTCTGTTTACCTGGATGCCTTGAACTTTTGACAGGTATTTATGCTATGTGCCTTTTGTTACAGTTGTATACACTGGATCTGGAACATCCATTCAGTGAGCCAAGATAAACCATGTCTATTCTGAAACATTTGGAGACTACATAAAATATTTGAAAATGGGTTCTAGATATATGATATGAATATGATTATATTTAACGAAATTTTAAGCAATCATTGGCTAAATAGATTAGCTTTCTTCACAATATTCTTGCTTTGGTAAATATTATTGAATTTAAAAATACTATGAAGGAGAGGTAACCATACCTTTGGAGTTCCCAATTGGTTCCAGGCACCAACGATTGTAAATGGACTATCTACAATGGTCTCAGTTCAGACTGGTTTCTAGAAATACACTGGGAAATAAGATGAAAATTGCCCTGCTTAAAAGTCATGATCTTCAAACAGATACTACTAAAAGAACAAACGCATTTAATATTTGTAAAATAAAATGTTTTAAACTTTGCTAAAATTAATATACTAAGCAACAAAGAACTTTTTCAACATTTTTGAAATCTGATATTCCATATGATATAGGTAAGTTAGACATTAAGCGATTAGAAAGACAAGAAGTGAAATTATTCAAAAATTATGTGATCAGCTCTTTAGATGTCCAGTCGTGCAGGAAGATGTGGAGAAGACCATCTAGGAAATGTGTTCTTCTATGATATTCTATTGCCTAAGATAGGCTCTTAAAGTCTAATGTGCCCAAACTAAAGGGTCAATTTCCTCTAAACATATCTTTGGTTCTCAGACTTATGGTCTTCATTGCCAAAACAGATGACAAAGAGTTGCCAAAGCAAAGGGACACTGTTTCATATTATTTAAATGACTTTAATTAATATAATTATTTCAGCTCAATTTTATAATAAGTCTCATAAGATGATGGGAATAAAAAACAATGTACTGTAAATAAACTCACTGTGACATTTGATTCTATTTTACAGTACCCTTATTCAACACAAAAGCATGCTTTTAACTTTCATGCTTTCAAGCATATGGAAAATTAAGCCCATGGTTTTTCTGTTTTAATTACCCCTGGGCTCTGCATATATTAAAAAAGAAACTTTTTCTATAAATATATATAGTCTAAAGCCTTTTAGAAATTAAATTTCAAAAAAATAATTAATGGCTCAAAAATATATAAGATACTGAAATGTTCACAATTCTTGGTTCATCGTTTTTACACCTTATGTTTACTTTTCACTGTCATGCAGTTGTAATTATTCCTCTCTCCCTCTAATTTTTTTTTTTTACCATTTTCTGTTATACACACACATTTAATATAAAACATTATGGAATACCTAACTATAATAAAAGTATTATAATAATATAATAAATAGTATAATAAAGCAATATGCAATGCCTAATATAAAATGTGAAAATATACCATACATTGTATATAGTATATAAGTATATATAATAACATGTTTTGTGATAGAAATGTTTAATTGTCCCTTGGGGTATTACATTTGGAAGGCACACTACCAGAATTGCTTAAAATCTAACTTGATATTTTGATATATGTCTGTGTAGCTATTATTAGTTGTCCGACATTTATTGATATCCTTCAAGCAACGAAAGATCAAGTTCATGTTAGAATTTTGCTTTATATATTCTTTGCAATTCTTGGTTACAGAGGTAAGATTTAAATCTATTTTCACTAATTTAAGGTGTTAGTACAAATTATCTCTACCAATATCTCCTTTATTAGTTTATTTGTTTGATATTTCTTATTTGTTCGATATTTCCGAGATCAAGAGACTGAGTTTAACATGATAAAATTAATTTCTAGGAATACATGAATCAAGAATGTTTTCTTATTGGATATTCTGGACTCGTGTCCCATTTGTGCCACCATGAACATGTGAATTTTGTTTTAGTAAGCTTGCTGGTGAAAGGTTTATTTCACAGGTTGTATACTCCAAGCAACATAAATGGTAAGCAAATAAGCTTTTCTCATACTTTTACTCATTAGACTTTGTGCACAACACACATACACACACACAGACCACATGTGTGTATTTACATACAGCCATACATTCCCCAGAACTGCATTTACTTTGGACAGCATGCCATTTTTTAACTGCTTTTTCTTTTTTTTTAAGTATTTTTTAAGTTTATTTATTTTGAGAGAGAGAGAGAGAGAGAGAGAAAGCATGCTTGAGGAGAAGAGCATGTGTGCCCAGTGAGGGAGGAGAAGCGAGACAAGGAAAGAGAGAGAGAATCTTAAGCAGGCTCTGCTCTGTCAGTGTGGAGTCATATGGGGCTCAAACTCACAAATCTTGAGTTCTTGACCTGAGCTGAAATCAAGAGTTAATCAAGAGCTTATCTAACTGAGCCACCCAGGTGCCCAACTGTTTTTTCCTTTAACGCAGTTTGAACATTTTTCTTATTTTTGTTATTAAAGAGGTTTATGGAAATATTAAAATATTTATGAGTGTATTTGTAATGTTATGTAAAAGTCTTAATGACCATTTAATATACTTTACATTTGAAAGAATAAACACTTGAATAATAAATATTACTCTTCTGAAATCACAAGGCATTTTAAATATATATTAATTGATATAAATTTCAATAATTTATGTAAAGTCACCAATTTTATCTTTTTTTGTATCTGGTCATACACATGAAAAATAAGTCTCTGTGGTATCCTCACATTTAGGTCCTAATCATTAGCTGTCTTGTAGTAAAATATGAAGGTAACAGTTCAATGTCAAATATAAACCATAGGACTGTATTGGAATCACAGTGTTGTCATCTGTAATGATTTTATTTTTTTTAATTTATCAATTATTTTTCCCTTTTCCATAACTTTTCCATAATGACATCAACTAGAGAATAATAAAGTGGATATGATCCAAACTCAAATGCAGACAGCTGGGAAGAGGAATATATAAATAATATTCTATTGTTCATTTTATTTTTGGTAAATGGCCTAAATTGTTAGAATAATATAAAAATCATTAAAATAATATTATAGAACATACCTTAGTGACTACTAGATCAAACCATAAAACCTTTAATCTGTTTGAATCTATATTTTTCCATTAAAGGATCCTACAAAGTGGGATCAGTGAATTTTACAATATTTATTTTATAAATATTGTGTGTATTGTATCACAACATTAAAAGAATAAGAAAAACTGAAGTAATTTTTGCTATAATTCTATCGGTGTAAACACATCAAATTAACTTTTTTTTACTTGAAATCTGGAAGCTTCATTCTTAGTGTTCTTCATTTTTCCAGTAGCGGGAGGCAGTCGTGGCCTGTTTCCAAGTACTCACATTAATATGTGTTGTGTACTCATTCATTTACTGTCTAGTGATTGAGTGGCTATCAGCGTGGGCATAGCACTCTGCTAAATACTGTGGCAGATTGCAAATCAGGAATCAAACATAGGTTTTCCGTCAAGGAGATTTAGTTCCTAAAATACTACAAGGTTTTGGGTCTATGCAAATGTAGGAGATAAATACTCCAGGGAAAGAAAATATGAGGAAAAAAGTCATGTCAGCGGGAGCTCTAGTGAGCTCTCTTTTGACTGTAACGTGTGCCAAGAGAGAGTGAGTGGGCATAAACATATGGTCTGGAATGGCAGATAAAGAATTTGGAAAGCAACATACGGTCTTCACTCCTTAGCAAGTTTTGAACAGAGGTAGAAAAACTTGAGTGGAACAAAGAAGCAGAAGGAGGATTTGAAGCCTATGATAGAATCCCATGGCAATTGTAGAACTAAGGCAAATGGCTATTCATTTCCCCCCCTACATTCCCACAGCTAAGAGTGGGGACAAGGAGGGGCACCTGGGTGGCCCAGTCGGTTGAGTGCCTGACTTCCACTCAGGTTGTGGTCTCCAGGTTCTTGAGTTTGAACCCGGCATCAGGCTTGCTGCGGTCAGTGTGGAGCCTGCTTTGGATCCTCTGTCCTCCTCTCTATCTGCCCCTCCCCCGCTTGCACTCCCTCTCTCTCTCCAAAATACACATTAAAAATAAAGAAAACAAAACATTAAAAAAAAAAGAAAACCAACAATCTGTGTCAATAGAGGGTCAATTAGTCTGCATTACTACAAGGTAGTATTGTAATTTATTAAGAATTTACCAAAGTCTGGAAAGTGACTTTTTCAAATCTGGTTTACCTTGAAAATTTAAGTTTGGGTCTTAAGAACTGGCTCAGGGTATTTCTAAAATGACGAATTTTGTTCTTTAAAGTTTTGAAAAATTAAACCCTTTATTTTGAACAGGCCAAAAGACATTTTCTGAAGATGTGATACAAGCTTTAGTAGTGGTGTTAGCAGATCTTTTGGGAAGAAAATGTCTTCCTCTGTGTGTGAGAAACTTTAAAAAGAAATGTTCTCATTCAGTGGTAAGAAAAATATATACCCCAACTTTATAATTTCATGTAAAATCTTTCCATTACAACATGTGCTACGATCGTATTTTCCTAATAACAAAAATTTTGGTGTCATTAGTTACTTTTGCTTCATCCTGCCTCAGTCAATGAGGAAGGAGTGAAGTCTTCTTTAAAAATGAACAACTTTATTTCTGATAGAGATTCTTAGCAGCAAGCTAGTAACATGATTGTTTTAAATTACATTAAAGATGATCTCAGGGTACCGGGGTGAATCTATTGGTTGAACGTCCAACTCTTGATTTTGGCTCAGTTCATGATTACAGGGTTATAGGATCGAGCCCCATGAGAGGCTCAGAGCTGAGCGTGGAGCCTGTTTAAGATCCTCTCTCTCTCTCTCTCTCTCTCTCTCTCTCTCTCTCTCAATCTCTCTCTCACCCTCTGCCCCCTCCCCCATTCGTGCACTCTCTCTCTAAAAAAAAAAAAAATGATCTCAAACAATATTATATTCAATAGTGAAATAATAATCACAGTAACATATATATTTGAAACCAGAAATATTTCATTTTAACAGCCATTTGAAAATATTTTTCTCAGAACTGTCATTGTCAAATGTCAAGAAGTAAAAATGCAATGTAACTATTGGAAAAGTAAGGTTAGTGAGCATGTGGTAGGGTATTTTGAAGCCAGATAACTAGACTCCAGCTCTGCCACTGAGCATAGAAACAGCCTTAAGAAAATTTCTTTATCCAGGCCTGTTATTATCTGTAAATTGGGGAGCATAATACTATCTGCTTCAATGGATTGCTGTGAAGATTAAATGAGTTAATATATGCACTTGGTGCTCTTAGCTCTTATTTTCATAATTCCTGTTATTTTCAGATGAAATGACTGGCTACTAAAAAAAGCCAAAAGAATCAACAGAGAAGTGATTATAATTAATGACAGTTTAGTAAGTCTTCAAATGCAAAATAGGTCTAATAAAATGTAGCTTTCCCACATACTAAAGTTACAAAGAAAATATAATGTAAAATAATCTTACTAACAATAAAAAATGGAAATTCACATGATACTATTGTTCACTTGTTAATTTGGCAAGATTGCAATTAATAGTTATATTGATAGGACTGTAAATAGATATATCTTTTAAAATATTCTTTAACATAGTGTTTCTACTTCTTAGAATTTATAATAATTATATAATCAAAGATACACACAAAAAAATTGATGTAAAAATTTACTTCGTTAGTTTCCTAAGGCTGCTGAGACTAAGCACCACAACCTGTGTGGCTTAAACAACAAAAATTTGTGGGCTCTCGGTTCTGGAGGCCAGAAGTGCAGGCTGATTGGTTCCCTCTGAAAACTGAGGGAGAGTGTTCCATGCCTCTCTCCCAGCTGCTGGTGTTTTGTTGACAATTTTTGACATTCCTTGGCTTATAGTCACATTAGCCCAATCTCTGCCTTCATGTTCATGGTGTTCTCCCTGTGTGCATGTCTCTGTGTCCAAGTTTCTTTTTATAAGAACACGAGTCATATCAGATTAGGGGCCCATCCTACTCTAATATGACTTCATCTTGACTAATTATATCTGCAATGACCCTATTTCCAAATAAGGTTACATTCTGAGATGCTGAGGTTTAGGATTTCGACATGATTTTTTGAGGAATACAGTTCAGTCTATGACATCATGCTTGCTTATAATTGAAAATTGGTGCTACCTACCACATCCAACAACAACAAAAAAGGGTTAGATGAATTTTAACCTACTTATATGTGGCTATCTTATATGCAGCCACAAAAATTCATCTTTGCAAATAATATTCTGTCACATTGGAAATGCCCTAGATATTATGTTAAGCATAAGCATTAGACCATAAAAACTGAATACTACAACATAAATATGTGTATAGAAGACTGGAAGGAAATACTATATACCAAAATCCTTATGGCTCTATCTTCCTGTGTGGTAGGACCACAACTGACTTTAATGTTTATATTTATACTTTGCTGTAAGTGATAGTATTCATACTTAGAAATATACTTCCATCCAGACTTTTAAAAATATTTTCACTCTGTGTCTCACAGACTTTGATAATCTGCTTTTGTTTCAAATATCTACATTCATCTACATTTCATTGTTACTAGGTAATTCTAGATGATCTTCCCAAGGACTTTGCTACAGTGGCAACTGTGGAACTCAATAACATAATTAAAAAGAATTTTGGTTCTGGGGACCGTGGGTGGCTCAGTTGGTTAAGTGCTGATTATTGATTTTGACTCAGGTGATGATCTCACACTTAGTAGGATTGAGCCCCGCATGGGGCTACGTGTTGTCAGCTGCTTGTGAATTCTCTCTCTCCCTCTGTCTCTGCCTCTCTCTCTCTCTCACAAGATAAATAAATAAACTTAAAAAATATTTTGGTTCCTTCCTCCTAATGATTTCTAAGTTGACTGACATGAAAAAAGCATACCAACTACCTTTGTCAAAAATTGATGATATTGTGAATGTGAACAGAATGTGAGGTCAATAAAAGAAATAAATGTAAATATTTTGAGATAAAACTAAACTTCAGAAAATGAGGACAAAACTATTCCGAATAAATACACAGGAAACAATCTTTCAGCTCTATGCTCTAGAAATTTTATACTAGAAAGGACTTACATTATTTGGAATTAACTAAACCACCATGGATTTGACTTGACATTAAATGTGTAAAATATTTCTATGTTTTCTAGTGTCATTATAAGCTAACAAACCATTGCGTGGTCTAAATTTATTCTAGAATATCTCCTCTCCTATTGATGCTGTTTGCCTTTTAGTAGATAATGGCATTCTTAACTAGTTAAACTTTCAAATTTGGATAACTTTGAAAATATAAGAAAAGGAATTTTGGCATATTTATTTACTTATTTACTTATTAAATTTATTTATCTATTTTGAGAGAGAGAGAGAGAGAGAGAGAGAGAGAGAGAATCCCAGGCAGGCTTTGCACTGGCAGTGCAAAACGTGATGCAGGGCTCAACCTCATGAACCATGAGATCATGAGCTGAGCCAAAACTAAGGGTAGTTGGACACCCAACCAACTGAGCCACCAAGGCACCCCTGGCATATTTATTAAGGGCCATTAGTATCTTATACTTCCTTGAGGACTATGGGGGACAGCAAAGAAGGTATTTCCTATGTCTTTGAGGAAAGGATAGAATAAATGAAAATGAAGATAACACAAACATAAGGAAAATTCTGTAATCTATGCCAGTAAAGTAAAGGTATTGGAAGTAAGAGATATACTTAGTGCCCCAAAATGAAAAGATGGAGAGAAGGAGAGAGTACTAAGAGGAAAATGGAAAGGGGGCAGAATTTCCTTTCCCTTATCTCCAGAAGCAAGGAGAAAAAAAATGAAACAGTAAGGTCTGCTTTGGTTTATTCATATTTCTGGATAGATTATTATTTTGGAATGTAGAGGCTTATGAAGAGTAAGAGAAAATGGTCAGTTTATTCAATCATGGAATAAGAAATCAGCTAGTAATGAGTCAACTTCATGGAAAAGAACTTAATTGTTCCCAGGCAATTGCCTACATTTGGGAGTTAGAGGGGTAGGTATAATTATTTTTCCTATTTGCCTCTGGGATGATTTCTGTGGCAGGCAAAATAATCCCCCTCCCTTAAAAAAAAGTCTGGATCCTAATCTTGGGAACCTGTGAATATGTTATGTTATGTAACAAAGGGGGAACTGACATTGTGGATTGAACTAAATTTTCTAATTTGTTGACTTTGAGATGAGGAAATTATCCTGGATTTTCTGGATTGATCCAATGTAATCACAAGGGTCCTTATAAATGAAAGACAGGGGCAAGGGAATCAGAGTCAAAGAGACATAGTACAAGAAAGATTTAACTGATCATTGCTGGCTTTGAAGGTGGAAAAGTGCCATGACCCAAGGACTAGGTTGCAGCCTAACGGGGCTGGAAAAAGCAAGGAACTAGATTCTCCCCTCTGGTCTCCAGAAGGAACCGACACAGCTCTGACTACACTTTGGTTTTAAGCCAATGAGATTCATTTTAGACTTCTGACTTCCAGAACTTCCATAACAAATTTAGATTGTGTTAAGCCAAAAGTTTGAGGTAATTTGTTATATCAGCATTAGGAGGCTAATACAACTTTTAAGAAAAGGGACATGTGAATAAAAAAAACTGTAGACAAATAATAGGTAATATTTTTTTAGGTTTCTTTTAATGGAGATAAAATTCATATAACATACAATTAATCATTTTAAAGTATATAATCCTGTGGCATTTGGTATGGTAAAATGTGTGATCACCACCTTTATCTAATTAAAACAAATACAACCAAATGATGGTTGTTTTTTTCTTTTTCTTTTTTAAAGTTTTTATTTTAATGCCACTTGGTTAACAGGATCAGATGATTGTAACTATTAAAAATTGCAGAGTTTCTTACTAATAAATCCAAGTCACGCATTTAATTTTGGGAGCTTAAGGGTAAACATCAAACACTAGTATTTTGCCTCTAAAGTTGGGATTGATTGAATACTTAATGTGGGAGTGATATGGATGAAGCTGAATTAGCATGATTTTCATTCTCATTCAAATATGTTATATAAAGCATAGTCCCGAGTGAAACTTCAATTATCTGTCCCCCAAATAAAACAACAATGCTCCCTTCTTGTAGATTCTATCTTCTATGTTACCATATGACAGGAAAATACTAGAATGTATCTTCTTAGCAGTCAGCTGGGTCTGAAAAAGAAAGACAAAGAGAAAGGGACAGACAGACTGACAGAGGAAGACACAGAGAAGTGTATATAGGAAAGGCAGAGATACATAAAGAAAGAGAAAGAAACAAAGACATAGAGACAGATAGGGAGAGAGAAGTAGGGAGAGATAAAAAAAAAATGAGACACAAATACAGAAAGACAGAGAGAGATGGACAGAAATAGAAATAGAGACAACATGGACAAAACGGAGAGACAAGCATAGAGAGAGATTAACAGAGAAAGACTTAGAGAATGTGACTGGAAAAAAGAGAGACAGCAGTATAGACAAAGTAGAGGGGTAAAGAGGCACAGCTATGACAAAAAGTGGAGAGAACAACAGAAGATAAGCAGTAGGTCATTCAAAGAGAAACAACGAAACACACAGAGCTAAGTGTGTTTAGTACACTTAGCAGTGTATAGTACAAGAAAGCAGTCAGAGAAGAGAATGGAAGGAAGGACCGCAGGGAGGCTGGGAGGGGGAAGACAGAGAAAAACTTGAGTCACATGACAGTAGCTCCTTCTCCCAAACTCACACTGAGGTGGGGCGGTAGGAGTGAGTTTGACAAGATCTAGAAACGTTCCTCTATTGCTTTGGCCTCCTGCTGACTGGCAGGAATTTCTTCCCTTCTGTTGGAATATGAGAGTTAACATAAGAAAGTGGTAATGATGTCAATTTTAACTCTTATGAGAAATTTTGTAGTTTCTGTAGCTTGAGAGGAATTAGCTGACAATGAAACATATTTTAATTTTTTTTTTTAATTTTTTTTTAACGTTTATTTATTTTTGAGACAGAGAGAGACAGAGCATGAACGGGGGAGGGTCACAGAGAGAAGGAGACACAGAATCTGAAACAGGCTCCAGGCTCTGAGCTGTCAGCACAGAGCCCGACGTGGGGCTCGAACCCACGGACCGTGAGATCATGACCTGAGCCGAAGTCGGACGCTCAACCAACTGAGCCACCCAGGCACCCCAATGAAACATATTTTAAAGGACAGATGGATGGCATTGGTTCTTGACCTGGGATTCTCAGATCCATTAGTGTCCAGCGAAGCTTATTTCCTGCTTTGTAAATGGTGTTTATCTAATTTCTGAGGGGATAGACATGGAATTACCCAACCGGACCAACTGATGACTACAAATAATAACGCCACTAACACATGCCAGGATGTTTAGCGTAGGAAAAAAAAAGCCTTCCTGGAGATAGAATTCTTAAATTTTCACCTTAATTATTTTCCTTTTTTTAAAAAAGTCAGTAATTTCCCTAATAATAGTGATATAAACAAGTATGACTTGTTTTACAATAACTTGTGTTTAAAAGAAGAATTGTTTTAAATTAATTTATTTGATTTTCTAATTGACCTCTTATTCAACTTTTCAGGTAAAAGATGTAAAAACTCCGAACTGGGCTCTCGCCTGCTCCCTGGCCCGGAGAGTAGAACTGCTGTTTCCCCGTTTGCTCTCCTGTCCAGTACAACTGATCAAGATTTCTTCCCTATGAATGTGGTAAGTGATGTATGTGAAACTTTCTTTTATCCCATGTATTCTTTTAAAAGAAACAATTGTTACATGATTGTAATACTAGCTGTGTCCAGTGAAACAAAGCCACTTTACTCTTATTCCATAATAGCAGTACTTTGCACGGAAGTAGAAAAAATTTTTTTTCTAAAACAGCTTGAGTAGTTTTAGTATCACAATAATTGATATAGGTAATGAAAAGGGTGTTAGTTTCTCGATTAATCATTATGTATGAATTGTGTCTTACTGTGAATCACTATACCATAAGCCTTTGCCACTCCAGGTGCAAACCAAAGACCAACATCAGTATCATCTGCTAGAAATGATGAAATCTTGGGAGCCATCTCAGAACTATTGAGTTCAAAATGCACAAACATTTGAGAAGCCCTGCTATAAGTCATTTGAGGGCAGTTTGTGTTTGGTTACTTGTATGATCCCTCTACCTACAAGTGGTGTATGATACAGAATAGGAACTCAGTAAATATATATCAAACACTTTATGTATGTATGTATGTATGTATGTATGTTATTTAAATCCAAGTTAGTTAACATATATATACATATATATTATATATATACATATATAATATATGTATGTGTATATATGTATGTAATGTATTACAATATATGTAATAATGATTTCAGGAATAGAATTTCGTGATTCATCACTTACATACAACACCCAGTGCTCATCCCAACAAATGTCTTCCTTAATGTCCATCACCCATTTAGCCCATTCCCCCACCCAACGCCCTGCCAGCAACCTTCAGTTTGCTCTCTGTATTTAAGAGTCTCTTATGGTTTGTCTCCCTCTCTGTTTTTATCATGTTTTTGCTTCCCTTCTCCGATGTTCATTTGTTTCGTTTCTTAAATTCCACGTATGAGAGAAATCGTATGAAATCTATCTTTGGCTGACTTATTTTGCTTAGCATAGTACACTCTAGTTCCATCCACGTAGTTGCAAATGGCAAGATTTCATTTTTTTTTTTTGATCACCGGGTAATATTCCATTGTATGTGTATATACCACATCTTTATCCATTCATCAGTCAGTGGGCATTTGTGCTCTTTCATACTTTGACTATTATTGATAGTGCTGCTATAAATATTGGGGTCTGTGTGCCCCTAAAAATCAGCATTTTTGTATCTTTTGTATAAATACCTAGTAGTGCAATTGCTGGGTCTTAAGGTAGTTCTATTTTCAATTTTTTGAGGAACCTCCATACTGTTTTCAAGAGTGGCTGCACCAGCTTGCATTCCCACCAACAGTGCAAAACAGAGCCTCTTTCTCCATATCCTTGCCAACATCCGTTGCCCCAGTTGTTAATTTTTGCCATTCTGACAGGTGTAAGGTGGTATCTCATTGTGGTTTTGATTTGTATTTCCCTGATGATGAGTGATGTTGAGCCTTTTTACATGTGTTGGTTGGCCATGTGGATGTCTTCTTTGGAGAAGTGTCTATTCATGTCTTTTGCCCATTTCTTCACTGGATTATTTGTTTTTTGGGTGTTGACTTTGATAAGTTCTTTAGAGATTTTGGATACTAACCCTTTATCTGGTATGTCGTTTGCAAATATCTTCTCCCATTCTGTCGGTTGCCTTTTAGTTTTGCTGATGGTTTCCTTCACTGTGCAGAAGCTTTTTTACTTTGATGAGGTCCCAATAGTTCATTTTTGCTTTTGTTTCCCTTGCCTCCAGAGACATGTTGAGTAAGAAGTTGCTGCGGCCAAGATCAAAGAGGTTTTGGCCTGCTTTCTCCTCGAGGATTTTGATGGATTCCTGACTTACATTTAGGTATTTCATCCATCTTGAGTTTATTTTTGTGTATGGTGTAAGAAAGTGGTCCAGGTTCATTCTTCTGCATGTCGCTGTCCAGTTTTCCCAGCATCACTTGCTGAAGACACTGTCTTTATTCCATTGGGTATTCTTTCCTGCTTTGTCAAAGATCAGTTGGCCATATGTTTGTGGATCCATTTCTGGGTGCTCTGTTTTGTTCCATTGATCTGAGTGTCTGTTTTTGTGCCAGTACCCTACTGTCTTGATGATTACAGCTTTGTAATAAAGTTTGAAGTCTGGGATTGTGATGCCTCCTGCTTTGGTTTTCTTTTTCAAGGTTGCTTTGGCTATTTGGGGTCTTTTCTGGTTCCATACAAACTTGGGATTATTTGTTCTAGCTCTGTGAAGAATGCTGGTGTTATTTTGATAGGGATTGCATTGAATATGTAGATTGATTTGGGTAGTATCGACATTTTAACAATATTTGTTCTTCCTATCCAGAAGCGTGAAATCTTTTTCCATTTTTTTTTTTTTTTGTGTCTTCTTCAATTTCTTTCATAAGCTTTCTATAGTTTTCAGTGTATAGATTTTTCACCTCTTTGGTTAAATTTATTCCTAGGTATTTTATGTTTTTTTGTGCAATTGTAAATGGGATCAATTCCTTGATTTCTCTTTCTATCACTTCCTTGTTGGTGTTTAGGAATGCAACCAATTTCTGTGCATTGATTTTATATCCTGAAACTTTGCTGAATTCAAGAATCAATTCTAGCAGTTTCTTCGTAGAATCTTTCGGGTTTTCCATATAGAGTATCATGTCACCTGCAAAGAGTGAAAGTTTGACCTCCTCCTGGCCAATTTGGATGCCTTTTATTTCTTTGTGTTGTCTGATTGCAGAGGCTAAGATTTCCAATACTATGTTGAATAACAGTGACGAGAGTGGACATCCCTGTTTTGTTCTTGACCTTAGGGGGAAAGATCTTAGTTTTTCCACATTGAGGATGATATTAGCGTTGGTTTGTTCCTATATGGCTTTTATTATCTCGAGGTATGCTCCTTCTATCCCTACTTTCTTGAAGATTTTTATCAAGAAAGGATGCTGTATTTGGTCAAATGCTTTCTCTGCATCTATTGAGAGGATCATATGGTTCTTGTCCTTTCTTTTATTGATATGATGAATCACGTTAATTGTTTTGCAGGTATTGAACCAGCCCTGCATCCCAGGTATAAATCCCACTTGGTCATGGTGAATAATTTTTTTAATGTATTGTTGGGACCAGTTGGCTAATATCTTGTTGAGGATTTTTGCATCCATGTTCATCAGGGAAATTGGTCTATAGTTTCCTTTTTAGTGTGATCTCTGTCTGGTTTTGGAATCAAGGTAATGCTGGCTTAACAGAAAGAGTTTGGAAGTTTTCCTTCCATTTCTAGTTTTGGAACAGCTTCAAGAGAATAGGTGTTCACTCTTCCTTAAATGTTTGGTAGAATTCACCTGGAAAGCCATCTGGCCCTGGACTCTTGTCTTTTAGGAGACTTTTGATTAATAAATCGATTTCCTTACTGGTTATGGGTCTGTTCAAATTTTCTGTTTCCTCCTGTTTCAGTTTTGGTAGTGTATATGTTTCTAGGAATTTGTCCATTTCTTCCACATTGCCCATTTTATTGGCATATAATTGCTCATAATATTCTCTTATTGTTTTTGTTTCTGCTGTGTTGGTTGTGATCTCTCCTCTTTCATTCTTGATTTTATTTACTTGGGTCCTTTCCTCTTTCTTTTTGATCAAACTGGCTAGTGGTTTATCAATTTTGTTAATTCTTTCAAAAAACCAGCTTCTGAATTCATTGATCTGTTCTACTGTTTTTTTTGGTTTCGATAGCATTAATTTCTCCTCTAATCTTTATTATTTCCTGTTTTCTGCTGGTTTTGGGTTTTATTTGCTGTTCTTTTTCCAGCTCCTTAAGGCATAAGGTTAGGTTGTGTATGTGAGATCTTTCTTCCTTCTTTAGGAAGGCCTGGATTGCTATATACTTTCCTTTTATGACTGCCTTTGCTGTGTCCCAGAGGTTTGGGGTTGTGGTATTATCATTTTCATTGATTTCCATATACTTTTTAATTTCCTCTTTAACTGCTTGGTTAGCCCATTCATTCTTTAGTAGGATGTTCTTCAGTCTCCAAGTATTTGTAACCTTTCCAAATTTTTTCTTGTGGGTTGATTTCGGGTTTCATAGCATTGTGGTCTGAAAATATGCCCAGTATGCTCTCGACCTTTTTGTACTTACTTAGAGGCTGCTTTGTGTCCCAGTATATGGTCTATTCTGGAGAACAGTCCATGTGCACTGGAGAAGAATGCATATTCTGCTGCTTTAGGATGAAATGTTCTGAATATATCTGTTAAGTCCATCTGGTCCAGTGTGTCATTCAAAGCCATTGTTTCCTTGTTGATTTTTTGATTAGGTGATCTGTCCATTACTGTGAATGAGGTGTTGAAGTCTCTTACTATTATGGTGTTACTATCGATGAGTTTCTTTATGTTTGTGATTAATTGATTTATATATTTGGGTGCTTTCACATTTGGCACATAAATGTTTACAATTGTTAGGCTTCTTGGTGGATTGACCCCTTGGTTTTGATATAATGCCCTTCTGCATCCCTTGATAGTCTTTATTTTAAAGTCTAGATTGTCTGATATAAGTATGGCTACACCAGCTTTCTTTTGTTGACCATTAGCATGACAGATGGTTCTCCATCCCCTTATTTTCAATCTGAAGGTGTCTTTAGGTCTAAAGTGGGACTCTTGTAAACAGCATATACATGGATCTTGTTTTCTTATCCATTCTGTTATCCTATGTCTTTTGATTGGAGCATTGAGTCCATTGATGATTTGAGTGAGTACTGAAAGATATGAATCTATTATTATGATGCTTGTAGAGTTGGAATTTCTGGTGGTGATCTCTGGTCCTTTCTAATCTTTGTTGCTTTTCGTTTTTATTTATTTATTTATTTATTTATTTATTTATTTATTTATTTATTTATTTATATTTTCATCTTTTCTCCCCTCAGAGAGTCCCCCTTAAAATTTCTTGCAGGGATGGTTTAGTGGTCACAAACTCCTTTAATTTTTGTTTGTCTGGGAAACTTTTTATCTCTCCTTCTATTCTGAATGACAGCTTGCTGGAAAAGAATTCCTGGCTGAATATTTTTTTGATTCAGCACACTGAATATATCTTGCCTCTTCTTTCTGGCCTGCCAAATTTCTGTGGATAGGTCTTCTGCAAACCTGATCTGTCTTTCCTTGTAGGTTAGGGACTTTTTTTTCCTTGCTGCTTTTATGATTCTCTCCTTGCCTAAACATTTTGTGAATTTGACTATGATATGCCTTGTTGATGGTCGGTTTTTGTTGAATCTAATGGGAGTCCTCTGTGCTTCCTGGATTTTGATGTCTGTGTCTTTCCCCAGGTTGAGAACGTTTTCCACTATGATTTGCTCACATAACCCTTCTACCCCTATTTCTCTCTCTTCCTCTTCTCGGACCCCTATATTTGATGTTGTTCCTTTTTAATGAGTCACTGATTTCTCTAATTCTTAAATCATGCTCTTTTGCCTTAATCTCCTTCTCTTTTTCTGCTTCATTATTCTCTATAAGTTTGTCCTCTATATCGCTGATTCTCTGTTCTGCATCATCCGTTTTTGCTGCAGCCACATCCATCTGTGATTACAGCTCAGTTATAACATTTTTAATTTCATTCTGGCTATTTTTTGAATCTTTTATCTCTGCAGAAAAGGATTCTAAAGTATTTTCAACTCCAGCTAGTATTCTTATTGTCGTGATTCTAAATTCTGGTTCAGACATCTTGCTTGTATCTGTGATGGTTCAATCTCTGGCTGTAGTTTCTTAGTGCTCTTTCTTTTGGGGTGAGTTCCTTTGTTTTGTCATTTTGAAGGGAGAAAAGGAATTAATGAGGTAGAAAAATTAAAATTAAAAAATATTAAAATTATAAAATTAAACACACACACACCCACACACAAATAGAATAAATGATGCCAGATCCTAGGTATGTTTTTTTCTGGGTGTTGAAAGTGGTTTCACAGATTAGAGAAAAAAAAGCGGGGGAAAGAAAAAAAAAAGGAAATCGTTTGAGAATTTGAAAAAATGAATACACTGAATTAGAGTAAAATGAGATCATCGAGGTAAAATAGAATTTGAAAAAATATACACAGAAGTAAAGAATATGGTAGAAAAAAATTGAAGAAAAATATTTTTATCAAAAATTAAAAATAAAAATGAATTTTTCTTTTTCTATATTCAAGAAAAAGAAAAGAAACGAAAAAGAGAAAAAAGGAGAAAAGAGAAAAAAAAGGAAATCGTTTGAAAATTTGAAAAAGTGAATACACTGTAGTAGACTAAAATAAAATGGTGGAAGTCAAATAGAATTTGAAAAAAATTTACATAAAAGAAAAAATGTAGTAAAAAAATTAAAGAAAAATATTTTTAATAGAAATTGAAGGTAAAAATGAAGTTTTTCTCTTTTTGCATTCAAGAAAAAAGAAATGAAAAAGAGAAAAAAGAAAAGAAAGAAAAAGACGATTGAAAATTTGAAAAGGTGAATACACTGAAGTAGACTAAAATAAAATGATGGAAGTAAAATAGAATTTGAATAAATTTACACAAAATTAAGAAATATAGTAATAAAAATTAAAGAAAAATATTTTTAATAAAAATTGAAAATAAAAATGAATTTTTTCTCTTTCTGTATTCAAGAAAAATAAGTGTAAAAGAGAAAACAAAGAAAGAAAATTGAATGATGGACCTGCTAACAGATTGAATTAGGACTGAAATTACTTCGTTTTCCTCTATAAGTCAGTCTAAGTGGTGCTTTATAGTCCATAAACTAAGCCGGCAGTGAGACTTGTATTCTTGAAGAATGAGGTTGGTCCAGTTGGGCGGGGCTCAGTGTAATGGCTCCGCTTTCCACTAGATGGCGCTGCTAGCCTACTTTGGTGGAGTGTTGTGGCGCTCGTAGGTGCGTATGTGCATGCGCGGGAGTGGTAAAAATGGTGTCACCCAGCTATCCGGTCTGTTCTCCTGGATCAGCAATCGCACACCCATCCTCTGTCTTCAGCTTTCGTCCACTCCCAGCTTTTTCACTGTCTGTGACCAGGCCCCAGGCAGTACCTCTCTCCCGAGATTGGCTGAGATGCGGCTGCTTTCCCCAGCCTCTTCTGAAGGACTGAGGCTTTGACCGGTTCTGCCCCTCTGGGGGAGGGTCTCAGTGAGCAATGGCTGAACGTCAGCTGCACCCAGGAACGCTTGTGGGACCCTGCTGCTGCCGGTGCCCTGAGACTGCGGCCAGGTGCCAGCCCGCCCCAGAAAAAGTTCGCGACATAGTGTAGCAGCAGCTTTTCAGCACGCATCTGAAAATCACAACATGCATCTGGCAGGCTTCACTCTTAATGACCTTGTTTCAGCACCAGCGAATGTGACCACCCTCTGGGGTCTGGTGGGACCAGGTGGCTTCAACAGTCTCTACCAAATGTCCTTCCAGCAGTGGAACCGCTTTTCCCCGCTTTTCACTCTGATCCTGGGGATTCGCCCTTCCCACCAGAGCACTGCCAGGTATGGAGCTGTGGAGTTGCAGACTGTGCTCCCTTTGTTTACAGTCTTAATGGAATTTAAACCCTCTCCTTTCTCCTTTCTTCTTTCTCCCTTTTTAGTTTAGTCTCTGCAGCTGTTACCAATTTTCCACTTTCTCTCCAGGTCCTCTTGGGGAGGGGTGCTTTTCGCATATTCTCCACCCCACCCCAGTCTCTCTCCTCTCTCCACTCACAAAAGCACCTTCCTTCCTGCGCCTCTTGCTCCCCAAGTTCACTTCTCCGCGCCGCGTACCTGCTGAATTCTGTGGTTCAGTTTGTGCAGATTGTTGTGTTAATCCTCCAGTTTTCTAGGTGTGTAAGATGGTTTAGTGTTGGTCTGGCTGTATTTCATGGACACGAGACACACAAAAATCTTCCATGCTGTTCTGCCATCTTGGCTCCTCCCCATAATTTTCATTTTTTTTTTTTTTAAATTATAACCATTCTAGGGGTGAAGTGATACCTATCTTATTGTGGTTTTGATTTGCATTTCCCTAATAACTTACGATGTTGAGCATCTTTTCATGTTATGGCACAATATGTATATTCTCTTTGGAAAAATGTCTATTGGAGACCTTTATCCAAGTTTAATTGTGTTGTACTTCTTTTTGTTCTTGATTTGTAGATATTCTTTATAAATTTTAGATGTAAACCCTTTCAAAATATATGATTTGCAAATATTTTCTCCTATAAGTCGTTTCCTTTACTTGATAATGTTCTTTGGTACACAAAAGTTTTTTAATTTTTTTAAGTTTATTTATTGAGAGAGAGAGAGAGAGAGAGAGCACACAGGTAGGGGAGGGGCAGAGAGAGAGGGGGGAGAGAGACAGAATCCCAAGCAGGCTTTGCACTGCTAGTGCAGAGACCAATATGAGGCTTGAACCCACAAACCGTGAGATCATGACCTGAGCCGAAGTCAAGAGCTGGATGCTTAACCAAGTGAGCCACACAGGTGCCCTAAAAGTTTTTTCTGATGGAGTCCAATCTATTTTTCCTTTTGTTTTCATGCTTTTGGTGTTATAGCTAAGAATCCATTTGCAAATCAAAGTTAATGAAGAATTATCCCTGTGTTTTCTTATAAAAATGTTAAGGTTTAGCTGTTGAATCCATTTGAATAAATTTTGATATATATCATTGGTACATTTAAAAATAAATTTTGGTATATGTTGTGACATAAGGGTCCAATTAATTCATTAACATATGGATATACAGTTTCCCAGCATCATTCTTTGAATTCTGTTTTCATTCAATAGTCTTGGCACCTTCTCAAAGACCAGTTGGCCATAGATGTATGGGTTTATTTCTGAACTCTCATTTCTGTTCTATTATTCTATACGTCTGTGCTTGTGCTGGTACTGAACTTTTTTGATTACTATTTCGATTAGCTTTTAAAACAGGGAAATGATTCTTCCAACTTTGCTGTTTGTATTCAATATTGTTTTGGGTATTCAAAGTCCTTTGCTGTTCCATATTAATTCAAGGATTCCTTTTCCACTTTTATAAAAAGGGATAAGGGAATTCTGATAGGGATTCCAACGAATCTATAGATCACTTTGTGTAGAATTGTCATCTTATCAGTAATAATTCTTCCAATCCATAAACAAATGTGTACTTCCATTTTTTAGCTCTTCTTTGATTTCTTTCAGCAATGTTGTAGTTTTCAGTGTGCAAGTCTTTAACCTTGAATAAATTCATTCTTAGGTATTTTATTATTTTGGATGCTATTGTGATTGGATATTTTTAAGTACCTTGCTTGTGTATAAAAACACAACTGATTTTTGAATGTTGATATTGAACTCTATAACTGTAAAATTTATTGTCTCCAATATTTATTTTGTGGATTCTTCAGGAATTTATCTTTCTTTAATGTTTTAATTTATTTTTGAGGGAGGGAGAGAGAGAGAGAGAGAGAGAGAGAGAGAGAGAGAAGTAGAGAGAGAGGGATATACAGAATCCGAAGCAGACTCCAGGTTCTGAGCTGCCAGCACAGAGCCTGACGTGGGGCTCGAACTCATGAAATGTGAGATCATGACCTGAGCTGAAGTTGGATGGTTAATGGACGCAGCCACCTAAGTGCCCCTTCAGGAATTTCTGTATATGGGATCATGTCATCTGTGAATAGAGTTTTGCTTTCTCCTTTCCGATGTAGATGCCTTCTTTGTTATTTTTCTTACATAATTGCTCTGACTAGTCCTTCCAGTAAAATGTTGAATAGCAGTGGTGAAAGCAGACATCCTTGTTCTGTTGATGATTTTAGGAAAAACATTTTGGTCTTTTATCATAATGTTAGCTGTGTTTACCATAAATGTGCTTTATCATGTTGAGGAAGTTATCTTGTCTTCCTAGTTTGCCAAGTATTTTTATTGTGAAAAATACTTTTTTTGAATGCTCATACTGCATTAACTGAAGTGATCATATGTCTTTTTACTTCACTCTCTTAATATAGTATATTACACGATTGGTTTTCTTATGTTGAATCACTCATACATTCCTGGGGTAAATCCCACTGAGTCATAGTGTATAATATTTTAAAAATGCTGTTGAACTCAGTTTGCTGGTATTTTGTATCTATATTTGGATTTTTTGTATCATATTCATAAGGGATATTGGTGTGTAGTTTTCTCTTCTTATGATGTCTTAGTCTGATTTTAGTATCAGGCAATACAGTACTCATAGGATGCAAGTTAGGAAATGTTTCTACCTCGTCTGTTTTCTGGAAAAGTTGAAAAAGATAGGTTCTAATTCTTCTTTAAATGTTTAGTAGAATTACAGGGCTCCTGGGTGGCTCAATCAGTTAGGCATTCAATTCTTGATTTCCATTCAGGTCATGATCTCATGGTTGGTGAGATCGATTCCCACATTGGGCTCTGTGCTGACAGCATGGAGCCTGCATGGGATTCCCTCTCTCCCTCTCTCACTGCCCCCTGCCCCATTTGTGCACACGCTCTCTGTCTCTCTGTCTCTCTGTCTCTCTGTCTCTCTGTCTCTCTCTGTCTCTCAAAACAAAAACTTGGAAAAAAAAAAAAAAAGCTTAGTAAATGTTTAGTAGAATTAACCCGTGAAGCCAGCTAGGCTGGACTTTTTGTTGAGAGGTTTTTGATAACTGATTCAATTTCTTTACTTATTACAGATGTTGTTCGATTTTCTATTTCTTTTGAGTTGGTTTTGATGATTTATGTGTTACTGGGAATTTGACCATTTAACCTAGATTATATAATTTTTTTTGGTGTGTAATTAGTTGTTCATAGTACTTCTGTATAATCCTTTGTATTTCTGTAGCATCACTACTAATATCCTCATGTTCATTCCTGATTTTATTTATTTGCATCTTCTTTCTTATTTTCTCTGTCAACCTAGCTAAATGTTTGTCAATTTTGTTGATCTTTTCTGAGATCCAACTTTTGTTTTATTGCTCTTTCTGTTATTTTTCTATTATCTATTTTATTTATCCTCACACTGATCTTCTGTCTTTCCTTCCGTTAGCTTAGGTTTTAGATTGTTCTTTTCTTTCTACTTCTTTAGGGTATAAAATTAGGTTGTTGATCTGAGATCTTTAATCTTTTTCAATGAAAACGGTATTAACTGGTATAAATTTCCTTTGAGGACTGCTTTCTCTGTGTCCCATAAGTTTTGGTATGTTGTGCTTTTACTGTCATTTCTTTCTAAGCATTTTCTGATTTTCCTGTGATTTTTTTTCTCTGACTCATTGTGCGTGCTGTTTAATTTCCATATATTTGTTAATTTCCATATATTTGTTTAATCTCCATATATTTGTTAATTGTTAATTTGTTTAATTTCCATATATTTGTTAATGATTTTTAACTTCACTCTGTTAAAAATGAAGATACTTTCTATGACTGAAAAGATACTTTCTATGACTTCGGTATTTTTCAGTATATTGAAACTTGTTTTGTAGACCAGCATATGGTCTCTTCTGGATAATGTTTGATATGTACATGAGAAGAATGTATGTTCTGATGTTGTTGGGTATAGTCTTCTAAATATGTTCATTAGGTCTAATTGGCTTATGGTGTTAAGTTAGTTCTTTCCTTATTGATCTTCTGTCCAGAAGTTCTATCTATTATTGGAAGTAGGGTATTGAAATCGTCAACTATTATTTTAGAACTGTCAGTTCTGTGTCCTTCCATTTTGTTAGTGTTCATTTCATACATTTGAGGGCTCTTTTGTTTGGCGTTTACATATTTTTAATTGTTATATCTTTTAGATGAATTATGCCTTTTCTGAGTAGATAATGTCTTTTTTATTTCTTGTAACAGTTTTTGAGTTAAAGTGTATGTTGCCTGATATTAGTAAAAGCTACTAGCTCTCTCTCTCTCTTTTTTTTTTTTTTTTTTTTTTTTGCTATTTGTATGGAATATCTTTTTCTATCATTTCACTTTTAACATCTTTGGGTTTTTGGATCTAAAGGGAGTCTCTTACAGACAGTATATAGTTAAATCATGTTTGTTTGTTTTTTTTTAATCCATTCTGCCAATCTTTATTTTTTGATCCACTTACATTTAATCCATTTTACATTTAAAATAATTACTGATAATGAAGAACTTACTTTTCTCATTTTGGTACTTGTTTTTAAAAATTTTTTTTGTTAATGTTTATTCATTTTTGAGACAGAGAAAGACAGAGCATGAGTGGGGGAGGGGCAAAGAGAGAGGGAGACAGAATCCAAAGCAGTGTCCACGCTCTGAGCTGTCAGCACAGAGCCCGACGGGGGGCTCGAACTCATGGACCACGAGATCATGACCTGAGCCAAAGCCGGACACTTAACTGATGGAGCCACCCAGGTGCCCCGGTACTTGTTTTTAATAAGTGTTATGCCTTTGTGTTGTTTGTTTCTTAAGGATAGTTTCTAGTAATTTTATCCATTAATGAGTATACTTTAATGTTTTTTTCATGTTTTTTGAGAACTGTATGTTTTGGATATTATGATGTGGTAATTCTAGAATTTTTTTTTCTTCTTAAGTGTTTGTTTTTGTTTCCATCTGTTCACAGTAGCTGTAGTTTTGTTTAGTGACTTTTCTAAACACTTTTTATAATGTCTCTGTTCTTCATCATGTGTGGTCTCTGAAGTCTTTGTTTCTTTAGTCACTGTTTTGACAGAGATTTCTTTGAACACAAGAATGGACAAGAAAGAGTGAAGAGGAGGAGGAGGTGGAGGTGAAGGAGGAGGAGAAGGAATTAAGAAAAAAATTTCTCCCATATTTTGTAGATTGGCTGTATACTGAGATATGCCTTTCAACACTTAGACCATTTAGAACTCTGCATTGCCCTTCACTTTCTGCTTGGACTAATCCTAGAGACCAATAAGTTGACAGCTTAGAGTCTTCTCAAGTCTTTTCAGTGTGTGTCCTGCCTCAGGCATGTGCATGATTTTATAAATCCCCATATATAGGGGGAATATATAGATTTCCCATATTTTCTTCACAGGCTTTCATCACTCAGTTGTACTGCCTCAATTGTAATCTTTTGCCCTAGGCAGCTGCCAGTGGTTCATTTGTCTTAGGATTTTTCCTCCCCGAGTGAGGTCTGGTTTGGACAAAACAAAGACAAGTGCCTCACCTTGGTCCTTTAGTGAGCTCCCAGACAGAGTTAAACATATTCTGTGTTAATAAGCCAGATATGCTCCTCAGAGGTCCACAGTGGCTGGTGTCTTCACAACTGCCATTGAGTTGGGAGGAAGATGGAAAAAGAAGAAATAAAAATGTCACAAAGCTTTCCTACCTCATGTGACTGTTTTCTTGATTCAGAGTTAATTACTATTTTTCAGAGTTCTGACAAAGTTAATTCTGACAGCTTTTGCATGATTTTTTTGATGCTTCTTTGGAGGGATGGGCCCTTAGAGCAGCCTACTCTGCTGTTTTCAGTGTCATCACATATTTGGCATTGTTTTTAACATACGTGAAATATTTAACTTTGATAATAATAATATGCTACTAAATCAGAACACTCATTTTATTTTTTTAGCAAATGATTAGCCTCTTTACATGTTTAATCTATTTGGGCCTAAACCAAGGATAGTAAAATACTGAATGCAAAGGACACAAATACCTTTCTGCAGTCTTTCCATATCTGGTTTTATTTTTTTCTGGAATAGCCAGTAATTCAGGTAATTTACTATTTCCTTTACTGTAGATGGGTAACACACCAAAAGCAAATTTATTCCTTTAAATGTTTGTCTTTTTTTCCCCTATAAGTTAAATATGGGAGATGTTTTTAATTTAACCAGAGATTTTTCACTTGTTACTCAGTCCATCAGGTAAACATTTGTGCATTAGAAGATGATATAAACAGCTAAACATCATTAAGAACAAATAACAACGATGATAATTGAAACAATTTCTTTTATAGGACTTCACTAAGTGAATTATGTGATGACGAAGATGACAATGTCATCTTGGCATGTAAACAACTAAGTGTAGCAATCAAGACAAAAAAGACATTGGCAATGTTAATCTTTACCTAAGTACTGGGATGCTGGAAAACAGAGATGGTCAAGAAATTTTACCACCATTTTGAGTTTCAGAAAATGGCTTTCTAATAGAACCATTCTTCCTCATCCCACTTAGCTAAGACTTACAGATGACCTCCTGTTTACCTATAACAATCCTACACCCACCCACCCACCCATCAAATTCCTTTCCTTGCCTCATAAATGGTTAACTGAACTGTTTTCCTCTACTGACCAATCTGGACAAGATACATACTAACTTGACTAAACTTTACTCAGGTTTCTGCCTTCCCACAGGTCCCCGACTTTAATCCGCCCTTTGTCTCCTGTTGAAAATTTACTGGAAGCATTCACTGTTCCAAATCAACTGTCTAATCTCAGATCAATGACGGGCAATGTTACCAAAGACATTCCCAGATGAATTGTCCAGCCACACCACAAATTCATCCCATCCCCCCATACCTGATTCTTTCTAGCCTTGTTTATTCACCCTTAGAAATTAAAAATCCTTTTTCTGGCTACCCTTGAGACTCCTGTAAATCTCGTGGTCAGAGCATTCTCTCTATTGCAGTCTCTTTCGCTACTGCAGCTCCTCTTTCCAATTATTGCACTAGTCCTTTTGATAAAATCCCTCCCTATCTAAGTCTAGATTTGTATTTGATTTGGCAACACAATGCTGTACTAGAGAAATAAAAGGTATTACCTAGCTGAAGTGTAAATTCCACAATTTATTGAACTAATTACAGAAATCTATCCTAGCAAGGAAAATTTGTATTTAAATATCTAAATTCTCAGTAAGAATTCTAACATTTTTCTTATTAAAAATTGTATGTGAAAAACATTTTATCTGGAAGAATAGCTATACTAAATGTCTCAAACAATGACTACCTTTGATGGAAATGTTAATGATATTTTTTAAAGATAAAAATCAAAGCCAATTTAAAATGATATAACGTCATACACCGTAGCAGTAAGTTTAAATCTTGAAAATGGTTTCAGAAGTCTAATTATTCTTAAATGTTTTATGTTGTGCCCAGTTACTGGGTTCTAAACGTCCTATATCATTTTGCTTGTAAGAAAACAGGTTCTGAGAACATTTTTCATTTCTCCTGAGACTGGTAGAGACAGATATATAGGAACTGGGTTACAGGGTATTGCAAAACAAATTCCATGTGGAGTAAAGCACTCCTATCAATTTCACCAGTTCATCTAGATTTACTGCATGTGTCCTCATTCTCCTTGTTTGACTTCATTAACTGCAGCTTCCTGTGATCTTGGATTTGTGTTTTCTGTTGTGTATAATGGGAGCCCTCCGTTATGGACTCACCCATCTCTGTTTCTGCTTTTATTCTTGGCTATATTGTGGCATCAATCTAGATTCTCTCCCAGATGTGATCTCAGTGAGTATTTCTCCTTTGCTGCTCCTAATTTACTGAGTTTTCAGACACATGAGAGGCCAGGCTTTACTGATGGTACAAAGCACATAACTTCCAAATGACTTTGGTGCAGATGTGAAGAAGGGATGATAAAAACAATGAGCAATGGCTTTTCTGATGTTGCATGGGCAAATAATAGGTTTCTTAGGGACTAATATTAAAAAAAATTAGCTAAACTGCCTGTACCAGAATGATTGTCAAATACACAGAAACACACGTACTCACACACACATACAAGCATACACCCAATTTACATCCAAGTCTCTTATGTATCTAAGCCTGACAAACATCTATCGGGTTGCATTTTGCTGTTTCATATCTTCATTTTCTTTTACATAAAGGCAGCTTTAGATGTTTACTCTGGGTTTATTGCATTTGTACAGAAGTCTTGAAAATTTCTCTGAGGGGGATGGCCACACACTGTGTTTTCTTTTCCCTAAGAATGCTAAAGGACAGTTGTAAGCAGACTCTTGCTCTAGGGAATTGAAAGTTCACATTTAAATAAAATATATTTCAACGAAAAAAATTTTTATTATTCCATTATACACAATTTAATAAATCACTGATTTGGATAATAAGTACAAATCTAGCCTCCTATACTTTTATCAATAGATTCTTCTTTGGCTCAGAATGATTTTAAAGATAGCAGAGAAAATATGATTCTACAGTTTTGCTACAATGCTTCTAACAATACAAATTTATCACAAACTCTATATTTTGACAAGTCTGTAGAGAGGAGTGTGCAGTCCTGCAAATCCATCTCTTGATTTAGTAATCTTCAGCATCACCAGCACAGATGGCGAGCAGAGCTTTCTCATAATGCCCTGAAGCAAAGTTCTGAAAACAAACAAACAATGTATTTGAAAGAAAATGTCTTAGTATTTCTAAAAAAGAAGCGTCAGTCCTCTGAACTATAGTCAGAAAGATCCATGGGCCATTAGTGTTTCCAAAATTGTTGTCTTTTTTCATCTAAAGATTTAATATGTCCTGAGAACTATTCCCAGTGGAAGTTATCGAAAAATAATACCATGGTTATAGGCAATAGAACAAGGTTTCTATAAAGTTGATTTAACCCTGATGTGTATTTATAAAAAGAATAACTTACAGTAGAATTAAATCTCCTCAACTTTAGGAAGAGGTGTCCTAATATTATTGTTATAAATCAGTTTAGAGTCTTGGAGGGTAAACTGGCAATATGTTTCCAAAGACTTAAAAATGTTTATACTCATTAATGCAGTAATTCCACTTCAAGAAATATATTCTAAGGAAATAATGATTAATTATTGATGAACACAAAAATTTACATTCAAAAATATAGACAACTTTATGTATGATAGTGAAAAAGTAAAAAGCAATATTTAATAATGTGGGGTAGTTTATGTATTTTATAACTTATACAGTGGGATACCATAATTCAATGAAAGTATTCCTTTATGTAGTAAAGCATATTAATTTTTACATATATTTTTAAAAAGACAGAACCTACAACATTTCATTACTGGTTATCTGTGGTAGAGAATAAGGCAATTTTTATCTTCTTTTTATGGTCTTCTATAGTTTCTAAGTGTTTCAAAACAATAATAGCAATAAATAAATGGAATCATAAAAACTAAGTTAAAAATCAACTATCATATTAACATTCTCTCACACAAAGTCATGTAATAATAATTCACTGCTTTAAGTGCACGTAGTAGTGTTACATTAATTATATGTAAATAACAGTAGACTTTGAGGTGGCTGTGGCTAATTGCAGTAGTTTATTTGTTTAGAAAATGTATTAGGACAGGCAGTTCTCAAAGTTTAGGATATTGAAGGTAGGGGCAAGGAGAGTTTTATCAGAACCAAGGAATAAAATTCCTCTTAACTGTTGCATCAAGTCCTCCATTTGGAAACCAATTTGGCCACAAAAGGCCTAGAGGGCCATCTGGGTTTTTGTGGTCCTTTGGTCCTTGGGCTGTTATGTTGCTTCTGGATCACTCTTTTAATAAACTAAAAAGCTATTTTATGCAATTGAACATTTCAGTGTAAAACAATTTGTATAAGTAACAACATCTAGCTGTGTGCAAAGCAGAAGTGAAGATACATGCTCAGGGCCCTGTGCCTGGTTTAATGCTCTCCTGGTGCCATCCTCAAATTCTTTATAAGTTTTTGAAAGAGGAGTCAGACACTTGAATTGCAGATTGGGTGCCCCAAAGTACCTATCTAGAGCCCTATATAGTCTAATAATTCTTTGCTAGGTTTTATCAAAATCCAGACTAAAGTTTAGACATATCAGGATGAAGAAATGGACTTGTTCGCTTCTGAATCATTGCTGCTTTGCCCCTTAAGGGGTAAAGAGATGGGTGTGTACACAAAGAATTTTATGTTACTATCAACATTAAATTCCTCCAAATTACCAGTTTATGGGATTGGACTGTCTGCCCTGCCTTCTATAACAATATGGGAAGAGAGCTGAATTGACCTAAGAAACCTCTTCACAATTAGTGTGGTCTTTTTGTAAAATGTATTTTTCCTGATACTGATCATGCTTCAAAACTTAACTGATAAAGCACAATTACACAAGTAGGGATGAATATTTTACATGACTCTATCAACAATTTTTGTTCAAAACACATCAAAGAGAAATAAATTCTGTTACTGAGGTAAAAGGATTTTCTCATTCAGCAACTGTTGGTGTACTAAAGGCTGTCTGATGTACAAAAGTAGATTATCTTTGTTAGAATAGTTAAATTTTTATTTTATTATTATTTTTTTTAATATTTATTTATTTTTTAGAGAGAAGTGCAAGTGGGGGAAGGGGCAGAAAGAGAGGGAGACAGAAGATCTAAAGCAGGCTCTGTGCTGATGGCAGAGAGCCCTATGTAGGGCTCGAACTCCGGAACCATGAGATCATGACCTGGGCTGAAATCAGACACTTAACCAACTGATCCACCCATGTGCCTTATTAAATTTTTAGATTCTAATGAAGTTGTTTATATTAAAGCTCTTATTTCAGTTTCAAAAGGGACAAAATATGGGTCAAAATAAATCATGTGTAGATTTACCTTAATGTCATGAAATAGGGATTTTCCGTATCTCTCTTTGTATCGTTTCCTGATGGTCATCAGGTCTATTTCACTTCTGGCAATTAGAATCCTGATTACGGTTTTATTATGGAAACCAAAGTCCTAGAAGATAGAGAAAAGGAGGGAAAAAATTAGAAAATGGTAAAAGTTAATCTGTCTAATATAGACTCATCCTCTTTTCTGTGACTATTTATTCCTCCTGTGATCCTCGAACACTTCTTTCATTTGCTTTACTAATTTATTTTGTTGAGGTATACTTGACATACTATTGCCTATAGGTTCCAGATGTACATCATAGTGATTCAGTATTTTATACATTACAAGATGATCCCCCAAATCTAATTTTTTACCATACAGTTTTTTGCCATATAGTTATTACAATATTACTGACTATATTCCCTATGCTGTGTGTTACATCACCATGATTTATTTATCTTATAACTGGAAGTTTGTGTCTCTTAATCCTCTTCAGCTCTTTTGCCTATTCCCCCACCCCCCTCCTTCTGTGACCAAGTTTGTTTCCTGTACCTGTCTGTTTCTGTTTTGTTTATTCATTTGTCTTGTTTTTTAGATTCTACACATAAATGAAATAATATGGTATTTGTCTTTCTCTGTCTGACTTATTTAGCATAATACCCTCTAGGTCCACCCATGTTGTTGCAAATGGCAAGATTTCATTTTTTTTTATGGCTGAGTAATATTCCAGTGTGTGTGTGTGTGTGTGTGTGTGTGTGACACATTCTTTATTGATGGACACATAGGTTGTTTCTTGGCTATTGTACATAATATTACAATGAACATAGGGGTGCATATATCTCTTCAAATTGGTGTTTTTGTTTGCTTTTGAATAAATACTAAGAAATGGAATCGCTAGATTGTATAGTAGTTCTATTTTTAATTTTTTGAGGAAACTCCGTACTATTTTCCACATTGGCCGCGCCAATATACATTCCTACCAACAGCGTATGAGGATTCTCTTTTCTTTACATCCTTGCCAATCACTTGTTATTTTTTGTCTTTTGACAGGTGTGAGGTGATATCTCCTGTGATTTTGATTTGCATTTCCCTAATGATTAGTAATACTGAGCACCTTTTCATGTGCCTGGTGGCCATCTGTATGTTGCTTCCAGTGGGACTGCTGGAGCTGGTGTGTGGGTGAGAGGCCCAAGGCATGCTGGGCAGCTCTAGCAGGCTGGGTAGAGCACCTGCACCCTGTTCATGTCTCTGTTGTCAAGGTGGAGGGGGAAGATGAAACCTGGTGCTCGTTCACACCTCTGACCCTGGAGAAAGTTCCAGCAGTTCCTTGCCTATTTGGTGACTACTTTAAGGTTAATGGATGAATTTCCTTTACTTATAGTCTAGTTGCCCTTTAAACTGCTGTTTCTTCACTGTGCCGAGGGCAGGTCAGTCTGTGCATGGGCCCCTCAGTGATTTCCCTTCCTACTAAGGTCTTTGTGTCAGGATTACTATGTTTCCAACTCTCCCATCTTTCTCTATGTTGTGAGAAACATTATCGTTTGTTGTGCAGAAGCTGTTCAGCTTTCAGTTCTTCAAGAGGAACTGCTCTCTGTGTAGGTGTAGATTTGGTGTGTTGGTGGGAGGAGGTGAGTTCAGGGTCTTCCTACATCACCATCTTGGGACCCCTTTCTATTTTGCTTCTTAAATGCCTTGTGATTTCTATTTCCATTGCCACTCCCTTGATGCTGGCCCTTATCATTTCACCCTGATTCTGCAATAGTTCCTTTCTTTAACAGCCAACTTTTACACTGTCTCCCTCACACCGCATTATGAAATGCAAATCTGATCATGTACTCTTTCTAGGTAAAAATTCTTCTAGGCCAGGGAGGCAGGTGGGTTTTGAATTCTGTTAGATGAACATTGGTATGTTCATCATTGGTATGTTCTGAGTAAGACAGCAGTTGCATCTTTATTTTATAGTCTATTATTAAAAATCGTAAAAATAAAAATACCAGATATTTGAAATATTTGCCGAATTTAACTCAAATACTGAAAAATACAAAAATCAACTTCTGTATACTAGCTCCAGAAGGAATATTGCTTGACAAACCAATTTCGATTTGTCTTTTCAAATGGAGTAATGGGGACATCCAGTGGCCAGTGAGCATAATTTTTTTGAGCATAATAAAATTTTTAATGTCTGAATGTTTTGGGAATAGACCTGCCGAATAAATTTTCATAATTTGATGTGATTCAATTAAGTGATTTTACCCAAGTTTCCATATTTCAGTTGTATATCATTCATTAGAGTGTACTGGAGAAAAATCTCTGTAGATGTTCTTTGATTAACAGTAGTATAAACAGCTTTGGCCAATATTTTACACTCGAGGTTATCATATATCAACAACTCAATTATTTGAATATACAATCTTCTTCTTTACCGCCAAACCAGTTGTGAGTACACATATCTTTATTTTTGCATTGAAAGACACACAGAAGGAATAGGATTTTTATTCATTATGAGAATAAGTAGCCCTCTTCTTGGGCAAATTTGGAATCAGAGTAATTGTGCTTCTTTTCCCATGGTCATTCACAAGTGAAACTTCATTCTGGTTTTGGGGAAGGACACTATTGAAATTGTTCAATAGCATTGCCCGATACATTATTTAATTTTTTAAAAATCAAATAAACTTTTTCTGCTTGGAAACAGAATAAAATAGGGGAAGGCCGTGAACATTAATCTTCCTTCTGTGTTCTGAGGATACATAGGTTCTTGTACGTAAATAAAAAATACTCTTTACACAAGATATATAATAGAAATATCCTTGAATATTATATTATCCCAACATGCTAGCTACTTTTAATGAACTTGTCTGTAAAAATTACTTTGGTGATAAAACACTATTAAAATTGTTGTATTACTGACTTAAAAAATAATTTTCACTGAATTTTTGAAGCCATGATATATATGCAATGATTCGTATCAGAACTTTTCTTTTTCAAAATATGGGTCACACACGTTATGAATAAAGTGTGCATTGTCTCATGCATTTAAGTGTTTGTTTCTTTAAAAACAAATGCACCAGAAGATGTGTGATTGACTATCACACTAAACTATGAAAACCATTCTCATTTAATTATAAAATAGATTTAGAGTTTATTATTGTCTAGCCGTCTCTTTTTAAGTGTTTTTTAAGATAGCACTTTATGTTTAAAAATAATTACTAACATTATTTTGTGTTTTATTAAAACACTGAATTCTATTTTTGAACCTGTATGCAAATATATTCATTTCAAACAAGAAATGCTCAAGTGAAAAAATGTATTATACACCAGAATGAGACCCACCGAAGATATAATGCTCTGCTTTCTATACAAATTGAGTTACCTGAGAAGTATGACTCCTTGGGGCCTATCTCCCCCATGTGCTTTAGTTAGTGATTTGAGAAGGTAAACATGGTTTCTGGAGAAATTTTTAAAAATACATGGGTCATACTTACATGGATTGCATTATATAGCCTATAAGCAAAGTAGGATGGTTTGTCTCGAACACATAGAACTAGAAAAAATCAGAGAGAAAAAAAGAAAGTTTGAGAGTGACAATATGTATTTTCTTCAGAATTTGGGAAACAATGAGAATACTTCTTTTTTTTTCTGTTAAAATCCTGGAAGAGTGATACTTTTTGAATTCTCTGTGGGATCCCTCATTGTACGTTGCAGTAAAATTTCCACATTTAGAATACTGGTAAAACCATAACACATAGAAAAATACAAACCAACAATATTATAATGATTCATTCAGATTTTCATTTAGTCTATCTCTACCTCTTGAAGATCTGTAGTTCCTTTGCATAGCCTAGAGAAGAAAAATGTGTGCTCTTTATTTGAAGATTAAATAGATCACTATTACAGATTTTTATTATTGTATAATTCAATGTGCAGTTGGCTCATTTTCCCAAACACTATTTTTTTTAAATGTTTATTTATTTGTTTTGAGATAGAGAGAGAGAGAGAGAGAGAGAGAGAGAGACAGAGGAGAGAGTGAGCAGGGGAGGGGCAGGGAGAGAGGGAGAGAGAGAATTCCAAGCAGGCTCTGCACTGTTAGCACAGAGCCTAATGCAGGGTTCAATCTCACGACCTTGAGATCATGATCTGCACTGAAATCAAGAGTGGGATGCTGAACCAACTGAGCTACCCAGGTGCCCCTTCCCAAACACTATTTTTAATCCTTGGTAGACCTGTGAGTAGGCCTGAAGTCTCTTAAAGAAAAACTGTATGGGCCATAAGGGACCTATACCAGTGTTAGGAGTCATCTAATCAAAGCATTATGGCATTAGAACTACCAAGAGCCTAGTGAACAATTGTCCTTGATAGAAGTCAGTTGATGATCATTGACAGTCAATAATGTCTATTTGAATAAGTGAATAAATTAATGAATAAGTAGCGT
The DNA here is from genome assembly GCF_024362965.1 of Panthera pardus. NCBI lineage: Eukaryota > Metazoa > Chordata > Mammalia > Carnivora > Felidae > Panthera > Panthera pardus. Next base: position 60,373,852 of record NW_026526688.1, read on the forward strand.
ATGTGAGGCTTTAACTTTTAGGCAAAATAAGATAATCACAACAGTGTTTTCTCTATAATTCAAACGCTAATTTTAGGTTGTGAGACCATGCCTTCATCTTTTACCTTTATTTATAACTGTGAACCTCCTAGCACTCCCGAGTCACTGCTAGAATGTGGGCACTTTAAAGACAGGGACTTTTGTTGTGGCTTTTGTTATTTCACTGTTCCATTTGCAGTGCCTAAATCAATGGCCAGAGTGGTAGATAACTCAGTAAATGTTTATTGAATAAATGAATGAATCAGTTACATTGTTTTCTGGTATTTCTCATGTCCAGTATTTCTTCTCACTCACTGCTGTGTTTGTGGTGTGGTCTACAGTGGAAAAAGAGCTATCCTGAAACTCAGATGACATGAAGTCCTAGTCATAACTTTGTTGCTCATTAGTTGGCAGACTTTGAGACCATACTAACGTCCTTGGGCCTTGTTTGTTCCATGAATTGTAATAAGATACACGGTAATTAAATTATGTTGAGACTTAGCCAAAATAAAAGCACCCTATCCCCAGAAACACATACAAATATTCATATATTGTATACTATTTCAAGGATTTCATAGAACCCACCAAGTCTTTTCATGGAACCCTAGCTTCAAACTCCTTTCCAAGCTAAGCTATACACATTCTGTTACCTATCATCTTCAATGCCCATGAATATCTGTGCCGTTCTAGGAATGGAAAATCAGACTGTCCATTTATTCAACAAATACAAGTGATTACTTGATGTGTTCTTTATGAGGATATTTTACAAACACCCTCCATTTGTAGGTCCTGCAATGTGTGTTGTCAAGTCACAGCACAGCACAAGGTACAACATGGGTAATTTAATAGTAGTTGTTAGGAACAGCTACTACTGTTTACCTCTCTGTGGGAAGATATCTTTTCTTTGGAAAGAGCTGGAGGTATGTCTCTCTCACAATAGCCTGCAGAAGTCACTACTAAGTAACAACTTGGTAAATCTTTTTTTTTTTTTTTATGGTAGAACTTACCCCTAAAGGCAAAATATTAGAGACAGTGACAAAAAATTATTTTCCTCTTGGAAAAAAGAAAGCCATATTGCTAGGATTTATCTGCTCCTTAAAAAGGGAATGGAAGTCAGTAATGAATTGAAAGGTGTGAGATCCCAATTACCTGAGAGAATATCTGAGAATTCGGTGTTTCCTAGTATGAAAGTTGAACCAGTTACTAGGGAAGGGTATTAGTTCATTAAGTTATCAACTTGCCATGTTAGTGCATTGCGTCAATAGCTAATGTACCTTTCCTGTATGGAATTAACATCCTTACTAAATAATTAAATTCAGGGGAAAGTGACTCAATGAAGAGCATATTCATGCATCTTTAATTCAATCAGAGCTAATTAGCATTTATTCTGGGATAAAAGGTCTGCTGTACACCAAATAAATTATTACTTACCAATTGCAACTAGCAACTCTTGGAAGTATCCATCATAACATTCATTAATGGCATCTACTAGGTCTTGCCCAGAAATATTTTGAAATTCCTGGAAAACTTCAACAAATTGATAAAATTCAAAGGAGAGTTTATACATATTATAAATTTACAACATACATATTGATTAGATTGCTATAAATAGTGAAAGTAAATAAAATATAAAGGTGCAGGTTGAGTGGGAGTAGGCTGTCTTTTACAAATTTTCAGAGTGTTTTATACAAGTAGAAACAAATTACTAAATAAAAGGAACAGAAAGGTATAGAAGTCAAATAAAGTGCCAGCTAATATTAATGCACCTTTAAGACCCATATGGCAGCTTTGCATAGATCATGACATTAATAATAATCTCCTTGACTTGTAATGCACTAAACTATGTTCACTATAGTCTCTCCAGGACAACACATAAAATGCCTAATAGGAAATAGCTAATATATTTGAGTAAATTCTCCATCAAAAACAGAGATTATTTTAAAAGATTCAGTACTTAAAGATTATATAATTCAGTTATTAGAAAAAATAAAATTATAAGAGAACTTAATTCCTTAGTAATGTCATTAGATGAGACAGATCTGTATAAACATAATTCAAAATAAGCACTTTTGTCATAGCTATATGAAACATTTCCCTTTTCTTTCTGCCAGTTAACAACTTGCTTTTTATTACACAGTCAGTTAAGTAGCTGAAAAGGAACTTGATTAACAATTACCCAGCCATAGTTGTTGATAACTTTTGTTGCACAGGATCATTTGCAGCATGGTTTTGTGTTCCCCTGTCTTCTGTTGACAGGCTTCCCACAGGACCTGAAACATACAGCTAGGAAATAGCACCACAACCACCTCAGACATTTTAACAAAGGTTTTCCATAGTCATTTTGAGATCTGGTTCTAGTTACCATTGCATCCTGAGCAGCCATTGCAGGATCTGTGTATCCTTCTTCTCTGTTTCCCTGCAAAATAAGCACAGGTTTTCCTTTGTAAATTTTCTTAATTAACGGTCCATATAGGATTATTAGGACAAAAATCTTTGATAATTCCTGAGAAAATTCTATCATTATTTGGAGTCTACATTTGTTGAACGCTATATGAAATATCGGTCTTTTTTAAAAAAATGTGGCGTTTTTAAATGTTTATTTATTTATTTTGAGGAGGGGTAGAGAGAGAGGGAGAGAAAATCCCAAGCAGGCTCCACACTGTCAGCACAGAGACCTACACAGGGCTCCATCTCATGAACCATGAGACCATGACCTGAGCTGAAATCAAGAGTTGGATGCTTAACTGACTGAGCCACTCAGGCACCCCTAAAAATGTAGGTTTCATTTTGTCTTTGCACTGGTGGTAATCCTTAAAAGATGTTAAAATGCTTTTCACTCTTCCAGCTCTCTGTGCAGAGTCTTCTTCCCATCAAACTGGGCATCCAAGGTCTGGCAGTGGGCAGTACAGGTGGATTTAACATTATTAGAGTGAAAGAATGAGTGAATATTCAGTCCCTGACCTGTAAAATAGGATATATATGACAATAAAATAATCATTAAATCCAAATTTTGTGTAGTAAGAATGTTTTGCAAATTTGTTTCATGCCCAGCACTACCACCCCTTTATGACCAAGGTGATTGAAGAGATGTCCATCACAAACAGGCAGGAAAGATGGCTAGCCAGTGCAGCAGCCTCTGGTCCCCAAGAATTATGATGGAAAGAAGGGAGAAAGAATTAGGAGAGATATGTTATGAGACAGTTCATTTAAAATTTCCCTTGGTTTGAGATCTGAAGGGAAGGCTTTCTTTTTCTTTTTCTTTTTCTTTTTTTTTAATTAAAAAAATTTTTTTTTTTCAACTATGCTGAGAGAACAGTGAAAATAGGGTGGCTTTTGCTCCTATCTTCTGTTTGAACTTTGGAAATGGCCACATTGTAACGAACTCAGGGATATAACAAGATGGGGCAGAGGAAAATCAAAATACAACTCTCTTGAATTAATATCAATCCCTAAATAGGATTAATGGACTACTTATCTGCTCCTGATGGAGAAAATTTCTCATCTGGATCAAATTTCTTACCTGTTCTTGATGGAGGAACTTGTATGCTAGTTGAGAACCTGGCTGGGGAGGCTGACAGATACAGTTGTTTTATAACCATGGCAGAGACAGATTGTTCTAGTAGCCAAGAGCTATAAGGTGAACTATACTGGTGGATTGTGTGGGACCTAGAATTTAGGGGGATTATTCAGCTCCAGTGAGAACAAAGATGAGGCTAAACCATCATAGAAGGTTATTTGGCTCTGATCAAACTGAGACAGAAAAAGGATCATAAATTGACCAGCTGCATGGTTTGGCAGCTAATGTTGAGAAATGCTCGTATCCTGGACATCTACATCTCATAGGCTACATGTCCAAAGTTGCCCGGAACCACCATTCCATAGCCAAGATGAGCAAGGATGGAGGAAGTATCTTCATGATCTGAGGACACTATCACTCTCATAAAGATATCTCATAAAACACACACACATGCTTCTCCACCAAATGCTCTCTTGGTGAGAAGGAGAAGGGATGGCCAGAAATCTGACAGTTGAGTATTTAACTTAATAACTGTGTAAATAATATTGAACATGGACTCACATTAACTGTTCAAAGTATTGTATGGATTAAATTTGCTATGTTAATATAATTAAATATTAGGTTTCCTTGCTAACCAAAAGCTGGAGGTATATGAGAAAGATCAATTTATTCGTAAATAAATACACTATACACTTTAGTGAGTCAATGTGTAACCCTGGAAAATTTAATATGTTTTATCACAACTTAGAAGTTGTATCAACTACAAACTTATCATACACATTTCTTCTGCCTCATTTCATTTGCCTAAAATATTAGGTGACTAAGACTGCATATGTGTAACTCTTACTTAAAAAATCTGTGTATTATTATTATTATTATTATTATTATTATTTTTAGAGAAAGAACGCAAGCAGGGGACAGGGGTAGAGGGAGAGAGAGAGAATTTTGGGATCCATTCTGGGGCTTGATCCCATGACCCTGGGATCATGACCTGAGCCCGAGTCACCCAAGCACCCCAAAAATCTGTGTATTTTTGTAAGCAAGTGTGTACATATGGACAAGGAATATAAGACAATGCTTGAGTGTGAACATAATTTTATTAAGTGGTAGAATTATGGGAGTTATTTTGCCTTCATATTGCAGAAGTTTTAAGGTGCAGGGATCTTGGGGTTGTATAGTTTTGTCTCTTATCTTAAAGATAAAAAATAAATAGGCTTACAGGTACTAAATGAATTCCTCAAGGTCTTATTATTAAGAAAAATATGATTATTTGATTTCAGTGCCATTTCTGGCCTGAGATTTGGTTACTATACTCTTCCCTTAGCCGAAAGAACTCATTATTTTTAGATAATATCCTCTGGCCAGTCTCTTATGGCTTTAATTTACCCAAGCAATAAATGACTGAAAGCAATAAATGTGCTATATCTTCTATGAACATATGTTGCTTCTTTAACAATATAAACTTATCATGGCAATTCATAGTCCTCATCTTATATGACCTATCAGTAGGATTTGATGCACTTACTCTCTTTCCTTGCTATGTTTTCATCACTGGACTTGCAGGATCCTGCCCTCTCTTTTTCCTTCTGTTCTATTTCATTGGTTACTCCTTCTCAATTTTACATATTAATCCCCTTTTACTTTTCAGTCTCTTAATACTGGAAAGTTGTAGTACACAGTTTTTGGTCTTTGTCTGTGTCTATAATCCTTCCCTTGTTAATCTTAACCATTCATGTGGTTTGTATGCTATCTGCTTTGTAGTGATACCCAATTTTACATCTCTAGCTCAGATCTATCACCCAAATGTCAGATGCATATATTCTAAATGCCAAGTGAACATCTTCACTTGGTTTTCTAATATACATATTAGACTCAACATGTTCAAATCTATCTTCTGGTCTCCCTCTAACTCAAAGACCTCTTACATCCACGAGATCTTCCACATCTCATTTTATAAAACTTCATAATTTCATAATTCCTCTTGCTAAGACTAAAAAACTGAGCAATATTTTATTCCTTCTTTTTTTTTTATAAAGTTTATTTATTTTTGAGAGAGAGAAAGAGAGAGAGAGAAAACACAAGTGGGGGAGGCAGAGAGAGAGGGAAACACAGTCTGAATCAGCCTCCAGGCTCTGAGCTGTCATGCTGAGCCTGACATGGGGCTCAAACCCACAAACTCTGAGATCATGACCTGTGCTAAAGTTGGATGCTTAACCAACTGAGCCACCTAGGCACCCCTTATTCTTTCTGTTTTACTTTTAAATCCTCTACCCAATTCCTGAGGAAGTAATATGGACACTACCTTCAAAACACATGCAGAATCTGGGCACTTTTCATCACTGCCAGTGTTCTCCTATGAGCCCAAGTTAACATTATATCTCGACTTTGTTGATCATACAGTATCCTTACAGGCTTGTTTCTATTCTGTCTCCCTACTTTTTTTTCTCAACACAGCATCTGGTGTGAATATTTTAAAGCATAAGATCATAATATTCCTTTTCTCAAAACCCAGAAATGATTTACCTTTCCCCATTTCATTCAGAGCAAAAGCCAAAGTCCTTAGAGTGGCTACAGGTTTGACCTAATTTCATCACCTGTTACTTGTCTGACATTACCTACCACTGCTATAGTATATTACTTTGCTTGCTCAGATAGCACCAGCTGGCTCCTTGCTATTCTTTACAACCATCAGCCATTCCCTTGCCTTAGAACTTTTCTCTAACTTTTTCCCTTTGCCTGTATTGCCCTATTATAGCCATTCATTTGCTAACTCATTCTTTTCAAATGTTTGCTCATATCTCATCTTCTCGAGGACATTTACCCTGACCAACCTATATAATATTGCAGCCTACCTACTATGCCCAGCCCAACAGTTTCTATCCCCATTATCCTACTCTGTCATATCTTTCATCACTTTCTAACATTCTATATAATGTACCTGTTCATTATGTTCACTAGATTTCTCTTTAATTGTTCCTATTCCCCCACTACAATGTAAGCTTCTTAAGGACTGATGTGGTCTTTGTCTCTATTGTTCATTGACAATTCCCAATTGTTTAGAACCATGCTTGGCACATTGTAGGTACTTGACAAATGCTAACTGAATCAATACTAAATGAGTGGAGGAAAGATAAAGAAGTAGCTTTTAGATAGCACAATTCAAAGATCAGTTATATTACTATAGCTTTGTAATATAACTTGAAGTCTGGAATTGTGATATCTCCACTTTTATTTTTCTTTCTCAAGATTGCTTTGACTATTCGGGGTCTTTCGTGGTTGCATACAAATTTTAGGATTATTTATTCTAGCTTTGTGGAAAAGCTGTTGGTATTTTAATAGGTATTGAATTAAATCTGTAGACTGCTTTGGGTTGTATAGACATTTTAACAACATTTGTTCTTCCAACCCATAAGCATGCAACGTCTTTCCATTTGTTTGTGTCATCTTCAATTTCATCAATGTATTATACTTTTCAGAGTATAGGTCTTTCACCTCTTTGGTTAAATTTATTCCTAAGTGTTTTATTATTTTTGGTGTAGTTGTAAATAAGATTATTTTCTTAATTTCTCTTTCTGATGCTTCATTGTTAGTTGTGTGGAAATGCAACAGATTTCTGTAGATCAGTGGAACAGAATAGAAAGCCCAGAAATAAACCCACAATTGTATTATAATATATCTAAAATATATTATTATAAATATATATTCCTGAGAAAATGGAAAGAAAAGCAAAACTAAAATTTTGGGACTACATCAAAATAAAAAGCTTCTGCACAGCAAAGGAAATAACCACCACAACTAAAAGATCACCTACTGAATGGGAGAAGATATTTGCAAATGATATATCCAATAAATGGTTAGTATCCAAAATATGTAAAGAACTTAAACAACTCAACACCAAAAAACACAAATAACCAAATTAAAAAATGGGCAGAAGACCTGCACAGACATTTCTCCAAAGAACAAATCCTGTTAGCCAATAGACAAATGAAAAGATGCTCACCATCACTGATCATCAGGGAAATACAAATCAAAACCACAATGAGATATCACCTCACACCAGTCAGAATGATTAAATTGAACAACACAAGAAACAACCAGTGTTGGTCAGGATGTGGAGAAAAAGGAAACCTTGTGCACTGTTTTTGGGAGTGCAAACGGGTGCAGCAACTGTGGAAGACATAGTGGTTCCTCAAAAATTTAAAAATAGGGCTATCCTATGATCCAGTAATCACATTACTGACAATTTACCCAAAGAATATGAAGACACTAATTCAAAGGGATATATGCACCCCTATGTTTACTGCAGCATTATCTACAATAGCCAAGATACAGAAGCAGCCCAAGCGTCCATCAATAGGTGAATGGATCCTGAAGGTGTGGTATATATATAATAGAATATTATCTAGGCATAAAAAAGAATGATATCTTACCATTTGCAACAACATGGATGGATCTAGGGAGTATTATGCTAAGAGAAATAAGCCAGTCAGAGAAAAACAAATACCATTATGATTTCACTCATATGTGGAATTTAAGAGACAAAACAAATGAACAAAAAAAAAAAAAAATAAAGAGACAAACCAAAAAACAGTTACCAGAAGGTATGTTGGGGTAATGGGTGAATTAGGTGAAGGGATTACGAGGATACATATCTTGATGAGCACTGAGTCAACATATGAAATTGTTGAATCACCATATTGTACAGCTGAAGCTAGCATAACACTGTGTGTTAACTACACTGGAATTAAAATAAAGAATAAAAAAAGATCAGTTAGAAGATGTAGGAAGACTTTCCAGATCACTGAAGTGTTCTTAGTGATTTCCAATCAAACTATATAGCTAAGTAAACACCTACGCTTACAAAGTTTGTGGTAAATATTTAAGAATTTTCTGCAGTTCTGGGTATATGAAATATTTTTTGAAACATAGGATTTTTGACATTAAACTTGAAATGGTGCTTGTCTGTTTACTTCTTCGTGCCGTTAATTACCCAAAGCACTTTAAACAGACTGGTAGATTAAAAAAAATATGAATACAGTAAGTTTGTGATTTAGTTTTTTCCACCAAGGCAGAGTCAAGCTGATTTCATCATGTAAAAAGCCTAAGACAGCAGCATGGTGTGTGTAATTGATGGAAATGTCAAAGAAATGGCATCAGTGAGTATAGAATTTGGGTTAGGGGCAGAGTAAAACTGTGAAAAGAAGAAATTAAGGGACTTAAAATCTAGCTGAAAATATTTGGACAAGGTAATTTGAATACAGATGATCACTGAAAACTCATGGCAATACATCCCCTGTGGTCGGTCTCACTGTACTAGTTTGAGAAACCATTGTAAGGAAAATCCAGACAGCCAAGCATCCAATTGGGTAGTTTCCATTCTTTCTGTGAAAACATTTATCATCTCCAGTGTGATTTGCACATGCTGATTAATTAATCTCCAAGTGATTATTTTTTTTTTAAATTATTTGACAGATAATTAGATCTCCTGTAAATCTAGTTTAATAAAAGCATGCACGAAGTGTTGAAAGTCCATTTAATGATTGGCATTCGTTTTCAACAAGATGTTCTGGCTGAGTTGTTTCCTTATTAGAAATATCCCTTTTGGAAAATACTTTAAAGATTAAGTAAAAAATCTCTCCCAGGAAATATGACAATAATTTTCAACACTTTCATTTCATGAATACCTTAAGGCTCCTATGCTCCAATTCCCTCAATCTCTATTAATTCACAAAAAGAGGTGTGCTTAATTTTCATGATGTTAAAAGATGAAAGCTATGGACAGTCTTTAGTTTGATTCTGAAAATAAAAATGTAGAGGGAAGTAGTGGTTGTAATTTCAACAATTGAAGAATTTTAAAGTACATGTATTGGGAGGGAGTTAAAAGAAGAATGGGTTCACATTCCTTAAATTACAAAGTAAATCTCTCTAATCTGAATCTCAAGAAGGTTAAATAATAAATATAAGGACATAGAACTGATTTATGATAGAGCCAAGTGGAAAAGAAATATAGAGTGTTGCACAGAGTATATCTATCTATCTATCTATCTATCTATCTATCATCTATCATCTATCGCCTATCATCTACCTATCATCTGTCTGTCATTTATATATACACCGAGAAAGGGAGATTGAGAAAGAGAAAGAGAAAGACAGAGACAGACTGACCGACAGACAGACACACACACATACACACACACACACACACACACAGAGTGAGAGAGAGAATAATGGTCCTGACTACAGGGTGAAAGATATTTGTTTACACTGAAACAGCCGTCAGTTATCTGGTCAAAACTCACCAGCTCTAAATTGCACAACTCTTTAGGAAGAAATTCCATTTCTTTTTTGTAAAATGTCTGGACAAATTCTCTCTGAAGTGGTGTACATCCCAGATAATGGTCAGAAGTGATAAACTTTTTCAGTTCCCTAATTCACTTTTTATCCTTTCCCAACCTTCTACATTACTGATCCAAATGCTAAATCAGAAGCTCCCGACTGAACAGCCACTGATGTAGAAGTCAGGAGTCAATGGAAAATCTTCAAAGTATTTAAAAATCTAAGAGAAATTATATATTTTATTAAACAGTGTGAATTGCCATGAGACTTCTGGCCTTCAAAAAAGCTATTATTAAAGAAGATTGTACTAAGATATATCTTTATGTTTATTACTTCCATTTTCTATGTAATGTAATGTAAGTAATTTTATGAAATCTATATTATTTTATACCTATAAAGTGTGTTTTACATTTTAAGAGAAATATACTGTGAAACCTTATAAGTATATAATCTTTAAGTAAACTAATTTTCCTTGGCTTATAATATTTAAGTCTCTATTCACCCTCATTTTTTGATATTGTCTGTTGGAAGGAAAACTACTACACAGAAAAGCTATTTCAAAGTTAAACACACACACATAATTTCATGTTTGAACTCTGGAAAATGAAATTAGGAAGTAATACTTTATACTATAAAGTCATAATCCAAATTAGGTAAAATCCCATGGTGACATAAATCAGTGTGTTGTTTTAAAATATGTGTGTCTATGTAGATAATATTATTATACATACAAGTACACATATATACTTTATCAATAATAAAGCATTATTGTTTAATTTCAGGAAAAAGGAAGTGTGATTATGAATAAGATTGATTGCCCTATTACAATGAGAAAACACTGTTCACTGACTTTTTCCTCCATGACTTATTTTCTGTCATGCTAAATTTTCAGAATGGTGTGTTTTATTTTTTCCTGGAATATAAGAATCTTTGCTTTAAAACAATATACACTGCAATCTTGATTATGAGATGTCGGTACTTTTAAGTGGCTTACAGTTCAACCACTGAAGAGGTACAGAAATTTTAAGAGGTCATTTGCATATCGGTCACTGACATTTTGTCAAGTAGAAGTAGAACTGGAGTGGAGTCAGATGGGGTTGGAGTTAGGAGAAATTAGATTTAAACAAGGCAGGGATCGTGCACTTAGTCCTATTTCCATATTGGCCTTCTCATTCAGTATATGTGTAATGGTAATCTCTCTGAGCCGCAGTTTGCTCATCCCTGCAAGGAGGGGTTATAGCCATTGATTGGGTTCCTTGGAAAGCTGACTCTGAGATGGAGATCAGCACATCGTGCTTATTATGGAGTGTGCTTGGGAGCAACACTCATGGAAGGGAGAAGAAAGAAGCAGGATTCAGCAGCAGAAGCTCGACTGTGATATAGCTCTAATGGAATGCAACGTTATCCTAATAAAATACATTTGTTTCTTACTAGAGAATGTATATTTTTCTTTAACAAGGTTTTTAAATTTTTTTAAATGTTTTTTATTTATTTTTGAGAGAGACAGAGAGAGGGAGATTGGCAGGTGAGGGGAAGGGAGAGAGAGAGAGAGGGGGAGACATAGAATCTGAAGCAGGTTCCAGGCTCCAGGCTGTCAGTGCAGAGCCCAATGTGGGGCTCAAACTCAGAGACTGTGAGATCATGACCTGACCCGCAGTTGGACACTTAACGTACTGAACTACCTAGGCACCCAAAGAATGTATATTTTTCTTTAATAAATTGAAATAAATTTCTATTTGGATGTTAAGAAAATAAACACTTGTTTGATATTAAGATGGAACTCATCGGTTTACAATGGAACTCTTAGCTTTCCTCTATTAGGGGCAATGGCTATGCCAATATGAATTTCTGACTGGAAACTGTTGTTTTAATTTATATTTTGCAGCCTCACTAGTTGAAAGTTTAAACTGTTTTTTTTTTTTAACATTTATTTATTTTTGAGAGACAGAGAGAGACAGAGTATGAGCAGGGGAGGGCAGAGAGAGAGGGACATACAGAATCCTAAGCAGGCTCCAGGCTCCGAGCTGTCAGCACAGAGCCTGACATGGGGCTTGAACCCACAGACTGTGAGATCATGACCTGAGCTGAAGTCAGATGCTTAACCGACTGAGCCACCCAGGTGCCCCTCATTAGTTGAAAATTTAAAAAAATGATGATCCTTTTAAACTGAGAGAATGTTTTGTTTTGTTCTGTTTTTGTTCTTTAGGTGTTTAGTTTTTATTTAAATTCCAGTTAGTTAAGACACAGTGTAACATTAGCTTTAGGTGCAAAACACAACGGTTTATTTATTTTTTAATTTTTGTTAATGTTTATTTATTTTTGAGGCAGAGAGAGACAGAGCATGAACGGGGGAGGTGTCAGAGAGAGAGGGAGACACAGAATCTGAAGCAGGCTCCAGGCTCTGAGCTGTCAGCACAGAGCCCGATGCGGGGCTCGAACCCACAAACCGTGAGATCATGACCTGAGCCGAAGTCGGACGCCCAACCGACTGAGCCACCCAGGTGCCCCAAAACACAACGATTTAATACCTCCATTTGACACCCGTGGTCATCACAAGTGCCGTCCTTAATCCCCATCACCTATCCAACCCATCCCTCCACCCACCTCCCCTCTGGTAACTGTCAGGCAAACCAAGTTACAGACTTAAAAAAAATTTTTTTTAAGTTTGTTTGTTTATTTATTTATTTTTTTAAATTTTTTTTTTCAACGTTTTTTATTTATTTTTGGGACAGAGAGAGACAGAGCATGAAGGGGGGAGGGGCAGAGAGAGAGGGAGACACAGAATCGGAAACAGGCTCCAGGCTCCGAGCCATCAGCCCAGAGCCTGACGCGGGGCTGGAACTCACGGACCGCAAGATCGTGACCTGGCTGAAGTCGGACGCTTAACCGACTGCGCCACCCAGGAGCCCCTGTTTATTTATTTTTGAGAGAGAGACAGAGAGAGTGAAGGGGGAGGGGCAGAGAAAGAGAGGGAGAGAGAGAACCTCAAGCAGGCTCCACACCGTCAGCATGGAGCCTGAGGTGGGGCTCAAACTCACAAACCATGCGATCATGTCCTGAGGCAAACGAAGAGTCAGACGCTTAACTGACTGAGACACCCACGCGCCCCAAGTTACAGACTCTTAACTACAGAGAGAATGTTTTAATTAAAATTAGTCTTATGACATTTAAGAGTTAGGAAATATTCAATTGACATGCTGTCAACAGAGATCATTTTTTAAATTAATCATTATTATGAACACTTTTCCCCATAACGACTTCAACCTCTCTCACAGGTTAAAATAAGTTTATTTCTTCAACAGTTTACACAGAAGTATATAGCTGAACTATGAAAAGACAAACTGTCACTATCCATTGATGTTATAATCCTAGAGATCTGAACCTCAAACCAGGACTTGATTAACTGAGGTTGGTGATACGGGCAGTTTTATGACTGTGCAGCAAAACCATGCAAATCCAAATCACACCAAGGGAAAACCACATACAATGAAGCAAATTTGTGACTTTATCTTTAAAAATTGAAAATTTTAATTTAATTGAAAAGTCAGTGGATATGACTGGTACATACCACCTTTCTCATGTGAACAGTTTGAAGAAATCCAATCAGTCCAAAACAGCCATCTCTCCTCAATTCGGGGCAGTTAATATCTGGCTTCCTCAGCAGTGTTTTCCTTCGGATTTTTTTTATTCCTAATTCAAAACTGATAGTAACTTGGACACACACACCCACATAAAAGGACAAAAAAGAATTAAAATCCACGTTGCCTGGCAATGACTGGATAGTTAGTGTTCCTATCTAGTACTTTTATTCATTCTTTAATCCAATCATATAAAATGTGTGTGAAGCACAATATGAAGGTTTTAAACACAGTAAACACATATTAGGGGAAACTACACCTCCTGTGTTTGATTGGATCTGTTAACCCACCCCAAATAAGGAAGACAGCAAAAGGACATAATAAGAAAGGAAGGAAAATGAAGTAATTTAAATTTGCACACTGCTATTGATATTTTAGAGGAAAAAGTTATTATTAATAGTCATTTCCTCACTTTAACTATTTTTGCATACAGACTAGTTCTAGACAGGGTAGAGATAATTCTTAATGCTTATCTTGGGTGATGTAATACAATACTTTAATTTCAGAAACAGAGACAAAGCTGTCCATTTTTTAAAAAACAAAGCTTTGTAGAAGTAAAAAAAAATAGAAATCTCTGTAAGGTAAATATTTGAATTTGTAATTTTTGGGGAAAAAATTCAGCATATGACTATGGGTCTATTTTCCTGAAGAGCTGGGGAATACTCTGTCTTTTTTTCCTAACCTGAAGTTTCCTTGTTTCCTTTTATTTTTTTAAACTTAGCTGGGACATCAAGAATTCTAACTGCTTTCTCTGTTGGAAGATGCCCATAAGACAATCTGAATAATAAAAGAGAGGGATTGTTGATAGCTTTTTCTTGCCTAAATACATGTCCCTTGCCTCCTGCTGGGTTTTCTCATGGTTTCTTGTCTCACTTCAGCGTATATTCAGGGTACATCTGATTGATTTGATCAGTACAAACTCAATGAGAATGGAATTAAAAAATTAAAGAGATGATAAGAAGGGAAAACTAGTTTTTATTCTTAATAAGTTAGATTCTCTTAATTTAAGTCACAAGCGAGGCTCTCACTATGTTTCTTTCCACTTGTTGTGGTAAATTAGCATGACACGTGCAACTTAATTTTTTCCTACTTACATGGAGATGATAATAGATAAAGTCTTCCCAGTCATCTCTCATTCTGCCAGAAATTTCCCTGTGGCTCTCTATTGCTTACAGGAACCTCGTCAACCTGGCAATGCCGGCCAGCAATTTAATCAGACAATTTTTCCTATTTAGCAGGAGTCCTTCGAGTGAGCCAGCATGCTCAAGCAAGACGTTTCTACTTACCCTGAACCACCTCCTTCCTCTTCCCCAGGTGCAAATGATGTTCCTTTTCTAGAATTCTCATAGACCTATTGTATATTAAGCCTCATTTTTTACTGCAGCAAGCATTGAACTTTATTCACTCAGACTTTTAAAAGAATTTGTTCTTTGTAGCATTTATTTCCAAAAAGTCTGACTTGCTTTTTATGTACCATATACCAAGCCTAGTTCTAAAACTGTAAACTGTAAACTCATGATTGGGAAACTACTGGGAAAGGCGGATATGCAAACACATCTCACATTATGTGGTAACACTGAATAAAAATACATAAGACAGGCTTAAAGGAGAGCAATTCCTGTGAAGTAGAAGAAGACTTTGAAGGGTATGTTCAATCAGAGGCCTGATGGGAAATGATTATTCCCACACTAGTTTTCACACCAGCATTTTTGAAATTTGCTTTGTTGGAAAACAATCAATCAATCAATGAAACACAGGTAAATGTTGGACAATATTTTTTAACACACACATGCTTTATGTATGCCAAAAACAAAAGAGAAGGAATAAAAGATTAAAATAGAGCTGGGTTTTTGTTTTTCTCATATGAATTAATTACACATGTTAAGATTAGTTATATAGAAATTAAAAATACAGCTAATATGTTCAGATTAACATTGTATAATATGTATATAGTATATAGTGTGATGAACGTCATCATTCTACGAGTTAGATTAGAAGTAGGGCCAAGAAACTTTCACACAGTGATCTTTCAAAAGATCACTTAAAATGGTGATATGTCAAAAAACATAAAGCTTGGATAAAAATGTAAAGACATTTACTTTTAAAGTACTTATAAGAAATAATGCAGAACATTTTTATTTGTTTGTTTTTTGTTTATATATTGCTCTCCTTTTGAAAATTCTCTTTGTGCCCAATATAGTCATCCTCATAGACTTCCTGCTTATTGCCAAGTATATCTTCATCCTTCCATCTTCTGTTGCTCACTGGCCTGTCTTGGTTTCAGTTTTCAAGTCTCATTTTCACACTGATAGGTGATCACCAAACTTATTTCATCTTCTTTGAGGACAAAAAAACAGACTATAAGGGGAATTAGCTGATGGAGGTCTAGCCAATGAAATGTGAGCAAAAGTGATAGATATCACAGTGAGGTCCATAACAGTTCCCATGAACAATCCTCCACCCTCTTTCTGCTTCTGTAGATTGTGGATTGGAATGATGAAATTAGAAGCAAGATGTGAAGATGGATTAGCCGCTAGATGGAAAAAGAATGAGCCTCTGAATCACTTTTTGGAGGAGAGCTGTAAGCTGATCAAGAGAGCCCGTTCTGGTCTTCATGTGAGTTTGATAACTGTCATTTACTGTATGCTTTTGGCCATGTATTACAAGAAAGAGATGAGCTCAGCAAATAATTGCCTGGTTTGCAAGCTGAAATAAAAGAGGTAGAGAGAAAGTCCAGATATTTGGTGTCCCTAACAGTTAAAAGGGGGAACCACTGATTCCAAGCAAATGTAAGCTGGGACCTGAAGACGATTTGAAAAGCAAACACCTGTTAAGACTCAGCCCTGCAGCATGTATCTGACTAAATATGTTATCTGAGAGGACTTGCAAGGAACTGGCTTTTAGTTGTGAAAAACAAGAGGCATGGTCAGGGAGAGTGCAAGGATGCAAAGAAATAGGTCTAGGAAAGAAGTTCTGGTATGGCTAAGTGGTATACAGTATTCACTGGAATCAATTACATTAGACTTCTTCCAAGTTTCTTAGAGATTTACATTTCCCAAAATATCGTAAATCCAGATTAAAGAAAAGTGTGCTACTCAAGCTGCAAACAAACTGTTAGATGTCTACATTTGCCAAAACTGAGCTGTGAAAGAGATATAAGCCTCACGGAGGATATACTCCACAGCACCACTTCAGATAAACCTGAACAGGACAAAGGGCAAGGAAGAACATCTCAGAGTTTGGCAATAGTGGCCATAAAATGTTGAGGCTAAAAAAATTTCCAGGAACTCATAGAAGCAATTAAAACCTGAGTGGCTCAGAGAAAAGGAAGAAAGGACATTCCATGGTCCATCCCATATTTTCATCTGATGATTCTGACTCCCCTCCTGAGTGTGTGGGGCCTTGGACTCCTGAAGGACCTCAGGCAGGATTCTTACCCTACTCTTCTCCCTCTTGGGTCTTTCTCCATCTTTCTACATATCATTCTTTCACCTTTATTCCCTAGAAGGGCTATCATTTATTCTTTTATCATTAAAGACAATGGAATTTTTTCTTAATTTTACATCCCCATGTAAAAAAGCCTATCTACCTACAGTTCTTGGTGAAATTTTATGCTAGCTACTGACTACTCAGTTATGTTCTTGACATAAAGAGAGAAGTTTCGGGATTTTAGAAATGCTTGCTTCATTACACACACACACACACACACACACACACACACATACACACACACACACACACTCATATGACGTAAAACCAAGCCAAAATACTGGTTCCTAAGACACTTTTTCCAGTTTGGACATATAGGTCTTCTTTTGTTAGTAAAGAACTGAATATTGATTCTCTTTACATTCCTGAGTGCCTTTGCTGAATTGGATGACAGATTATATAAGACAAAGGTTAATTATATCTAAAAATATTATTATTGTTACAATGCTAATGTGTGGGATGTTTTTAAGAAATATTAATTGGGTAGAAATAATACCCTTTAGTCAGTAGATAAAAATAAAATGTGTCAAATTTTAATTTGAAACAGTATTCCTTTGTGTTCATGTATAATAGCATGGAATTTTCTGAGGTAGAGCTGAGGATCAGATGCTGGCATGTGTGAGTCTATAGAAATCAATTCAAATTCTGGATTTCTACTTATTAGCTCTTTAGACAGAGAGCTAGAACCTAGTAGGTTTTGTTTGACATTTTTTATTTATAAAATGCTTATAAGAATATTTATATTACAGTATTTTGTAGTTATTAAGTGAGAAACATGCTACTACTAGGCTATACTAGGACCTCAGAAGTTAGTATGCACCCAACCTGTTTAGTAGCTTTAAAAAAAGTAGAAATAGGGGCGCCTGGGTGGCTGGGTCGGTTAAGCGTCCGACTTCAGCTCAGGTCATGATCTCACGGTCCGTGGGTTCGAGCCCCACATCGGGCTCTGTGCCGACAGCTCAGAGCCTGGAGCCTGTTTCAGATTCTGTGTCTCCCTCTCTCTGTGACCCTCCCCCGTTCATGCTCTGTCTCTCTCTGTCTCAAAAATAAATAAACGTTAAAAAAAATTTTTTTTTTTAAAAATAAAAAAATAGAAATAGAATTATAATTTCTCATTAGAATTATAATTGTAACTGTAATATTTTAAATCTTTTAACTACCTTATAAGGTATAATTACTTATGTATATTTCTATAATCATAACATCTTACATGTAGTAGATTTTTTTGAGAATAGAAATGGTATATTATTCATATTTGTTTATTTCTATATCCAAATCAAGTTTCTATTATAGTGGTTGGAATTTAGCTGGCATTAAGGAAACATTATTATACAGAATTTACTGTTAAACTGGAGTTTTCTGTTCTATTTTTTGAAAAGGAAACATATATATTTTTTAATAATGCAAAATGGTGTGAATTTTTGAATTTCATACCTGGACCAGGTTCATGAGAGTATCCCTGAAGTGTCCTGAGGTCTCTGAGTAAATGTCCTCTTGAAGGTTGCTGTTGTATTCTGGGGAAAAAAACTTCCATGTTAAAGGTATGATTTATTATAGAACCGCATAACAATGTGCTTTGTATAAGTTAATGCTATTGCCCCAGTTGTGGATGGAAAGCACAGGAAATACAATCGATCTGTTGACATCTCTTTGTCTTGAAGCCAATTTTCTAAACAGTTCTCCAAAGAAATGTGGTAACTAACAGTAGCATAGGCACAGGTCTGTTTTCTTAAAAAAACGATTATCTTTATTCCAAAATTGAAAAACACCATTGAAAGTCATTTCACATTCTCTAATTCTCAAAATTTTGCTCTTATGCATTCTATTTCCATAAACTGCTACCCAGCCCAGCACTTTCCCCAGGTGCTCTGTCTCGTTTTAATATGTAAAAAAATGTTTATTTATTTTTGAGAGAGTACAAGCGGGGGAGGAGGAGGGACAGGCAGAGAGAGTGGGACAGAGATAATCCTAAGGAGGCTCCATACTGTCAGCTCAGAGCCCCAACGCAGGGCTCCAACTCATGAACCTAGAGCTCACCTGGTGAGATCATGAACTGAGCTGAAATCAAGAATCATATGCTTTGGTTAAACTTCTGACTTTGGCTCAGGTCATGATCTCACAGCTTGTGGGTTCAAGTCCCATGTTGGGCTCTGTTCCAACTGCTTGGAGCCTGGAGCCTGCTTCCGATTCTGTGTCTCCCTCCCTCTCTGCCCCTCCCCTGCGCACGTTCTGTCTTTTTCTCTCTCTCTCTCAAAAATAAATAAGCATTAAAAAATTAAAAAGAATTGGACGCTTAACCAACTGAGCTACGCAAATGCCCCTCATTTTAGTATTTTAAGTGAAGGTTCTTACTTCATTCCCACTGGGAAATACCCCTTGTTTTTGTTCAAATGCAACAGAGCTGACTGTCTAGAATATTTTCTTGATATTCAATGTGAGGCAATACATGAAGCAATGCAATTTAAAGCATTAGATCTTTTTAAAAAAATAATTAGCTTATCTGCTCTTAAAATGTGTAGAAATTTGATTTTGTGATAGATCACAGTGATGATGAGATTTATGCAAAGTGAACTAGTTACCCATATTTGTAGAATTTGCTAAGTGCTCATTGAACTTAGCCTTATTTCGTCTATATACCTGGTCTCTTCAGGGTAAGCAATAAAATGCTCCTGAACCACAGTGCTGGCATTTACCTGTATTAATGTAAACACTCACCTCATAGAAACTTGTAATTCTTTTCCTGGAAACTTTGCTTAACTTGATTGTGCAGAGAATTGTTTCATTTTTGGTAATATAATCATCAGTTTTACTCAGTGAGTTGATTGGTCTTGAGTAAGTGATATATCAAATTTAAGAGTGTCTTACAAAAAAACTTTAAAACACATAAACTGAAATATTTTGTGTGTTATTTGAAAAATATGAAGTTTACGTGTGTGTAAAATATATGCACATATGTATATTTCCTTACGCAAATAGTAGGCTTCTCGCATCTGGAAAATTTCTCCATTTGTTCTTGAAGCTAAAATATCAATGAGGCAATTCTCTTCAGTGCCTGCTCCCTGTCATACAGAGAAAGAGAGAAATATAAAGGCATTTGTATTGGGAATAATAGTGCATCTTATGTATAATAAAGATTTACAACATTCCTGATATTCTGAGAGATGGCAGAGAGGAAAGAAAGGATGTTTGGGATAAAGATAGGTCCTATTCAGTTCTGGCTCTGCTATTCACTAGCTGCTTGACCCTGAGGAGATATTATTATCTGAAATCCTATTCCTTCATTTAGAATAAAACAACATGGGACTTTCTAAATAATGTGGAAAAAGATGTTTGAACAAGGCTCATGGCACTGATATTTTTGCTGCTAGAATATCATTCTTTGGAGAGCTGAAATTAGAACCTGGGTCTCCTAGTTTCCTAAAGATGCTTCAGGGACCACTCCCTGCCTCTCCCTAAATGTGAAATTTTGTACTATTGGTCTAAACATTAGGCTGGGTGCTTTTTATGGTCTCTTACAGCTATATGGACAGATTTTTTCTCTGATTTTTCTCTGTTGTCATAAAAACAACACATATTCCAGAAAATGTTAGAAATCCTTACCATTCCATGTAATATTGATAAAATGTAACAGTTTATCTAAACAGTAACATATGACTTCCTTCTTATAGTTGTGGTCACATCATTTTGCAAGAGGTGGGAATTGCCATATGCAACTTCAAAAAAGCGATTAGTTGAAATTCATAGGAATTTTATACAATGTCTATTCTCATCTGCAAATATGATGGCCAAAATCCAAGTTCCCTTAATTTTTCCCCTTTCCTGTCTCTTGTCACACATTGTTTGCAGACTGCATAATCTGGTCATTGGCAGGAATCGTATTGGAATGACTGCAATGGTTCTGCAGGTGTTTAATATCAGCAGTTGGAAGATGTTAAAAAGCCTTTTGTACCCAATCCCTAGCCAACAAAGTCTCTATCAAATCTGTAGTCAATTTATTTCACGGAAATGACTTTTCTGTAAAGAATTATTATAATTCTTCAGAAGTAAAAGTTTTATACTTTAAATTAAAAAAAAATTTAATATTTATTTATTTTTGGGAGACAGAGAGACAGAGTGGGGGAGAGGCAGAGAGAGGGAGACAGAATCTGAAGCAGGCTCCAGGCTCTGAGCTGGTCAGCACAGGGCCCCGTGTGGGGCTTGAACCCACCAAGTGCGGGATCATGACCTGGGCTAAGTCAGACGCTCAACTGACTGAGCCACCCAGGTGCCCCAAAAAGTTTTATACTTTTGAGCAATAGTTTTTGGAAAGGAGTAACTTGAGGTTACAAAAATAAACAAAGATATCATCTATATTTTGTCTCTGACTCAGTATCCCACTTTTACTTAGTCCAATTTTTACAAATAGTTTGAAGAGGTTCACATGTTTTATAACATTTTTGCTTAATATATGAATGTATACTAGGGAGAGATAAATATGGACAGCCCTGGAGGCTTATTTTGTTTTTTTGGGTTTTTTTCGTTGTTCAGCATAGAGCTGGGTCAGTGAATCTGAGTTTGTGCAGCAAAAGAATAGGCTGATCCAAGCTCCTGGGCTCTAGAAGCCCTCTCTTCCTAACAGGGTCACTTCACCTGAGCACAGCATCGTCACTGTTTTATTTATTTATTTATTTATTTATTTACTTACTTACTTATTTTTTAACGTATATTTATTTTTGAGAGACACAGACACAGTGCAAGCTGGGGAGGGACAGACACACAGAGAAAGAGGGAGACACAGAATCCGAAGCAGGTTCCAGGCTCTGAGCCGTCCGCACAGTGCCGGTTGCGGGACTCGAACTCGCGAACTCAGAGATCATGACCTGAGCCGAAGTCCAGCCACTTAACTAAGCCACCCAGGCGCCCCTCACTGTTTTGTTTTTGCTCAGATATTCTCTCCCCCACCCCTGATCACATACAGGAACATCACAGGGCAGTTCCCTCTCTACTGAAATATTGCCCTGCACTTGTTACAGGTATATTTTTGTATCAGAATAGTACCTTCATGGCATGCCAGAGTTCATGAGCATCATAAGAAGGTGGCGGGTACATGAGGCCAACCATGACATCTTTGAAGTGATCTGAAAGTTTCTCCTTCAGGTCACCAATTAGGTCCTATGGGTGGAAAAGTAAATACTTTTATTATATCAGGTACTAACTTTACAAGAGAAATGGGATAATTGCAGAAAGTCTACTAAGATGTCCTTTCCTATGTCATTTCACATAGTAAGAAGCCTGGTTTTGCATTACAGGAGTGGATGGACTTGATGGGTTTGAAAGTGTCTTATGTAATCATATCTCTGCATGAGAGGTCATATACATGGACATTCTAGTCATGTAAATACAAAATGATCATCTTTCCCTAATCCCAGCCCCAACTTCTGTGTTGATCTCATTATGAAAATAAGTAAAATTTGAAACCTAAAAACATTATAGTTGAGAGTTCTTAGTTTTCTTATATGGAATTAATGAAACATTAGTCCTTAAATAAAATATACATTTTATTTTATCATTGAAGCAGTATCTATTAGCAGGAGTTCATGGTTATACTATTGCCAAAAAGCTGTGTAAATGAATTGATCTAAGAACTTTCATCAAATAGCCACGGTAATACATTTGTTTAAAATATTGAAAGTTAAACACTTCAGGAGAAAAACAAGCATGCTGAATTTTAGTTCTTGGAATACAGATTATAGAAGTATAAAATTGATCATTTTAATTTTCACTTTTATTTTATTAGTGTAGACTGGCTGTTTAAAAATGTGAATGTTAAATGCATTTTTTGTAGGGTTACAAAGATATCTGAAAGATGTTTAAAACTTAACATTTCTTGCTAAAATATATAGAGTATATTCAGTTGTACTTTAAAAATATGCAATATTTTAGTTTTGAGTGATTCAATAATAGATTCAAGCAAAAGCTGCCAATAAGACATAATAAGCTTTGTTACAATAAAAACAAAATAGTCATAATTTTCATTTTATTTAGTATAATCTGACAACATCATTCCTAGATTGTGGATTTTCTTATTTAGCAAATAAAGCATTTATCCATAAGTTGGTAACCAGTAATGCAGAGAATCTGTTGAATTTTTGCTAGGGTCAATGCAATTCATTTAATGAGCAATTAATAAATGCCCAGAGTTGTGTCAGATGCTTGGAGTATATACAAGAAGCATAAGATCTCCCCTTCCATGAAACTTATATTCTATTTAATTCCCTCATTATGCACCAGTGACTATTTCTAATTTCTTTACCAAATAGTTGTTAAGGTGATGTGAGCCAAGCTTTCTTCTAGGTATTGGGGCTACATCAAAGAATAGAATATATATAAACATATGAGCTTGTGAAACTTATATTCTTATGCACACAAGAGCTCAATAAATTTTTTTGAGTGAAAGATTGCAGTTATTCAATACTGTTTGATTTAATACCATTTCCCAGACATAGTGGTAGGTGCTGGAGAATTGCAACACAGTCTCTGTTTTCAAGGAGATTGATATTCCACAAACCCAGAGGTAACATAAGTAAAAATGTGAGCTAATACATTTTCTAAGGCTTTCAATATCATTTTTCACATTATAAGATCCTAAAGCAGTAGTACAAAACAATTAGATGAATTCAGGTAACAGATCAGAATGGATTTATAGGATTACAGAACCAAGTTACGTTTAGACAAGGAAGGACATGTAGCACTGTGACAGGAGATGGAGAAGCCATTTGTAAAGTTAACTTTATGTGTCACCTTGGTTGGCCCACAGTGCCCAGATTTTAGGTCGTACATTATTCTAGAGGTTTTGTGTGAACATATCTGGTAGATGAGTAAAGCATTAGTCTCCAAAATATGGGTGGCCCTCATCCAGTTAGTTAAAGGCTTTAATAGAAAAAGGCTAACATTCCCCAAAGAAGAGAGAATTCTGCCTGCAGACTGCCTTTGAAATTGAACTGCCAACTCTTCCCTGAGTCCCCAGCTTGGTGGCCTACCGGACAGATTTTGAGCTTGCCAGTCACCACAATCATGTAAGCTAATTCCTTAAAAAAAATCTCTCTTTAGATTGACAGAGATTACCTTGCTCTCTTTGAACAGTTTTCCATTACTGTTACAAGAAATATTGAGCTCCATGACATTGCTATAAGGTCCTACATGATTTGGACAGCGAGAGAGTGAGTGTGGGAGAGGGACTGAGGGACAGAGAGATACACTTTTTTTCTTTCTTTCTTTCTTTCTTTCTTTCTTTCTTTCTTTCTTTCTTTCTTTCTTTCTTTCTTTGATAGGTGGGAGGAGGAAGTGTGGATCCTGATGGAGGGGCGGGGCCAGGATGCGCTGGGATTTGCTGAGTGTCAGGGGTGGCTGGGAGAATGGCAGAGAGAGGCCTGCGGCGCTATGGCCATACCACTCTTCCCAGAGAGAGAGCCCCATCCCGGGAGCTCAGAGTTCTAAAAGAGCCAAGAGCCAATCGGAGATTCCTGAGAGGATAAACACCTGGTGCCCCAGGTGTGGCAGATGCTCTTCCCAGACTTGTCCGGTAGGGAGTCTTACTAATGCCACCTATCAAGCAGGTATGTGCATATATGCATATGCTGTTGGTTCTGTTTCTCTCCAGAACCCTGACTAATCCACATTCAGGAAGGTAAGTCAGTCAGTAAAAGAAAAATGCAGAGCCTGCGGGGGAAATCCTTGTACCTGTATATCGGTGTTTTCCTATGGGGCGTGAATAAGTCAATCTGTAGAGACTGAAAGATCCACTTGAGGAGAAGATGGGTATTAAACTAGACTTTATAGCACAGAATTACGTGATAACTGGATCTTGGCTCCTGTGGGAACTCAGGAACCATGGAAGCTTTTGGTGACCAAGGAACTCTAAACCTGTGTCCCATTAATGCAACAAATAATTATGGCTTCTTAAAATGAAGATTTTTTTTTTCTCAATGTGCATCATCAAGAGATACAAATCTTGATTAAAATATTAGCTATTTTATCCTTTCCGGCGGTGACGACCTGCCCACGAGAACATGCCCCTCGCGAAGGACCTCCTGCACCCGTCCCCGGAAGAGGAGAAGAAAGCACAAGAAGAAGCGCCTGGTGCAGAGCCCCAACTCCTACTTCATGGACGCGAAGTGCCCAGGGTGCTACAAAATCACCACCGTGTTCAGCCACACGCAGACGGTGGTGCTATGTGTGGACCGCTCCACCGTCCTGTGCCAGCCGACAGGAGGAAAAGCAAGGCTCATAGAAGGATGCTCCTTCAGATTGAAGTAGCACTAAATGCACCCTGAGTCAACATGAGTGGGGAACTATCCCAATAAACAGATTTTGGATTAAAAAAAACTAGCTATCTAAACTTTAATTTCAACCCCTTACAAATTTAAAATGTAGTATATTTTATATAAAGAGGCCTGTGCCCTTAAAATTATTTCCATAAATAATTTCCCATCATTTTGTTATTTTAAAAATCTAGGATACAATACTTCTTTTCTTAATGGTCTCTTCCAGATTTAAAAAAAAAAAAAACTTTTAAAAAAGGAATCAAATATTCATGTAGGGGATCTATGAGAGTCTGCAACAGATCGAATAACTTTTTTTATTTAAAAATTACTAAGTAATTTTAATCACTCTTCCTCTTCCTCACCTTCAAGTCAAGTCTACCTTGCACAAGTGTTTTAAGGGTGAAGTCAAGTAGGAGTGGGACTAGGGTCTGGACAAGCTACATTCAAACTTCAACTTTGCCCTTAAGATCATGCTTTCTGTCCTAGACATGGAAATAGAGAGTTTAACTCCCTGACTATACTGTCCTGGCCAGGCTTTCTTTGCTTTCTCAATCCTCTGCCTGTTCGCCCTCTCCCATGCCCACCTGTAGCTCCTTCCCAGTAATCAAGTCCTGGCTAGTTGGACTAGCACATGATTGAGATGTTTCCTTCAATGTGGCTTGTGATGTACCTCTTCAAGAATTTGTTCTCTCATTACAACACAATTAACTTCAAAACTAACAATAAAAATATATCTAGAGAATCTGAAATATTTGGAAATTAAAAAATATACTTCGACACGATGTAAGGATCAAATAATACATCACAAGGAAGTTAGAAAATACTTTCAATTTGATGAAGGTGAAAATGCACATGTTATAATTTGTGGAATGCAGCTAAGATAGTGTTTGACAGTAAATTTCTAGCTTTAAATATTTACATTAGAAGAAAAACATATGAAATGAATGATCCAAGATTCCACATCAAAAAAACAAAAACTAGAAAGGGTAAATTAAATTCAGAATAAGAACAAAGAAAATAATAACAGGATTAGAACCCAATAAAACAAAAAATTGCTAAATACTAGAAACTGTTAATAAAATCAAAATCTGATTCTCTAAAAAGATCAGTAATGCTAATAAAATTTTAATTGGGTTGATTAAGAAAAGAGAGGGGTGCCTGGATAGCTCAGTTGATTAAGTGTTTGACTTTGTCTCAGGTCATGATCTCACGGTTCTTGAGTTCGAGCCCCATGTTGGGCTCTGTGCTGACAGCTCAGAGTCTGGAGCCTGCTTTGCCTTCTGTGTCTCCTCTCTCGCTGCCCCTCCCCTGCTCATGCTCTGTCTCTCTCTCTTTCTCACACACATACACACAAAAATAAACATTAAAACTTTTTTTAAAAAGAGAAAAAAGAAAATACAAAATATCAATATTGGGAATGTAAGAGTGGCTTGTTTTTTTTTTTTTTTTAAACTTTTTTTAACGTTTATTTATTTTTGAGACAGAGAGAGAGAGCATGAACAGGGGAGGGTCAGAGAAAGAGGGAGACACAGAATCTGAAACAGGCTCCAGGCTCTGAGCTGTCAGCACAGAGCCCGACGCAGGGCTTGAACTCACGGACCGCGAGATCATGACCTGAGCCAAAGTCGGACACTTAACCGACTGAGCCACCCAGTCGCCCCTGTAAGAGTGGCTTGTACAAATACTACAGACAAAGGAAAAAAAGAGAAATATTATGAACAATTTAATAACATTAAATTGTATTAATTAATTTATTTGTCTTCGGGAATAGTAATTAGTGATTCATCACTTACATACAACATCCGTGCTCATCCTAACATCCTCCTTAATGTCCCTTGTTCATTTAGTCGATCCCTCCATCCAACACCCCTCCAGTAACCCTCAGGTTATTCTCTGTATTTAAGAGTCTCTTATGGTTCATCTACCTTTCTGTTTTTATCTTATTTTTGCTTCTCTTCTCCTATGTTCATCTGTTTGGCTTCTTAAATTCCACATAAGAATGAAATCATGTGATATCTGTCTTTCTCTGACTTATTTCACTTAGCATAATATACTCTAGTTCCATCCATGTTGTTGCAAATGGCAGGATTTCATTCTTTTTGATTGCTGAGTAATATTCCATTGTATATATATACCACATCTTCTTTTTCCACTCATCAGTCGATGGACATTTGAATGCCACTAAATTTTAAAACTAGTTGAAATGTGCCAATTTCTTGAAATATACAAATTATCAAAGAAAACTCAAGCAGAACTTTGTACTCAATCTGAATTTCTTTATATTAATTAAAGAAATTAAGTTCATAATTAATCCCACCTTGCCAATCTTTAGACCCCGGTGCAATCACTAATAAAATCCATCAGACATTTAAGGTAGAAATCAAATCAACTCTACACAAAATCTTGTAGCAATAATAGATGAAAGATGACTTCTCAATTTATTTTATGTGGCCAGTATTGCTCTAATCCCGAAATCCAAAAACTTCACATGCAAAGAAAATTGCATGTTGATATCCCTTATGAACACAGATGCAAAAAAAAATGTGGTATATCCAAATTTTATAAATTAAATCCATCAGTATGTATAATATGTCAAAGGAATGATATGTAATGACCAAGTAGGATTTGTCCAAGGAATGCAAGCTCAGTTTACACTTGAAAATCAATAAATACAATTCCTCATTTTAGCAGTATAAGGAGAAAAGCTGCATGATGGTATCAATGGGTGTAGCAAAGGCATTTGAAAAAGGTTAACACATAAACATAAGAGAAACTCTTAGGGAAGAATGAATAGAGGGGATTTTAAATTGATAGAGGGCATTTACGAAAATGAGATGATGCCTAGTAATGAAAAATGAATGCTCATATCCTAGGACTGAGAACAAGGCAAAGATACCTGCTCTTACTACGTGTATGTTATGCAAGAGGTATATACCTAAAAAGAAAAGCTAAAACTCTAATGCTTGTAGGAGAAAGCATAGGAACAAATCTTTGAGTCGGTGTAGCAAGGAATTCTTGGACAGTACATAAAAGTAACAACACATAAATGAAAACAAAACAAAACAAAACAAAACATGATAAATTTGACTTTGTAGAAATAAAAACTTCAATTCTTCTAAGAAGATCACAGGTGTCACTCACATATTTGACGAAAGACTTGTGCCCAGCAGGTATAAAAATTTCTTAAAACTCAATAATAAGAAGACAATCTGATAAAAATACTCACAAGGGATTTGGACTGATACTTAACCAGAAAAAATAAACAATTGGGGAATAAACCCATAAAATGATGCTTAACATTAGTCATTAGACTAATAGGAATTAAAGCCACAATGAGATAACACTACACATTCTCTTCAGTGGCTAATATTACAAAGATTGATGATATCAGGTATTAGCAAGGATGTGGATCATTTGGAACTATCATATTAATACTGGTAGGAGTATACCACTTTAGAACTCTTGTAATTTCTAATAAATATAAACTGCATGAAATCCACTCGAAGCATTAACAAATAAATTTAAAGTTTATGAGTTCAGAACATGAATGTTTATGGCAGCTTTATTCATGACAACCCCAATTGGAAATCACCCAAATGTCCTTCAACAGGTGAATGGATAAACAAATATTGGCATATACATATGTGGAATAATACTCAGCAATAAAAAGGAAATGAACCAAGAGTCTTACAACATCTATGGATGTTAAGAACTATGTGCTGAGAAAATGAATCTGGACACAAAAGAGCACATATTACATGATCCTACTTATAAAAGTTCTAGAAAGACAAAGTTAATCTACAAATACAAGAAAAGAGAAGAAATCAGAAGAGATCACAGCTGGTGCTGTGAGCAAGAAGTTAGCAGAAGATGGCCTGCAAAGCGGGGGAAACAAAATTTTGGGGTGTGAGACATGCTCTATATTTTGATAGTGCTTGTGGGGACGTGAGTGAGAACTCATCAAAGTGTACTGAAATGAGTATTTTATATAACTTGTGCCTCAATATTGTGGATTTTAAATTTTATCTTAACATGTTATTTTGGCATCTACAAAAAGAATGTTTTCTAAAGCTCCCATTTATTTAACTCTTTCAAATACATCCTCTAATCTATTTGTGTGTCATACTAGTTAATACCCAGTTTCAAATTGTCATCTTATTTAATAGTTTTTAGCATTGTTTTCCACACTAGAATTATACACCCATCATTAATGCTGGTGCCATAAAACAATGATTCTTTAACTGGGCTGGGGTTGGGGGCCATATGAGAATCCTAGGTGAGAGGAAGAGTTTGAAAAGCTCTTTGGATGAGTAATGTAACAACCTGCCTGAAGGTAGGATGCTTGTTCTTTTATTCCAACTGAACATTACTGAAATGGAGAAAAACAGGACATAATGCAGTTAACTCTAGCTCTCAACAAACACTGAACTGATTTGAAATCTCAATGTTTTAAAAGACACTTTGGATGTCAGTTATTCCAATATGCCTTCTAGTTCAGAGAGAAAAGGTCCTAAGAATGGAGATTTAAACAGAGGAGTGTGGTGATTGTATTAACCACTAAGATTTAATGTTTACTCTCTGTCAGGATTCTGAGTATTAGAATAATTGTAATAACTCATTGCAACAACCCTATGAAATAGGAAGTATAAACATCCCATGATATAGGTGAGACAATCATGGCACATAGAGTTTAAGTAGCAAGTTTCACGTAGCTAAACAAGTAAGTGATGGAGCCAGGATTTGATATCAGCCATTCTGGCCTTCTTGTCTCCTTTTCCATGTTATGTAGGCCATAGAAAGCCACTAGTGATATATCAGCAAGGTGATGAACATATCATATAGGTGGTAAATGTAGTATTTATGAACTTTTAAATGTAGCGGCAGTGCATTGAAGGTTTAAATGCAAACGGGTCAATGTAATATACTTTTATTGTGAGAAGATATTGGTACTTGGCAGTTGATGGAAAGGTAGAAACATTAGCATTATCTCTTTTATGAGCCTTTCTATAACTCTAAGTGAAGCTGATTATTTCTTTGCCAAAACTTCTCTAGCTTTTCATTTATTATACCAGATTTTCATGACTATATTATATGCATTCATTTCTCGCCAAAGTCTGTCAGGACATGGACTTTCACATAAATTTTACTAAATTCATTTATCTATCTCTATATCTATCTATCTATCTATCTATCTCACAGTAATGAGTATATGATGTTCAGAGTATATGGTATATATAATTTATAAACGAATATATAAACAAGTGCAAGAATAAATGAATGAATGCTCATTCATTTAGAGAAGACCCTATCCTACTGATTATTTGTAAAGGATAAAGTCAATGTTCAAGCTGATAATCACTTGGGTATTGCAGGCAAGTACTTTATTTAATCTTTAGTTACATTTCTTTGATCACCATCCTTCCCAAATATTTATAACAACATCTTCGGTTACTTTACATATTATGCCATCCTATGGTAATACTGAACCCAGATGTACGCATTCCACTGCAAACTGAGATTAGTAGGGCCACTAGATGGCGCTGGCATATCTTTGTTGCGTAACTCAGGTGTGCATACAAGCGAGCACGTGCGTGACATGGCTATCGAAACGGATTGTATAAAAGATGTCAATGAAATTATATAATTTCAGTGAAAGAAACAGTATCAGACATCATATAATGCCATTAGAGTCTACCAGCTCTGGAGGTAAAGTATTTAGGTTTGAATCCTGGCTGTGGAAAGTAGCAGCTGTGAGATTGCAAGTAGGTTACTTAACGTCATTGTGTCTGCTTCCCTATATGTAAAGTGAAAATAACAGCATCTACTCACGGGTAGATCCAAGTATAAAAATATTTAACTCAAGTGAAATCGTTAAATTTTTTTCTGGCACGTATTAGGTACTGAAAAAAATGTCTTTTCTTCAAAAATTATTAAATAATTTGCTGTGGATCAAAATGGCTAATACCAGACTGTCTCCCACTCTTTCCTCTTCCTTTCTTTCTGTCTCTCTCTTTCCACATCAGATTTTATCTGTTATATTGTATTTCCCACAACTTTTAATAATATCCAATTGTCAGTAAATTCTATTGTCTCGAAATGGAGGATTTCTTACCACCCCTCACTGCTACAGACCTCATCCAGACCACAATCCCCACTGCCCTGTGTTAATGTAATAACCTCCAAATGAGTTTCCCTTCTGTCTTTGCCCCTGCAGTCTCCCCTCAACACACAGGACAGTGTGATCCTGTAAAAATACAAATCAGATCAGTCACTCCTCTGCTGGAAATGCCCTTTCCCACTCTATACTCCAGGATAAACTACAACTGCTTTTGTGTAGTTGATCTCAGATTAATAACAGATCTATTTCCGCCTCAGGGCCTTTGCTTTTGCCCTTCACTCTTCCTTGAATGTTCTTTCATGTGGCTCACCCTTCCCTGACTTCTTAATGAAGCTTGCCTTTGTCACACTGTTTTAAATTAAACCTGGTTTCCCCAGCACTTGCTATATTTCTTACCAGGCTTTAGTTTTTTTTTTTTTTTTCCATAGCACTGTTACTTTCTAACATGACACATTTTACTACCTTTTTTTTTTTTAATCTGTCTCACCCAGGTAGAATATAAGCTCCATTATGGCAGGGCTTTTGGTCTTTTTTATTCATGGCTACTTCACCAGCCCCTAAGAATGTGCCTGCTACAGACTAAGAACTTACACAAATTGTTATAAAATGGATAAATGAATGAGGACCACTTATAATTCAAGAATTATTTGTTTGGAGTCATTCTTGGCCATTCAAAGATGAACAAGCCAAAGTCCCTCTCCTCAAGCAGTTTTATTTAGTGGAGGGGCAGAAACACAGAAATTACAATTACTTTGCTATGCAAAATGTGCTAAGTGCTATCGTAGTAGAAATTGTATGATATCATCAGGACATCTGGAAGGAGAGATTACTTTCCGTGGGGAAAATAAATATTGAATAATATGTTTAAATAGTTAAACTTTGCGTGTTCAAAGAGGAGCCTTCAAATAGGTGCTCTAATTAAAGCCTTAAATTCTGGCTTGGAGTTATATAAATAACTTTGTGGATGCAACCTTTGGAGTGTTACTTTCCTCAGCCTGACTGCCTCTGCTTTCGTGTTTGCCAAAGATTTGCCCTAAAGGGACTCTGTGGGAATCACAGCTTGGCCTTGCATTAAGCTAATGACTACTTGCTTTTCAAATTGAGCTGTTCTGTGCTACTGATGAAACTGTAGATTACCCATGGTGCAGCTCTTCTGACCACTCCATTTAAACTAGAAGTGAAATGGCAGTTTCCTCTTCCTTGTTCTTCACGCCTTTACATAATTATGTGTAATCAGGGGCAAGAAGTAGACAGATGACTAACATTTTGCTTGTCTGAATATGCTCAGGGGAACATTTTTATATGCTTTTAACTTATATGCCTTTTACTCTTATCGTAAAAAAGGATACTTGCTCTTTAAACACTCAGTGATGTAAGCCTATATAAAGTGTGCCCA
Organism: Panthera pardus; assembly: GCF_024362965.1. Taxonomy (NCBI): domain Eukaryota; kingdom Metazoa; phylum Chordata; class Mammalia; order Carnivora; family Felidae; genus Panthera; species Panthera pardus. Next base: position 60,406,667 of record NW_026526688.1, read on the forward strand.
ATATTCAATTCTACCTACCCCAATATTCATTGTGTAAATATTCACATGGTTTTATATTATATTATAAAAACATTTATGCAAGCTGCATCATCCTAATAGTAAGTGAATATTCTTTTATAGATGTTTTCATAGTTACTTAATGATTCAATTTTCATTGGAAATTTGAGCTAATTTTTATCTGTTAATGATGATAATGCTTTGGTCTTCTGGAGAAACATAGTATATTAAAGCTAAAACCCTCCCCTCTAAATACCACAATAAAAAAATAACACACACTATTTTAAGTATGCTTGATTTCAGAATAAAGAAACCTCTGGGTGTAAAATCCGGGGGATAAAATGAAAACCAGAGGATAAGCAAATCAGCTGACCCTTGGAGATGATTTTGCAGGTGACTTGGGAGAATAGAGATTGTTTTTGAGAACTATTTGTTTTGGATTTCAGTGCTCAGTGTGGAACATTATATGAGGACAGGAGAGCATTTATGGGGCCAGTGTAATACAAGGAACTAAGTAAGTCTGAAACCTCTATGAGGTTGGGAACCTCAAAGGATTATACCTTCAGTTAAACTATGAACTAGGAAAAAAAAAACAGCACTCAACATTGGAAGATGAGCAGAAAGCTCACCTTTCATTGTCTGGGTTAAGAAGAAGGATATTTTCCTTGAGAATCCAAAATAATAGAGCTGTGTCTCCCTTGGGCATGACTTTTAAATTTATTCTACTGTACCCGATGGGCTGAGAACTCCATGAAGAGAAATCATCATGAAAGTTGATCCAGGGCTGGTGATTCTCCTGGGACGCCAGGAAGAAGCAAATGCCAGACAAATCTAGAGAGATTCTCTGACTCTTCAGGGGGGAGAAAAAAAAAAAAAACCTCACTGCAAAAGATGAGCATCACTTTAAAAGTTCTCACAACAAAAATATCTGGTATGTACTTAGAAGCAATTTTCCAGGAGGACAGACAGTGGACTCTACAAATGGCAGAATTAAAACCCTGTCAATTTGAGACGATTGATAACAATCAGAAAGAACACTATGAAAAAAAATCACACTAAAAAATGGCAAATAAAATTCTAGAAATGAAAAGCTTTTAGAATTTAAAAACACAATATATATGAGGAGTATCTAATAAACAACTGACTTGGAATTAATGAATTGGAAAAATCTAAAAAATTCCACAGAGACAGGCAATAAGTAGATGATATGAATACAAAGTTAAGAGACTTGGAAGACTGAATGGCAAGAACAAGCTTTTGTTTAATAGGATTTATAGCAGGAGAGAATGTGGACAATACCGGGAAAACACTACTTAAAATATCATATAATATGTGAATCTTCAGTTATTTAGATAAAACCTATTTACTAATACCGTGAAACTGCAAAATATTAGGATTTTTTAAAAATTGTTAAAGCAAACAGAGAATTAAAGGTAATCTATAAAGGAAAACTCTTAATGAGAGAATGGATTTCTCAAAAGTTATCAGTGAAGGCTAGGAAAAAATTTAAAATTATATCTACAAAGACCAAAGAAAAAGTGACTAGCATTCAGCCTAGAATTCTATAGCTATCTAAGTTAATATTCAACCATGAAGAAAAAAATAAATAAAGCTCTTCCTAAGGAAAAGAACTGAAATAATTTAATAATTATTTATGATTTTAGAAAAAAAAAACTGCTAAAAAGTGTCCTTTGGAAAAATGACATTGAGGCCAGAAACATGGAGTTAGGTACTAATACCTAAAAAAATGAAAAATGAAAAAAGAAATAAAAAATTGTGAATATAACTGAAGAAGCATTAACTCGTCAAAAGCATAATGATGATTAATTTGGGGGAGTATAAAGCAAGGTGGAATAAAAATACTCAACAATAATTCCCTGAAAAATTCCCCTAGCTCTTATGTTAATGACAGGCAAAGACTTAAGAGTTGTTACCATGAAGAATCCATTCTTCATGTACTACAGAATCCATTTCAAAGATGGACTCATTAAAAACCATTTCAAAGATTAGCCAACTCCAAACCAGTCAAAAGGACCAAGTTCTGTGCCTGCGGCCAGAAAGAAATGTGGCTCTGGCTACTGAGTCCAGAGCGCACAAAGTTGAAACATGGTTTCAGCAGTGATGAATTCCCCACCTGATGTAAAGCTTGTGTAGGCCAAAAACATTGAAGTTCCTTTGATCAAGGTGGACACAGGTGACATACCGAAAATGAACACCTCACTTATTGTTGCAGATCTTTATCCCCTCATGTGCCTTGTCTTTCCTTCCCTTCTACCGTAGCTTCTGTTACTTTCAGGAGAGTAATAATTAGGAGTGGGACCAAGGTCTTCCTGTCCCACTGTGGACTAAAGGGTTCATGACTGTCTGAGTATGTTGGGGGACTTTGGGGAATGGAAGGACTGGACTGAACTTTTTATGAGTTTGTTGGCTATAGCTGCCAAGGTAACCATTCTATGTGGACCCATTGGTTGAATTTGGGTCTCCTCCAAATTCAGTTGATGGGTGTGGGCAAGGTTTGCAGTGGAAAAAGGGAAACTAAAACAACTTATTATTGAGGTCCTTTGGGCTAATGTCACTGTACCATAATCTATTGTTGAATATGGCTGGAATTTATGTTTATTTGTTTCTCTTGGAAATGCTGATAAGTACCAAAGAGAATGCTCTTGATAAGAAATGAGCCACATATAGTGCTCTACCTATAGCAAATATAGGGAAGGTCTTATAACCCCAATAATTCCTATCTGCTACACAACTCTGTGACAGATGGTCTGCCGATGGGAACCTCTGGCAAGAAAAGGCAGCATCCCAGAGGTGCCTCTTGGCATTTTAAACTTGTCACCTTCTTCATACAACTTCTGGGTATCACTTTTAGAAAGCAGCAGTTGTTGCTTGCTGACTTGCTACTGGATTCTTGTAGAAATTGAATGCCTGATGTATGGAGGCTTGTGACTTTTGTGCCTGGTAGTCTCATTTTGATGGGTCAACTGGGACTCAATGACTAGCAAAGTGGGAAGAAATCAGCAAGTCTCATCGAACGGAAATGGCATACTGAAGAAAACAGCCCGCCTGGCTCCAGGAGCATCATGAGTTTACATGAAAAAATGGCAGCTATTCCTTTGGGGAAACTTTAACCCTACTCTGCTGCTTGAAACAAGATGCTGAATCAATGCGGACTTCAATCAGTTGCCCTAAGTGTCCTGACCTGGTTTATTGATGGTTCAGCAATAGCTGTGCAGAACCAAAAATGGACAATTTGTGTTCCATGGGCAGAAATCAAGAAGATTTTTTTCATAGTTCTGACCAGTATCATTTGTGATAAACATTTTATATTTTTACTCACTCTTGGGCTGTTAGGCCTATCTCTTTGGTTTAACACTTGGGAAAGTACAGATCCCACATGAAAAAGCCTCAAAGGTTTCTTTGTGGCTGTAGTCTGTCAAAATAAACTGTGGTTGCTGGTAGGAACTTTTGTGTCACTTGCATAGATTTGCACACTAAGGGCTTTTTCCTTGATGAGACCAACTAGAATCCAGCTACTAATCAAGCCTGTGTTGCCCAGATTATGCTGTTCCTACCTGGATCCATCATCATACTGGATATGACAATACATATACCATCTAAAGCAGGCATGTAGTATTTTGTGTATCTGACACCAAAGTTACCATTGCTTGCCACTGTTGTGAGTCTAGTCAAACTTGATTTGCCTTATTCATTGTGAAGGAAACTATCATTCACAGGGCTTGGCTGATGTATTTCTTCTGACTTGGTCCCCTCTTGAGGTTATTAGAAGTCCTTTTATCTATTGTCACTTTTTCAAGTGATAGCGCTGCTGTCCCTGTTCAATCAGCTGACTCTGGACACAATTATGGTCCTTGAAACTAATCTGTGTCATGTGTTTGACTTTCCAGACTACCTGGTCTAACCATGGTATAGTTTTTATTACAAAAGCCACTCAACAGTAGACTGATAATCAAGGTATTTGATGGATCTTCCATAGTCTCCACCATCCATAGGCTTCTGGTATTGGTGATAACTGATTGATTCAATGAGATTTCTGAGTCTGTTTTCCTTACCTCTTTCTGATGTACATAGTTTAGTAAGGCAGTTGGTCACTGAATACAGTTTTCCCTCCTGAATAATAATCATAATGAAATGGGGGGAGAGGGTTATTGGGATGTTATGATATCATGATCTATCTATCTATCTATCTATCTATCATCTATCATCTATCTTACGTCCCCCATTCCTGGCACAGAGCTCCTAAAACATTGTAATTTCCTGATTGGAGTGAGAGGAGCATCTTTTGTTATTCATAGTAACCCCTTTTCAACCACAATTGAGTTTATGCTAATGAGATGATCTTAGAAGAATGGGGCTAGTTGCCAGAGGAACCAACCATGTGATTATTGGGTTGTAACCCTCAGCCCTACTCCTGATCTCTAGGGACTAGAGAAGGTCTGGAGACTGATTTATTCAACAATGATCAATGAATGATTCGATCAATCGTGCTTGTATAAAGAAGGCTCCATAAGAACTCTAACTAAAGAGGTTTGAGGTGCTTTCAGGTTGACAACCACATCAAGGTGCTGGGAAAGTGACATGCCCAAGGAGGGCATGGAAATTCTGCATCCTTTCCATGTACTTTGCCCTATATATCTCTTCCATTTTGCCATTCCTGAGTTGTGTCCTTTGAAATAAACCAGTAATCATGAGCACAGCACTTTCCTGAGTTCTGTGAGCCATTCTAGCAAATCATCAAACTTGAGGAGGGGCTGTGGGAACTTACACTTTACAGCCAGTCAGTCAGAGTATAGATGACAATCTAGGACTTATGGTTGGCATCTGAGGTGGGGGATAATTTTGTGAGACAGTCCTTGCCCTGTAGGGTGTGTGGTAACCCTGGGTAGTTAGTATTAGAATTGTTTAGTTCGAGGAAAAGAATCCACACATTTGGTGTCAGAAGTGAAGTGTTGAATTGCGTAGAAAGAAACAGGAGTTTTCCTATAATTACGCAGATAAATTTTGAAAATTTGGGATTCTACCCTGACCGTTCTCTGGGCATGATGATTTTTTTCCTCTTAACATTGTCAACCTCAAGGTGTGCTGGTTGGTCTATACTGTGGGTGGTAGCCTAAGCAAAAGTGGGTGAAGAATTTCAAAGAATTCTAGCTCAGCCACCAGAATATCTCTGGACTCTTTAGAGCCTTGGATCATAAGGATAAGTTGAGAACACTGCTTGTGTGACATAGTGTGTTTTTTAAAGTTTTATAAAAATGCCTTTGTCCCTCCCACACCTGACCCTCCCAAAAGAAAGTTTGGGATGTGAGTTGGAAATAATAATAAAAATGCTGAAGTTACAACTACAAGAAAAGTGACAATTTTGGTTTTTTTTTAAATTTTTAATGTTTATATTTGAGAGAGAGAGAGAGAGCGAGCATGAGCGGGGAGGGCCAGAAAGAGACTGAGACAGAATCTGAAGGAGGCTCCAGGCTCTGAGCTGTCAGCACAGAGCCCAATGCCAGGCCTGAACCCATGAGCTGAGAGATCATGACCTGAGCTGAAGTGGGACCTTAACCAACTGAGCCACCCAGCCACCCCAAGAAAAGTGACATTTTTCTAATGGTGGAGCAAGAACAACAACCTTGCATCTGGGGAGGGACTACCTAATCACACCACTTTGTCTTTACACGGTATTGAAGACAGCCCCAACTCACTGGCCAAGATTGTTATGGATGATGGACTTGCTCTAAACTTCCTTCTTGTGGGCAAAGGTGAAGTCTGTGCCATTGCTAATACATCCTGCTGTATCTAAGTAAAAATTTCAAACCAAGTGGAAAAGTCATTACTAAAACTTAAGAAAAATCCGCTCAGCTTTTTAAGATAAGTCCTGATGATTTATGGAATTGGTTGAGTTCATTGTGTTCAAACCCCCATGGCGGCATTGTTGGAATCAATACTGCCAATTGACCTCCCCTTGTTGCTTGAAATCCTTTGATAATTAAATGTTGTATGAGACAAATTGATGGATTTAGTCTCAGCCTTTGTTAGTCAGAATAATAGGAGTGGTTTAGGGATTGGTGTGTTCATAGAAAAGAAAGTCAATAGTGAAGATGGCATAGAAATCAGGGGTGAGGTTGGGAGACAATTTTCTGTAGGCCTCGTGTTTCTAAATGTTATGCAGAGTGAGGCACTGACAGCCCTTTGTTCTAGACTAACTTTCCAAGGATGTTTATACAGTGAATAGCATCATGAGAGATATAGTGTTTCCCTTATGAGCAATGGGCAGCCATGCATTCTGCCCATTAAAACTGATTGAAGTTTCTAATCTCATGGCTTCTCTTCTGCAGTGCAACTCACTGCATATGCAAGCATTATCTGGTCATCTTTGCTTAGACCTTTGGGATTAAAGCTCAGGGAACTGTTGCAAAAATTCTGACACTCTGGCAACTGCTATTACTCTGAGTGATAAACTGTATTTTGTCTTTGATCCAGGAGTCTCCAGTATCTGTGTTAACTTGGTTGGTTAGCTTGCTATCTTGTAGGTTAAAGTCTCATACCTTTCACAGTTTTGGACACAAGATTGTACAATATAGTGTGAAATTAATCCACATATTCGGAGAAAATGTTTTTAGTCTACATACACAAAAAATAACTAATGTCCAAATTATGTAAATAGCTACAAATCAATAAATGGCAAGCTACTGAAAGAAAAATACAGAGAATATAGAATTAACTTAAAAGGAGAAGAAACCAGGATGTAAAGAAACATGAAAAGATGCTCAACATTATATATTATCAAGGAAAAATGCAAGTTAAAACCATGGAGAGATCCCATTTACATCCATAAAATTGGCCCAAACTTCTTAAGTTTTATGAAGATTTGAGGGAAATGGGAGCCATTATATATTTATTGCAGGTGAGAGTGCAAATTTACAGAACTGTTTTAGAGAGTGTTTTGAAGCCTAATTAGGCCTGGATTTAGCAGTATCTAATTTTCTTTCTCCTTTCTTCTTACTTCCCGCCCTCCTTCCCTCCTTTCTTCTCTTCTTCCCTCCCTTCCTGGCAGAGATTGTATGCTATTTTCAAGAGAAATAATTGTTCAGGCTGTAACAAGCATATACAGAGGTTTTTCTAAACTGACAAAATTTTTACTGATTCTATAGAAAAGCTTCTTGAAATTATAAATTATTTTCCTGGTAGTTAAGTTTCATCAAAAGGGCTGTATGTAACTCATTATATATTTGAAAGTTAAAGTAGTTATACTATTTCAAATTACTTAATTCATGCTTATAAAATTGGTCTGTGATAAATTATGTAATGAATTTAATAGCCTTTTGAGGCTAAAACTACATCCACCCCCTCACTTCTACAGTAAAAGTGAGGATAGAGGAAAAGATACCATACTTATACTGGCACGAGTGACATGATAATTCTACCTCTGAAGTAGCTAAGGTAATTTTCTAGCTGGCTACTTCCTAGGTATGTTGACAATTCAAGATCAATATTTTTTACCATGAACCTGAGACCTAATAGGAAAAAAAATTGTTATGAGAACAAGATGGATCTGAAGAGTGAACTTGAACTCTTCATACATTCACATCTCTGTGTTGAGTATCAACTGCATTAGTCTACTCAGGCTTACCATAGACTAGGTGGCTTAAACAATAGAAATTTATTTTCTCACAGTCTGGAAGTCCCAGATCAAGGTACCAGCAGGGCTGGTTTCTAGAGAGGCATCTTTTTTTTTTTTGTTTTTTGTTTTTTTGGCTTACAGGTGGCTGCCTTCCTGTTATATCCTTGCATGGCCTTTCCTCTGTGCGTGCACTCCTGGTATCTCTTCCCCTTCTTATAAGAACACCAGTCCTACAGGATTAGGTCCCCACCATGATCACCTCATTTAACCTTGATCATCTCTTTAAAGGCCCTGTCTTCAAGCACAGCCACTTTGGGGGGTAGGGCTTCAACATTTAAACTTTGAGGGGATGCACTTGAGTCTGTAACACCAGCTATGTACCTGCCACTGTAGTGAACAAAACAAAGATGCCTCTCCTTGTGGGTCCTGAGCTAGGGAGAGGTGGAGTACAATAAATAATAATTATAGTATGTTAATAAATTATGTAGCTTGTTAGAGGGCAGTAACTGTTATAGAAAAAAGCAGAGAAGGTGAAAGGGATCCGGAGTGCTGGCATAGGCTTTGGGGTAGGTGACAGTTTTTTTCTTAATCTTTTAAAAAATGTTTATTTACTTTTGAGAGAGAGAGAGCGCGCGCGCAGCGCGCGCGCGCGCTGCGCGCATGAGTGGGGGAGGGGCAGAGAGAGAGAGAGGCAGAAACACAGAATCTGAAGCAGGCTCCAGGTTCTGAGCTGTCACCACAGAGCCCCAAGGCAGGAGCTCAAACTCACAAACTGCAAGATCTGAGCCCAAGTCCTCCACCTAACCAACTGAGCCACCCAGGCGCCCCAGGGGAGGTGACAGTTTTAAACAGGGCAATCAGATTAGGCCCTTTTGAGTAGCTGACATTGAGCAAAGCCTTGAAGAACATCAGGCAGTCAGCAATATAGATATCTCCTCTTGTTAAATCTGGTGTTCATTCAGTTGAGAACAAGAGGCACTTAGTGAGAAGCTTTGAAAGACATGATTCAGAGTCAGAATACCTTGGTTTAAGTTCTAACTTTGTGTGATTCAGGGCAAGTTAGCCTCTGCACTAAATTACATAACCAACACCACACTTTTAAGGAATTCCAGATGCCAGGACATTCCAGAGCTGATCATCCCTGTTTCAGATGAAAACTGAAAGAACAAATTACTTCAGTGATGCATTGGAACCCTATTCGGGGATCACTGTCTAATTGCTAAACTTATCAGGTATGCGTAGTTTATCTGCTAAGCCCCAGAGGCCTTTCATTGCTCCCTTGGTTTCACTACACTGGCTGTAGCATAGTACTTGCTTTGGTGTGGAAGATCAAGAATGACCTCATTAATTATATTGATAAATATGTCAATCAGAGGCATTCCAAAAGGCTTTTCATTTGACTGTAGGGATTAGTGTGGCTTGGGCAAGGAAAAGTTGTTGATGAAATTCAGCTGTTCTTCACTAATGTAAAATATCAAGAATTTATGGGTCACGCCTAGAATTGCACTTTGCTCAGCAGCTAGGAAAATAATTCTGTGAAATCTTGATTATCCATACCAATAAAAAATAAAAATATCAAAGACTAACATACAGGAAATCTTGCCACAGAAAGGGAAAGGTAGCAAAAAGAGACACCTTGGCCAAATGGAAGAAGTAATTCTCAAAGGGAGCAGCAGAGGAGATCAGGAAGCCCTAACTGAAGATCAGGCCAATTGACCTGGGAGCAGCTAGAGCAGGGAATGAGGGAAAAGAGAAATTTAGGCAATCTATGACTATTCATTAAGTATAAAGTGGATAATACAGGGATGTCCCCTCTTCTTTTTTAAACAAAGTGTAAATAGGCAGAATATAATTCCTTAGATTCCCTTATTCTATAAATGAAATGCACCTTCTTTGTTAGACCCTGGACTAAGCTCTGGAGAGTAGTAGCAAATAACCTAGTCCCTGATTTTCTAGAGGATTACAGTCTAGTCATCAAGACATGACAGTAAACCCACACGACCCAGCGAGACAAGGCCCCATTATGTACAGGGAACTCTGGGGCCCTGGAAGGCAGCACCTAGCCCGGGGCAGAGGGTGAGTGAGACAGGTGGGGAAGATTTATTGGAGCAGCCAAAACTAGGCCTTCACACTGTCATTCAACAAAGATAATTCAGCAATCTCGGCATGATAGACAGACATTTGTGCTCAACTCAAGGGATGGATGAAATGCATTCCAACTTTAGAAGATTTGGACTCTGGTAAAGGGAAACACGTACAGACAAGTTCACTAGCGTGTCATTAGGTACCGAGGGGGAAGTTATATAAAGAATGCGATACAAAAAAAAAAAAAAAAAAAAAAAAAAAAAAAAAAAGAATGCGATAGCAGCACAAGTCTGTTCCACTGTGTTTGGGGTTACTGGTGTGAGGAAATGCCCAGTATCTGGGGAGATGAACAGGTGTGCAGCTTGGGGAGGGGGGGAGTCAGGCCACTGGAGTAGATGAAACACCCTGAACGAAGGTAAGGGAGCAGGCACAGATAAATTGTAGAAATATAAGTAGATCAGTTTGTCTGCATTTGATGGCGTGTGAAGAAGGGGGAGAGGGCTTAAAATAGAGAATAAAAAGCAAGGCTTTGTTGGCCCGGGGAAGGCCTTGGTTTATTCCGCGGACCTGTGGATATATATGTAAGGGAGAAACAAGATAAATATTCAGGAGCTAAAGCCAGAAAGCAGAAAACTAGAGTTGGAATCATTCTGGCTTCAGTATGGAGGATAGTTAGGAGTAGGAAGGCACGAGGGTAGCAGGTATCAGTTAGGAGTTTCACATTAGCCTGGGTGCCAAATGAATCAAGACTGTGTTAGTGAGGAAAAAGAGAAATACGAGAGGAAAACTAATTTTCAAGACATGGTAACTGATTGTATGACAAAGATATTTTGGAGGAAAGGGGCCTGCATGACTCCTTTTCATCCGTTGGTGCAATTGGGTGATTAGCCAAGCTTTTCCACGCGTTACGGATTATTCAGCAAAAGGTAGGGTTTAACAAACTTTACAACTGTTGAAAGTATAAATTGCTTAATAGATTTTACATTCCTTGAGTGGAACTACTACATTTCTTAATCGTTTTAATCTGTTCTAGTGTAATTTTGTAGAATGTGATGAAATAATGCTTCAACCTAAACTAACCTGATGTATAAAATGTATGTAAACCTTTGGGTTAAAAAAATACTGAAAAATGACCACTGTTCTAGCGGTACGCATATTAAAACAATATTAGATTTGCAATGCTACAACTTTTATGGTTTTTTGCATTCTCTTTCAAAAGAAAACGAGCACTGGTGTTACTGGAACATAAGCTAAGGTAGCAGTTTTACTTGGGGGGGGGGGGGGGGTTGGGAAAAAGCATAACTGGTTTGCTTCCGTGGCATAATTCAACTAATTTCACTAGTAGTGGTAGCTTCTTCGATTATTAGTTTATTCTACAAGAGAGGGCTATCCTTTATTCCTGTATTATAGCTGTTCAAAGACTGAGGTTTAGAGATGGAGTGAATTTATAAGAGCTAACTCTATCGAGAAAGTTTTATGATAGTGTTTCATCAATAATGCTCAGTTGACAAAGTAATTGCTATTTCAGGCCCTTTTGGCCTGAAGAGTTTTTGTTCTGAATCTGTGGTTTAAATGCATAACAAAAGAAAGGAATCTTTAATGGTACTTGCTTTGAAATTAGAATGTGATTACTTTAAAGCACTAAGGATAGTTTTATTGCCTTAAACTATTTTTAACTGCCATTCTTTTTTAATGGTCTCTATAACTGCATGCTGTGAGAAGAAAAGCTAGTACAGAATTCACTTTGGTTGAGAGTTAGGTGAAGACCTGTGGGGAATTGCAGGAAAGATCTTATTTTTTTGACCTAGTGATCATTAGCCCTTTCCATGCCTTCCCTAAAGCTTGACACAGGGGTGTTTCCAGCGCAACATTTTTAGCCTAATTGGACCAACCAGCAGTGTAAGGCCACCAGAACTTTGATTTTATGAAGCTGAGTGAGTTTTGAGAAAGGACTGATGGAGTCATTGTGAACATGCCTCACACATAGATACGTCTTTCTTACATTCTTGAAACATGTTAGAGGCATAGGAACTCTGTGTCTGACATACAGTGGAGTCTGAGATCTTTGTAATCTGCAAGACTGAAAAGAATAACAGTATCTGTTTTCTGAGAGTGTTGTCATTTCCCAGGAGTTTGTCCTAGAAATAGGTCAAGATGAAGAGACCCTACCCGGCCATACATGCTCTGATATGCCTCTGCAATCATCACCCTTTGTGCGTTACAACGTTGAGTTAGAATGTCGATCAGCATGTCTTTGTCACAGCCTGGAAAAGAATAATATTTGAAGGTTAGTAAAGTTGCTACTTTGTAGTTTGGAAGAACCCATTATCTAAGGATCAAAAACCATTGTGCGAGCATTTTCCCTGATGGTACTTTAAAGCAGTGAGCAATTTTTAACTAAAATTGGAAATCACAGAGCAACACTTGATGAAGGCTTGGTTCTTCCTATCTCTCAATTTGGTGCTATTACTACAGACTTTCCTTTAAAAGGATCCAATTAAAAAATACAGAGGAATAAAAAATATGGTCTTTTCTTCAGCCATCTCTCTACCCCACTGAAAAAGGCTTCCTTGACTTTAGGCTGATTGGTGTTTAAAGGAGTACATCTTTCTCATTTAAAAGGTCCTTCCTTGTGGAGAAAGAAATTATGAAAGTACAAGGGATGTGTACCCTTGTGAGGGACTGTGTGAACCTCTCATGGTTTGCACAGAATATGGTCTCTCTCTCCTGCAACCGAGGCTGTTTCTGGGCTGTATGAGGCCTCCATTTCCTTATACGCCAATTCATTATACTGATATAACACCCGAATGCACAACTAGTTTAGATAAATTTAGTTCTAATTACAGTCATAGCAGAGTGACCAAGAAGGCCTTAACATTTGCCTCAGCTTGACTAAAATTTAGACAGGTTTCTTTCTGACTATAAGCCCTTGCTTGATCTCCCCTTCTGAGAGCATTTACTTTGGAAACTTGCAACTGTAATTTCGTTTTCCTTTGAGATATAAATCTTCTGTCAAATCACTTGCCAGTTTACAATCCAGAAATGTCTTTCCCAAAAACTTGGGAGCCATCCCTTTGAAATATAATCATCAAGAAAGATAAGAATTCCTATCTCCCAGTCTCCGTGGGAGGGTTAAGAACCTAACTTTCTTAAGTACTAGTTAGCAAACACAGATGGCCTAATCACATTGACAAACACCCCCGACTCCCAGGGTTCTCCAATACTTTTCAACTGGTTCACTGCCCTCCTACCACTCTGCTTAAAAACTCTTGCCATTTGTTTCAGAGGAACGGAGTTCAGTCTTTCTCCTCTGTTGGTAAAGTCTTGATTTCTGTTGCAATAGTCTTGAATAAAGTCTTCCTTGCCTGTTTAATTCTGTGTGGTACAACTTTTCTTTGACAAAAGGAGATATTTAATGGAGATGAGGAGAAAAATGAATTGAAAGGCTAGAATGTTAAGCAGATCATCTTTTGGGAAATTAAAGCCATTCTGGATGCCCTTAGGTTCTTAGGAAAGCTGAGTCAGGTGCTGAAATATCCAGTGAATGAGGGCTAGTGACTAGGATTTACATAGATAACTACGCCCAGTGAAACAAAAGGAAGAGGAGGATGTTTTATGCAGGTGAGAGAAATGATCTGAAGGTGTAAAATGGAAGGAGAGAGGCAAAGAATCAGCTCCAAAAACTGAAATTTATGGTTTGTGAGAGGCAGAGAGCATCATATTCCCCTGGGCTTAGCTGGTTAATGCGTTGGACTCAAAGGATGTTAAGTAGTTCTGTAGGAATCTGTTAACTTCATGATTGGAATTCCAAAGCGAACAAATTTTTAATAATAAATAGAAGATTTTTAAATTATATCTATTGTCATTTTTACTATGATCACACTTATATAGTTATTATATTCTTCTGCTTTTTGTTGTTCCATTGAGATTATCTACAACCTACCTCTGACTGAATCTTCATTTTTCAAAGTGCTCATACCAATTCTTGCTCATTTATTTTTCCAGGATATTTCAGATTAACTTAATATGGACCTCAAAAATGTATTAAACATTTTTAATTAAAATAGCTAAATTTAGGAATCCATGTGGAAAGTTGTGTTTTTGTCACTGTATTTGCTAAGTTATTTCAGTGTTTTTCTTTTCTAAAAGACTTAGTAAAGGTTTGTAGAGTTTTTGAAAATGACAAGAAACTTTATTTTGTTAAAAATATTCATATTTGCGGGGCTCCTGGGTGATTCAGTCAGTTAAGCATCCGAGTTCATCTCAGGTCATGATCTCATGGTTCACGAGTTAGAGTCCTATGTCGGGTTCTGTGCTGACAGCTCAGAGCCTGAAGCCTCCTTCTGATTCTGTGCTCCCTCTCTCTGCCCCTTCCCTGCTCACTGTCTCTTTCTCTCTCTCAAAAATAAGTAAACATTAAAAAAATTAAAAAAAAATCATGTTTGCATGTCCGTTGACATTTAAAGTTACATCATTTGTATTTTGTTTCTTAACACATAATTGCATAATTAAATAAATGATATTGAATTTTTGTAAACATAACATTGCCTTGTATTCAGAAAAATTATTGAACTCATAATTTTTAGTAACTTTTTAGTTGATTAGCTTAGAGTTTGAGATACAAATAATATACTCTGCACATAATAAGAATTTTGATTTCTTCTTTACAGTAACTGTAAGTTTTTCTTTCTTACCTTATTACATTATGACAAGGATTTCTAGATAATTCTTATTTTCTGGTTTAACAGAAAAGCATGGCATCATGAACCATAGCAGTTTTGTAAGCTTTTACAATATACAGTTGATTCTTGTTATTTGTGGTAGTTTTCTACATAGTTGTCATGAACACTGAATTAACAGATACTGAACTATTTCTCTGAGGGGAAATATACAGTTGTGTTTCTACAACCTCTGGTCACAACATTTTTGTCAACAGAAATGCCATTTACGTTACATATATTTGTTAGCCAATGTCCTGGTAAAACATGCCTGTCTCATCAGCATTGAAAGCCTTCATTTCCTCATGTATAAAATTTATATTTTTTGTATAAAATTTTTCTGTATAAAATTTAAGAGGTATTTTTAAAGAATATCTTAAGGAGGTATTCTTCTACAGCCTACTAATCTACAGAACTTGTTCAGCTGAAAGTTTAACAGTTTTATGCTCTATCACCTTTTGAAACATGCAAGCCATCTAGCACTTTCAGAAAAAAGCTGATAGTTACACTTTTTTATACTATTATTAGCTTGTCATCTCATGAACTCACAAATTTAACTGCTTTTCCATAGCTTCATAACATAGAACAGATGTTACTTTAGCATTTTTCTGGACAGCTTCATGCATTGATCAGTGAATTTTATCTTTTTTTCGGAATGTACTATATTAGTGATTTATTCACATTGATCTCATGGCCAACAGCATTAGAACTCATGTCTGAATGAGGCTTATCCGATGCACATGTTTCCTCCATAATATTTCTTCTTGTGCTTGGGAACACTCACCAGCACTTCAGCACAACATTTGTTGGGGGCATTTTAAAGAATACAATCACCAACCAAAAGCATAAAGATGCAAAAAATGTAGCATTAAATAGACTACAAAAAGAATATTTGTTAACAGTATGAGAGCTGTGGCAAGGAGGCAAAGCATCATTTTGTCTAATCTTAGCTGGTAGTAGGTACTCTGGTGACTCAAAGTTTTCATGTCTCTGCACATGTCTGTTAATGACCATGAAAACACTACAAATATTGATTTTGGTGTTATAAGTAAATTTTAGCCAGTAGGCAAATGGGCAAATGTGGAATCTATGAATAATGAGCATTGACTATATGGTCAAATAGGTAAAGTGTCCTACCAGGCAAGAAAATACTTATTACTAAAATTTCAAATTATATCTAAATAACACTGAGTGGCCTACACAGATAGATTATAAGTAATGAGATAGAGGAAGATATACTATGCTAACATAATGAAAAAAAAGCTGGAGTAACTATATTATTTTTAACACAAAAGACTTCAGAAGAAGGAAAATTATTAGGGATAAAGAGGGTCACTCCATAATGATAAAGGGGCCAATTCTCCAAGATGATATTATAAATCTTAATGTGTGTGAGCCTGATAAAAAAGCATCAAAATACATGAGTCAAAAACTGATAGAATTGCTAGGAGAAACAGATGAATCCACTATTTTATCTGGAGTTTAATGCCTCTTTATCATAAATGGATAGATTCAGCAGGCAGAAAACTTGTAAGAACATGGTTGAAATGAACAACATCATCAATCAAGTCAATATAACTGATATCTATAGAATACTTCATCCAACTGCATCCAAGGAAAGCAATGGATTATTTATTCTTCTATAGCTCACGTGTAACACTAAGACTACATAAAATACACCTTAACTGGTTTAAAATAATAGAAAGTATGCAAAATATTCTCTCAGACGACAGTGGAATTAAACTAGAAATAAGTAACAGAAAGATAGCTGGACAACTCTAAAATTCCTGGAGATTAAACAACACACTTGTAAATAACACATGGGTCAAAGTAGACTCAAGAAAATTTAAAAAATTCAAACCAAATGAAAATGAAAATATAAGCTATTAAAATTTGTGGTATGTAGCAAATGAAATGATTAGAGGAAATTTTGTAGCATTGAATAAATATGTGGGAAATTAAGAAAGACCTAAAATCACTAACCTAAATTTCCACCTTAAGAAATCAGAAAAAAAGAACAAATTTAATCTAAAGTGGGCAGAAGCAAAGAAACAATGAAAATTAAAGTAGAAATCAATTTAACTGAAAACAGAAAATTAATAGAGAAAAGCATTTAACCTGAAAGCTCATTCTTTGAAAAAAATCAATAAATTTGGTAAGCTGCTAGCCAGGTTAACTAAGAAAAAAAGGAGAAAAGATATAATTACTAATATCAAAAACGAAAGAAGATATGTTATCACAGATACTATGGATATGAAAAGAATAGTAAAGGAATACTAAGAACAACTCTGTGCCCTCAAATTTGATACTGTAGATGAAATAGACAATTTCTTCAAAGACATA
The DNA here is from genome assembly GCF_024362965.1 of Panthera pardus. NCBI lineage: Eukaryota > Metazoa > Chordata > Mammalia > Carnivora > Felidae > Panthera > Panthera pardus. Next base: position 60,423,443 of record NW_026526688.1, read on the forward strand.
GTCTACCTAAACTCACACAAAGAAAAATAGACAATATGAATAGGCCTATGTCTTTTAAAGAAATTAAATAAATATTAAATAACTTGTCAAAACAGAAAGCACCTGGCCCTGATGGGTTCACTGGTGAACTCTACCAAATTTTTTTTTTAAATTTTATTTTAGAAAGAGAGCATCAGTAGGGAAGAGGAGCAGAAGGAGAGAGAAATTGAGAGAGAGAGAGAGAGAGAAAGAGAGAGAGAAAGAGAGAGAGAGAGGGAGAGAAAGAGAATCTTAAGCAGGTTCCATGTTCAGAATAGAGCCCAATGAGAGACTCGATCCCATGACCCTGGGATCATGGCCTGAGCTGAAATCAAAGCTGTATGCTCAACCAGCTGAACCACCCAGGTGCCCCTCTACCAAACTTTGAAAGAATAAAATTATATGATTTTTTTTTTTACAATCTCTTCCAGAAGATAGTAGTAGAGGAAATACTTCCTAAATCATTCTATGAGGTCAGCATTACCCTAATACCAAAACTAGAGAAAATATTACAAGAAATGAAAACTACAGACCAGTATCTGTCATGAACACAGAAGTAAAATTTCCTTAAAAAACTGGTAAATTGAATTCAATGTTGTAAAAAAGAATTGTGTATTATGACCAAGTGGTGTTTATTTCAGGTATTCAGGTCTTATCTCAGTATTTGAAAATCAATTGGTATAATTGAATAGAGAAAAAAAATTGTTGACTGTATCAACAGATGAAGAAAAAGCATTTGAAAAAAATCCAACACATATTCAAGATGAAAGTTCTGAGTAAAACCTATAGGGAACATTATACTTAATGGGGACGGAGACTGAACAAGGCAAATAGCATGGACTGTTTCAAAAAGATTAATTTTGACTTGTATGCAGCTTTGTCAAAATTCAAGCATGTAGTTTAAAAATAGTTCAGGTTGTCCAGTATCTCACAGGGATGATTTGGAAATTATATTTGTTAACTGAGACAAAATAAACACAGTTGTTCTAAGATTACACGGATAACAAAGATAGTTTCGACTGGTAAGGAACTGGATACTGAACTGCACTATTAAGGAATGTTAACTGAGAGTTATTCCTTTTTAGTATGATTGGTGAATTTTTATACAACTTAAGACAATTAAAAAAAATTTTAAGTTTATTTTTGAAAGAGAGAGACAGAGTATGAGTGGGGGAGAAGCAGAGAAAGAGAGATAGAGAGAGAGAGAGAGAGAGAGAGAGACAGAATTTGAAGCAGGCTCCAGGCTCTGAGCTGTCAGCACAGAACCTGACATGGCACTTGAACCCATGAGCCATGGGATTATGACCTGAGCCGAAGTTGGATGCGTAACCAACTGAGCCACCCTGGTGCCCCACAACTTAAGACAATTTTTGTCAAAACTGCTCATTTTCATTTGCTTTTGGGTATTTTTTTTTTCTTTCTTGTTTTTCTAAATAAAGCACAGTAGCCAGGTCAAAAATCAGCAAGTGAGACTACATTAAACTCGAAAGCTTCTGAAGAGCAAAAGAAACAATTAACAGAATGAAAAAACAAACAAACAAAAAAAACTATAAGAAAGGGAGAAAAGATTTGCAAATCATATACTTGATAAGGGATTACTGTGTTGTGTACTTGAAAGTGTCTAAGAGAGTTAATATTAAATGTTCTCACCATCACAACAAACAACACAGTATTCTTAACTGTAATCACAATGCTGTATATTAGATTCCCAGAATTTATTCCTCTAATAATTGAAAGCTTGACCAGTAACTCCCCATTTCCCCACCCCTCAGCCCCTGGTTGTTTTCATGAGTTCCGCTGTTTTAAATTCTGCATATAAGTTATATCATACAGTATTTGTCTTTCTGATTCATTTGCTTAGCATAATGCCCTCAGGATTTATCCATGTTTTCTCAAATAGCAAGATTTTCTTCTTTTTATGGCTGAATAATATTCCACTGTGTGTGTGTGTGTGTGTGTGTGTGTGTGTGTGTGTGTGTAGAGAGAGAGAGCGAGAGAGAATGAGAATCCCGTTTTCTTTATCCATTCATCTGTTGATGGACACTTAAGTGGCTTTCATGTTTTGGCTATTGTGAAAATACTACAGTGAATATGGGGGTGCAGATATCTTTATGAGAGAGTTACTTCATTTCCTTTAAACACCCAGAAGTAGGATTGCTAGGTCATATGGAAGTTCTGTGTTTACTTTTTTGGGGAACCTCCATACTGTTTTCCATTGTGGCTATACCAGTTTACATTCCTACCAGTGGAAATTCCCTTTTCTCCACATTACTTGTCTTTTTGATAGTAGTCATCCTAACAGGTGTGAAGTGATATTTCATCATAGTTTTTATTTGCATTTACCTGATGATTAGTGATGTTGAGCACCTTTCATGTACTTATGGGCCATTTATATGTCTTCTTTGGGAAAGTGTTTATTCAGGTTCTTTGCCCATTTTTAATAGAATTATTTGTTTTTTGCTATTGAGTTGTATGAGATTCTTCTGTAATTGATATTAATCCCTTGTCAAGTATATGATTTGCAAATCTTTTCTCCCTTTCTGTAGTTTGCTTTTCCATGCTGTTGTTTCTTTTGCTCTTCAGAAGCTTCTAGTTTCTGGCTGCTGTGTTTTATTTAGAAAAACAAGAAAGCAAAAAAAAATACTCTAAAGCAAATGAAAATGAGAAGTATTAACAAAAATTGTCTTAAGTTGTGGGGCACCATAGTGGCTCAATCAGTTAAGTGTCCAACTTTGGCTCAGGTCATGATCTCATGGTTCAGAGTCATCAGGATGGATAGATGTTTAAAGCATTTTGATCTGTGTTCTTGCTCTGGCATGCCAGAGTGGACAGTATGCAATCAAAACCAAAACCTCCTGAAATTCTTCAGTCTAAAACACTGACAAGCAAAAAATTACAATGGTCAAAATGAATCCATATTCTGACCCTCCAGTTGCTATGACAGGAAAATTGAAATTGGAGCAAAGAAAAATTTTTTCAGTGAATAGATTGATCTATAGTTTTAAAGCAAAAATTACTCTCCTGTAGACCAAGTTAATCTATAACTTTTTGTTAACTTGTCTCTGTATTTTTTCTATGATGACTGATATTTTAAAAGGCATGAAAGCTTGCAAACTCCTAAAGTCAACTTTAGAGAGCATATTTAAAGTCCTTTATTGTTTTCCTCTGAGATTCTGCTAGTGAATAAAACACAAAAATGAGCATGCATGCATGTGTTCCTGTGCATGTACACACACACACACACACACACACACACACACACACACACACACACAGCATCGTTCTCTTAAAGGCGACCTTATCTTTAAAGTTAAGAGCTTAATTTCTTATGAAAGGCTTTGCATGTTCTGTGCAAACATTTCGATATTTATCTTCATGCTCACCTGAAGTCTTAAAACAGGTTTTAGTTAAGGAAAATATATGGATGTTTAACAGCTCCATTTCGTTTCTTTTTTTTGTAATTTTTTTAAAATGTTTTTATTTATTTTTGAGACAGAGAGAGACAGAGCATGAATGGGGGAGGGGCAGAGAGAGAGGGAGACACAGAATCGGAAGCAGGCTCCAGGCTCCTTGCCATCAGCCCAGAGCCCGACGCGGGGCTCGAACTCACGGACCGCGAGATCATGACCTGAGCTGAAGTCGGCTGCTTAACTGACTGAGCCACCCAGGCGCCCCCGTAAAGGTTTTTAAAGGTAAGTGCTGGTTAATTTGTTTATTTTTTTGTATTTTGTATTTTGTTTACTATTTTGTATTATATTACAGTATTGTAATTTTTAAAAAAAATTTTTAATGTTTATTTATTTTTGGGACAGAGAGAGACAGAGCATGAACGGGGGAGGGGCAGAGAGAGAGGGAGACACAGAATCGGAAACAGGCTCCAGGTCCGAGCCATCAGCCCAGAGCCTGACGCGGGGCTCAAACTCACGGACGGGAGATTGTGACCTGAGCTGAAGTCAGACGCTTAACCGACTGAGCCACCCAGGCACCCCTCCATTTCGTTTCTTAAAAATTAAATCTTTCTAAAAATAACTCAACAGTTTTCCTCCCTTATCTCTATATTCCTTTTCTAAACTCTAGATTCAATTCATTGAATATCCAATTAAGAATCCGCATGCCAAACTCTATGCTCTGGGAACTCTCTGAAGTCAGTAGTGACACAAAAGGACAAACACAATGAAAATGAGATTGGGGGTGACTGGATGGCTCTGTCCCTTAAGCATCTGACTTTGGCTCAGGTCATGATCTCACAGTTCATGGGTTGGACCCCCGCCTTGGGCTCTATGCTGACAGTTTAGAGCCTGGAGCCTGCTTTGGATTCTGTCCCCCTCTCTCTCTGCCCCTCCTCTGCTCATCCCTCTCTCTCTCTCTCTCTCTCTCTCTGTGATAATTAAACATTAAAAAATTAAAAAAAAAAGAAAGAAAGTGAGATCAGTGACATAGGAATGCAGGAGAGGGTGCCCCAGAGGTTGGCATGGTTTGTTGGGTCTGGAGTCCCCAAAGAACAATTCAAAGAGGAGGAACTATTTGAAGAGGATCTTGAATAGAATTTGGATACAAAATAACAGGAGAAGAAAAAAGCATTACAGGCAGGGGATTATTGGACTAGTTTATAGAGATGTGGAAAAGCAGATCCAATTTGGGGAATAGCAGAAAGTCTGATTTAGCTGGAAATGGAAGTAGCAAAAAAAAAAAAAAAAAAAAAAAAAAAAAAAAAGGCTAGAAAACAAACAAAGGCAAAGAAAGATGTTTTTCCCCAGATTAAGGTTTTTTGGTTTGGGGTTTCATTTAGTAGTTAGTGGTGAGACATTTAAGGATTTAAGATAACAACATGTGAAGATCAGATTTGTAATTGAGAGCACAAATTAATTTATCCATTATTGTCCTTTTCTATTATTTTTCTTCTTATTCTAGTTCATTGCCCAGCTTTTTGTTTTAATCCACATTTGCCTTCCACTAGACATCAGCTATTTACACCCATATTATAATATTAAAGCAAGGTAAAATGAAAAAATTACAGTAAAAGATGATAGAAATGATCTGGCTTACCAAATCCTTGGAGTGCTCCCTCTAGCATTTGGGCGTCCATTATGGGGTTGAAATTGGGAGCTGGGAAGATGGTTCCTTGCACCTGGTGGGAAGGGTGAATGAAAAAGAGATTGCACTGTTTTACCAGAAAGATTTCAACAGTTCTTTTTGCAGATAAATGGAAATAAAAATACATTCCATATATTTAAATTACTCTAAGACATACACATACATCTATTAGACAGATGTGTTAATTGTATATTAATTGCATGGAGCAAATTTGGTTGTTGTTTTTTAATCCACTGGCCTTATTATATTGACATCTATCATTCATCTAGGAAATTGAGACACTAGAACCAATAGTAGAAAATGTGAAAGCCAAATAAATATAAATCTTTGTAATAAACAGTAAACATTTTCTCAGGAGTTGATGGCTGTTTTAGAGAAACTGAAGAGAGAACTCTATTGGGGGGGATTCATGACATTCATATGAAATAGAAGTGGCACTTGCCACCATAGGTTTTTTATGCATCAGGGACCTTAAAATCATGTTAGAGAAAACAGAAATATTTGAATTTGGACTATGGGATTCATAAAAATCTAGGTGATATAGATAGGGCAGAGATTTTTTAGCTGAAACTTGCAGCTGCAGAGGAAAACATAAAAATGTGACTGACATTCCATTTAAATTCTCTCTCTTGCTAATAATAAAATGGCAGAACATTTGTGTTGGGCTTTGAATACACAGTCTATTATTTCAGACAGAGCCAGCCAGGACTAGGCACTGTAACATCATACTCAGTACAAAAGAATTGTCAATCAAAATTTATTAAGAATGGGAACTCCGCCCCTCCCCTCCGTTTGTTGTCAGTGTGGCCAGAAACATCGGGAGAAAAAGCCTTCCCCTAGCAAATGGGTCTACTAGGCCTTGAGAACTCAAGCTTTCACCAAGCTCTTCTGCAAGAATAATATCTTAGATGAAGATGAAGTTTTCTAGTGCCCATTTTCCAACAGTAGAAAATTAATTAATGAGAAGACTGCACCATCATTTCTAGTCCAAGAAATATACATATACAAATACCAAAATATTTATGAAAAGATTTTGGGGGGTTAAGAGCATTGTTCACTTGAATTAAAACTAAAATTTAAATTCTGTTTGGATTTCATTTGACTAATATTAATGATCATGAGGCTGTCTATTTGAAGGAGACTGGGAATCAATTGTGCTATGGCCATATTTTCATAAGTACAGCCATGTTAGGAAGACATCCTTCTTAATTACATATATGGCAGATGTACATAATTAAAATGAAAATATGGTATGCATCTTACATTGCTAAAGTGCATGCAATTTGCTTCTGATATTCAAGTTTAGTGGAAATGATCCAGAGACTAATTTCTCTTGAGCCAATCCTCAATTCTGGGAGCTATTTATTAGGAGACAATATGAATGTTACCTCCTTTATCCACTAACCTGTTCCGTTGGTCTCTATTAAGAAGATAGACTTTGATTCTTCTTTTACTTATTAAATGCAGTTTAAATAGCAGATTCTAATGTAAATTCCTAGGTTGAGTTCTCCTCACCTGAAGCATTTTTTTTTTAATCTTGTTATCCTAGAAAAATGAAAGCTTTAAACTTTTGAGAGAACAGCCATCTATTGAATGTGAAAATTGTTTTCTGCTATTTGTCATTGCCTTTTTTGTCCACGTAGTTCTTTCTCAGTTTTTTTCCCCCATTGGGAAAATAAAGTGTTTTTTTGAGGCATGGAAAAGAGATACTGTATTTCCCCTATTTTAGGAGTTGGAAGATTTGTTTGGATAAGTCTTGTGTGGACAATACCTTTTTTTTTTTTTTTTTTTTTTTTTTTGCCTTGGAGACCTTAATTTTGCTGTCTGCTATTAGCTAATGGGCTGTTTTAAAGTATAAAAGACAAAATGTATTTGAAAACAATAAGACATATTCTTAAATGGGGTAAATTAATCTAGGCAATTTTAAGCACAGAGTATGCAAATTTTCACTACAAAACATCTCATTACTGGCTAGACTAGGATCTTTCAGAATTTCTATTGGAGTGCTATAAAATAAGTGCTATAAAATAAAAGCATATACCTTTATAGGGAAGAAAAAAAAAACTCTAAAATTTATAGGTAAAGGAAGTTGTAAATGTTTATAATGACTTATCAGACACAATCTGTAGGTGAAAGAGGTATTTTTTCTTGTGTTAATCCTTGTACAGATTAATAGTGCAACATACTTTTGCAATATAATGTAAAAATTACTTTCTTCTTTTTTCTTTATGGTTCTCATATTGTTTGCCATTTAAACTCATTATTTTCTTGTCAGCTGGCATTGTTAATATGCTAAAACTCTTCTGGAAAAAAATTCAACACGAAGTAAAGGAAAATTGTAAAAGCTTAGTAATTCACAAAGCACAATTTTTCTAGTATGTATTTGTCATTTATGCCCATTTATATATCATAGCAGAACATTTTTTTATTTATTTTTAAAGTTTATTTATTTTGAGACAGAGTGCATAGTAGAACATTTTATTTATTTATTTATTTATTTATTTATTTATTTATTTACTATTTTAAAAATTTATTTACTTATTTTGAGAGAGAGAGAGAATGCACGGTGTGGAGGGGGCAGAGAGAGAGATGACAGAGAGAGAAGCCAGAGCAGACTCAGTACGGAGCCTGATGCATGACTCAAACCCATGAGCTGTGAGATCATGACCTGAGTTAAAATCGAAAGTAGGACACTCAACTGACTGAACCACCCAGGCACCCCCATTATATTTCTTTTTATGCCAATTATTATGTTTTAATTAAGCTAAAGTGAGCAATATTATTCCATATAAGGCACACACTTAATGTTCCTTTTACTTACTTTGTCATTGTATACTAGTTTTGTCATTTATTTATTTATTTATTTAGTGAGAGTGAGGAAGGGACAGAAAGAGAGGGAGAGACTGAGAGTCCCAAGCAGGCTCCACACTGTCAGTGGGGCGCCTGATGCAGGGCTCGAATTCACAAACTGAGATCATGACCTGAACTGAAATGAAGAGTTGGGAGTCTTAACTGACTGAGACACCCAGGTGCCCCCTGATTTTGTCTTTTAATGATAGTATTTTTCCAGTTTTATTAAGCTGTAATTGATATATAACATTGTGTAACTTTAAGCTGTATAACATGATGTTTTGATATATGTATATAATGCAAAATGATTGCCACAGTAAGGCTGATTAACACATTTATCACCTCACAGTTTCATTTTCATTCTGATAGGAACATTTAAGAGCTACTCTTAACAACTTTCAAGTATATGATCTAATATTGTTAACTAAAATCACCAGGCTCTATGTTAGACCCCAGACTTTTTCTCCTTATAGAAACTGGAAGCTTGGACTCTTTGACCAACATCTCCCAATTCCACACTCTGCACCCCCCTGACACATACCCCTGCCAGCCCCTGGCAATCACCAATCTTTTAATGATCATTTGAACTAAACTGACCAGTTAAGTCTATTGAAACAGTCAATTATAAGTTTTTAATTTTCTTCCCTGAATTAAATAATTTGAAACAAAAAAGATTGATTAATGGTTTGGGGCCATAAAACTTTTTCAAATGACTATGATATAACTATAGGTAGATACTCATCTATTTTAAGGTAATTTGATCTTTCCTTTGGATATTTTCCCCAAAATCTGTGCTCAACCGTATTCTATACATTCCTTAATACACAATATCAGTCTCTCTGATGAAATTTATGCTGACCATTTCTTTTACTAACTCCCTAGCATTTACTGCATTTTTATTTAAAATCTGCACTTTATGTTTTCCTATTTGCTATCTATTCTTAAAATGGGGAATTTCACTGTGTCGTATAGAGTACACATCGTTTTATAACATATTGCCCTAAGTATTTATTCTTTGTCTTCATTTCTTATCCTTCTAATTATATTTTATGTCCCTTGACCACAGAAGGCATATTAATTCTATGTCATGATTTTCTATGTAGTGAGATCTCTTTTTAAAATATTCTCATCTACTGGTGATGTTACTTAAGTTAAATGATTTCTTAAAAAATAAAATATTTGGCTGAATGACCTGGCTTTATACACAATTAATATAATAAAACTTTTTTATTTTTTTACAAATACAGACCATATATGAATTAAGCAGATTCTTTTAGTCATTATATTTATCATATTTATTGTTTTGTATTAGGAAAATTGAACAGAGACAAATAAAGGAGACAGACAAATAAGAATTACCCTGGAGAAGAGGTGTAGGAGAGGGAGATGTTCCTAGTTTGCTAGGGCAAAAAATTTTTCCAACCACATGTATGAGCAAGTAAGTGATCTGGGAAGAGGGAGAACAGTAAGTCTTGAAAACTGATTCAAGTGAGAAACAGAGGATAGAGGCAAGGAGTGGCAAAGGCAGGATTACTAAAGGACATCTAAAGTCTTTTTTGGGGGGAGGGGATCAAATCTTTTTTATAATTTAAATATTTATTGATTTTTGAGAGAGAGAGAGAGGAAGAGAATGAGCACGAGAGAGGCAGAGAGAGAGAGGGGGAGACATAGAATCTGAAGCAGGCACGAAGCTGCTGTCAGCACAGAGCCCGACATGGGGCTGGAACTCATGAACTGTGAGATCATGACCTGAGCGAAGTCAGAGGCTTAACCAACTGAGCCACCCAGGTGCCTGTCAAACGATTTTATTGAGCAGCTTTGAGGGAAGGTCAAAGGGGAGGAGCAGAAGGTGACCCTACGTCCTCTGTCAGGCCAGAATCTTCCCAGCTTCACAGTCACTGAAAAGGGACATCTAAAGATTTTTATTTTTAAATGTTTTTTTTTAATGTTTATTTTTGAGAGAGGGCGCGCGCGCGCACACACACACACACACACACACACACACACACACACGCACGAGCGGGGGAGGGGCATAAAGATTTTTAAGCATGAGAGTAAAAGGATGACACAAAAAGAAGTGAGGTAGGTAGCAGAGGTAGGTAATTTAGAAACCCAGTTGAGATATAATGCACTCCTGAACACAGATAAACAGCATGTTCTTAATACAGATTGCTTGGTTAGCTGAATGTGATTTAACTTACTAATTGTTGAGATGTATTTTAACTGAATGCAGTAATAGTATTTAGTCTTTTGGAATGGTCAGAGGCTGTTGTTTGGGGTGTTTTGAGCATATATACCTCTTAAAGTGATGTTCTATTTTATACTCGTGTTAGAGCAAATTGGGAATTTCAAAAAATCGGACACTTTCAGATGTGACATGAAAAATGTGCATACGGTAAAATTATCTTATTTATCTTGCTTTGAAAATTGACAGATTTAGAAATAGTATCACTTGTCTAAGGCAAAATAAATTCTAATGCCTGTCATTTCCATTTAAATTCTTACCACAAGGTAATCAAAATATAATCTTTGCTTCTAGTCATTTGTGAATTTAGGTTTTGACAGAGGAATACAAAATACTCCCTTTTTAAAAAACAGAATAAACTGCCTCATAAACTCACTAAGCAGAAGAGCATGAGTAATTTGTAGATTTAAAGTTAGCTCTAGAATCTCCTCTGAGTAAATAATGAATAGATTTCTTTAACTGACAGAAAAATTTTTAAATTATTTCCTGGAACTGAATAAAAACTGAGAAAAAACACATATATTTTGCTCATGAGGTTGATAAAATTATTTGCATCATCTCAGATCAATAGGTACATCAATAAGTATATCATATTTCACTTATTCACAGCTACCCCAAGGGCCAGGGTCCGTAAAACCATATCCCTCCAAAGTCAGCACTCATAAGCTACCTACAGTTTAATCCTTTTTCTCATGTGTCTTTTGAGTTATACTCATATTGAGAATCTGAATGCCTTAAGACTTTTAGGCTGAAATATTAGCCGTGCATGTTGACGATTTCATGGACTGGATGCTTGTTAGAATATAGGTTTCAGTGAATAGTTCAGCATCATCAAAATACCTTGGTTTTGGTGTAGTGGAGATGACAGTATCTCCAGTTAATTTAGTGTTGAAAAATTTTTTTATAAATATTTTAAATTTATTTTTGAGAGAGAGAGAGAGAGACAGAGAGTGAGCTAGAAAGGGTAGAGAGAGAGGGAGATACAGAATCCAAAGCAGGCTCCAGACTCGGAGCTGTTAGTACAGAGCCTGATGCGGGTCTCAAACTCACAAAGTGTGAGATCATGACCTGAGCTAAAGTCTGATACTTAACCAATGGAGCCACCCAGGTGCCCCATTACTTTAGGATTTTTAGAACTCTAAGAGAAAATCTACAGAAATCTTGGGATTCCCTTTCCATAGAGCACTTCCCTTGAACCAGACATTTATTCATCTTTGGGGCATTGGTCCTTGGCTCAGGCCCAAATGCATTAAACTCTCCTGAAGGTATTCAGCCACCTAATCTCTGACTTCTATCTGACAAGAGTTTTCTGATGGGGTTTCAGTGGCTTTAAACACAACACTGAAAGGTGGGTTGACAAGCATTGTTCCCCTCTCTTGCCCTCCCACAACTATTGTGCCCTTCAGTCCAGTCCTGTCAGCCCCATCCTTACAACATTATTCATGTGATTCTCCTTTTTAAAATTTCTGTCACTACTGCTTTAGTACAAGACTTTACCACTTTCTTTTGGTTTTATTTCAATATGCTGCTAAGTAGGTCCAATTTGCCTTCACTGCCAGGGTGATCCTTCTAAAAAGATCAAACACATCATTTGTCCATGACTAAAAATTCTTCTTTTTTTAAAGTTTATTTATTAATTTTGGGGAGAGAGAGAGAGAGAGAGAGAGAGAGAGAGAGAGAGAGAGAGAGAGAGAAAGAGAAATACCCAAGCAGAGCCTGACACAGGGCTTGAACCCACAAACTGTGAGATCATGACCTGAGCGAAAACCAAGTGCCAGATGCTGAAACGACTAAGCCACCAAGGCGCCCCTCCATACCTAAGATTCTTAATACTCAAAGCAATGCTTCTCAATATTTGTTTTCTACTGTGGTGCACAGAATGGATGATTTTCACATAAAAGAAACATCCCTGGGAACATCTAGGGTTATGAACACATACCGGGATGCTGGCCTTATTGACATTTTATTTTTGCCTGCTCAACAGAGTATATTGTACTGTTGAGTGAAAATCTCATATTAGAGAGCAAAACATGAATTGTAAGTAATGGAAATTGTAAGCAAAGGATCCATACTTTGGATTATTAGCATTAATGGCAGTATTTATTATTTTCGGTGCATGGTGCAACTCATTCCTGTGACTGAGAGTAGATGACTTGTGAGGTTTAGTTCAGATGTTCTAACAGAGTGAACAGTGTTCTTCATGACCTCGTCCTTTACTGTCTTTGTGGGTTTATGTCTTATTTTCTCTCTCCCGAAACTCTCAACTCCCATACCATGGCATATAGCCACACACTCCAGCCAAAAGAGACAGCTGTATCTTATTTGTTCTGTTCCATAAATTGGGAATATTCCCCTTCTCCTTGCAACATACACATTCATCTCTGATTCATCTTATGATTTTTGTAAACATCTATTCAAGATTTAACTTTTAGGCTTTAGCTCCAGTGTCACCTCTCACAGGGAACCCTTCCTGATGCTTCCAGTAGAACTGTCTGCTCTTTCCCTGGTGTCTACAATTTTCCTAGGCCAGAATTGTAGTATATCCTGTTAGAGCACCAGTGATGTATCAGCCAAACATATTCATTTCTAACCGTACCAAGTTTCTAAGAATAATAAATCTTCCTTTGTTTTGTTGAGAATGAACCTTAATGTGAGTAGTTGTGCAAATTTGGAGATTGAACTGTCCTTATGAATAAAGGAAGAATATTTGGATTTCCAGGAAACAATTTGGGAAGAGATGTGATAAATAACAAGAATGGATAGTGAGGTAGAATTACTTTCTGTGATTTCTCCCTGCTATTCACAATTTTTTCATTAATATTTGTTAAAAGGTATTGTACATGGAATTTTTTTTCAGACTGGGGAAAAGGAGGAGTTATCTGGGTGAGTCTGGGTGAAAAAAAATAATGCGTTGCTGTGTAGGCTCATATGGAGAAAAGATGTTGACAACATAAGATGTTACAAATTTAAAGTCTAGGGAAGGCTTCAGACTTTACGTTACATAACCAGAGTATTTAACGCAGTCTCATGTGTACACCCTCCACACAGACTCTGGCTTATGTGTCCTCCTGGTCCTTCAAGACTTGAACTCCCCAAAGACATAGATTGTGTGGTGGTATTTTATTAGAGGTATACGCTGTATATGATTTGACAGCATTGCTGATTTAGCCTTTGCAGAGTTTTCAATAGATTGTAAGAATTTTGATTTCACCAAATTGGCTTGAAGTTTGGTTAAATATGACATGTTCACATTAGTTCTAAGTGCTGACTTTTAGTGTTTAAAATTCACAGCTGGAATTGAGTTCTACACTATGTAATGTTATGACTGGGCTTAAAGTTTATGTGCAAATTCCCAGTTAAATTACTTAGTAGGCAATGCAATAAAAAGGTAATTATTTCCTAATCACCTTATCTCATTCAGAAACACCCTCTCCCTTCTTTTATTATCCTTATATTTCTAATGAGATTAGGAGGCTTGGAAACAAGGTGAAGATGTCACTGATCCAAAGAGACTGCAATTGACATGGACTTTGGAGACTGGGTCTTATTAGTGGAAGCTGAAAATGGAGGATAAAAAAGTTGAGTAACTAAAAGAGAATGAATCTGTATAAAAAAAATTCAAGGAGAAAAATTGAGATTATAGGGGAAATAAAAATATTTTTAGCGTGCACTCTAGAATACAAGAATGTGATCTTTACTATCCTAAAAGACTTAAACTTGGAATTTAGTACAGTAGTATAGGAAACGTTCTCAACTTTTAACTCTAAGTACTTAGTACATCACTAATGTATTTTTAGTCAAAGTTTGGAATTAACTTTAATATTATCATAATATAGAATGAGACAATTAGCTTGACGAAATATATATGTAGATATACATAAATGTAGCTCTTACTTATTGTAGTCTTATAGGATTTAAATATTGTAGGTCTTGTATTGAATAATTAGATAAATTATTTTGTGGTCACACTTGAAATAATTTCTTATTTTTATGCAGATATTTAGTGCATAATTTAAGGCACCCTAAACACTAATTTATTTTACCTTTACATATAGGTTACATATAATAGGTTATCATATCCCCTGTCAATTTATTCAATTATTTGATTTAATCAGAAAATGGAAATAAACAGTATGTGTAATAGATTGTGCTATATACTATCATTAATTTTACTACTGTAAATTAAATGCATACACATAACTGATTTAAGGCAGATGAAAACTTATATCACAAAAATCTAATAAAATACTGTAGAATTTGGAGGAAAGAAATAGTCTAGCATAAAATAAGAGAGTTTAAGGGAAGTTTTCCTGAAGAAGTTTTGAGGCAATAATCTCATGTTTAATTAGATTTCAACAAGTGGAAATGTGTTGCTTGGAAGTCTCATGTTTTTTTTCGGGAGGCTCTACCTCATTTCCTGAGATAGTTTTATGAGTTAACATTATTCCTGTTTTGCTATTTCATATTATTTCTAGGCTAATTTCCTCATCACAATTACAAATAGTATTAAATTCTTGGAGCTAAGAGAACATAAGACCTATGAGAGAGAGTCCTACACATCATAGAGAAATATATATCTTACCATACATTTATATTATTGTATATAATGGTTCTAAGGAAAATATTAGATAAAAATAAAGCTACTTATAGTGAAATAGAAAAACAAGCATTATAGATACTAAATGCTTTCAACTAGTAGAGTTTTTATTATCACTGATCATTTGCACAAATATTCTGTATTAGCCAGATAGTTTAGAACTAATGGTATGAAATAGAATACAAAAAACTATGAATAATCATTTTTATTTCTTGATGTTATCTCTTTTTCCAAATAAATAATAGAATATGACATAAAGGTATCATTACACATTTCAACAATATCTTCAGAATTATTTTCTTCTCACCTCATATTTAAAAAAAATTTTTAAGCAAATCTCTGAAAACCTCCTTCCACATCATGAAATGGTTTTGAGGGAGAAATTCTCTATAGTAAAGAATATAATCTATAAGCTTAACATCTTTCTTTGAGTGAAAAACTAGAAGGATTCTGAATAATTTAGGCAATAACTCCCCATTAGTTAGTATGACTTATTAGAATAGACAGAATACTTGTAATATCGTGCAATCCCTCCTGCTTCAAGACAGCAATCACATTACAATCACTTTACCCTCAGATTGGTCTAAAGGATTTTTCAGGAGATAAGAGCACAGCATAAATCAAAGTGAATAAGAAGAACCTGCAGGGTTACAATAGCTTCTTCCCCAAAATAGAACACACGGCTGGGACCACAGTGAGACTGATCATCAGATGATATTCTACATAATTATTTCAGCTGAAATAGAGGAGCTTGTGTTTTTATAGGATCTTTTTGAAAGCTCTGTTGTTTAATGTCCTATGCTAATAAGGCTAAATGTGCATTTTCCCTTTTCTTGTACAGCTTTACAACAGTGCCCAACCTTATACAATGGCAAAGCTATACACATAGGTGAGTCCCTTGTTCACAAGAAGCTTAGTACTTAGCTCGTAAGACAAAGATTATAAGAAACGTAGAGTGATGTGATTTATTCCTGCTAAAAACTGGAAGACTAAAACATGCATTTATTATTTAATAGTCTGGCGCATTTTTAAAAAAACTTATTTTGGAGAACACACTATGACTCTAATTGTTCAAGTATCATTTTGGGGACTACCATTTCAGTATTGCTTTTAGAGCTATTTGAATATTTATCAGTTAATGATGGATTTGATGTTTCTAATTAGCCATAGGCAGGACTAATGAGATGAAACTAATACAGCTGGATAATTCCCTTTTTTTCCCTTGTTGAAAAAATACACTGTGAAATTAGTGAATCTGGAGGCAATTACTAAAATTAAGTTAAAAAATAAAAATGTGATAGTAAATTGCATATAGTGTTTCATTACCCTATGTATCAATAAACAGAACTTCACTTAGCTCATAGGTCACAAAAAGCATGGATTAAAAAATGTGGATGGGTTTGGCTTAAACCTATCCCAACTTCTAGATATTTGTCTTACTGAGCACTGGTCTGTAGTCATTCTATAGAAGGAATGAAACAAATCTCTAAAACCACCATCGTACCATAATGGGATCTTTTCTTAGTGTTTAGAATATTTTATAGTTGCAAATCAATAAAATTTCCTCTATAATAATAAACATATGAAATGTAAAAATATTTCCTTTTGTTAATTTACAGTTACTCTCAGATATATCTTATCTGGTAGCTTAGTCACAGAAAGGTGTTTATTTAATTTTACTTTTTATTTTATTTAATTTTATTTTATTTTATTTTATTTTATTTTATTTTATTTTATTTTAATTTCTTTTATTTGTAGGTATCTGAAGACACTAATTCTTTTTTTGCTCTATTGTTCTGATGATAGAGAAGGCAGTGGTAAACATCTCACCTCCACTTCTTGTGAAAATAAATGGTTACTAACCTTTTACTAGGTTAACATAACTGGCTTGGAGGGATACTACAAATGTACTCAGAGGGAGAGATGTAGGGAACGAAAGCTGGAATAAGTGAATTTGTGCAAAATCTCCAAGTGACTTAACCTCTAGTCTTAGTCTTTAGGTATCATTCATTCTTGTCAGTAGACTGTTCATCACTCATTGACTATATACTTAGAGACTTAAAAACACAAAATTCTTTCTCCACTTGTTCCATCTACAGGGGTTGTATCCCACTCAAACACTAAACTCACTTTATTTTTTTAATTTATTTTAATTTATTTTTTAATTAAAAAAATTTTTAATGTTTATTTTTGTGTGAAAGAGAGAGAGTGTGAGTGGGGGAGGGGCAGAGAGAGAGGGAGGAAGACAAAATATGAAGCAGGCTCCAAGATCTGAGCTGTCAGCGCAGAG
This sequence comes from Panthera pardus, assembly GCF_024362965.1. Lineage (NCBI taxonomy): Eukaryota > Metazoa > Chordata > Mammalia > Carnivora > Felidae > Panthera > Panthera pardus. The sequence continues at coordinate 60,440,537 of NW_026526688.1, forward strand.
TGCAATGTGGGGCTTGAACCCACGAACCATGAGATCACAACCTGAGCTAAAGTCCGGCGCTCAACTGACTGACCCACCCAGGTGCCCCAACACTAGACTCACTTCAAATTCTGCCTCTTGTGTGAAGTCTTTTCAGATTGTATCAGTTATTATTTATCATTTACGTCTCTATTATACATGGCCTTACAGTTTTTGCATTTGTCTTTTCCTCTAAATTTTAAACCTCTGGAGGACAGGTACATTTTTTTTCTTGCTTTTCAAAGCTTTTATGCTAGTGCCTTAGGTAGAATATGGGCTCTTGGAATGTTTACAAAGTACAAAAATACATGTGCCACAGTGACATCTTTAGTTTACCCAGTAGTTTTTAAAATTCATTATTCATATAGCAAGCTATGCTCTATGTATTTTCACTTTCACTTCCTTGGTAATCACCTCAGCAGTCTTATGAGACCGATAATACTAATCTTATTTCACAGATGATGTGACTATGAGGCTGAGTAAGTTGTTTGAAGCCACACAGATAGTGTGTCATGAAGCCAACACTCAAATCCAAATTTAACTTCATGGCTAGTGCCCTTTCCATTATAGCTGTAATTGATGTAAAATAAAATAGCATGTATTATTGAGGCCTTTTTTCATTTTTGCGAAAGAAATTTCTATTTGAAAAGGATCTTGCAGGTAAAAACAAAACTCTAAAAGAATAAGCTCTTACTCTTAAGTCAGTTCTAAGAGAAAAAGAAAAATTGTGTATGTGTGTGTGTGTGCGTGTGTGTGTGTCTGTCTGTCTGTCTGTCTGTGTTAGAAGGAGGGATCGAGAGAATACGAAAAAGCCAAAAATACAGTCCCATTGTCTGGATCACCAAAAGACATTTAAGAACAGTGTCTAATATTTAACCTCAAAGTATTTGCAGAACCCCAATATAAACCCTTCCTGTTTACCATGAACCACCCCCCCCCCCCATAAAGTTTGGTTGGGATGACTTTTTTGTTGATGGTATTTTGAAAGAGTGAATGAATCAGGGTCGTGTCCATGATAACCATAGAGAAGAAGTGGCATACATGGGCTAGACTAAAAAGAAATGGAAACATAACTTGAAGAGATCTGTTAATTTTTATTTCCTGTGTTCCTCTAGCCTCAGGCAAGCATCTTTAGGGAGACAGAGTCACAGAGATAATATTTTTAGTGGCTTAATTTGAATCTTAAAGGACAGTATGACTTCAGTTTACATCTGGGCTACGCTTGCAAAGAAAATACGTACGTATTGTATATATATTAAAAATAAAATCAAACAATCAGCTAACACAGCTAATGATACTAAGATAACCCTGGTTACATTATTTTTTCAAATGATGCAGAAGTATTTATAAAAATGAACCAATTGCTAATTTAGTCACTATGAAGTTTTTATTTACAATTTAGTGAATAGATGTCAAGGAGTTTAAGAGAGAGAGGAGAATTGAATTCACCCACACTGCCTCTTATAATTAAGATCTGAAAGTGTCTTTAATAACATGACTATACTCTTTTATGAAACAATTTCTTGGGAAGATATGATGGAAAATAACTTATCTTAATAACAGATGGTATTAAGTTTATCTTAATAATATGTAATAGAAGACTATTAAAGTTAAGCTAAATAGAATAAAATTGATAGCATTGAATGACTACTTACTCTTTAAGAGTAAGTACTTGCTCAAGATAGCCAATTCCTACTCCCTGGAGTCTGTGCATGTTAACCTTTTTTGGCAAAAGGGACTTTGAGGGTGTAATTTAGTTAAAGATATTGAGATGGAGAGAATACCTAGGTAGGCCATAAATACCATCCTAAATGTCCTTATAAGTGGGAGGTAAAGAGGGATTTGATGATAAGAAGAAGGGCAACATGATGATGAAAACAAGATGCTATATTGCTAGCTTTGAAAATGAAGGAAAGAGACATGGCCCAAGGAATGTGGGAAGCTTCTAGAGGCTAGAAAAGGCAAGAAATCATTTCTTCCATATAGCCTTCAGAGGAACCAGCTCTACAGACACCTTTATTTTTGCCTAGTGAAACTGATTCTGGATTTCTGGTCTCCAGAACTGTAAGAGAGGAAATTTATATTGTTTTAAACCATTAACTACAGTAATTTGTGTCAATAGAATAAGTAGTTAATACATTCACACTGAAATCTTATCTTCTGTGTCCTCCAATTTTAAATTCTTACGTCACAAATTTACCGAATCAAGCCCCCATCCCCTCATCCAAAGACACACCTTAAACCAAATCTCCAAATTTCATAAACATCCTGCCTTTCTCTGTCTACTCTGAGATGCTATAGACTGTCAAGGTAGACTTTCCCCTCAGATTTGCTTCATCTTCAGAGTGTTTTGATAGCATTTTTGGGGAGCTAGCATTTGATAAGGTATGATGAGGAAATGTGAAATAACATTCTGTCTGGATAAATAAAAGGTAATGTTTTAGGACTATTATAGTTCTATAAGTAAATAAAGAATATCACAAAGTTACTAAAATGGAATAGGTATAGCATTGTAAAAGATGATAGAAGAATTTCATGTGACTGATATCAATGAGGATTATAAAAGATTGTTATTACTTGAAAATTCTGTTCATAGCCTTTTAGAATATTTAATCAGAAAAAGATATAGTGATCAGATTATAAATTATGAAAGAGAAAAGCATGGAGACATAATTCAGGATGTTACATTTAATGTATATACATCTGAAGAGAGCAGAATAAAGGAAGATAATAACAAAGAAAAGAGAAAAAAATTCAGGTAATGAAAGAATCACATCTTTGTGAAAAGTGATCATCTCAAATTGGGGAATATTAATGAAGAAATCAAGGTTAACAGTTAAGACAAAACAGACATATTCAGTTTGCTTACAAAGGAATAATCAAATTGGGATCAGAATTCTCTTCCCCAAAGTAAATGTTAGAAGGCATTTGATCAGTCTTTCTGGAACTCAAAGGGAAAGATCTAGGATTTACAAGTTTTAAAGCCAGCCAAACTATAATTTAAGAGAAAGGGCAAAAAGAAGAATTAGCATTTACATATCCTTTCTAAAACCTAATACCTAAGAATGATTTCAACCCAGTGAAATCTGAATCAGTGTAACATAGTCAAGTGAAGAAAGAAGTAGTTTAATACTATTAGTACCACAATCCAAAAATTGTCAACTCTCATTAAGTTTTCAATTTATACCAAGAATTGTTGTAAAATAGTTTATATTACCTTATTTAACTCCCAGTAATTAAATAAACAACCAAATATACAAACAAGTGAGGTTGGTACTATTGCCACAGATAAAGAAATTGAGATTTAGAAAGGTTAATTTCTGTTTCTAGTTTATATGGTGAGTAAATAATGGTTCCCAGATTCTGACCCAGATGTATCTGATTCCAAAGCCTGTGTTCTTAATTGCTAGACTCCATATATAGAAGAAATACGAATGGAAAATTTTTATCATTAAATAATTAATATACACTTAATGTAATAGATTTGTCAAATAAGGAAGTCTCTGACCAAGAAAGGTTAAAAAGTAATTTATGACCTTATTGTCTACAAATTATTGTTAAATATTTTAATGGTTATGTTAAAAGGAAACACCTGTCAAGTATCCTTTTTGTGCTTTTCATATCTTTACATATAGTTGTATTTTCCAAATGGAAATATATATTACATATTATGTGGTAATCTGTCTTTCCATACCAGGCCATTCCATAGGAAATACCTTAAAGTCTATTCTGCTGTTTTATTACCTTTGAAGACAAAAATATCATGGAGCAGGGGCACCTGAGAGGCTTAGTAGGTTGAGCTTCCTGTTCTTGGTTTTGGCTCGGGTCATGATCTTGGTGTTCATGAGTTCAAGCCCCATGTTGGGCTCTGTGCTGACAGTGTGGAGCCTGCTTGGGATTTTCCCTCCCTGTCTCTCTGCCCCTTCCTGGCTCTCTCTCTCTCAAAATAAATAAATAAACTTAAAAAATATCATGGAGCAGATCTAAAATATACTATTAACCTTTCTTGTGAATGGTCTAATTAATAATAAGTTCTCATAACAATCTTTTAATTTTATTAATAATATATTATTTAAAGAGAACTAAAATGACATTTGAGTCTAATGAACATATCCATGCCCCAAATAAAATAATGTGTAAGTGTATTTTGCAAACGATAGTATTCTGGAGGTGAAGGAGGCATTTTGCTTCTTATTATTTGTATAGCTACTTTGTAATTTAAATAGTACTTTTATATTTTTTATTTAATTTGAAGTTATCAACAAGGGTATATCTGGCAAGCTAAGAGTTTTTTATTTCAATATAACATATAAAAATGACTCAGCATTTATACAAGCCTTTGGCTTAGTAATTGGCAACTCAGAATAATAGAATTCTGACTTTAAACTTTTTCAGTATATCTTATTTCTCAATTCTATTCATTTTTTATTTTTTGTTGATTATATTCTCTTATTTCAAAACATTAATGCTGCTTTCATATTTATTTCTCAAAATTGTTAAAAAAATCGGGGTGCATGGGTGGCATCCCACTTTGGCTTAGGTAATGATCTCATGGTTCGTGGGTTTGAGCCCTGTGTGGGGCTCTGTGCTGACAGCTTGGAGCCTGAAGCCTGCCTCAGATTCTGTGTCTCCTTCTCTCTCTGACCCTCCCCTGCTCCTGCTCTTTCTCCTTCTCTCAAAAATAAATAAATGTAGGGGCGCCTGGGTGGCTCAGTCGGTTGAGCAGCCGGCTTCGGCCCAGGTCATGATCTCGCGGTCTGTGAGTTCGGGCCCCGCATCGGGCTCTGTGCTGACAGCTCAGAGCCTGGAGCCTGTTTCAGATTCTGTGTCTCCCTCTCTCTGACCCTCCTCCGTTCATGCTTTGTCTCTCTCTGTCTCAAAAATAAATAAACGTTAAAAAAAATAAAAATAAATAAATAAATGTAAAAAAAATAACTGAAAAATTTTAAAAAATGGTTAAAAATTTCTAATGCATATAGTGTAATCTAGAGGGCATAAAACATAGTAACATTTTTGGAAGGTTAAAGGAGAAGCACAGTCAGTATAGGATCTAAGTGATTGCTCATATTCATGGAACACATACAGTCCAGGATTTCCTTCTTAAAATAGAGATTATGTTCATATTTAATGTGTGAAGACCTGGATTAAAAAAAAATTTATAACGTTTATTTATTATTGAGAGACAGAGAGACACAGAGTGTGAGCAGGGGAGGGGTTGAGAGAGGGGGAGACATGGAATCTGAAGTAGGCTCCAGGCTCCGAGCTGTCAGCACAGAGCCCGACGCGGGGCTTGAACTCATAAACTGCGAGATCATGACCTGAGCCAAAGTCGGTTGCTTAACCAACTCAGCCACCCAGGCACCCCAAGAAATGGATTTATTAAAAAAAAAACTTCTACAAAATGATGTTTCAGCTCTTATATGAGTAGTGATTCTAAAATTTCAACAATTTGCCTTTAATTTGATATTTTTAGAGAGGTTAGTTACCTGTATTCTCAAAGCACAGTAATCTGTTTCACAAATGGAATCAGCCTCCCAGTAATTAAAATTTCTTTAGCTTTTAACAGAAAAATCAATGATAATGTTATCAAGTGAACCATATGTTTTTGAAATGGTAATGAGGAAAAGAATGGCATCTCTTTTGCCTACCATTTTATTTCCTTTTAGGACAATGAAAGACAACTCTGGAAAATATGGTGTTCTATTGCCAACCAAATTTACCTTTGTATTAATTCTTGGTTCTAGCTGGTTTTACATTTTTTCCTTTCTCTGAGTTAATATTAACTAAAGGAAGAGAATATGATTTTAGGAAAAGCCAGTTTGCTGCTAAATAAAATCTTGACTGGGTAATCCATAAGTAAGGTCGTTACCTACAGAATAAGGAACATTTATATTTCTGTATTAAAAGAAATTTAACCCAAACAAAAGTTTTAGAATTTTGGAAATAATCTTTATACACACATATATGTGTATACATGTAAGTGACTAATATCTAATGCAGAATTAAAGTAATAGCCAGATTCTTTAGGGTAATATTTGCTTTGAACTGTTTTAAATCAATGTCCTACATGGCATTTTATTATGTTTAGTGTGAGTCAAGATGTACAAATATCTACAAACAAGAAAAAGAAAGAAAAAATGAAGAAAATGGTATCATAATAAAGGTGGAAGACATTCATTATCAGAAGTTTTCTTTATAGACAATAGTTGCACATCTAGCCATGTTTTGCTCTGGGGATGAAGGGGACAAAGGAAGCACATTGTATCTTGACTGGTTTTATGTCAATTTGGTTCACAGCTTTCTACTTCGTTAATGAAATGCATTGATGGCATTAGAGTCAGGAATCCAAGATAAGTGAGATATCCTAGCTAATTTTATTAATAGCTGAAATACTTACAAAGTGTGTAAAGTATTTTAATGTAATTTTTAATTTCTTATTAGTACTTGGTTTTATAAGGACATTGTACTTAAATTTTATTATGCTTTTACTCATAAAAGTTCGTCAATATTCTGATAAATACCAATGAATGATTTCATGGTGAACTATATATCTCAGAAGTCATCAAATGTTTAGGAAGTAAAAGATGATTCAGAAAATATTGATGGTCATTAAATTATATGGTAAGGTGCCCCACCACTTTTTTTAATTTTTAAAGTAATCTATCAATCATTTGCCAAAATGATACCAGGATTGATTCAGGAAATGATTACCATCCACATAAAGGGGGAATCCAATCTTGTTATTTTACTTTTTAATATAATACACAACTTATTTTTGTACTTTGAAGCATTGGTAATGCACCTAAAATTTTTGTAATATCTATTCAAGTACAATTCCATTTTTTGTTTTAAATTGCATTTGGAATGTTTTACATCACTTCTCTTCATTAAAAAAAAATGTAATAGTTAAATGTAAGAACTAAAGCAGTACTAGTATTTAGATAATTTACAAATATTGAGAACATATGCTAAAGGGACTAAACTTCATTAACACTCATATGGTATCTTATATCAAAAGGAAACTCTGTGCCAAATAAATATGGTGTGTTGAATAGGAATCAGTTATGAGTTGCTCCACAAAGACATATATTAATCTCCTTTTTGGAAAGTGAGGGCTGACAGAAATATTCATTTGATAGACAAATAATAGAAAAAAATGGCAAAAAGTTTATATAGCACTATAGCAGGATTTTAACTTTGCTCCCTTTATAATTCAGTTTCCATTGAAGCTCTAACCTGCTGGCTAAACATTAGCTGCCAAGTGCATCCACATTCCAAAGTGAAGGATAAACCAGCTGGGTGGCTTTTGCAAGGAAGATTCTAGAGACTAGTTTTGTAACACTTAGCCACTCACCAACCTTGAGGGATTGAATAGGCTCAATTTAAAACTATAGATGGGATTTATTGGGGTAGAAGTGATAGTCTCTGTGAGGCCTTTCTGTCATGCTACGGGAAGTGAGGTGAAAGCTGGATGGTAATGTAATCATTAAGGAGACCACATAGAGAACTTAATATATGTTCACGGAGTTTGGGGAACACAGTGGATTCACACTGGGAAAGGCTAAGGGTAGACTGCATGGATAACTAACTAGCTGTTTTAAGTGAGGAGGGGTGGCTTCACAATGAATGCCTGAACTCCAAGAATTTATTGTATTTTCAGAGTTTGTCATGCTCCCAGAGTTTGTTGGGACATAGGATGTCTTGAGTGTTTATCATGGGCCAATTGAGAGACACAAAATAGGAAGAGTTAGTCAGTAAGTCATTTTCAAGGATCTGGCTCCAAATCTTCCCTCAGAAGGACTGTTAGGAACTCTTAAGAGCAGACTGATAAATCAGGAGAAGATTCCTGGCAATGAGAGGTAGCCTAAAAACCTACTGTGATTCCAAAGAAACATCTTCCATGGCCAGAGAGCATCAGTGCTATGTGACTAAAATACCTGTTAAATAAAACCAAAGATATTCCTGAACATTTCCCCTACATACTCACCCTTCCCTAATCCTGGAGATATTGAAAGCCCGTTAGACTGCTCTCAGGTGTGAAAGACTGATCCAAAGAAGGATAAAAGAGTCAATCTTGATCTTTTTACTAATGGAGGATTTTTACTAATGTCCTGAAGCTGGCAGGAGCAGGTGAGGGAGAGAAGCTTTAATCAAAAAGAAATATTCAAAATTTTTGCATTGCACATAGACATTTTTTAATTTCTATAAATTTTTGTGAGTGAAGTGACTTATTAATATTTAATTAGGTAAGAGTAATAAAGTCATGATGTCACCTATGAACTGAATTTTGCCTGTCCCAAATTCATATGATGAAGCCCTAATCCCCAACTTAATGACATTTGGAGGTAGAGGCTTTGAGAGATAATTAGATTTAGTTAAGGCACTAAGTGTGGGGTCCCCAGGATGGGATTAAATATCCTTGTAAGAAGAAAAAGAGACCAAGACAGAGTTTCTCTCTACCTTGTGAAGACTCAAAGATAGCCTTCTGCAAGCCAGGAAAGAGGGCTCTCACCAGATATGAATCTGCTGTCACCTTGATCTTGAACTTCCTAGTCTTTAGAACTGTGAGAAATAAATGTCTGTTTTGTTAAGGTACCCAATTCATTACATTTTCTTATAGCACTCTGAGTAAGCTAAGACAGGACCTATATGGGAAACTAACCCTATAGAGTTTAAAAGGACAGTGTAAGAATAAAAAAAGCCACATATATAATTGTTTCTAATTAATAACCCAAACTTAATTGAACTACCTGAAAAATTATTCTGCTGTTTTCCAAAAATACCTGTTCAACAAAGGATGAATAATATAATAGTGCATTAATTTATATTAATAACGTGTCAGAGATATTCATTTAAAAAAAACTCTAAAGCTTAAGTTGCTTTGTATTTTTCACTGAAATTCTTTGTTCTGTTTCACCCCATTACCTCTCTTAATTGACTTTCTCAGTCTATATTTCATTCTCAAAGAAATATTTAATAATGAGAAGTGAAACAAATTAATAGCCATTTTGACTACCAATTACAAAGCTTTGTTCCTCCTTTTCTATTTTACATCAAATTGGCTTATTCAATCTTTCATTTAAAAATAATTTTTTTAATGTTTCTTTATTTTTGAGAGAGAGAGTGAGAGAGAGACAGAGCATGAGCAGGGGAGGGGCTGAGAGAGAGAAGGAGACACAGAATCTGAAGCAGGATCCAGGCTCTGAGCTGTCAGCACAGAGCCCAATGTGGGACTAGAACTCAGGAACTATGAGATCATGACCTGAGCCAAAGTTAGACGCTTAACCAACCAACTGAACCACTCGGTTGCCCCTTCAATCTTTCATTATTAATCAAGTAAATCCATACCTTCTCTTTTTGATTGGCCTGCTTATGCCATTGCCAGTGGGGTCCATGTGAAAGAATACTGATATGGCAATGATTTCATAGTATACTCTGTCTTTTGATGACTCTCCAGAGAGAAGTTATGAGGTCCCCCACCTAATGTGGAGTGTTAACTCTTCTAGAAACTGCATGAAGTCATTGCTTTATGCCACTGATTTAAACACCTCCATCTCTCTATCTAATGCATCTTTGTTCTCTATTATCATATTCCTGAGTAGAGGAAGGGGGCATGAAAAGAAACATACATATATCAAGTAAGTGAAAAATTAAAACAAATATCATTCTAATATATAACTAGGAAGCATCTGATAATTATAGTCTCTGGATATTGTAAAATATAAAAGGTAACCAGTAAAAGTTAGGACCTTCTCTTTCTTTCCCTTGTTGATGAACACATAGATCTCACTAGAGTAAGGCTGGCTTGATTTCTCTTGAGTTGTTATGAAGATTAATGAGATATATTACAGTCAGTAGTCATTATTATTAATCTTATTCCTCTTCCACCTCTTCTCCATTATCATCATTAACTTCAACCTATAATCCCACCTAGGTTTTAATTGTTCTTATGAGAGTGTCATGGGACACTATCATTTTCAAGAATCATTTTGATACAAAATTAGAGTTGTAAAATATTAAAACTTGTAGTCTTTTAGGTACCCACATACATATTTATAATATTTTCCCATTTCTTATGTATCTTAGAAATCTATAAATTCATAATAAATGCTTTAAAATATTATTGATCTAAAACTGTTTATATTGTGAAACATTCAGAAGATAATCACACATCTTAGCAGCTTTCAAGACCATATGGAATTTTTCCCTATCAAAGACTAGAGAAACAAAGTCATCGATCTACATTCAACATGCAAGTTTGGCATCTACAAAAGTCAATTTTTTTCAGCACTTAAACAAAAATTAATAGCATTAAATGCATATGTTAAAACAAAAGAAAGTTCTCAAATAAAAATTTTAAGCTTTTATTATAAGAAATTTAAAAATAATAGAAAATTATACTCAAAGCAAGCAGAAAGTAGGAAGTAACAAAGACAAGAATAGAAATACATAAAATTTAAGCAGAAAAACAAAGAAAATAAATGAAAACATAAGTTTATTCTTTGAACAACAATAAAATTGATAAAACTCTAGCCAGACTAACAAAGAAAAATAGAGAAGATACAAAATATAAATATGAAAATATCTGAGGAAATCACTATCAAAAGGAATGCTGTGAGCAATTCTATGCCAATAAATATGACAATTTGAATTCCTTGACAGACAAAAACTATCAAAACTCACTCAAGAAAAACAAATAATATAAAATGCCTGATATCTGTTGAAGAAATTGAATTCAGTTAGACAAGGAAAAGAACTTCAGGGACATAATTTTACTGGTGATTTCTACCAACCACTCAAGGAATAAATAGTAACCAATGTTACTGAATCTTATAGTAAACAGAAGATAACACTTTCTAACTCATTGTATGAAGTTGTAATTACACTAGTACCAAAAAGCCCCCAACATACAAGAAATAAAACTTATAGAACAGTAATCCTTATGGACAATGATGCAAAAATACACAACCTAATGTAAGAAAATTCAATGCAAAGAATGTGTAAAAAGAATAACATAGCATGACCAAGTGATGTTTATTCCAGGTATGCATAGCTGATTTGACATTCAAAAATTAATCAATTTATATAATCACATTAATAAACTAAGAAGAAAACCCATATGATCATCAAAACATGCTGTAAAAACTTTCAACAAGTATAACATTCATTCATGTGTAAAATCCCAACAAACTTGAAAGAGAAAGCAACTTTTTAGAAATTTAATTATTACTTTTTAGAAAGCAACTTCTTTGTTTTATTTTTAAAATTTTTTTTGACGTTTATTCATTTTTTGAGAGAGAGAGATGTAAACTCATGATGTAAACTATGAAAATTATAAAACATTAATGAAAGAAGTTGAAGACAACACAAGCATATGGAAAGACATTCCATTTTCATTGATGAGAGGAATAAATACTATCAAAATGTCCATACTACCCAAAACAATCTACAGATTTAATGCAATCCATATCAAAATACCAATAGCATTTTTCACAGAACTAGAACAAATGATCCTAAAATTTGTATGGAACTACAAAACACCCCAAATAGCCAAATCAATCTTAAGAAAGAAAAACAAAGCTAGAGGTATCACAATTCCAGATTTCAAATAATATTACAAAGCTATAGTAATGAAAGCAATATGGTACTGGCACAAAAATAGACACATTGATCAATAGAACAGAACGGAAAGCCCAGAAATAAACCTAAGATTTCATAGTCAATTAATCTTTGACAAAAGAAGTAAGGATGTGCACTGGGGAAAAGACAGTCTCTTTGACAAATGGTATTGGGAAAACTAGACAAATACAGATGAAAGAATGAAACTGGACTACTTCATGACACCGTACACAAAAATAAACTCAAACTAGTTTAAAGACCTAAATGTGAGACCTGAAACCATAAAAATCATAAAAGAGCATTGGCAGTAATTTCTCTGACATTGGCCATAACAGTATTTTTCTGTATATGTGTCCTGAGACAAGGGAAACAAAACAAAATTAAAGTATTGGGATTATATCAACATAAAAAGTTTCTGCACATCAAAGGAAACAACCAACAAAACTAAAAGACAACTTACTGAATGCAAGAGGATATTTGCAAATGACATATCTGATAAAAAGTTACTATCTAAAATATATAAAGAATGTACACAACTAAACACCCCAAAAACAATCTAGTTAAACAATGGACAGAACACCTGAACAGACATTTCTCCAAAGAACAAATTCAAATGCCAACAGACATATGAACGGGTGCTCACCATCACTCATCATCAGGGAAATACAAATCAAAACCACAGTGAGATGCCACCTCACACCTGTCAGAATGGCTGAAATCAGCAATACAAGAAACTTGTGTTGGTCAGGATGTGGAGAAAATAGAACCCTCGTACAACTTTGGTGGGAATGTAAACTGGTACCACCACTGTGTAAGACAGTATGAAGGTTCATTAAAAAATTAACAATAGAATTATCAAATGATCCAGTAATCATACTAGTGGGTATTTACCCAAAGAATACAAAGACATTAGTTGAAAGGAATATATGAACCCCCTATATTAATTACAGCATTAATTAATTACAGCATTATTTAACAATAGCCAGACTATGGAAGCAGCCCAAGTGCCCATCAATAGATGAATGGATAAAGAAGATGCGAGATATATATATATATATACATATATACATATATATATGTATATATATATGTATATATGTATATATATATGTATATGTATATATGTATATGTACAATGTATATACAATGTATATATATGTATATATACAATGGAACGTTATTCAACCATAAGAAAAGATGAAATTCATGATTTCACTCATATGTGGAATTTAAGAAACAGAACAGTTGAACAAAACAGATGAACAGAGGGGAAGGTGGGAGAAAAAAGAGAGAGAGAGGGAAACCATAAGGGACTGGTAACTATAGAGAACAAACTGAAGGTTGATGGAAGGGAGGTGGGTGGGGGATGGGCTAAATGGGTGCTGGGTATTAAGAAGGGCACTTGTGATGAGCACTGTGTGTTATATGTAAGTGATGAATCACTAAATTGTACTCCTGAAACCAATATTACACAATATGTTAGCTAAGTAGAATTAAATAAAAACTTGAAACAAAAAAAATAAAAGCAAGAAGAAACAGAGAAAAAAATTAATGAAATGTTGCCATTTGCAACAACATGGATGGATCTAGAGAATATAACCCTAAGCAAAATAAGCCAGTCAGAGAAAGACAGATGCCATATGGTTTCATTTATTTGTGGAATCCAAGAAACAAAATAAATGAACAAAGGAAAAAAAAAGAGAGAGAGAGACAAACCAAGAAACCACGAAACAGACTCTTACCTATAGAGAACAAACTGATAGTTACCAGTGGAGAGGTTGGATGGGTGATGGGTGAAATAGATAAGCAGATTAAGGGTATACTTATCTTGATGAACATTGAGTTATATATAGAATTGTTAAAGCACCATATTGTACACTTGAAACTAATATAACAATGTATGTTAACTACACTAGAATTAAATTTTTTAAAAGGCATATATATTGGACAGAAGAAACAAAACACACTTGACAATAATTAAAGAAGACATAACTTAATGGAGATATATATACTATTTTCATGGCTGAAAAACTTAATATTGTTAAGATGTCAATTCTCCCCAAATTGGCCTGTGGATTTAATACAATCCCAATAAAAATCCCAGCAGCATTTTATGTAGATTTGAATAATTGGATTCTAAATTACCCATGGAAATGCAAAGGACCTAGAACAACTGAAACAAATTTGAAAAAAAAAAATGGAAGAATAATGCTGATTTTAAGAATTGTTACAAAGCCACAGTAGTAATGATAGTGTGGTGTTGGCTAATGTTGTAGAAAAAGAGATCAATGGGATAGAATAGGCAATCTGACAATAGAGCTGCATAAATATAGACAAATAGCTTTTGACAAAGTTGTAAAGTAATTCAATGGAGAAAGAATAGTTTTTCCAAGAAATTGTCCTTTAAAAGCTGATGTCCATATGAAAAAAAATAAAGTTTGACCTTACACACCTTACACAAAAATTAACCCCAAATTGATCATAGCCCTAAATATTAATGTAATTGTATAAAATATCTGGAAGAAAATTGTATAAAATATCTGGAAGAAAATATTATCTGGAAGAAAATATCTGTATAAAAATAGGAGAAAATCTGCATGACTTTGGGTTAATAAAACAATTTTTAGCCACGACAACAGAAATATAATCTATAAAGAAAAAAATACATTGTGTGTGGGGGGGTACCTGGGTGTCTCAGTTGGTTGGGCCTCTGATCTTGGCTCAGGTCATGATCTCATGGTTTGTGGGTTTGAGCCCCACATCGGGCTCTGTGCTGACAGGTCACAGCCTGAAACCTGCTTTGGATTCTGTCTCCCCCCTTTCTCTGCCCCTCCCCTGCTTATATTCTATCTCTCTCTGTCTCTTAAAAATAAACAAAACGTTAAAAAAAATTTAAAAAATACATGGGGCTTTGTCAAAATTGAAAACTTGTAATCTGTGGAAAACACTCTTAAAAGAATGAGAAGGTAAGTCATAGAGTCAGAGTAAATATTTGTAAATCACCTTTTTCGTAAAAACCTTTTGTTAAAAATATATAAAGGCCAATAAGAGATCAACAAAAAAACCTGAAGTAAAAAATAGTTAAGCCTTATGGAAGACATATTCCCAATGAAGGTATAGTAAATAAGCACATGAAAAACTATTAATATCATAATACATTAAAAATACAAAGTAAAACTACAATGAGATACTGCTGCAAAATGTTGTCAGTGGTATGCAAAATTGTACAGCCATTTTGGAGAAACAGTTTGGCAGTTTCTTATAAAGTTAAACATACTCTTACCATATAACCTGGCAATTCCACCCCTAGATCATTATCTAAAAGAAATGGAAACTTATCTTCACACAAAAACCTTGAGTTTTCATAGAAGTTTTATTTGCAACTGGTAAAAGCTGGAAACAACCCAGGTCTCTTTCAAACTGAATGAATAAACAAATTATGGTACATTCATTCAACAGACTACTATTCAGCAATAAAAAGATACAACTATTGATTCATGCAACAACTTGGATAAGTGTTAAATTCATTCTACTAAGTAAAAAGGTTTATTCGTAAGGTTTCACAGTCTTGAATTTATTTATGTGACAATCTGGAAAAGGGAGCACTAGAGGAATGGAAAACAGATGAATATTTGCCAGGATTTGAGGGTTTAGGGATGTGGTTGACTATAAATGAGAAGTGTGGAGGATATTTTGGATGATGAGAGTCTTCTATAAGGAAATGTAGTATTGGATACATGACTCAAAACTGAAACAACTGTATACCGCAAAAAGCATATTCTGTCACACATAGAAGAATCCAACAAGGAATGCAGATTGTAGGAAACAAATCTAAATTACCAACGAATCTCATAAACACAGTAAAGTGGGTTGGAAGAAGGGACGCGTCCCAAGTAACTTTGGCAAATAGCATTTAACCGGATATTGTGAAGCAAAAGATGAAAAGAACCCAATGTCGTGTTGTTGGCAAAATTGTTTCTCACAGGGCTGTGGCTTGGTACATTTTAAGGTATGTATGCTAGGGTCCAGCAAATAAGCATATATTTTAGATATTGACATTCACGATTTTTACTGTGAGGAATTCTAAATAATAGAGGAGGTTAAAATTTTGGTGCTGGGTTAGACTGAAGTTGTCAATAGGAAGAGATAATAGCCAGAGAGAGAGAGAGACAGACAGACGGTTGGACACACACACACACACACACACACACACACACAGAAAGGTAGGTAGGTAGGTAGATAGATGGATAGATAGATATGTAGGTAGATCGGTAGATGTAAACATACATATGTGTATGTATCCAAACACATATGTACAGAAATAAATATAGATGCGTGCAGATATATAGGTTAGCATTTTCAGATATTTCATTGCTCTGTCACCTTAAAGAGCTTATAAACAGTGATGCCCCTGTAGCAACGAGCACACCCAGCATCCAGATCTAGGTTTTTAAGTATTATTATTCAATGAAGGGCATCAGGGCTCCTTGGAGAAGTGGTTAATTCCAGGACTGGGGTGGGGGAAAGTACAGTAGACCATGTAATGCACTAGAGTACATTATACCTATTCTAACAATTAGTTCCTACATCAAATTTTAGATTACGTGAATTTCCTTTTGAATACATTTCCTCTCTAAATACATGAAGGGAATTAAAAAAAAGAAATGAAAGGAAATAAATATAGATCATAAAGCTGCACTCCTGCATCTTTTTTTAAGAGAGCATATGAAGCATAATATTTGAGAGGGAGGCTGACTCACCTGTTTCTTGGTTTTTATTGGCAGACAAGTTATACATAATCCTGTGATTCTGAGAAGGGGTATTATTTAATACTTACTTTCCTCTGCAAATAAGTCAAATGACATTTTCTGAAACCATTTCCATCTCTGAAGCATTGAGATTAGTCTACATCATTATTTTACATAAGAAGAAGACCAAGTCCACTAAATCATAAAATTAGAGAACATTTAATATCTTGAAGGAGGAAGTGGCATATCCACACACCATCATCCTACTATTCACCATAGGATGAAACAAAATATGAACTGTAGGAGAGTGAGACAGTGAAGAGCTTCTAGTGGACGTTATGCTGTGATAGGTTCAGTTGTGACCTTGGTTGCACAAAACAATCTTCATTTCAAAACCAATAATTTCAGCTATCTTGAGGGTTCGTAAATCTGACCCCTTTTTGCTTTGAAGGGACTACTGTGCTCACTATAAATATTTACTTTTTTATATATGAGCTGCAAGCTTGATTAAACACGCAGTAGTCAGCACAACAGGTGATGAAAAGTACACAGAGGGTGTGTGTGCCCCCAGGCACCAATGCCTCTATCTTACAGCACCTTTGTCTGGTTTCTTACTTACCCTTTAAAACACTGATATTTTGAGCCTGACAGCTAAATGACAGTCTAGAAGAATGTGTACATATATTCAACATCTCTAAAGAATTGAACAATAATTCAAGAAGATTACTATTGTAGTGATGACAACAACACAAGAATCTCCAGTTGTAAAATACCATTGTTCATATATTTTTAAAATCATTACTAATACACATTACTTAGAACAATGTGTCTACTGGGGTTAAAGTGGTTGTTTTTTAACTTGAAAAATAAAATAGCACAAATGTTGCAATTAAGAAATAGGATGATAAAATACATTAAGACAGCTTATTGCTTTATTATAAATTGCCACAAAATAAGGAAGAAAAGCCAGTCCAAAGCAGCTTGAGTAAAGCTGATTCCCACTTTATCCATAATAATACATAACCTATATCTTATGTACAAATAACCTATGATTATTTTTATGTTTTTACATGATACTTATTATACTGTTAACATGTTTTTCTGGTTCCTTCTAGCATAATTACCAGAATGTCTGAAGAAGGACATAAATAGAAGAGTAATGGGAAAAGAATATATTTATAATTATGTGTTGTGATAAGGTGGGATGTTGGCAAAGAAAATGGGTCTTAAGAAACAGTGTTTTTAATTCTTTGAATGAGAAAAGCATGTCCACAGGTTATAAGCAGAGTTTTAAGAATCTTTGGAGACTTTTCAAAAGAGGCTGAGTCAGGGAGATTGATAGCATGAACTCTGAAATACTTAAAAAAAAAATCCTGCAATCCATTCTTTTTTGGTGAATCAAGCCAGGATATTCCTGATTACAAGGAGTTTCTGCTGATAGAAGAAATCTATGCTAGATAGAGGGCTGGGTGTTGGTCTTGGAGGTGTACTACAAAAGGACAAATCAGCAAGTAATGCCCTCTAAATGGTGTCTTTCTATTTGCTTTTTCCATTCCACCTAGTCCCAGAAATACATGACTCATTAAAATAACTATGAGTCTTGTTACTCAAACATAATTTCTTAAGACTTCAATCTTGTGATTTAAGAAAAGTAGTATAGTTTTAAAAGTGATTTGCTGTAATCTGATGACTTTTTTTCCTGTGGTGTCTGTTAAATAGGTTGATTAATTACAAAAATTAAAAATATAGTTAACCATATTTTTTCTGCTGTGACTTTTACAGCTCTTTGTGTTCTTTAAACTTGAAGAGGGTTTGGGTTTAACCTAATGTTTATTTTAATGAGTGTACTGTATCAATGTTAATAGCAGAAATATAATGTCAAAATAACTTCCCGAATAACTTTAAAATCATACGGACACTCTAGAATTTAAGAGAAATCAACAAATCTAGACAGGAATGTCAGCGCAGTATCATCTTCCACAGGTGCTATGATCTGTATACTATAAGCATTTTTGCAAATGGAAATGATTCTACAAATTTGTTTTATTATTGTTCTTGCTATTATAATAAATACTCTAAAAATGTGTAAACCAGGACAAAATTTTTCTCACAGTCTCCTCTTTAATGTTTTTTTTAAAAAAATTATTTATTTATTTATTTATTTATTTATTTATTTATTTATTTATTTTAAGAGAGAGCAAGACAGCAGAGGAGGGGCAGAGAGAGAATCTCAAGCAGGCTCTGTGCTGTTAGTGCAGAGCCCAGTGTGGGGCTTAAGCTCACAGACTGTGAGATCATGACCTGAGTTGAAAACCAAGAGTTGGATGCCCAACCGAGTGTCTAGGTGCCCCCCTGCTCTTTCTAAAAAAATTTTTTTTAATGTTTACTTATTTTTGAGACAGAGAGAGACAGAACATGATCAGGGGAGGGGCAGAGAGAGAGAGGGAGACACAGAATCCAAAGCAGGCTCTAGGCTCTAATGCCGGGCTTGAACTCATGAACTGCAAGATCATGACCTGAGCCGAAGTCAGATGCTCAACTGACTGAACCACCCAGGCACCACAGGTGCCTGCTCCCTTTTAATGTGTTACCTCTTATTTCACGACTTTGTTGAATTCTGGAATAACGGTATAAATATACATCACTGGAATACAGATTTCAAGAATGCAGAGGTTTTAACAATCCTATTCACTGTGGTATATCTAATACCTAGAAGTGAGAGCAGAGATGGAAATAAGAGAGACCAGATAGGAAACTATTGCATAAAGTTGGCAAGTGATGATGATGGTAGCTTGGACCAGGGTAGTTGTAGTGGAAGTACTAAGAGGTGGTCAGATAATATATTGTTAATGTAGAGCCAAAAGATTTTGTTAATAGGTTAATTCTAAGGTATGAGGGAAAGAGAAGAGTCAGAGACTCTTCTTCTATTCTTTTCTTTCCTTTTCTTTCCTTTCCTTTCCTTTCCTTTCCTTTCCTTTCCTTTCCTTTCCTTTTCCTTTTCCTTTTCCTTTTCCTTTTCCTTTTCCTTTTCCTTTTCCTTTTTTCCCTTGCCTTGCCTTTCTTTTTGACCTGAGGTGCTAGGTCAATGCAGTTTCTACTCACTGAGCAGACACCTGGTTATGATTCTGAGATTCTAGCATAGATGTTAGGTTGACATATAAATTCAAAGAGGGCTCTGTGTATACATTGTAGTGTCTACATTATAGACATTATTTTGGATGTAAGGAAAAAATGAGTGACTATAAAAAGGAAAAAGATAAGTTTCAAGAATTGAACCCTGGGATATTCCTGGCAAAGGAGACTGTCAAACAGCACTCACATATCTAATAAGATGAGGATGAGAACTGGGTATGGGAATCAGGGAATCAAGTCACTGTTTATATTCTTAAGGACAGTTTAGGTGAAGTGAGCGAAAACCCAATTAAAATGGATTCAGAGAGGGGCACCTGGGTGACTCAGCTGGTTAAACATCTGACTCTTGGTTTCAGCTCAGGTCATGATGATCTCATGGATTGTGGGATTCACCGCCGCCTAGGGCTCCATGCTGACACCATGGAGCCTGCTTGGGATTCTCTCTCTCTCTCTCTCTCCCTCTCTCTCTCTCTCTCTCTCTCTCTCTCTCCCTCTCTCTCTCTTCCCTTCCCTCACTCGGGAGCACATGTGCGCTCTCTCTCTCTCAAAATAAACTTTTTAAAATAGATTCAGAGAGAATTGGAGTAGAGGAATTGAATATATTGAATGCAATGAACTTTTGAAGAATTTTACTGTATAAAAAAAGAATTTACTAGTAACTGGTGAGGGAAGTTGGATTATAAAATATTTTTACTATGGTAGAAGCCATTTAAAAATAAAGATTATGCTGAATCTAAAAGACTATATATTTCCATTCATGAAATTTTGATGTTATTCAAATTTGTTAATAAATTTTATTAATGCACACATATATTGTGTGTATGTATGTGTGTTTGTGTTTATTTTACTTTTATTTTTTAAAAATCTTTTATTTATTCTTGAGAGAGAGAGACCTAGTGCAATCAGGGGAGGAAGAGAGAGGGGGGGGTGGGAATCTGAAGCAGGCTCCAAGCTCCGAGCTGTCAGCACAGAGCCCAATGCAGGGCTCGAACTCACAAACTGCAAGATCATGACCTGAGCTGAAGTCAGATGTGTTAACCGATTGAGTCACCCAGGCGCCCCTGTGTCTGTGTTTATATACAAGTGAATGATTATACACATATATATGTGTGTATGTGTAAACTTAACTTGCTAACAAACTTAACTTCATCTCTAGAAGTAGTGCATTGGCTACTGAAGGGCAGGGCTTTTGAGTTAGAGTAGGTTTAAAACGTTGGAACTGTTGCTACATAAACACTAATAATAGAGCACCTTTTTGAGGTGTTTTATAGTTGTATTTGCCCAGCCCTTATATTCAAAAGCAATCGATAGCTATTATAAGGGGGCTTAAACATTTTTTTTTAATTTTTTTTTTTTTAACGTTTATTCATTTTTGAGACAGAGAGAGACAGAGCATGAACGGGGGAGGGTCAGAGAGAGGGAGACACAGAATCCGAAACAGGCTCCAGGCTCTGAGCGGTCAGCACAGAGCCCGACGCGGGGCTTGAACTCACGAACCGCGAGATCATGACCTGAGCCGAAGTCAGCCGCTCAACCGACTGAGCCACCCAGGCGCCCCGGGGGCTTAAAAATTTTAACAGCATGCTTATATATTGCTTCAAGGAAAAAGTTACTACATTTAATTTTTCCGGTTCAATACATATTAGTTCAACAGAGGCTTCAGAAAAAGTTGAAGCATAACTAGCATGATTCATAACTTTTGTTGAATCAAAGTGTGTAAAGTTCAGACAATGTAGTCTTGTGATAGTAGAAAGCAATCTAAAGTATGAATAACCTTTCATTAATATTTGTTCAGTAAGTCATATTGCAGATAAATAATCAAAGTCAGAGTTTTTGGATGGAAACTTTTCTCTCAGGAATATCCTTCAATAGAAAAAGCCTGATTTAAAAATAATCTTGCCTAATCAACAGCTCCTGCTCCCGTGGGAGGTCTTCTCAGCTTGCAATCACTCCTGGATAGAATGCCCTGAATTTGTTTCTGATTTACTGAGTGCTCTTCCTTCACTACCTCTAATTCACTGCTAAGTGCCAATGCATTTGCTCCCTACTGGTTGGGCTAAAATGTAGAATGTCAGGTTGCCCACACTAGACGTTGTCTAAATTGCTGTTTGGCTTTGATGCTCTTTGGTGAGCACTTTTGGGAAAAATTTATGAGTAAGAGCATCTTTGTAACAATACTGCTGCTGATTTTCTACCTCTTAATGGCGTTCCCAAAGGACCTACTTTTTGTCTTGTAACATGAAGTCACTAAGTATGTAGGATCATCACACTTATGCAGTTTTACTTTTTGTGTGTGTGAGAAATGGTTTTGGAGTTAGACAAGATCCAATATCACCACTGCTTGGCTTTTCACTTGGAGGAAAGTACTGACCTTCTCTGAGCCTTAGTACATTCATGTAGAAAATGGGGATACTTTCCTTGAAGATTGTGAAGACTAAAAATAATGTATTATAGAACCACTGAACAGAATATCTGGTGTCTCCAAGAAGACAAAATTTTTGCATGTTAAATGGTATTCTTATGGAAAGATTTGCTGTGAACAACTAAATTAGACAAGTTATGTAAAGCTCCTGATGTATGGTAGAGATTCAGATAATTTTAATAATTGTTTTTCTACTTTAGTTATAATACATAATGTTAATTCAGATATGGACTATGATATCAATATGTTGTATTTCTTGTACTGCTCCTAAAATTAATATTTTTCTATCAATCAATAAATATGGTAGAAATAAAATATTGTCAAAAGGCTAGGAAAAGGAATAAAGATTAAAGTTTACTTTGAGTCAAAAAGGAAGAGTATAAATCAAATAAATCTATCTATAGTAAATTAAATGCTACTGTGTAAAAAGGGGGATTAGTTGATGACACAACAGGACAAAAGCAGCCAACAGTTTCACTAGAAGAATCAGGCCAATATGTTTGGAAGAGGCAGTATATTATAGTGGATAAAATCTCAAATTATAATGACATAGGGATGACTGGATTTAGATCCTGACTTTGGCAAATATATGTATTTTAGTACTCTACAATGCAATTTCCCTCAATGTAGGGAGGATATTTTAATAACATCTTCCTGAAAGGTGATTTATATCTGACTAATTAATAAAATACCTCCAGACTTGCCATAATCATTTAATTAAATCTTGCTTTCAATAGACAGCCTTATGGTCAAACACATAAGTAAAATACACTTATTGCATTAAAGGTAAATTTACCCTCTCAATGTAGCTAACCCACTTAAACTACTTTAACCATTAAGGGTTATCTATCTCCTTAATTCTAGAAAGTAATTTTAAAGGATTACATATGATTATTTCTTACAGAAACGTAACTACTTTTCTATGATTCTTGCCTGTTGCTTGACTTACATTTAAATTTTCTCTATTAAAAATTTTTAAAAATTTTTTAACGTTTTTATTCATTTTTTGAGACAGAGAGAAACAGAGAATGAGTAGGGAAGGGGCAGAGAGAGAGGGAGACACAGAATCCAAAACAGATTCCAGGCTCCACCCTGTCAGTAGAGAGCCTGATGTGGGGCTTGAACCCATGAACCACGAGATTATGACCTGAGCTGAAGTTAGCTGCTTAACCAACTGAGGCACCCAGGCAACCCAAATTTTCTTTATTTTTAATTGATATTAATGAGTTACTGCAGTGGCTCTCAAAAACTGGTCACATATTTTTATCAATCATATAAGTTCAGATGTCATATATTGAATAGAAATTGCTCAGTGGAGGGCCTAAGAGTCTGTTTTTAAGAAGCAACCCAGTGAAAATTCATCCACACCATAAGAACTTCTGCTTTATTGCCTATAGAAGAACTTGTCTTTTGCTTGAGAATCCCAGAGCCAAAGTAGAGATTAAACAGATGAACTTAACCTCAACTGGTGGTCTGTAAAGAGACCGAATTCTAATGCCTGGGCCATATATCTTAAGAAAAGAAATAATTGCTTTAAAATAAAATGAGATTGATTATGTAAAAACCATTCAATGCTCAAAAATACTTAAAATGAATATTTCAGTCTCTTTAATCCAACTCTTTACTCTTTGATATTTTTATCTGCTCCAGAACCATGGCAAATCATCGAATTTCCTTAAAATCTTGTCATCACCATAACTTCTAATATTCCTTGAAATATGACTTAAATATTCTCTTAATGTTCCTTTGATAAATTGGCGTATAAGACTGCACACAATATATAGAACATAATACCATTTCCAAATAATTGTACTTGAATGAATGGAAAGGGACAATAGCTTTTTACGAATTAAATCATTTACCATGCTGGTCTAAATTACCTAAGGACTCCTATTTCTCTGTAGTGAAATGTAACTGCTGCATAATTAATAAAACAGTAATGATAAGTCTCAACTGCCAATGCGATCCTAAAATCTCATGATGAAATTAAGGTTTCTTAAGGCAACAGTGATGGGAACTGGACACATTTTAGATGCTCATTCAATATTTAATTTGAAAAACAAAATAAATAGAATTTTCTTGGAAATTGATACTTTTAAAATAAGTAAATAATATTATTTTTGTCCCAAAGTTAACCAAATAATTATGCTGTTATTTTTTTTGCATAAAAAATTTTCAGTAAAAAATAAAAAGCTTCCTAAAAACTTTATCTATGAGATAGATTTAAAAAATATCAACACAGAACACAATTATATATAATATCTAAGACCATGTGAAACGGCTATCTTTTAAAAATGAATATTTAGATAATCTGGGTTTTTGTAGTCTCTTCAAAAGTTTGTGGACTGTTAGAGCAGTTGGATTGAAATGTTTCCAACACAAAAACAAAATACATTGCTTAAATTCAACAGTCATTCAAAAATAAACTATTTTCTGAAGATATTATAGATTTAAAATAAAAATTAATTAGTTAATTTTTAGTTTCTTATAGAAGTACATATCGAGAAAAAATCTTAGACTTCGGTGAGAATTCAGTCAGGTTACTTATGAAACAAGAGCATCTAAATTGCCCTTATGGAATAATTACTTCAAAATTAGAATAGGATTGAGATTTAATAATATTATCTTCATTTAATAGTTATATTGAACATGCACTAATTAATAATTTAATGAAAAATAAATTATAATACCAATATTTTCTGATGAAAATGTCGAGAACCACATATGAAATTTTATAAATAAGGTTCAAATCTCAGGAGACTCAAGAAGTATTGAAGTAGCCATTATACTTACATAATCTCCGCAGAACATTTTGATGATGGTGGTTAACTTCAGAGTGGATTAAAAGAGTTTTACTAAGTGATCAATGGCATAGACTTGCTTTCCTATGTAGCTAGAAAGAATTGTTCACTGTTCAATCAAATTTATATGTCTACCATTCACCTCAGATTCTCAGGAAAGAAAACGTAGGGTCAATTCTGGATACAGCATGTCTCAAGATACAGTATTTACACTGAACTATCGGTCATAAGTGAGTAGGCAGAATTATTGCACAAAATAAATAGAACCCCAGTCCTGTGTTGATTTAAGAAACATACATTAGCCAACCAATGAAAGAAGTGTAATCTTTAGAAAAAGCAGATGACTTATGGAAAGGTAAGTTGATTAACCACAAAGTTAATGATTTATTTTCTGTGTTATCATTTTTAGATATTGTTTTAGGTACACAGGTCCCTAGCTTCATGTTTCAAACTGCTACTAGGTTCTTTGTGCATCTATACCATTCTTTAAGTATCTTTAACTACTATATATCTGGTCTTAAATTTAAAAAAAAATGTATTTAGGTCAGAATTGAATACCCAGCAATAAGTCTTTGGAGAAACCATATATATTCACCATTATTTTCACACTCCACATATATTTTTATTTTAATATTTAATTTTATTACATTTTAAGGAAACAATTTAAAAAATACCTTCAAATTCTAATATATTGTTAGGAAATATCTGTCCCTATAAGCTTCATCCATTATTCCAGACATCACAAAACTAATGTGTATTATATCATTTTACTGCCATTTAGTGAACAATATAGTGTTCCTTTAGGCTATAAGATTTTTAAAAAATTTAAAAATGAATTACAGATAAATAATTTTTGGTTGAAAGAACAGAAAATTACAATAAGTATCAACTAAGCAGCATCCATAACTACTTTCAATCTGATGTTATATGTGGTTAAAGATCATTAAGCAGGATTTCTTAATGTAATGTATACCATGAGCAGAGAAATATCTGATACCGCAGTATTCAATTCATAAGTCTGATTAATTTAGTAATATACTTGGTACCATTTAAGATGTAAAGAAGCATGATGCCTGCTTTTGAAGATGTTGTAATCTGGTAAATAATTCTATGTACATGTTGTGTTTTCTGTGTGTGTATTTAAAAAGCATATAGTAATTACTAAATAAGTTTATACTTGTACATATAGGATTCAAAATTTAAAACAAAAGAAAATGAGTTTTTCAACTAAAAGTGTTTTCTTTTGATTATTTTTAAAAGCTGTGTGATTTGTGACACACTAATTAAGTGTGCCAGTGTGAAATGTGAATTGTGAAAATACTTGAGGCAAACATTTTCTCTAATATTATCACATAACTGAGAGAAAACAGATTTGATAATATTTCTTAATTTCCTTTCAGATAATGATTATTTTACTTGTACTCATCATTACTTTATGACTTAACTTTTTAAAAATGTATTCAATTAGGCGTGCCTGGGTGGTTTAGTCAATTAAGCATCTGACTCTTGATTTTGGCTCAGGTCATGATCTTATAGTTCATGAAATTGAACCCCACATTGGGCTCTGCACCGATAGCGTGGAGTCTGCTTGGGATTCTCTCTCTCTCTCTCTCTCTCTCTCTCTCTCTAAATAAATAAATAAATAAATGAACATGTAAAAAATTTTCAAAAAAATAAATAATGTTTTCAATTAAAACAATGATGTCTGGGATTTGCTTTATAACAGTTCATGCAAAAAAGGTGTGGGAGATATTAATTCTGTATGGCAAAATCTTGAAAGTTGTTGGGGAGATGGCAGTCCATTAGATAATTAGGTACTTCTACTTTATTATTTTTGAAAATTTTCATAATAGTTTGAGTTTGACCTATTCACTCATTTATATGTAATTTGAGTACCTAATATAAAAACATTTAAAATATAAATATAATATATATATATTTATATATATATTTGCTTGAAACAGTTATTGTTAGCATTTATTACTTTGTATTTTTATATTTTTATTTTTTATATTTTGTTTATATTTATATTTATATAAATTATATAATTTAATCATATAATTTAATTATAAATTTATAATAAATAATAAATAAATATTTATATATAAATATATAAATAAATATATATAAATATAAATAAATATAAATATATTTATATATTATATATAATTATATATTATATTATAATATATATATAATATAATATAATATATAATTTATATTTTAAATTTAAACTTAAATTTATATAAATAAATATAAATATAAAATATAAATATAAATATAAATATAAATATAAAAAATAAAAATATAAAAATACAAAGTAATAAATGCTAACAATAACTGTTTCAAGCAAATTTACCTCTACACGTGAATTTAATTCTTACAACAAATCTATGGACTATGTATATTTTCATGAGGAGGATACTGAAGTACTGTGTAGTCAGAACACCTCCTAAGAAGTGGTCCAGTGGAAATTTGAGCCTAGGCAGTTCAACATCAGAACCTATAACCTCAGTCTCTGTGCTAATACCCATATTCTGTTAAGGAATAAAACAAGACAACTATTACATAGGACAAAATTAAAAAGCATATTTCTTGATTCAAAGGTATTTATATTTTGGTAGATGGGTAAAATTCATAGAATACAAGATGAGAATGCTAAGTGCCATAAGCAAGTTACCTAATATAGTATGGGCAATTTCCCAATAAGCAAGTACATTAAGACATAGCATTTCAAGTGTGGCTTAGAAATTGAAGGCAAAAGCCTTCCGTTGGAGAAACCAAGGAACAAACACTCAGGGATAGAGAAGGGAGGTAGGAGGTCTCAAGTGTGTACTATAATTGTCTTAATTCTAAATTTTACTTTGAATAGGTAGTTATATATGGCCTTTATCAACATTTTTTCCACTACATTTGAGCTAAAATTCAACCTAATAGGTACAAAGGAGAAATACTAACAGCATTCAATATCTTGGAATTAATATTGTCCCCTGGTCATAAATCAGTATATATTGGATCAGAAAGAAGATATGCTAAATCAGTCTAAAAAGACAGAATGACTCCTAGGCCAAGAAGACATGGTTGTAACCTCTAAAAGTTAATGATTAAAAAAATATTTGGATAAATCCAAAGGCAGGTGGATTAGTTAGAAAAGCATAGAAAAATTGGGTAAGTATTGGTAGTACCCACTAATTGCTTATGTTAGAGGTGCATCGGCCTGAATACCAGGTATGTTGTAGATTATATTATTGTTCACACTCATTCACTTTCTTCATTTCTGTTATATGCGCATACTTTTATCTACCTTTGATTTGGGGTTTAGCCATGTGGCTTGCTTTAACCAATGGAAAATGAGCAGGTGGTAGTATGGTATATCTGAGCCAGACTTTTAGATACATGGAGATTTTCTGCTGCTCTTTTCTGTTGCTTCTGCTCTCTTGCACCATAGGTAATCCACAACCTCTTAGATTTGGATGAACTAACTAATGCAATCCCAATGTTGGCAATATTTATCATGTTATTCTGGCTGGAAGCCTTTCAACATGAACCCTATGATTTTTTTTTATTTTTGAAAACTATTCACCAGGGAATCTTCTAGATAAAATTTAAATTTCTGTGTAGTATGCCATGCCAAACAGTCATTTAATCCTTCTTGGGTCAAAATTTACATCATTCATTCAATTTATTAGCAAATATTTATTAGGCAACTAATACATGCCTAGAAGTACTAGGTGCTTGGGATACTTCACCGAACGAGACAAAGATTCTTGCCTTGTGGTGCTTATATTTATTAATTAATAATTTGGAATTCTTATTTTATACATGATTCCAAAAAAGTGCTATTAATGTGAATTGTTTAATATTCATTTTTATATACTTATGATAATAACACTGCCTCCTTGAACACCGCAAAATGCCTAAAACAGTTGAGGCAAGGTGGCTTTATATAGAACAAATTTCTTTCCAGTAAGACAGTGGCCTTCAAACTGTTTCATATCAATATTCCCTAATGAATTTTGAAAAACTGTATCTCCTTTTAGTTGCAATTTACCTTTTTACTCATCTAAAAGCATCCAATGAAATCCAAATACCATAGCAATTCCATTTCCATTATCATATAAAAAACATACAATCAGCTCTTATTCAAGAGTTGAATACTTAGCATCCTTCCTCTGCCACTCTGAACTCTGATTTCCATTCTACTTCCCTTTTAGATGTTTATCACGAGGTCATTTATGTTTGAATGTCTCTTGGAGAGGTCATTTTATTAGATTATGTGTATACTGGGGTGCCTGGGTGGCTCGGTCAGTTAAGCATCCAGTTTGGGCTGAGGTCATGATCTCCTGGTTGGTGAGTTTGAGCCCTGCACCGGGCTCTCTGCTGTAAGCACAGAGCCTGGAGCCTGTTTCGGATCCTCTATTTCCCACTCTCTCTGCCCCTCCCCTGTTTGCATTCTCTCTCTGTCTCTCTCAAAATAAATAAGTAAATTTTAAATAAACAAACAAACAAATAAATAAATAAATACGTGTATACATTCTTTTTTTTTTTTTCTGAGCTAGCTTGTAAAGCTTTCCATTTTCCTTTAAGCCAATAGCTCTTTTCCAGTAATCTTTGTTATTTTTTTTTTTTAATTTTTTTTTTCAACGTTTATTTATTTTTGGGACAGAGAGAGACAGAGCATGAACGGGGGCGGGACAGAGAGAGAGGGAGACACAGAATCGGAAACAGGCTCCAGGCTCTGAGCCATCAGCCCAGAGCCTGACGCGGGGCTCGAACTCACGGACCGTGAGATCGTGACCTGGCTGAAGTCGGACGCTTAACCGACTGCGCCACCCAGGCGCCCCTCTTTGTTATTTTCATACACAAGTTTAAATTGTCTACAATTAACTGCATTCAGTTAGAAGTGTATTACTTGCTAAGTTTTGAAGGTGTAAAACTGAAACCATTATCAAGATTCAAAACATTACCATCACCCACAAAGGTGTTCCCAAATCTCTTTGTAGTTTCTCCCTCCATCCATCTCTTGCTCTAGGAAACCACTGATCTGTTTTATGCAACTATAGATTAGTTTGCTTTATCTAGGATTTCTTATAAATGGATTCATATTATATGTACTCTTTTTTGTCTGGATGTGTTTAATAGACTATTTTTGAGATTGATTCATAATGTATATACCATAATGTATATTCATAATGTAAGCAGTTCATTCCTATTTATTGCTGAGTAATATTCTGTTGTATGGATATACTACATATTGTTTACCCATTTACCTGTTGATCACCTAGCTATTATATAAATAAGGATGCTTTTATGCCAACACTTCATATTATCACCTTTAAAAATTTTAATTATATAATTGTGTAGTTATATCACATTGTGCTTCTAATTCGCAATTCCCTTATAACTAAGAATATAGAGTATCTTTTCATATACTAAATGTCCACTTTTACATCTTCTTACATAAATTGTTCAAATCTTTTATCTATTTTCCAACTGAGTTGATGGTGTTAGTACTGAGTAGTAAGAGATCGTTGTACATTCTAGACACATATTGCTTATCATCTTTGATTCACAAATGCATGCTTTCAGTGTGTGCCTTGTCTTTTTATTTTTGAAATGGTGTCTTATGGGGGCACATGCGTGGCTCAGTCAGCTAAGCATCCAACTTCGGTTCAGGTCATGATCTCACAGTTCATGAGTTTGAGCCCTGCATTGGGCTCTGTGCTGACAGCTCAGAGCCTGGAGCCTGCTTTGGGTCTGTGTCTCCCTGTCTCTCTCTGCCCTCTCCCCCTCGTGTTTTGTTTCTCTCTCTCTCTCTCAAAAATAAATAAACATTAAAAGAAAAGAAATGGTGCCTTATGAATACGGAAGATTTCTTTATTTATTTTTAAATTAATAAGTGGACAAAGTCCAATTAATAGTTTTTAAGTTTATGCTCTTTGTGTTTTAAAAGATTTTTGCTTATTCCAATGTCACAATGTTTCTTTTAGAAGTTGATAGTTATTTTTTACAAGATATATG
This sequence comes from Panthera pardus, assembly GCF_024362965.1. Taxonomy (NCBI): domain Eukaryota; kingdom Metazoa; phylum Chordata; class Mammalia; order Carnivora; family Felidae; genus Panthera; species Panthera pardus. The sequence continues at coordinate 60,471,298 of NW_026526688.1, forward strand.
ATCTATTTTGTGTGGTATAAAGTAAGAGTCATGCTTTATTTTTTTCCCACAAAAACTCAGTTTTACAGCACCATTTGTTTAAATGATTTTTTTTCTCCATGAATTTGTCCTGGCATTTGAGTCAAAAATTGTTTTACCATATATGTATGGGTCTATTAGTGGACTTTACATTATGCTCCATTGACCTGATTGTCTTTCCTTTCACCAATATTACACTTTCTTAATTAATAACTAAGCTTTATAGTAAGTGTGAAAATGAAGTAATGTGAATTTTCTAACTTTATTGATGTTCTTCTCTTCCTCTTCCTTTTTTAATTGGTTTGGCTCCTGTGAATTATTTCCATTATTTTATGAATCTTAAAACAGCTCATCAATTTCTTTTGATTGGGATTTTACTGAACTTATAGGTTCATTTTGAGGGGAAATGATCTCTATACAAGATTTAATTTCCTGATTCATGAATATAGTGTATTTCTCAATTTATTAAAGTCTACTTTTTTCATGAATATTTTTTGTTTTCAGTACATTAATTTTATCTGAAATACCTTGCATTTTCTGATTCCATTGAAAATCATATTGTATTTGGTATTTTATTTTACAGTTATTTAGTATTAACAAATGAGACTGCCATTGATTTATATATTTACATTGCATTCTGTGGAACTTGCTAAGTTAATTTGTTAGTTTTTGCAGCTCTTTTGTAAATTTTTAGGGCCAGTTTGAACAGGCCAGTTTGAACTGGCCAGTTTGAAGAAAAAAGATAGTTTTACCCTTTCTTTTCTGAACTGTATTTTTTTTATTTTTTTTTAACGTTTATTTATTTTTGAGACAGAGAGAGACAGAGCATGAACGAGGGAGGGTCAGAGAGAGAGAGAGGGAGACACAGAATCTGAAACAGGCTCCAGGCTCTGAGCTGTCAGCACAGAGCCCAACGCGGGGCTTGAACTCGCGAACCGCGAGATCATGACCTGAGCCAAAGTCGGACGCTTAACCGACTGAGCCACCCAGGCGCCCCAGAACTGTATTTTTTAAAATTTATTTTTCTTTATTTTTTTGGTTAGGAACTTAGTGTAATTTTGAATAAATGGGAGAGCAGGCATTCTAGCCTTTATGGATCCTAGAGGGAAGTATTTAATTTTTTATCTTAAGTGTATTATTAGCTATGGTCCTTAAAAGATACTTTTTCAGTTTGAGGGTGTCTCCTTCTATCCATAGTTGACTAAGAGGAACTTTTTTTCATTATGAATGATTTGTGGATTTTTAAATTTTCTTTTTCTGAAGGTATTAAAATAATCAAATAAACTGTTTCCTTTATTCTATCAATATGGTGAGTTATACTAATTTATTTTGAATGTTAAATTAACCTGTATTCCTAGAAAATAACTCTGCTAGGCCATAATGCATTATATTTCTAATATATTATTGAATTTGATTTGCTAATATTTTCTATAAAAATTACAACTAATATTTATAAAAATATGATATTGGTATTTTCTTTTTCATAATTGATTTGTCTAGCTTTGTTATCAGAAGAATAGTAACCTCATAAAAATCAGTTGTGAGGTGTTTCTTTTTCATCCAGTTTTAAAAGAATTTATGTAATATTAATATTTTTGTGTCTTTCTTTAGTATTTGGTTGATTTCACTAGTGAAACCAAACTTGTCTGGAGTTCTTCTTGGAAAATTTTATTTCTATTATGGACTTAATGTCAACAGCTATTCATATTTCTATTTCTTCTTATATCCAAATATTTATAATAGAGGCTTTGAGGTCTTCTCTTAAATTCATGTGTGGGCTCACTTAGAATTAGTTTCTACTGACTATCTACTGAATATGTGTCACATTTTGCTGCTTCTTTGAATGTCTAGTAATTTTTGTTTTAAATTTCCAGCTGCTCTTCCAATCCTAAACTCATTTCTGGTATTTTGACTATGTAACATGTTTTTTGGTTTTTTTTTTTTTTCCTGTCTGTTTGCATCATTGTAGCTGTGGGGTTTGAGAGAGCTAATAACCCAAAAGCCACAAACTTAGGCCCTAAACCCTAAATTAGGCTCTCAAATTCACATTTCTTATTGTTTAAGAACTGATTTTTGAAAGTAAAATTTCCTATGGCTCTGTCTGATTTTAGACAATTTCTAGTATCTTTACATAGGTGACTTTTTGTTTTATCCAGTTATTATAACTGTCATCCATTATAATTATTATCTATCTATAATGATTGAGTCTATACAACCACATTACTTGGACATCAGTACTGGAAATTCTCCCTTTATACATCGGAATTTAATTTTTTTAAATCCTTTAAAAATTTTATTTGCTTATTTTAAGTAATCTCTACACCCAATATGGGGCTCGAACTCATGACTCTGAGATCCAGAGTTGCATGCTCTACTGACTGAGCCAGGCAGGTACCCCCACCAAAAACTTGCTAGAACTGATACACAAATTCACCAAAGTCACAGGATACAAAATCTATGTACAGAAATCTGTTGCATTTCTATACAGTAATAATGAAGCAGCAAAAAGAGAATTCAAGGAATCAATCCCATTTACAAGTGTACCAAAAACCATAAGATACCTAGGAATAAACCTAACCAAAGAGGTAAAAGATCTATACTCTGAAAACTATAGAACACTCATGAAAGAAATTGAAGAGGACAAAAAGAAATGGAAAAACCTTCTATACTCATGGATTAGAAGACAAAACACTCTTAAAATATTTATATTACCCAAAGCAATCTACACTTTGAATGTAATCCCTATCAAGATACCACCAAAATTTTTCACAGAGCTAGAACAAACAATCCTAAAATTTGTATGGAACCACAGAAGACCCCAAATACCCAAAGCAATCCTGAAAAAAAAAAAAAGAAATCTGAAGGCACCATGATTCCAGACTTCAAGCTATATCAGTCACGAGGCTCTAGTCATCAAGACAGTATGGTACTTGTACAAAAACAGATCAATGGAACAGATCAGAAAACCCAGAAATAGATCCACAACTATATGGTCAGTTAATCTTTCACAAAGCAGGGAAGAGTATCCAATGGAGAAAAATCTGTTCAACAAATGGTGCTGAGAAAACTGGACAGAAACCTGCAGAAGAATGAAACTGCACTACTTTCTTACACCAACACAAAAATGAACTCAAAATTTATGAAAGAACTAAATGTATGACAGGAAACCATTAAAATCATAGAGGACAACACAGGCAGTAACCTCTTTGACGTAGGGTGGAGAAACTTCTTACTGGACACATTGCCAGAGGCAAAGGAAACAAAAGCAAAAATGAACTATTGGGACTTCATCAAGATAAAAGGTTTCTGCACACAGAGACAATCAACAAAACCAAAAAGCAGCATATGGAATGGGAGAAGATATTTGCAGATGGCATATTAGATAGAACGTTGGTATCCAAAATCTATAAAGAACTTATCCAACTCAACAGCCCAAAAACAAATAGTCCAGTGAAGAAATGGGCAGAAGACATGAATAGACATTTTTCAAAAGAAGATATCCAGATGGCTAATAGACACATGAAAAGATGCTAAACATCATTTATCATCAGGGAAATACAAACAGAACTACAATGAGGTATCACCTCCCACTTGTCAGAATGGCTAAAATAACAACACAGGAAATGACAGATGATGGCAAGGATGCAGAGAAAAGGGAACCCTCTTACACTGGTGGTGAGAATGCAAACTGGTGCTGCCACTCTGGAAAACAGTATGAAGTTTCCTCAGAAGTTAAAAATAAAACTACCCTACAACCCAGCAATTGCATTACTAGGTATTTACCCAAATGATACAAAAATACTGACTTGAAGGGACATATGCACCTGATGTTTATAGCAGCATTATCAACAATAGTCAAATTAAGGAAAGAACTCAAATGTCCATCAACTGATGAATGGATAAAGGAGATGCGGCGCACACACACACACACACACACACACACACACAGAGGAACATTACTCAGCCATTAAAAGTAATGAGTCTTGCCATTTGCAATGATGTAGATGGATCTAGGATGTGTTATGTTATGCAAAACAAGTCAGTCAGAGAAAGACAAATACCATGATTTTCCTCATATGTGGAATTTAAGAAACCAAACAGATGAACATAGGGGAAGGGGAAAAAAAGAGGGAAGCAAAGAAAACTATAAGAGACTCTTAACTATACAGAACAAACTGAGGGTTGATGAGGGGAGTTGGGTGAGGGATGGGCTAAAATGGGTGATGGGCATTAAAGAGGACACTTATGATGATCACTGGGTGTTATAGGTAAGTGATGAGTCACTAAATTCTACCATTGAAACCAATATTACATTGTATGTTAATTAACTAGAATTTAAATTAAAACTTGAAAAAAATTTTTTAATTTGTTTTTCAAATCCTGTCAACATAAGACTCTTAGTGTTAAAATTGTTTCTTCTTGAGAGATTTCCTTGGAGTAACAGTGCACATTTTGCCAAAAAAATTATCTTTAAAATATATTGTAATATAATGAAATAGATAAATTACTTTCTCAATAAGTACATGTATCCAGGGATGAATGTGGCTAACAGCCATGATGAGACAGTATAACATACATTTTAGTTTTACTCTTTTAATAGGTGTAAACTCTGAGAAGGTGTTCAGATAAGTACTTTGGTAAGAATGGTACTTTTGTTACAAGAATGTAACTCAATTCCATAAAGCTCTGAGTGATATGAACATTGTAATTTATTATCAAAATATCAGTTTATTAGTTTACAAATATATTTGGTTCAGAAGGATTTGCTATCCAGTCATAATAATCATTCATCTCAATTTCTAGTAAATTTACCAAAAAGCAAAACCTCTTAAATGACTATTGAATTTGCTCGTATTCTTTTCTTAAATTTGCTCGTATTCTTTTCTTAGATGCATCTTGTTGTCAGAGTTAAAATTAAACATAACTGGAAAAAAGCAACTCTATAAACAGGAAGATTTTTGGTCAAACTTTCTGTTACTAGGTAACAAAGACCTATATATTTATGCTAATGTTTAATTTTATTTCTTATGGTTAATTACATTATCTTTTAGTCCCTTGAAGAGTCTTGGCAAATGGACAGAAGACAGACATTTTAGAAATATTATATAGATATATTAATAATTTCATATCATGTTTGAACATAATTAAGTTTCTGGCACCTGGGTGGCTCAGTCAGTTAAGCGTCCAGCTTTGGTTCAGGTCATGATCTCGCAGTTCGTGAGTTCGAGGCCCATGTTGGGCTCTGTGCTGACAGCTCAGAGCCTGGAGCCTGCTTTGGATTCTGTGTCTCCCTCTCTCTCTGCCCTCTGCTCACGCTCTGTCTCTCTCTCTCTCTCGCTCAAAAATAAATAAACATTAAAAAAATCTTAAAAAGGTAATAATTAAGGTTGTAATTTTGACTTTGACAGAGTTAGAACAGCAATAAATATCTGAGAAAAAGTAATTACTCTTATTTTAAATGATGATTGTTTTCCAAAGTCCTATGTCCCAGACTGGAGTGAAGGATATTTTGTCCTATATCCATAGTTAAGTTGATGTCCTTTTTAGAATGCAGATTTATGTACTTCACAGATATTAACAATAATGAAGTGGGTAACTATTGAGCCATTAAAAAGTACAAAGCTTACAAATCGCACTAATAATTCTTGCTAAGTCAGTTGCTTACTGTAAAATTAGCATGCTTGTGTTATTTTGATCAATCTAAATCTAATAGATATGTGGCAAAATGTTTATGTGCAGAGAGAAATATATATGATCACATCACAAAGAATAAGGAAAACATATACACAATAAAAACACTAGATTGGGTACAATTTAAACATGTGACTGAAAATATCAAGTGTGTGATAACCAATTCTGAAAATCCTGCTCAGCTTTTCCACTCTCTTGAAGACTGTCACTTCAAGCTTCATCAAACCTCAACCCCCTACACTCTTCCACATTTCTAATTTTTATTATTTTAATTTTTAGCAGATGCCTCTCTTATTGTTTCATTGAGGAAATATCCATTAGTATAATTCATGGAGTTTATGTACATCATGTGCATCTGTACATTTATATTCTTCCTCACCACCTGTAATGATGGTTGTTTTTCCTAACTTAGGCCCTTTTCCTATCTGTATCCAAGTACTTTATTTATGCATTCTCTCTTAACTTATACAAGGCCTTTAATCTTGAAATCATTCCATTTCTACTCATCATCATCATTTTATTCTTTTAATATTTCCATTAGCTCCAAAATGTGTCATAGCAACTGTCATTTAAAAAAGCAAGCAACAAGGGGCACCTGGGTGGCTCAGTTGGTTAAGCGACTGACTTCAGCTCAGGTCAAGATCTCATGCTTTAGGTTGGTAAGTTTAAGTCCTGCTTCAGGCTCTGCAATGACAGATTGGGATTCTCTCTCTCTCTCCCTGTCTCTCTGCCCCTTCCCCACCTGCATTTTCTCTCTTCCTCTCTCAAAATAAACTTAAAAAAAAAATAAAGGAAGCAACCAACCAAGCAGAAAACAAATTCCCTTGATTCCCCATTCTTTTTTTTTTATTTTTTTTCCTTAACGTTTATTTATTTTTGAGACAGAGACAGAGCATGAACGGGGGAGGGCCACAGAGAGAAGGAGACACAGAATCTGAAACAGGCTCCAGGCTCTGAGCTGTCAGCACAGAGCCTGACGCGGGGCTCGAACCCACGGACCGTGAGATCATGACCTGAGCCGAGGTCCGTGAGATCATGACCTGAGCCGAGGTCGGACGCTTAACCGACTGAGCCACCCAGGCACCCCCTTCATTCCCCATTCTTTGCCAGCTATAACTCCATTTTTCTTTTCCTCTATATAGGAAAACCTCCTTCAAACTGATATCTATACTGTCACTCTCTACTTTATACATGCTTTGTGTCATTTCAGTCAAGTTTTCGCCCACTACTCTGAAACTGCTTTTTTTCATGAATGATGGTCATCTTTGCAAATCTAGTGGCTTATTCTCTGTTTTCATCTTATCTGGAATAGTTGTCATCTAGGTCTCGTCTTACTACTTTGGTCTACCCTGAAGCATCAGCGAGTCCTATCGATACTATCTTTATCGTATATCCTGAATATGATCACTTTCCTCCCTTCCACCACTACTGTCTTAATCCAAGTGGAGAGTACCACAAAATCTTCCTCAGAGAGCTTCTTTGACAACTTGTTTTACTATATAGGGTCCATTCTCTACCCAGGAACCAGAGTAAATTAGATATGTTACTCATCTTTTCATAATCCTTCAGTGACTTCTGAAAACCCTTCAAATAAAACTCAAACTTCTTCCCAGTATAAGGCCCTCCATGATCTAGCCCTATCTTTCTTTCCTCTTCTCTAACCTCTTCTCCCATGGCTCATTCTACTACAGACTGAATGTCATCTTCTTGATGTCTTAGAGACATCAAGCTTGCCTCTTACTAAAAACCTTAGCAGTTAACATTTTACTTGCTTTTCATTTATGTAGACCCTTGATCTCCATGTTTTGGCAAGGGTGACTCTTTCTTCTCATCTAGACCTTTGCTTAAATATTGCCTCCTTAGAAATATCTTATCTGACCACTGTGTTTTTAATAGACCCTTTCACTTATAGCCCTATTTCTCCCTTTATTTTGTTTTCTTTCTTCATCTTCTATGTAATGAAAATGATATTTTTCTTTTATTAAAAAAATGTGTCTCTACCACTGATTAAGCCCTATGAAGACAGATGATTTCTTAGTCTTACAATCAGACTCAACATAAAATAGTGTATAAGATGTAAAAAGCACCCCAAAAGTATTTTTTGAATAAATTATTTTTGATTTTCTCAGAACTTAGAACTGAGGACAAGATCATTTATCATGTTGGTGGGGCCATTAGACTTTCCCTAGTGACCAAGGAAAACTCTTAGGTACATACAAATTATTAGTTAGCTTAAAGACCAAAATTATGTGTCACCCAAATCCATGTACCATATTTTTAAAACATTTATTGTCCTGCAATTTTAAGAATATGATTATTGGTGATCCTAGCTAGCAATCTCTATAGTCTCACTTTTTGTATACTTCAAGATTCTTTCTGAGCAAAATAGCAAAAATTATCTTTCCTAAATTATATTGCTTATTTATTGCTTATAATGATAGATTTTTACTCAGTGTACCACGTGTCCTATTCAAAAGAACACTTCAATTTTTATAAATTGGCAATGATAACTGATGTTGAAATGTAAGTACTTTTTCAAGCAGATTCACATATAAGTCACAACATATATCCATGTCATGGATAAATGAACAAAATGTGATTTTAAAATTATCTTTATCTCTGCACTTTGGACATATTCTGATATTATAAAGCCCATTTAAGTTTCAATCTAATTGGAAGTTTGCACTGACCCTTTCCATTTTGTAGCAATAGAATTCATGAATAAAAATAACCCATTTTTAATTATTTTTCAAATCAGATCTCCAAATCCTTATAGAAGAAATTTAATTAAAAGCCAAGGAAAAAAGTAACATACTATAAAATTATTTTCATCACTTTGAAAATTAGATTCTAGCACATTAGTCATGTATATTAAATTGAAACAAAGTTCATATTCCTAGAATAATAATTTTTATGTATTTCACAGAGAAGTCAGAGAATCATTGTCATTAATGGAGAAGAAATAATGCTGTTAAATTGGTCTCATTTGAAATTAATATCAAAAACAACATATACTAAAAACCAGTATCAAATATTTCTGCATCATATTTAGCTTTTGGTTTATAAATACCTTTTGTTTTGAAATAAAACATATGATGCATCTCATTCATCTGGGACATGGTTAACCTGGTAATAGAAACATGTGTTCTTATAGAGCAAATGTGGCCAAAGTAGAGCCTTAAACTTGATTTAAGTTTTCTTGAAAACAGAAAATAAAGCTCATATCGTAGTATGAAAATATTCTGTTTTCAACAAATACATATGCTAATCTTTTTCGTTGAAATAAGAAATATAGTTTTGGTAAAATAACAGATTCTGTTTTGATGTGTGAGTATGAAGTAATTAAAAAATAAACAGTAGAATTCATATGTCCAAGTATGTATGGCTCTTCACCTTGGGAGATTATACACTGATTATACCACTGATGCCATTGTTCCAGTGATAAAAGAATATTGTTAAGTACCTAATGTTACAGCTTTGTTGTGAACACTGTAAATGATTTAATTTATTCCTCAAAACAGTCCTATGAAGTAGGCCTTATTGGTCCATAATATAGATGGAGATTGAATAGATTGAAAATTAGATTCAGATAACCTTTGTATAGGTTTTTAACAAAGGTAAGGACACAATATGGAAGGAGAAAGAGACTTCGGGGAAGCAGTAGGGGCCTGCTTATCAGGGTCATTCTTGTTTGCAAGAACCATTATTGTGCAGTTTGAACCATTGAACCATTGGTTCCATTGAACCATTGGTTCAATGGACCATTGAACCATTATTTGTGCAATCTAACTCGCTTTGGGAGACCTTGCTAAAAGTTTCTGCTAAGATCTTTTATGTCTCTCTGCTATGTAGCTAAGCCAGGCTAATAGCTAGTAATAGCAGTTATGGGTTATTGTGGGAGTTAAATGGGGGTTATTTTAGAAATGCTGCATTTTGCACTATCGACAATAGCCAAAGTATGGAAAGAGCCCAAATGTCCATCGATGGATGAATGGATAAAGAACATGTGGTATATACATACCATGGAGTATTACTTGGCAATCAAAAAGAATGAAATCTTGCCATTTGCAACTACATAGATGGAACTGGAGGGTATTATGCGAAGTGAAATTAGTCAGTCAGAGAAAGACAAAAATCATATGACTTCACTCATATGAGGACTTTAAGAGACAAAACAGATGAACATAAGGGAAGGGAAACAAAAATAATATAAAAACAGGGAGGGGAACAAAACAGAAGAGACTCAAATATGGAGAACAAACTGAGGGTTACAGGAGGGGTTGTGGGACGGGGGATGGGCTAAATGGGTAAGGGGCACTAAGGAATCTACTCCTGAAATCATTGCTGCACTATATGATAACTAATTTTGATGTAAATTTTAAAAAATAAAAAATAAAATAAAATAAAGTAATTTCAGCAAATAAAAAAATAAAAATGCTAAGAATGATAAAAAAAAAAAAAAAAAAAAAAAAAAGAAATGCTGCATTTTGACACCCACCTCTAATTCCATGACAAATGTCATACAGCACCCCACACTGGTGTTCCTCTGTCTTTCAGTTATCTTGGGCTCATTTTCTGGACCATTTTGCAGCTCCGTTGGTTATTACTCAGGAATTGGCAAAAGGCACTTTTGCTGATATCTAGTTCCTCTGATGTTGCAAGGAACACTCAATTTTGCCCCTTGACCAGATTTATCTTTTATCTCTTTAATTACTGTATTGCCATCAACACTCAACAGTGTAGCTGCTTTCTAGATTGAATGCGGGTTGGGCTGGCCTTCTACCTTTGATGACCATCTACAAACCATACTGCTTTCTAGGTGCCCTTTGATAATGTGTCATAGAGAGGGGACCATTCTGTTAAATCCTTATATAACTCCACAGTGAGATGTAGGACCCAAAGGGATGGTAGCTTCCTGTTCACATATGTGATAAGTACCCTAGTAGTCATTATTATTGTATGTTCTTTTTTTAATCTTTTTTAAAAAAGTCCGTTTATTTTGAGAGACAGAGTGAGAAAGAGCAGGGGAGGGGCAGAGAGAGAGGGAGAGACAGAATCCTAAGGAGGCTCTACACTGTCAGCACAGAGCCTGAATTCACAAACCAGGAGATCATGAGCTGAGCTGAACTCAAGAATCTGACAGTTAACCTACTGAGCCACCCAGGCGCTCCTATTATGTGTTCTTGAATACACTGTTTTCATTTAAAGAGGAAATTTTTCTCTCCATTTTCTTCCATATGACATAATCCACAAAAATGGATATCTCAAGTCTCAAAATAAATTTAAGTTCTCTATAATACAGTTTCAATCAAAGCCCCAATAACAATAATAAGCTGTGTTATTTTCAAATGATGCACTTTCAAGTTTGTTACTTTCTAGTCCAGAGTATTAGCAGCTGCCTCTGGGTGGCAATAATGGACTTTTAATGAACACTTCCCAAATCGTTTGAGCATGGGGAGAGAGGGGCTTGTCTTGAGATGAACGTGGGAAAGTAAGGTTATAAAGGGCTTGATCGTGCTATGTTTTTTAGACCCTCCAAAAAAGAAAAAAACTTACTGTCTCTCAAAGCTCTACTCAAATTTAGGGTTTTATTTTTTTTCCTTTTTTTTTTTTTGGTAATTTTATGAATAGGGGCTAAGAGATTTCTCAAATGTTTTGTGTGATTTGTATAGAAACTGAAAAACTTATTTTAGTGCCTTTTGTTCTGATTTTGGAGTTGACAAGAATAATAAATTATGTTTGTCTGAGGAATGTCCTAGTCACCCTTGTCCAAAAGATGTCTAGGCACTTTACCATTTTTGTTAGGCCTTGTTCTTTAGTTGAGTTAATCAGCCATCCTCTGGGGTCATACGACTAACAAGAAGTTATAATTTTAGCATAAGGTTCAGATTGATATATAAATATTATATCATTAATATAATACGTAACCATACTTTCCAGTTGAATCAAGTCTGTCTCTAATACTCACAATATATAAAGAATATATACAACAAAAAATGGGGATTGGAACTTAATAGACATTTCTCCAAAGAAAACTTATTATACAGGGGTGCTTGGGAGGCTCAGTCAGTTGAGTGTCAGATTCAGTTTCGGCTCAGGTCATGATCTCATGGTTTTATGAGTTCGAGCCCTGTGTCAGGCTCTGTGCTGACAGTACAGAACCTGCTTGGGACTCTCTCTCTCTCCCTCTCTTTCAGCCCCTCCTCCTCTTAGGCTGTCTTTGTCTCTCTCAAAAGAAATAAATTAACTTAAAAAAAATTTTAAAATTAGAAAACCTAGTATACGAATGTCAAAGAGGCACATGAAAAAGTGCTCAATGTTGTTATTAATCAGGGAAATGCAAATCAAAACCATGAGATATCACCTCACTCATTGCCAATGGCTATCATTAAAAAGAGGAGATTTTTTGGCTATCACCAAAAAAATTTTGGTGATGGTGTGGAGGAAGGGAATTCTTGTTCACTATTGGTGGGAATGTAAATTGGTATAGCCAGTATGGAAAATGGTGTGGAGGTTTCTCAAAAAATTAAAAATGGAACTGTCATATGATCTAGCAATTCCGATTCTGGGTATATATCCAAAGGAAATAGAAACAAGATATTGAAGAACATGTATTGGTACATGTTCACTGTACCATTATTCACAATAGCCAAAGTATGGAAACAACCTAAGTGTCTGTCAGTGTATGAATGGGTATAGGAGATGTGGTTTATATACACAATGGGGTATTTTTTTTGGCCGTGAGAAGGAAGGAAATTATGCCATTGTGGCAACATGGATGGTCCTTGAGGGCATCATGCTAAGTGAAATAAGTGGGAGAAAAGCAAACACTCTATCCTTTATGATCTCACTTATATGTGGAATATTCAAAAACTGAAGTCACAGAAACAGAGAGTAGAATGGTGATTACCTGGGCTAGGGTAAGGTAGGGGAAATGGGAAGATATTGCTCAAAGGGTATACATTTGCAGCATGATGAATAAATTTTGAGGGTTTAATGTAAAGAAAAAATACCTTTACCTCATTAGGCATAGCAATAGCAGAAGAATTTAAATATCTTTGTGAAAACACAATAAAAGCATAATTTTCCATCCATCTCACATGAATGTAAATTGGCCTTGAATTTCTTTATGAGTAGAAAACATTAGCCAAATTGATCACAAAATTACAGTCTCCCTTAGCTTGTTGCACAGTTTGAATATGTAATATCATATTGTGTATTCCTTGTGGTGTGGGCTGTTATTTATTAAGATTTCTGTAATCTACAGTGAATCTCTCCAGGATTTATCAGCTTTTCTCACAGATCATTAAATAAGGAATTTGTGGGTATTGATATACCTGCATCTAAAAGAACTTTAATTAAAATCAGAATTTCTTTATGCACCCCAGGTATCCAACCCTAGTCTTTCCTAATGGTTTTAAATTATCCACTTGATTGGGCTTAGATCATTTTAAAAGTTCCCATCTACCATGCTCCATTAAAAAAAGAATGCAAAACAGATTTTCAAGACAACATTTCCCCAATAATTTGGGTAAGGTAAGAGTCTCCATTTGAAAATTACATCTGTTCCCATAATACGTTCTGGCAGGATAAGACAATCACACGAAACTTTGTTAATAAATTCCTATATTGTAAGCCATACTTTTACCTGTATCCTGTACAAATGCTCATTACATCTCTTCAGATGAATTACATTGCCTGTTAACTTTTCATTATTCCATTTAATATGACATTATATTGGGCACCACTGTCCAGCAATCTAAAGTTTCTTCACCACCCTCAGATCATTTTACCCTTATTAATATTAGCAGCCTTGCATCCCTTGCTAGGGGTTTGAGCTACGTGACTTTGGCCCCACTATCAATTGGGAGTCATATTCTTTACTTTTCTCCCACCCAATTTTAATTCCCATTGACTCAGGAATTATAAATTCCTTTTTTAAATGGTAATCAGAGTTTTAAAAAATTATTAAGGCTAGGAAACATTGAGCAAATCTGTCACAGTCTTTGCATAGTTGGTGGGGCAGTCAGATCACCTAATCTTTATACAGTGATTCATTAAAATTTTATTTATACTATTTACAGTCTCCTTTTTTAGTGCTGTTTTATTATTTTTTTATTTTAAGGAGAGAGCACCATATGAGTGGGGAAGAGGGACAGAGGGAGTGAGAGAGAGAGAGAGAGAGAAAGAGGGAGAGAATATCTCAATCAGGCTCCACACTCAGCACAGAGACTGACGTGGGGTTTCATCCCACAACCCTAGGATCATGACCTGAGCTGAAGTCAAAAGCAGACACTTAGCCAACTGAGGCACACAGGCACCCCAGTGCTATTTTAAATGACTCTTCCAAATACTTAACATTCAGTTTGAGTTTTTTTTTTAACTCCTTTTATTCTCATTTTCTTTCTTTTGAATAATCATAATTATTTGTCCATCATTAGTTTCCATTTGCAGTAACTGGGCAAGGAGTTCTCCCATAGTTCCCCTCACTTCATCTTGTCCCTAGAACAATTGAGTTCTATCAGGAGTTCAAGCAGATGGAGCCTCTTCTATCAAAGCACCAACCATATAGAGTTAGAGAACTGTAGCTATAGAATTAGGAGAAATTTGAGAGTTACCAGAACTAATCAAAGTTACTTATATTCTCTGCATCTCAGTGGCCTCAGAAGTATGCTTTAATATTTAAGGATAGATTTGAACAATTGCCCTGTGTAGGTTTGTGTTATTTACCTTCCTTTCCACAGAGCTTAACAAATTTGGAGTTTGCCCCTCTCTACATTTCTGCAAAAGCTTCAGTAAGTGAAGGTCCTGAGTAAAACGCACATGCTTCTCCAACAGTATCTGATGTAAGGGAAATAGCTCTTTGATTTCCTAAGCATAACAGTTGATTTCCGTAGAGGTTCAGGAATGACTTTGGAATCATCTACAAGGTAGCTTAATGACTGAACTGAATATGTTTGTGTTTTTGTAGTCTCTTGATGTTCTCCCCAATTTGTAAACTTTTAGTGGTTTTTGTTCTTATAAGGACCATATGTTAACCAGAACAATTACTTCCAAACTCTCACTGGCATTACAGGCTGAATCACATGCAGTAAGTCTGTGGCCATAGAAGCCACCAGCTGTTTCTGTTACTATATTTTTCTCCAGAAAAGACAAAAGCAGCCAAAGTGCATTATGCTTGGTTGACTTGCCGTCTTTTTGAATTTTTTCTGTAAACTTATTTAGCGCTTTGCCGTAGCCAAGGATCTGTGTCTCCAACATCCACTGCTAGGCATTCCGCACAAAGATGGTTGCATTTGTGCACCTTCATGCCAGGAATGGGAGTGGGGGAAAGTCATCTGGTGGCGATGGTTCCTGACCTCCCCTCTCTTCATTTTTTATTCTTCTTTTTTTTTTTTTTCCAACGTTTTTTATTTATTTTTGGGACAGAGAGAGACAGAGCATGAACGGGGGAGGGGCAGAGAGAGAGGGAGACACAGAGTCGGAAACAGGCTCCAGGCTCGGAGCCATCAGCCCAGAACTCACGGACCGCGAGATCGTGACCTGGCTGAAGTTGGACGCTTAACCGACTGCGCCACCCAGGCGCCCCCATTTTTTATTCTTCTAAACCGAGCCCTTCACCATTACTTAAATGATAAACTATGCTATCTGCATAAATTGCAACAGGTCAATTATATATTGAAAGTACTCCAAAGATTCCACTTTTAAATAAAGGTGGGAGAGCAGTAGAAAGACGATGGGGAAGCACCAAGATCCAGGAGAGATTTCCAGGTGCAGCTTCTCAAAGTCTTTCTCATTTGCACAGAACACATTTCATCTCCAGATTGAACGATCATGATGTGTCTGATAAATCTTAGTTTTGGGAGACATCCCTAAAAGTTTCCAGTGGGATTTTTAATGCCTCTAATCAATCAAAGGTGTCTAACTGGAAATACCAGGTGTAAGCCATGAATAACTTTACCAGTTTGAACTTTAAATAGTACGTTGTAAGTTGTTAGTTATAACACTTGCTTCCCTTATTTTGACCTAGAGTCTGTTCATGAGCTTGGGTGGCTCAGTTGGTTAAGCATTCAACTTTTCATTTAAGCTTGGGTCATGATCTCATGGTTCATGGGATAGCAGGTCTCTGTGCTACCAACATGGAGCCTGTTTGGGATTCTCTCTCCCTCTCTTTTTGCCCCTCCTGTGCTCTCTCTCTCTCTCTCTCTCTCTCTCAAAAATAAGTAAACTTAAAGAAAAAAAAAGTCCATTCCAGACTTCCAGTTGACTCCAGAGATAAGCATAGAGGTGGCTTGCTTCTGCTGTAAAATAACTCTTTTACCCAGACATACTAAGGCACAGGAAGCCTGGCCAAAGTTTGCACAGTTAATAGGTAGTAGAACAAGATTTTTTAAAGAATTTTTTTAATGTTTATTTTTGAGAGAGAGAGAGAGAGAGAGAGAGACAGACTGAGTGTGAGCAGGAGAGGGGCAGAGAGAAGGGGAGACACAGAATCCAAAGCAGACTTCTAGCTGTCAGCACAGAGCCTGATGCGTGGCTTGAGCTCATGAACTGGGAGATCATGACCTGAGCTGAAGTCGGACGCTTAACCAACTGAGCCACCCAGGTGACCCGGCAGTAGAACAAGATTTTGAACTCAACATTCTGGCTCTGTGGGCCTACACTAAGCCCTAAGTCCTTGGAAGCATTTCTGTAGTATTTTTGTAATTATTATAGAGTCATTTAGAGTCTCAGAAGACAAAAACTGGCACTGCTAGTACACAATTGAATCACTCTCTATGATTATTGAATTATTACAAGTGTATTAATGAGGTTTAATACTGGATACAGACTCTAAAACACCAAATGGAGATTTCAACTTTCAATGAACTCATAGGACAGGAGAGTCAGGAAGATGTGGGGTCTTGCAAAGCTCCATTGATCCTCACTGCTATTTAACTTGGCACCAGATTTATGGGTTAATCCCAGCACAGGACACA
Organism: Panthera pardus; assembly: GCF_024362965.1. NCBI lineage: Eukaryota > Metazoa > Chordata > Mammalia > Carnivora > Felidae > Panthera > Panthera pardus. The sequence goes on from NW_026526688.1 coordinate 60,487,986, forward strand.
GTGAAGCTAACCTGGTCCTTGAAGTAGATCACTTAGAACTATCACCTGCAGCTGCTTGCAGGGTGTGAATACATCAGAAGCAGCAAGTGGATGTCTGTGCTTCACAGGGACTCATAAGGAAAGTGGCTCAGGCAATTCAAGTCTCCCAATAAGCCAGACCTCAATTATGTTTCAGTTTTAGTCATATTTTTATTTTATGTAAAGCTTTGCTGTTAACTACTTAATTTTCTACCTTCACATGTGTATAGGCTTAGTCCTGTAACTAACTCCTAGTTTATGTAAATTGTGAAAACAAATAGAGTTTTTTCTTTTATTTCTCAATAAAATTATTACTTTCTCATGTATTTATTTTAAAATGATGAGATATAAATGTATGATATTAATGAGTATAATTTGATTAATTTCTTGAGGCTATATCCATTATGATGCAAGTTTATCTTAATGCAATTTTCTTTTATCTTTTTAAAACAATGCCAATGATGTCAAGATATTAAGCTATATTAAAGTACATCAACAGGGACAATATTAATAGTTTTATTAATATGAATGTATGGTCAAGTCTATTTCCTCAATAATTTCTAGCTCTATTGGAAGCTAACTTCTTATGAAAATATGGGAAATGTATAGGAGCCACGTAAAAGTAACAATAGTTCATTTATTTCTAGCCCACTGTACACCTCAGTTCTGTTAAAAAAATACATCATAGGCACACAAATTACTAACAGGTAAATATCACTGTGAAGGAATGGTTCCCTAAATGTGGCTGTTAGATCAATAGTGATATTTCACTTGGAAAATTGTAGGAAATGCAAATTTTTTGGTCCTACCTCAGACCTACTGAATCAGAAGTTCTGGGGGAAGAAATCTGCAGTTTTTGTTTTAATCAAATGATTCTGCTGAACACTAGCATGAAAACCGCAGCTTTCAAGGGTAATTGTTCTTCCCACAAATTGTCAAGAAGTAGGATTTATAATTCAAGGAAATCTGCTCTTTGTTTCCAATTTCTACTCTTCTCCAAATATTAATCTTTCCTCATAGCCTTCTTCTCATCTTGAACTTGGCCATGACAGGATGGTACCAAAGTTGTGTTATGGCTCTCAGAACTAGAGGTTGGGCCAAGGGCAAATTCGTCTGGGGATGAATGAAGAGGGGTGGGTGTAGTGTTATAAACTAAGAGTGAAGAACAGGTATAGTGAGAATGTGGAGAAAAGAGAATCCTTGTGCACTGCTTGGGGAATGTAAACAGGTGTACCCATTATGGAAAACAGTGTACAGGTTTCCCCCAATATTAAAAATAGAAATACCATAGGATTCAGCAATTGCCCTTCTGTGTATATACCCAAAGAAAATTATGAAAGCAAGATCTTGAAGAGGTGTCTCCACTCATATGTTCATTGCAACATTATTGAAAATAGCCAGGATATGGAAACAATCTAAATGTCTTTCAATAGATAAACAAATGAAGATGTGTTATATATAAACAGTGATGTATTCAACCATGAGAAAGAAGAAAATCCTTCCATTTGAGACAACATGAATGGGACTGGAGGGCATTATGCTAAGTGAAATAAGCCAGACGGAGAAAGACAAATACTACATGATATCATTTATATAAGGAAACAAATGAAAAAGGTTAAATAAATAATAAGTCAAACTCACAGAAACAGAGAAAAGTGGTTGCCAGGGTCTGAGAGTAAGGCAAAATAGGGAGAGGCCAGCAAAAGATACAAACTTTTAGCTATGAGATGAGTAAGGTCTGTGGATCTAATGTAACATGGTGACTTTAGTTGATAACACTGTATTGTATTACTGAAATTTGCCAAAAGGGTAGAATTTAAATCACACACACACACACACACACACACACACACACACACAAAGATAAATATGTGAAGTGATGGATATGTTAACTAAACGGTGGGGGGGAAATCTGTCTACAATATATACATATGTCAAATCACCACACTATTCACTTTAAGCATCTTATAATTTGATATGTCAATTGTACCATAAAACTGAAAAGGACGACATAGAGTGAAGGCTTGAAATTGGCTATGCTTTCACAAAGTTGCTTTGGCTCTCAAGCCAAGACCTGTAAAAAGAGGGCAAATAAATCACAGGAGGTGTAAGTTTACATTATTCATATAATTTGCAGTTTCACCCAGCCATCCCAGCCATTTCATGAAGGGCTTTGATGTGATAAATAGCAGGACTATCATTCATCAAAATCCTGTCGCTGAGCCCTGTGTGATTCCAGTCACTTACTGGTGGCATATTTTTGTCCAAGTAATATAACGTCTCTCAATTTATATGATCTAACTTTTTATGATGTATTACTGAACATCAATCTAGCTTATTTATTGTGGGCTCTTTAGCTTTATTTAAATAATCATATACCTTTATTTAATGTGTCATAAATTGTGGAGCCAATTTAAAAGATAAAGCTGCTAGATTTTAATATATTATGTTTTATTACCACGTGTATTTTCACATGGCACCTTATCACATGCAACACATTTGCCCATGTGTCTTTCTTCACGGGGCCACGGAACAAGAGTGTGTTAAACTGAAGGGTATCCATATGAAAACTGCAGTGATGTAAACACAGAGCCAACTGCATGCTGGCAGCTCTCTTCACATAGTTAATCTGTGTGGTTGTGTTGAAGATAATCTCATGGGTTTTAAAATCATTATCACTGTTTGGGGCACCTGGGTGGCTCAGTCGGTTAGACGTCCGACTTCAGCTCAGGTCATCATCTCACAGCATGTGAGTTTGAGCCCCACATAGGGCTCTGTGCTGACAACTCAGAGCCTGGAGCCTGTTTTGGATTCTGTGTCTCCCTCGCTCTCTGCCCCTCCCCCACTCACACTCTGTCTCCCTTTGTCTCAAAAATAAATGAACATAAAAAAATAAAAAAAAATAAAATCATTATCACTATTAAATAAAGGGCAGCCATTTTTAAGAAAGTGAAAGAAGCAATTTTGTGTAGTTTGGATTCTATTTTTTTTGACTTGAGGGAAGAAATAAACAGCAATCTTTCTGCCCATGAAAATAATGTGGCTGCCACTTTGAACTCTAATTAACCTAAATTGACATTTTGCTTATTAATTTGCATCTTGATTTGCCCTTTCTTCTGGCAAATCTTTAGGAACATGAATTTCCATTATTTAAGTATCCATTTAATCATTTCCCCCATCACCTATTAAATCATCTTCATTTATTAAAATATAGATTTAAAATGTGAAAATGGTCCTTTTAATCACGTTAAATTCAGAACTTCAGAGAAAATGCACAAAACATATCAAGCATTCACTGTTTACTAATTTAGTTGAAATTAAGTAGACACATCAATAAAACAAGAACACAATTTTGATAAAATGCAGTATATTTCTCTACACAGACTCTTCATGAAAGTCTCTTATGTTGCTCTTGAATTACTCTGAATGCTGAATATTTCCCAAAAGGACATTTGTGGTTATGACTCATACATATTTTAGTTGTGATAAAATATGTGATATTAGAAATTGATGATTTGCAATTGCAGTAGACTGACTTTGCCAATGGGAAAAGACATTCTTGTTGTTTATTGATCAGTACCTATTCTAGAACAAATAGGAAAGAACAAATAATGAAGAATAGCACTTGAGTCATGATATGCTTTCATCAAAAGGGAGAAGATTTCTTCATACATAATTTTTATTTAATTTTTTCTTGTAGATAGATTTTTGGATTTCTTTCATTTTTTAAACTGCCATAGATCTAAAATATTTAAATATATAGTAGATATTGTATTTGCAATATATTTTTATAAAATATGCTATTATTGACACAATTTGTTGATGTCTTGATGTTTTCTTTGTATTTGTTTTGTTTGGGGTTTGTTGAACATTTTGAATCTGTACGCTTAGACTTTAAAAGAAAATGTTTAATGTTTATTTATTTTTGACAGAGAGAGAGAGAGACAGAGAGAGAGAGAGACAGAGAGAGACAGTGTGTGAGTGGGGGAGGGGCAGAGAGAGAGGGAGACACAGAATCTGAAGTAGGCTCCAGGCACTGAGCTGTCAACACAGAGCCTGACACGTGGCTCAAACCCACAAGATTATGACCTGAGAAGAAGTTGGACGCTTAACTGACTGAGCCACCTAGGTGACCTGTAGGGTTATAGTTTTTACATTATTTGTAAAAATTTGGCCACTTTTCTTCAAATACCTGTTTTAGTTCTTGGCTTTTTACTCCTGTTTTTTGGATCTTCAATTACATGTCTGTTAGACAGGTTGATATCCTGTAAACTCTTCAGACTCTGTGTGTTAACTGCCATTTTTTCTTCGTGTGCTTCAATTTGCATAGTTGATATTAGTATATCCTCAAGTTCAGTAATCTTTCTTTCTACAGTGTTTAATTTGCTTTTCATCTCAACCAGTGAGTTTTTTGTTTCATAATTTTCAAGTTTGTTTGTATGTTTGTGTATATGTGTCTTGTATTTTGTCCCTGTCTTTTTCCTTTTTATTTTTATTATTAGTTTCAATTTCCTGGATATTTTTGCAATAACTGTTTTAAGGAACTTGACTGTAAATTCTAATATTTCTGTAATTTTTGGTCTGTTTTTATTAACTGATTTTTACCCAGTTTACAGATCACATTGTCTGTATATTTGCAAGGGGAAAGAAAGATTATATGACTATTTTTATTAGACACTGGCATTGTATTTATTACATTGTCAAATATTTATATTTTCTTGTCTTTCTCTGTGGAATTTTTGGCCTTGAGTTGGCAGACATTTTTGACTATTTCTGACTTTTTCTGAAGCCTATTAGGATGGGTCTGAAGAGCTGCCAGATTAAAATATAGGAAACCCTGTCATTATGAAATCCAGATAATCAACAAATCATTTTTTTAGGATAAGTATGTCCTATGCAATACTATAAGTAAAAATTGGGACGTTGAAACTTCAGTTGCAGTATTTGAGACATACTTATATAAAGCAATGTTGTTTATCTGAAATTCAAATTGCCGAGGTATCCTGTATTTTTATTTGCCAAATTTGGCAATCCTAGGAGTAGGCTATTAGTCTACTAAATGACCGAGATATTCACCCAGATCTCTCTGCTTTGGCAGGTTGGAAATTGATCATGTCCTATCCCTATTTGACCTCTGGGAATTTTCCAGCTTATAATTCGCTGGAATTTTTGTTTGCTTGACTTTTTGGATTTTCATTCTATATGGTGCAGTTTAATTTTCAGACAAGGACTTAAGAAGAATCTTGTATACATGTCTTAGACTCTGTTTAGTTTCCTATGACTGTAACGATTATTGCAGACATAATGGCTTAAAATGACAGAAATTTATTCTCTCATAGTTCTGCAGGCTAGAAGTCTAAAATTAGTATCACTAGACTTAAGACAGTTATAGCCATCTAAAAATGGGCAGATTTTTAGCACATGCAACACTCTACTGTCCATTCTTTAGAATGCAGATTCTTACATTCTTTCCATTGCCTATTAGCATAGATTCCATGTGCTTGAAATGACCTTTCCATTGTTCACCAAATTTCTTTTTTTAAAGAGAGAGAGGAAGAGAGAGAGAGAGAGAGAGGAAGAGAGAGAGAGGAAGAGAGAGGGAGAGAGAGAGACAATGAGCGGGGCAGAGAAAGAGAGGGAAACACAGAATCTGAAACAGGCTCCAGGCTCCAAGCAGCCAGCGCAGAGCCTGACACAGGGTTTGAACCTATGAACCGTGAGATCATGACCTTGGCCAAAGTCAGAGGCTCAACTGACTGAGCCACCTAGCCACTCCTCACCAAATTTCTAATTGGCTTTCATCTCTTCTGGGAAACACTACTTTAATTCCCTTAGGTAAATAGCACATCCTCACCCTGTGTTTATCTTTTGTATATCTTTTGTAAATACCCTTTATATTCCTTCAATTACTTATACACACCATTGTGAAATTAGAACATAGTCCACAAGATTAGTTTCAGATCTGATAATTTTCTGGGAGGACTCGCAGAATTCATTGAAACTGTTATATTCTCAAGAATAGTTTATTAGAGCTAAAGGATACATATTGAAACCAGCCAAAGGAAAAGGTGCACAGGACAGAGTACAGGAAATATCTGAATGTGGAGATTAGGGTTGTCCTCTCCCTGTGGAGTCACGGACAGCCTTATTTTTCTGGTATCAGTGGGTAACAGTACACATGGAGTACCGCCAACCAGAAAAGCTCACCTGAGCCTTGCTGTCTAGAAACTTTCATGGAGCTCTGTCGTGGACTATCTGCAAAGCTGACCTTCAATCTCCAGCCCCTCCAGAGGTAGAACAGATATTGTGTAGCTGATAGTAGCCTGCTGGCCCTTACAGGGGTAGAGGATAGACTGTGTGGAACAAAGCTCCTGTCACAAGTGACACTGTTAGGTTGTTCAGTGGCCAAGGCCTCCAGGTACTGTCATCAGGCAGAACATTCCAAAGGCATAAAGACCAGCTCCAGGTAGTTGAGGCAAATCCAGATGTCTCTCCAGGTAAGTTTAATTTTTCTCACTAGAGCTTCATACATTTTATCATCTTTAGCTTATATGTTTTATAATCTTTACAAAAATAATAGCCATTCTGTAGATATTCTCATATTAATGAATAAATATTTTCAAATGAATATGTGAATGTGATATGTGTTAATTTAGTTTTCAGTATGTGATTCCTGTTTCCTGAGTATATACTACTACTTTTAGGGTGAAAGAGAAAGATTGATACATCAACATCTAAGTAGTGAACTCTATGTTTATGTTAATGATTAGCATGATTCTAATTTGAAGAAAAAACGTTTCTTACTTTGCATATGACAGAAAGTATGAGACAGAGTAGAGGGAGTGGAGCTAAAAGATTAGTTCAAACCAAGGACACTGAGTTCTGAAGGATTGTTATGGACTGAATTCTGTCTCTACAAAATTCATGCGTTGAAGTCCTAACCCCATTACCTCAGAATGTGACTGCATTTGGAGATAGGGCCTTTAAAGTGATGATTAAATTAAAATGAGACCATTAGATGGACGCTATTTCAATATGCCTGGTGTCTTCATAAGATGAGATTGGGATGCACAGAGAGACCCCATGGACGCATACAGAGAAGAAAGATCATGTGAGGACCCAGTGCGAGGCCATCTGCAAGCCAAAGAGAAAGACCTCAAAAGAAAGGAAACCTGCTGATACCTTGATCTTGGACTTTTACTTTCCAGATCAGTGCAAAAATCAATTTCTGTTGTTTAAGTCACCCAGTCTGAGGAATTTTGTTATAACAGCCCTAGCAGACTAATACAAGGATCCTTCTGCAAACTCCACAAAAAGCAGTGCATTTTATTTCCAAGACCAGCCCATGAAGAATCAGTTGAGATTTAAATACAACTCAAAGCTCTAAATCCTGACACCTGCTAGAAATGGCTCATCTTGAATTGTTTACACTTACAAATCAAAGCAATAGTAGTAAATGGGAGTGAGACTTCAGGAATTCCCACTCACAGACGTCTGAAAGCCTGATGCTATTTGAGACTGCTGAGAGTAATTATACATGGGGATATAATTCTGTCACAGATATCAGCTGCTTTAAGTTAAAATACAGCAGGAGTCCTCATAGCAAAAATCATCACAATGTAATCTTGATTAAATGCAGTTAGGGATAAGTGAGACACTGTTGCATAATAGAAGGATCATTGAAAAGATATATTAATACATATGTGTGTCTAACCTTGTTGCAAAGTTGCCCGAGCCATGAGTGGGAAAAATGTAATAATATGAGAGAGAGAAAAAGAGGAAGGGATGGAGGAGGTGAGAAAGAGAGAGAGAGGGAGGAATAAAAAGTAGTGAGTATAGAGGCACCTGGTTGGCTCACTTGGTTAGGCGACCCACTTCAGCTCAGGTTCATGATCTCATGGTTCCTGGGTTCCAGCCCCGCAGTCTGTGCTGACAGCTCAGAGCCTGGAACCTGCTTAGATTCCATGTCTCCCTCTCTCTCTGCCCCTCCCCTGCTTGCTCTCTCTCTCTCTCTCTCTCTCTCTCAAAAGTAAATAAAACATTACAAAAAAATTTTTTTTAAAAGTAGTGAGTGTATATTGTATATAGCATGTATCAAGCAAGCAGTGGACATAAAGTCATTGACTAGTTATTATTGGAAACAAACTAAAATGATATTGCAGGTGTGATTAACTAACTACATGGAAAGGATTTTAAATGAATTTTGCATAGGATAAGAAATCATTGATAGTGGTTTTCAAAATACTTATGTTGCTGAAACAGTAAGTAACATGGAGTGGTAGCATGAGAAGAAAACCACAGACATGTGACCTTACTCTAAATCTTTGAGTCTAGCTGCAGAAGGACTTTCCCTTCTTTGTTCTTTCTAAGGCAAGCTGCCTGAAGAGTATTCTTTTACAAAAATATCTTGATAATTTATTCAATAATTAATTCAAAAGTGTTTATTGACTACTTCTTTTTAAAAATTTTTTTTAACGTTTATTTATTTTTGAGACAGAGAGAGACAGAGCGTGAATGGGGGAGGGTCAGAGAGAAGGAGACACAGAATCTGAAACAGGCTCCAGGCTCCGAGCTATCAGCACAGAGCCTGATGTGGGGCTCGAACTCACAGACTGCAAGATCATGACCTGAGCCGAAGTCGGCCGCTCAACCGACTGAGCCACCCAGGTGCCCCTATTGACTACTTCTTCTGTGCCAGGCTCTGCTTTGAGTGATAAGGTTACAGATATGAACAAAACAGACAACAATCACTACCTCACTACTATCGCAAGGTTAAACACTGAAAGAGGAAGAGCAACAACAAAATACATTTTAAAATATAAAGAATGTTAGAGGCTGAACTTGCCATTGAGAAAAACAGCAGAGCAAGGAAATAAGGGGTGCCATGCTTGGTGGAAGTTTCCATTCTAAATAGGGTAGACTTATTAAGTGTGGAAGGTGAACTCACTGAGAAAATGGCTTTTGGAAAAGACTTAGAGGAGGTGAGGGACCATATCGTGTGAAATGTGTTTCAGGCTTAGGAAAGAATAAGGTCAAAGTCTCCAAACTTAAAAAGTCTCTGGCATGTTTAAGAAAAAAGCAAGAGGCTAGTGTTTATGCAGTCAAGGGAGACAGGGAAATGTAGCAGGTAATAAGGCAAGTGAGGGGAAACAATTGGTGAACTCATTCAGGGACGTGCAGGCAAGAATAGCATGTTTGGCTATCATTTTAGGAGGGATCAGGAGACAGTGGAGGTTGGCCTGAGAGATGACGTGATCTGACTTAGGTTTTAAATGAATAACTCTGATTATTGGGTTGATGATAGATCAACGGGGATAAGGAAACAAACAAGTAGAGTACTTAGGAGGCTCAAATGTAAAAACATGTCATGATATAAGCCAGGTAAATAGCATGAATGTGGTAAGAGATACTCAGAATGCAAAGGTAGAGCCAACTTGATTTCCTGCTTCAGATTCTGTGAATCTAATAAATTTAGGATATGAGAAAAAAGATGAGTCAGTTTTTGGCTTGAGTAACTGAATGGATTTAATTTCTAATAATTGATATGGGAAAAATTGAGAGTTGATTTTGGGTAGGAATGAGTATTGTATTATCATCATTATATTATTATTATTATTATTATTATTATTGGTATATTGAGTTAGATCTTGCTAGACTTTGATGTAGAGATAAAGTATATGCATTATATTAGCAAGGCTGGATTTCTGAAGTGAGGTCAAGACTGGACATATGTATTTGGCAATCCTCAGCATATAGATCTTATTTATAGCCAGAAGACTTGATGCGTTCCCCAATGGCACTAGTATTGAGTAGTTATTTAAGGATTGAGGCTTGATACAAATAGCTTTAAGAGGGCTGGGAAGAGGGGAAAGAGTAGTCAGTGAGTAGGAGTAAAATTAGGAAATCAAGCAAAGAAGTGTTTGAAATACATGATCAAGTTGTTGTTTTTTCTTTCTTAAATGCTGCAGATAGATCTATAAAGAGGATCAATGTCTAATCATTGAATTTTGATGGAGGTAATGAATGACTTCAATAAAAGCACTTTTTGTAGGTCAAAAACCAAAGCCTGATTTCAGTGGATTTATATCCCATAAGGCTTGATGTTGATAGCAAATCCAATATAACTCAATAAAGATGTTTACAAGGCAAGCCATGGACCATCGTCCTCTAGGGCTGACCCGAATGATGTTGGAAGAGACTAGGTAACCTATTAAGAACAGTCTTACTATAGTGATGGATTAAGATCTAGGACAAACTGAATTTTTAATGGGAGTATTTGGGAAAGGTAATGATTAACACAGGGGAATGCTATTTAACAAATTCATTGAATGGGGGAGGCTGGGTGGCTCAATCAGTTAAGCATCCAACTGTTGATTTCGGCCCAGGTCATGATCTCATGACTTGTGAGTTTGAGCCTCGCATTGGGCTCTGCACTGACAGTGTGGAGCCTGCTTGGGATTCTTTCTATGCCTCTCTCAATGCCTCTCTCCCACTTGCTCTCTATCTCTCAAAATAAATAAATATTTTAAAAAATATTGAATGAATGGGAAAATAATTTTTGTGTAGTAAACATTTCAAGGATTCTTCATTTGGACTGTTCTTGCTTGCAAAGAGGCAGATTAGTGGTGTTAGGAAAAGATGCATCTGAGGTTTTTGATATCATTATTTGTCTTCCTTTGGTAGAGAGTTTGAATGGAAACAACCAAAATAAAACCTACACAGAGCCACCAAGTTCATGGATTATTAAATCCATTCAACAACTTTTTTGAAAATTTCTGCAATATGTAGTTGAGCTCTCCTCAAAAAACAAAAAACAAAAAAAGGTTGAGTCTTTGAATATATTTTGGTTTGGAGTAATTTTGTGACATTATTATGGAGGATTAATGAGCACTATTCAATGTATCACAGCTTTTGTTACATAGCACTGTTTGTGATGTTATTATGGAGGATTAATTAGCACTATTCAATGCATCACAGATTTTGTCACATAGCACTGTCCTAGGCACTGTCTTGTTCTGCATAAAGAAATTGTGCCTATATTTTATAACCTCTTGTAATCAGTAATACTTTTTACAAGTAAGACAATTATCTAATTCTTACCCAGGTATGAGTTGGTTGCAGCTTAAGTCTGTTCTGTCTTAATCTGATCACTCTCCAAAAATTAACTTTCTTTTTTTTAATGTTTATTTATTTTTCAGAAAGAGAGAGTGGGGAGGGACAAAGAGAGAAGGGGACATAGAATCTGAAGCAGGGTCTGTGCTGACAGCAGAGAGCTCCATGTAGGGCTTGAACTCACGAACCATGAGTTCATGACCTGAGCCAAAGTCGGATGCTTAACCAACTGAGCCACCCAGGCACCACTCCAATAAACAACTTCCATATACAAATATCTTTCTGTATCTATCACCTTTCAGAAACCATGGAAAAAACATCTCCTTAACTTGTGAAGGGAAAAAAAATCAACTAAAAAAAAGTACAGTAGCAAAAGCTACTATGAACAGATGTCACTCTCTGTTCTTCACTGTATTTACCACTACAACTTCTGTTCACCCTTAGACAACTTTTGCTACGTCAAAATAAATCAGCCCTTGGTCATAAAAACTCTGCTTACACACTGAAACTCATTTGAATCAAGTTACAGAACAAGGTGGTGATCTGTTGTTTTTGAACCAGCCAGTTACTTGTATTCATCCGCCATCTCTCCATTCCAGCCTCCCATCCCATGACTCATAATCAGCTTAAATTTTTTTTAAGTGTTTATTTTTGAGAGAGACAGAGACAGAGAGAGACACACAGAGAGACAGAGTGCGGGCAGGGGAGGGTCAGAGAGAAGAGACACAGAATCAGAAGCAGGCTCCAGGCTCTGAGCTGTCGGCACAGAGCCTGAGGCGGGGCTCGAACCCACAAGCTGGGAGATCGTGACCTGAGCAGAAGTTGGACGCTTAACGACTGAATCACCCAGGTGCCCCTCAAAATCAGCTTTTAAATGGATCCCCAGTGTAGTTAATTTTCATGAGCTGTGGTCCAATGTATCTAAACTTTAAGTAAGGTTCTGTATGCCCACTACTAAGAGTAAACGAACAAAACAAAAGAATTTCATGTGAAATCTATGTATTTTATTACCAAAATGTACAGAAAGAGAGTTTGTGTCTAAAGGAAAGCAAAATGCTAAGTGAAGGTGCAAGCATATTAGGGTCTCTATGCAGATCTCTAACTCTTGGTGGTCTCATTCTCTGGCAGCGTTCCATTTGATGCTAAGTGGTATGATTTTGCCATTAATCAACATTGGTTTGTGGACAAGTGTTTGGGAAGCACTAGTCTGGTCCAGAGTTTCTCACACTTGTGCATGCATCATTATAGCCAGCAGGATAAATTGAGACAGATTGCTGTGTCCACCCACAAAACCTTTGATTCCATAGTGCTGGATTGAGTCCTGATAATTTGCATTTCTGATATGTTCTCTGGTGATGCTGATGTAACTTATCCAGGGACTACACTACAAAAACCGCAGGTCTAGATAATTTTTAATATCCTCAATATACTCACTTTTATGATTGTGCTGATTCTTTTTTTTTTTAATTTTTTTAATGTTTATTTTTGAGACAGAGAGAGACAGAGCATGAATGGGGGGAGGGTCAGACAGACAGGGAGACACAGAATCAGAAGCAGGCTCCAGGTTCTGAGCCATCAGCACAGAGCCCGACACGGGGCTCAAACTTACGGACCGCGAGATCATGACCTGAGCCGAAGTCGGACGCTTAACCAACTGAACCACCCAGGCGCGCCTGTGCTGATTCTTTTATAACTAATCATAAACAAATCAGAGACATACCAGAAATTGTTATGAATAAATATGATATATTTTCTACCTACCAGAGATGTTTAAACATCAAAATTTTATTGAAGTATATTTAACATACAGTGTTATATTAGTTTCAGGTGTACAATATGATGATTCAACAATTCTATACATTTTTCAGTGCTCATCAAGATAAGTGTACTCTTAACTGCCTTTATTTATTTCACCCATCTTCCCATCTGGCTTTTTTCTGGCAGCCAGCAATTTGTTCTCCATATTTAAGGGTCTGGGTATTTTTGTTTGTCTCCTTTTTTGTTCATTTGTTTTGTTTCTTAAATTTCACATATGACTGACATCATATGGTATTTGTCTTTCTCTGACTCACTTATTTCACTTAGTATTATACTCCTTAGATTCAACCCAGTTGTTGCAAATGGCAAGATTTCATTCTTTTTAATGTCTGAATAATATTCCATTGTGTCTATATCTATATCTATATCTATATATTTATCTACATACATACATACATACATACATACATACATATATGCCACATCTTTTGTTTGTTTGTTTGTTTCTCCATCAATGCTAGGTTGCTTTTATATCTTGGCTATTGTAAATGATACTGCAATAAACCTAGGGGTGCATGTATCTTTTTGAATTAGTGTTTTCATTTTCTTTGAGTAAATGCCTAGTAGTGGAATTACTGGGTCATATGATAATTCTATTTTTAATTTTTTGAGGAACCTCTGTACTGTGTTCCACAGTGGCTGCACAAATTTGCATTCTCACCAGCAGTGAACAGCTGTTCCTTTTTCTCCACATCCTCACCAAAACTTGTTATTTCTTGTGTTTTTGATGTTAGCCATTCTGACAGGTGTGAGGCGATACCTCATTGCAGTTTTGATTTGCATTTCCCTCATGATGTGATGATTGAGAATCTTTTCATGTGTCTGTTAACCATCTGGATGTCTTTTTTGGAAAATATCTATTCAGTTTTCCACCCACTAATTTTTTTTTAACTTTATTTATTTTGAGAGAAAAAGAGAGAGCAGGAGAGGGACAGCGTTAGAGGAGAGAAAGAGAATCCCAAGCAGGCTTTGCACTGTCAGCATTGAGTCAGTCATGGGATTTTAACTCGCAAACCATGAGATCATGACCTGAGCCAAAACCAAGAGTCAGACTCTTAACCGACTGAGCCACCCAGGCACCCCAGTTCCCTGCTCACTTTGATTTGAATTATTATTATTATTATTATTATTATTATTGGTGTTGAGTTGTATAAGTTCATTATATATTTTGGATATTAACTCCTTATCAGATATATCATCAAAAATTTAAACATTTTGTAATTCATATAATGTATTCATCTTGTAATTAATATGAGAAAATTTGAGCTTAAATATTACTTTTTTATCTACAAGTGCTACAAAGCATGAAGTATTTACACACTAAAAGTTAAGACTCTACAGAAGAAGTAACACCAGACATTGAAAAGGAGATTGAACAAAAAATCTCTTGTAAATATATTTTTAAAGTTTAGGGAATGTGAATTAGAAAAAAAATTACAATCAAGTGATTCTTTTAAGGTCTCATATGTAACTTTTTTTTGTAGATGATTTATGTGAAAGTGAAATGGGTATGCAAACCTTTTTAATTTTACATAAAGTGGCTTCTTTTGAAAGGAGAAATCTCACAATTTTGTAAAGCATATTTTTCTAACTAGTAATATAGAAATATCTAGAGATATAAATACTCCGTAATTATTTGGTTTAAAACCTAGACAAGGATACAATCGGGCATAATTAATAGTGTTTCAATATAACTTTAATGGTAGTGTTTAAATGTCAGAGAAAGAGTATCTGACCTAAGGATTGTACTCTCGTAGATGTTTGACTTTATACCCTATGCGCCCATCTAGGAAGCAGATTGCACAAGTTAAAGGAGAAAAATAGCCGCCTTTTAGTATTCAGCTGTTACCTTGACAACTGATAATTGGTATTAACTGTTGTTTCATTTGTAAAGTGAACTGATTTGTTAAATAGGCACTTTTATTAATGGCAGTTAGTTTAAATATATAATTGTGGGCATCTCCGGTAATTGGCATTGTACTGCAGATGACTGAAAATGTCACTGTAATTGCTTTTTATGATTTTAACTATAATACCCATTTACAAGCAAATGTATTTCATTTAGCCTTCTAAGGGATAGGGTATGAAAATAATTCCTTTTTATTATTTGTCATGTTTGTCCCCCTGCCCCCCCCCAAGTTTTATTATCTATTTATCTATCTATCTACACATATATACTGGTGCTTGGCTTTTCAGTTCATAAAAAACTACCTATTTTTGCAGACTACAGATCTTAGGGAAATTATATAAGCAGACATTCAAATGAGAAAATTAAAGAAAATTATCTTATGGTAAGGTTATTAATAATTTATGTTTGGGATGTTACCATACACCTGATAATTTTCCTCTGGATATAAGGCTTTGGGTAAGGAACCTTAAATTTTACATCATCATTGAAAGAAATAATTAAGGAGAGGATGCATTCTTAATGGAGAAAAGGACAGTATTAACCTGAGGCAGAGCTTTTACATTATCAGGAGATAAGGAAAAAAAAAAAAAAAAGAGTAAATACCAATAGGGCATGTACTAGTCTTCTTTATGACTATGATCCCAGGGGCTATAAAAGCCAGATTGCATTGGCATATACTGCTTTTCTTTTGATTGAAGATTTCACTGAGAAATTGAGGGACATTTGTGTTTTCACCTCTAATATTCAAAGGATGCCTCCTGGTTGAAACACATAATTGAAAGTGGCCCAAAAATAAGGACAAAGAAAGCAGTTGGGTGAATAGTTTAACCCAAGTGAGAAATAATGACGGTTTCAGAGAAGAATAATAGAAGAAAAGTTCAGGAGATATTTTGGAAGTAATACTGTAATATTTGGTGCTTATTAAATATGTGGTGGTGAAAAGTAGATGTGGGTAAGTCTATGGCTCTGAGTGCAAATAGGTGACTTTTACTCCATTAATACAGATAGGACATTTGGGGTATTTGAATTGTCAGTAACCATTTAGATACAAATAGACAATAAGCAGTTGAAAAGACAAATATAGAACTCTAGAGGGAAATTTAAATTGAAGAACCATTGGGAAATCCTTAGCCTACAAGCTGCAAGCTGATACCTTCAGAGACGAGAGGAGATTGGGCGTGTTCAGGGTAGTATGGCCGTAGACTGCAAGCTCATAGTAGGAGTGTGGATTAGCTAATTGAAGAAGGATACATAAAACAATACTAGAACACAATTGGAACAGATCCCCTGGGGAACATCAATCAATATTTGAAAGGAATTAAAAGAGAAACCATTCTATCAAATATTTAAGGAAGATAGAATACCTGTACCTCATAAAATCTTCCAGAAAATGGGGGAGAAACCACTTAGCTTATTTTATGAGACCAGTAATGCCAAACCCAGACAAAGATATTATAAGAAAACTAGAGGCCAACACCACTCATGAACATAGATGCAAAATTTCTTAAGAAAATATCAATAAACCATATCCAACAACATATGAAAAGGGTTGTATACCATGAACAAATAGAATTTATCCCAGTAATTCAAGCTTGATTTAGCAGACCATTAATTAATGGAATGCACCATATTAATAGAATAAAGGACAAAACTACATGTTCATGTCAGTAAGATATTAAAAAAAGACAATATCTGACATCTGTTGTTGATAAAAACTGTCAATAAACTGGAAAAAAATGAGCCTTTTCAGGGGCACCTGGATGACTCAGTTGATTAAGAGACATAGTCTTGATTTCACTCAGGTCATAATCTCATGGTTCCTCAGTTTGAGCCCTGTGCTGGGCCCTGAGCTGACAGCACAGAGCCTTCTTGGGATTCTGTCTCTCCCTCTCTCTTTCTCTGGCCCCCTCTGAATAAATACATAAACATTAAAGAAAAAGAAAATTGATTTCAAGAAAACAAAAGTGAGGCCTTTCAACCTGACATTGGGCAGGTAAGAAAAAACTAAAGCTAAAATCATACTTATGGTGAAAGAGTGAATGATCCCCCTTAAGTTTGAGAACAAGGGAAAGAAATTTATTCCTCTTACTCCTATTCATTGTTGAATTGGGATTCTACCTGTGTAACAAGGGAACAAAAAGAAACTAAAGGCATCTGTATTGGAAAGGGAAAAGTGAATTTGTTTTTATTTATAGATGACATGACTCTGTAAGTAGAAGTCCCAAGGAATCCATAAAACCACTTCTAGAACTAATAAGCAAGCTCTGCGCAATCACAAACTATAAGAGCAAAGTACACAAATCAATTACATCTCTGTATACTGGCAGTGAACGATACTGAAATGACATTCAGAATTCAATTCTCATTGCATCAAAAAGAGTAAAATTTATAGAAATAAATTTAGCAAAAAAGTGCAAAATCTGTACACTGAAAACTACAAGATATTATTGAGAGACATTAAGGAAGATTTAAATAAGTTAAGACATGTTCATGGATTGGAAAATTTAATATTGTTGAGAATGGCTATCTCCGTAAAAATCCCAACATTTAGGATAGCATTTTCATGTCAATCCTAAAACTTTTATGGAAAGGAAAAGGATCCAGAATAGCCACAATAGTTTTAAAGTAAAGAATGAGCATAGAGGACTTATACTTCCTGGTTTCAAAATTTATTTATGAAGCTACAGTGATCAAAACAGTGTGGTATTACCACCAACATAAGCATTTAGATCTATGGACTAGAATTGTCTACATAAAAATTTACATTTATGGTCAGTTGATTTCCAACAAAAAAATCAAGGGAATTCAATGAAAAATACATAGCCTTTTCAGCAAATAGTTCTGGAACAATTAGATATTCACATACACAAAGGTGAATTTGGACTGAACTTCATAAAATACCCACCTAAAAATAACTCACAGTGGATTGATTTAAAGGTAAGAGATTCTATAAAATTTTAAGAAAAACTTAAGAGAAAATCTTTAAAACCTGAGTTAGGCAAAATGTTCTAAAATAGGGCACCAAAATCATAATCAAAAAAAGAAAAAAAAGGGGAATTGATTAATTAAACTCCATCAAAACTAAAAATACTTAACCTTCAAAATATTCTGTAAAGAAAATGAAGAGAAAAGCCACAGACTTGCAGAGAAAATACTTCAAAATTAAATGTCCTATAAAGGGCTTGTATACAGAATATATAAAGGAGCCTGAGAATCAAAAGACAAACAAGCCAGGGGCGCCTGGGTGGCTCAGTGAGTTAAGCATCCAACTTCGACTCAGGTCATGATCTCACGGTTCATGGGTTTGAGCCCTGCATCGGGCTCTGAGCTGACATCTCAGGACCTGGAGCCTGCTTCAGATCCTATGGCTCCCTCTCTCTCTCTCTGCCCCTCCCTGGCTCACACTCTGTCTTTCTCTCTCTCTCTCTCAAAAGTAAATAAACATTAAAAAAAAAAGACAAACAAGCCGTTTTACAAATAAGCAAAAGATTTAAATAGCCATTTCACTAAAGAAGATATGCAATGCAAAGATGTGGCTAATAAACACATGGAAAAATACTTCTCGTCATTACTTTTTAGGAAAGTGCAAATTAAAATGACAATGAGATATCACTTCACACCCACCATGATTTTAAAAAATGTAAAATAGCAAATGTTGCTAAGGATGTGGGGAAATTAGAACTCTTGTACAATACAAGTAGGAATTTAAAATGGTACGGCCACTTTGGAAACTGTTTAGTAGTTTCTCAAAATGTAAAATAAAAGTTTATCTTACAGCCAAATAGTTCTACACCTAGGTATCTCCTCTAAAATAATTAAAACATATATATATATACAAAAAGACTTGAACTTGAATGTTAATAGCAATATTGTGCACAATAACCAAAAAGTAAAGATAATCAAAATGTCCATAAACTGGTAAATAGAAAAAAAAATGGTATATCATTTAAAGGAATATTATTCAGCAATAAAAAAGGAATAAACCATTGATCCATGCTACAACATGGATAGTCCTCAAAAAATATTATGTCAAGTGAAAAAGCTAATTCAAAACTGATTCTTCGTATACAGAAACAGAAGATTACGTTTTGCCTGGGACTGTATTGGGGGTGGGTGGGACAGGGCAGAAGAGAAGTGATTGACTCAAAAGGGGCATGGGAGATCTTTTTGTAGAGATGGAAATATTCTAAAATGGAATTCTGTTGACAGTTATACAACTCTGTAAATTTACTAAAGAGCATTTATTTGTATACATTAGTTACTGTCTTAAATGCAATTCAAGACCAGACAGACAGTAAAAGTTAAGAGGAAGAAGAGATGTTTCTCTTCCTTTATTACATTCCAGAGACAAACAACAATCAAAAGAGAAGTCTGTGAGCATAACCACCATAGAAATCATTTAAAAATTATAAATAGAAAGGTATTTCAGTTAAACATGGCTGTAGATGTATATAACACATAGAAACATATTCAGAATAAAAAATATATATATTTATAATATAACAGATTGAGTAGTCTCTCATCATTGCATGTGTAAGATCGATTAAACTGGTTGATGTAAAAATATGTTTAACATGCTGCATCATATTTGATTTGAAAGAAACCTACAGGAAAACTAAGGCTTAAAAAAATCCAGATGAGATATTTATTGTTTACAGCATAACTTAAAATAAGAGTAACGCAAATTTTATCTCGCTTTAGAAATTCACTGAACTGGTGCCTGGGTGGTTATGTCTATTGAGGGTCTGACGCTTGATTTTGGCCCAGGTCATTATCTCATCGTTGTGGGATTAAGCCCCATGTCAGGCTCCCCACTGAGGAGCCTGCTTGGAATTCTCTCTCTCTATGCCATTTTCCTGCTTGTGTGTGTACTCTCTCTCTTTCTCTCCCCATCTCAAAATAAAATAAACATAAAAACAAAAGAAATTCACTGAACTGAAAGCCACTTTATGGGCTTTTTGATAATCATTTATATATGGTTGATGAATTAATATATTAAGTAATCACTTTCTTTATCTGGATACCAAGATTGGATATTATGACCCACCCCAATAAAGATTTAAAGAAAATCGCTGACACTTAATAGCATAAATAAATGAATAAGGGTGACAATTTTAAATTCATTGTAAGTTTTGATATAGAAACAAATGTTTCCTTTCTTCTGTGTGAACCCTGTGACACAAAGAGCCTGATAGCTATAAGTGTGTGTGTGTGTGTGTGTGTGTGTGTGTGTGTGTGTGTGTTGGTGGTGTGTGTGGCAGGTATAGAGCGATGGTGAGTAGAGAGAGGGCATTAAGGCATAATTGGAGGGAAAAAATCCAATACATATTTTGTCCTAGGAGATTTGTCTAAAAGATTGTCTTGAGTATATTTTCTTTTACCATTTTTCTCAAATGTTGCTTGTGTGAGACGCATGAACTTAATCAGAGGCGAAAAATCTGCTAAGAAAATCTGCAGAGAGACTCATTATGTAAAAATCTTGAAAAATGCTTCATTTCAACATGCTTCAATCATGTTTCTCCTTGATTATTATGGAGACATAGTTAGAGTGATTAGTTTTTACTCTTTTTCTTTTGGCAGAAATTCATCAGTTGTAGTGAAATTGTAGGTAGTGTCCAGATCAGCAAATAACTACCCATTTTATTGCTATATTGAATACTTACCCATTTTATTGCTATATATATATATATATATATATATATATATATATATATATATATATTAGTTTTATAAAAAGGCCATTTTCTTTAACTTCAACTATTATCTTTCCTTTAAATTTTGGTAGTGTAGTGATTTTCACTCCTAACATAACATGTGTATGTTAGTCATGTAAAGAGCAAAGGCTGAATACATATGCTTAATTTAATCATGTTGAATCTAACGATAAAATACTACAAATACCTTTTTTATTATAGAATATGTTTAATTTTTGTGAAGTTATGGCACAATTCTGTGTGTAGTAACTTTTACCTCTTTTTTTTTAAACAATGGAGTAAATTACATCTGTTTCCAATGATAACATTCAGAAGATATGGTTTATAATTAAGGTTCTTTTAAATACAGAGGGTGCTTTTGCCTGGACAGATTCCAAAACTGTCATTACTTTATTTGGTTGCTAAAACCAGTATTTAACTGTGAAATTAAAGGTAATATAAACCATTACATATGAGGCAATGTAGTCTTAAGTAGATTGTTTTGATACTTATGATTCCTCCCATATTGTGCTTTTAGCTGAAGTAATAAATATGAGATTTTATTATCTCAAGTATTAGATGTTACAAACTATTTGCTTTACACATGATAGTTACAATTTTTTATTTTTTATTTCTGTAATTTGAAGATCATATTAAATTTTTTTTTTCACATTTATTTATTTTTGAGAGACAGAGAGTGAGCGGGGAAGGGGCAGAGAGAGAGGGAGTAACAGAATCAGAAGTAGGCTCCAGGCTCTGAGCTGTCAGCACAGACCCTGATGCGGGGCTCAAACCCACCAATCGCGAGATCATGACCTGAGCCGAAGTCAGACACTTAATCGACTGAGCCACCCAAGCACCCCTTGAAGATATTTTTTATGATTCTATTTATATTTTTATTGTTTATATAATCCATATGAAATTATTTTTTATTGTGCTATAATATGCATGGATATATAATACATACATTATTGGGCAAAGAATATTTTACAAGATATTTACCCTCTTAAATTTGTAAGTGTAAAATAGGCATAGTATTATACATCAGATTCTAGAACTTTTTTTTTAATTTTTTTTAATGTTTATTGATTTTTGAGACAGAGACAAAGCATGAACTGGGGAGGGTCAGAGAGAGGGAGACACAGAATCTAAAACAGGCTCCAGGCTCTGAGCTGTCAGCACAGAGCTCGATGTGGGGCTCGAACTCACAGACCGCGAGATCATGACCTGAGCCGAGGTCGGCTGCTTAACCGACTGAGCCACCCAGGCGCCCCCATCAGATTCTAGAATTTATTCATCTTGTATAACTTGGATATTTTTAAAATTACTTTTAATAAAATCAAAGTATGTGCAAAGGAAATAAATTTTTTGCACTGATATTTATGCCTTTATTATTTATATATTTATTTGATAAATTTGACATGTTATAATTTGTAATTTTAAGGTATAGAGTGTTGCTTAGATACATTTATATATTGCAATATGATTGCCATTGAAGCAATATTTATCACATTATATCATTATACTACAGTATTATTGATCATATTTATTTTATTTTATTATTTCATTTTATTTAACTTTTTAAAATCATTCATTTTATTGTACACTAAACCTCTATGGCATATTTACTACGCATTACAGGTTTGTACCCTTTTTTAAAAAAATTACTTATTAAAATTCAAGTCAGTTAACATACAGTGTAGTATTGGTTTCTGGAGTAGAACCCAGTGATTCATCACTTATATATAACACCCAGTGCTAATCCCAACAAGTACTCTCCTTAATTCCCATCACCCATTTGCCCTCTTCCCCCTGCCACGTCCCCTCCAGCAACCCTCAGGTTGTTCTCTATATTTAAGAGGCTCTTATGGTTTGTCTCCCTATCTAGTTTTGTATTATTTTTTCTTTCCCTTTCCCTATATTCCACTGTTGTGTTTCTTATATTCCATATAATGAGTGAAATCATATGACATTTGTCTTTCTCTCACTGACTTGTTTTCTTAGCATAGTACCCTCTGGTTCCATCTATTTGTTACAAAAGGCAAGATTTCATTCTTTTTGATTGCCAAGTAACATTCCGTAGTGTGTGTGTGTGTGTGTGTGTGTGTGTGTGTGTGTGGTGTGTATACACATGTATATGTACCACATCTTCTTTATCCATTCATCAGCCGATGGACATTTGGGCTCTTTTCATAACTTGGCTATTGTTGATAGTGCTGCTATAAACATTGGGGTGCATGTGCCTTTGAATCAGGATTTTTGTATACTTTGGATAAATACCTAGTAGTACAATTGCTGAGTTAGAGTGTAATTCTATTTTTAACTTGTTGAGGAATCTCCATATTGTTTTCCAGAGTGGCTACACCAGTTTGCATGCCCACCAACAGTGGTAAAAGTGTTTCACTTTCTCTGCATCATCGTCTATATCTGTTGTTTCCTAAGTTGTTAATTTTAGCCATTCTGACAGGTGTGAGGTTGTATTTCATTGTGGTTTTGATTTAGATTTCCCTAATGATTAGTGATGTTGGGTGTCTTTTTATGTGTCTATTGGGCATGTGGATGTCTTCTTTGGAAAAGTGTCTATTCATGTCTTCTGCCCTTTTCTTCACTGGATTATTTGTTTTTGGGGTTTTAAGTTTAGTAAGTTCTTTATAGAATTTGGATATTAACCCTTTATCTGATACATCATTTGCAAATATCTCCCATTGCATCGGTTGCCTTTTAGTTTTGTTGATTGTTTTCTTTGTTGGTTGTTGAAGCCTTTTTACCTTGGTGAGGTCCCAATAGTTCATTTTTGCTTTCATTTCCCTTGCTTCTGGAGACATGTCTACTAAGAAGTTGTGGCGGCTGAGGTCAAAATGGTTGCTGCCTGTGTTCTCCTGGAGGATTTTGATGGTTTACTGTCTCACATTTATGTCTTTCATCCTTGAATTTATTGTTGTATATGGTGTAAGAAAGTGGTCCAGTTTTATTCTTCTACATGTCGCTGTCCAGTTTTCCCAGCACCACTTGCTGAAGAGACTGTCTTTATTCCATTGATATTCTTCCTGTTTTGTCAAAGATTAGTTGACCATTCATTTGTGGGTCCATTTCTGGGTTTTCTATTCTGTTCCATTGATCTATTGTCTGTTTTTGTGCCAGTACCATACTGTCTTGATGATTACAGCTTTGTTATGCAGATTAAAGTTTGGAATTGTGATGCTTCCAGATTTGGTTTTCTTTTTCAACATTACCTTGGCTATTCTGGGTCTTTTGTAGTTCCATACAAATTTTAGGATTATTTGTTCTATTTCTGTGAAGAATGCTGGTGTTATTTTGATAGGGATTGCATTGAATATGTAGATTGCTTTGGGTAGTATCAACATTTTAACAATATTTGTTCTTCCAATCCATGAGCATGGAATTTTTTCCATTTGTTTGTGTCTTCTTCAATTTCTTTCAAAAGATTTCTATAGTTACCAGCATACAGATCTTTTACCTCTTTGGTCAGGTTTATTCCCAGGTATCTTATGGTTTTTGGTGCAGTTGTAAATGGGATTGATCCTTGATTTTTCTTTCTGCTGCTTAATTGTTGGTGTATAGAAATGCAACTGATTTCTGTACATTGATTTTATATCTTGCGACTTTGCTGAATTCACATATCAGTTCTAGAAGTTTTTTGGTTGAGTCTTTCAGGTTTTTCATGTAGAGTATCATGTCATCTACAAAGAGCGAAAGTTTGACTTCTTCTTTGCGAATTTGTATGCCATTTATTTCTTTTTGTTGTCTGACTGCTGAGGTTAGAACTTCTAACACTATGTTAAACAACTGCGGTGAGAGTGGATATCCCTGTCATGTTCCTGATATCAGGGAGAAAGCTCTCAGTTTTCCCCCATTGAGAATGATATTAGCTGTGGGCCTTTTATTATGTTAAGGTATGTTCTTTCTATCCTGGCTTTCTTGAGGGTTTTTACCAAGAAAGATGCTGATTTTGTCAAATGCTTTTTCTGCATCTATTGAAAGGATCATATGGTTCTTATTCTTTCTTTTATTAATGTGGTGTATCACGTTGATTGATTTGTGGATGTTAAAGCAGCCCTGCATCCCAGGAATAATTCCCACTTGATCATGGTGTATAATTCTTTTAGTGTACTGTTGAATTTGATTTGCTACTATCTTGGTGAGAATTTTTGCATCCAGCTTCATCAGGGATATTGGCCTGTAATTCTCCTTTTCAATGGGATCTTTTTCTGGTTTGGGAATCAAGGTAATGCTGGTTTAATAGAATGTACTTGGAAGCTTTCTTCAATTTCTATTTTTTTGAAGTTTGAGAAGTTTGATAAAAATTGGTATTAACTATTGTTTAAATGTCTGGTAGAATTCCCCTGGGAAGCCATCTGACCCAGGACTCTTTTTTCATGGGAGATTTTTGATAACTGATTCAATTTAATTGCTGGTTATCAGCCTATTTAAATATTTAATTTCTTTCTGTCTGAGGTTTGGAGGTGTGGGATTTTCTAGGAATTTGTCCATTTCTTCCAGAATGTTTGGTTTGTTAGCATATAAACTTTCATAGTATTCTCTTATAATTGTATTTCTGTAGTGTTGGGAACTCTCCTCTTTCATTCATAATTTTATCTTCTTGGGTCCTCTCTTCTTTTTGAGAAGTCTGGCTAGGGATTTATCAATTTTGTTTATTCTTCAAAAAACCAACTTTTACTTTCATTGATCTGTTTTATTGTTTTTTGTTTGTGTGTTTGTTCCTATATTATTTATTTCTGCTCTAATCTTTATTATTTCCTTTTTTTCCTGCTGGCTTTGGGTGTTATTTGCTGCCCCTTTTCTAGCTCCTTTAGGTGTAAGTTTAGGTTGTATTTGAGACCTTTCCTGCTTCTTGAGATAGGCCTGAATTGCAATGTACTTTCCTCAAAGAACTGCCTTTCCTTCATCCCAAAGTGTGTGGACTGTTGTGTTTTCATTTTCATTTGCCTCCATGTATTTTTTTATTTCTTCTTATTTTTCTGGCTCATTCATTCTTTAGCAGGATGTTCTTTAACCTCCATTTATTTGAGGGCTTTCCAAATTTTTCTTTTATTTGACCTCAAGTTTCATAGCATTGTGATCTGGAAATATGCATGGTATGATCCCCATCTTTTTGTACTTGTTGAGGGCTGATTTGTGTCTCAATATGTGATCTATTCTGGAGAATGTTCCATGTGCACCCAAGAAGAATGTGTATTCTGCTGCTTTAGGATGAAATGTTCTGAATAGATCTGTTCAGTCCACCTGGTCCAGTGTGTCATTCAAAGCCATTGTTTTCTTGTTGATTTTCTGCTTAGATGATCTGTCCATTGTTATAAGTGGGGTGTTAAAGTCTCTTATTATGGTATAAATATCAATGAGTTTCTTTATGTTTATGATTAGTTGATTTATATATTTGGGTGCTTCCAATATGGAGACAGACACAGAATCCAAAGCAGGCTCCAGGTTCTGAGCTGTCAGCACAGAGCCTAACACGGGACTTGAACCCAC
Organism: Panthera pardus; assembly: GCF_024362965.1. Lineage (NCBI taxonomy): Eukaryota > Metazoa > Chordata > Mammalia > Carnivora > Felidae > Panthera > Panthera pardus. The sequence goes on from NW_026526688.1 coordinate 60,514,047, forward strand.
AAACCGTGAGATCATGAAATGAACCAAAATTAAATGCTCAACCAACTGAGCCACCCAGGTGCCCCTCAGTTATAGCACTTTTTAATTCATCCTGATTAGTTCTTAGGCCTTTGATCTCTGTGGCAAGGGTTTGTCTGGTGTTTTCTGTGCTTTTTTTTTTCAAGCCCAGCTAGTATTCTTATGACTGTTGTTCTAAATTCTTATTCAGATATATTGCTTACATCTGTTTTGAGCAAGTTCCTGGCTGTGATTTCTTCTTGACCTTTCTTTGGGGGATTTCCTCCATCTCGTCTTTTTGGGTAAGTTTCCGTCTTTTGCCTTTAAAAGCTTGTTATGTTTCCTGCTCCTGATAGTATTATATATTAAAAAGTGTCATATACTGTCCAGGGCTTGGCACTCCAGGAAGTGTTTTTGGTGTATGCTGTGTGCATTTTGCTGTTGTGTTTAGGCTGCTCTTTCCCACTGGTCAGTGTTCTGCAGAGCTCCTCCTTGCTTGCAGTGGTGGAGTGTTTGGACCTTTAACTGGGTTTGCTTTAATTTGTTGAGGTAACCCTGGAAAAAAAAGGGGAGGGGGAAACCTGATCCCAAAAAAAGGAGAAAAAGAAAGAGAACAACAACAATAACAAAAACAGAGAATCAAAAACTATAAGCCTGATTTCAAAGAAAAATAAAGGAAAAATAGAAAAAAAAAGCAGAAGAAAAAATAAAAGAAGGGAAAATAATAAAAAATGAAATAGAAAAAATGAAATAGAAAAAAAAAGGAACTGTGAGCCTGATTCCAAAAGAAAAAAGGAAGAAGGTCCAAAAGAAAGCAAAGAATTGTCTGTTGATGCTTCAGGGTACTGGCTGTGCTGGCTGTGCTGGCTGTGCTGGTCTGGAGGAGAGGCTGGCCGCATTGGCCCAGAGTCCGTCTTGCTCCACTAAATAAACAGTTGCCAGGCACAGAGGAGCAGGGTTTGGTGTAAGTGGGAAAGTGTCTTCAGCAAATTGTGCTGGGAAAACTGGAGAAACACATGCAGAACAATAAAATTAGACTGCTATCTTACACCATTCACAAAAAATAACACAAAATGGGGGCACCTGGGTGACTCAGTCAGTTAAGCATCCAACTTCAGCTCAGGTCCTGATCCCACCATTTGTGAGTTCAAGCCCGACATCAGGCTTTCTACTGTCAGCATGGAGCCCACTTTGGAATCTCTGTCTCCCTCTCTCTACTCCCCCTGTGCAAGCACACGTGCATGCTATCTCTCTGAGAAATAAATAAACATTAAAAAAAGATTTAAATAACTCAAAATGGGTCACAAATTTAAATATAAGACCTGATATTATAAAACTCCTAGAAGATAACATCGGGAAGAAACTCATCAGTAATGGTCTTAACGATGATTTTTTTGCACATGACACCAAACACACAAACAACAAATGCAAAAATCAAGGAATAGGACTACATCCAACTCAAAAGCTTATACACAGCAAAATAAATAATCAACGAAATGAAATGGTAGCCTACAGAATGGGAGAACATTTTGCAAAAACATATATCAGATAAGGAGTTAATATACAAAATATATAAAGAATAACATATGTATGTATGTATATATATATAAATCAATATATAAAGAATACATATATATATTGATTCACAGGAATCAATTATTAGTAGTCATTCTCATAGTGTACATCCTCATGTTCGGAACTTTTGGTCAGACAATCATGTTAAAGACATGCTTTGGAGCAATAAGTAGAATGAGGTCAATCAGACCTCCTTGGAGAATATTTTATTAAATTAAAAAAAAATTTTAACGTTTATTTATTTTTGAGACAGAGAGAGACAAAGCATGAACGGGGGAGGGTCAGAGAGAGGGAGACACAGAATCTGAAACACGCTCCAGGCTCTGAGCTGTCAGCACAGAGCCCAACGTGGGGCTCGAACTCATGGACCACGAAATCATGACCTGAGCCAAAGTCAGCCGCTTAACTGACTGAGCCACCCAGACGCCCCTAAATTTTATAATATATCCCAGAAATATGGGAGTTTTCTGCCTACACAGTATAACTGTGGTGCTTTGGATCATAGCACACTTTCTTTTGCACACATTGTTACACTGTATAGTTACAAATTCTCAGTCTCCAGCTTCCCTTAGACATAAGATATACATATATTTATTAAAAACATACTGGAATATGGTGGCATAGGAGGACACTGGGCTCACCTCGTCCTGCTGATCGCTTAGATTCCACCCACATCTGCCTAAATAGCCCAGAAAACCACCAGAAGACCAGCAGAACAGACTCTCTGGAGTCAAGCATAGACAAGAGGCCCACGGAAGAGGGTAGGAAGGGCAGAGAGGCAGTGCGTGCTACACGGACTGGTGGGAGGGAGCTGGGGCAGTGGAGGGGTAGCCGGCCTTGCAAGGCAGAGCCCCTGAGTCTGGCTTGTAAAAGCGGAGGGGCTGGACGGAGTGTGTTCTGACACCCAGTGGGACTTAACATCTGGAATGTTATGAGTCAACAGCTCTACTCCGAGAGCAGGAGGGCTAGAGGACAATGGGAGGGAGAGTTGTTGAACCCTGGATAACAGAGCTCAGCTTAGCAGGGAACAAAGGCACTGTCAAGCGCCATCTCCCTCTTCCATCCCCCAGCCAAAATCCCAAAGGGAATGAGTTCACCAAACTTGCTCGCACCTCGCAAACACCCAATGCTGTGTTTCTGTAGATCCATCCCTCCAATGTGTCTGCCTCCCTCCTGGTGCTGCAGGGCCCCTTCTGCAGGGGACCACCAGACAGCAAAGCAGCAAATTGAGCTGAGCCTGCCCCTCCTGCTCCTGTGCACCTTGCTGATCCACCCCAGATAATGTGCCATATCCCATCCAAGCAGCACCACAAGCCTGGCAATATGCACGTAGCCCAGACAGGGGTCACACCACTCAACAGTTAGTCCTGCCCCTGGGAGAGGGGAAGATAAGGTACACACTAGTCTGACTGTCGCCCCAGCAATGGGCTTGGGGCAGACATCAGGTCTGACTGTGACCCTGCCCACCAACACAACTTATTCAAGACAGCACAGGGGAAGTGCCCTGCAGTTCCACGCCACTCCAGGTACTATCCAAAATGACAAAATGGAAGAATTCTCCTCAAAAGAAACTCCGGGAAGTAGTGACAGGTAATGAATTGATCAAAAACTATTTAAGCAATATAACAGAACATGAATTTGAAATAATAGTCATAAAAATAACCACTGGGCTAGAAAAAAGTATAGAGGACAGCAGAGAATCTATTGCTACAGAGATCAAGTGACTAAGAAAGAGTCAGGAAATAAATAAATAAATAAATAAATAAATAAATAAATAAATAAAGGCAAAATAAAATAGAGGCGACCACAGCTCAGGATGAAGAGGCAGAGGAGAGAATAGGTGAATTAGAAGGCAAAATTTTGGAAAAAGAAGAAACTGAGAAAAAGAGAGATTAAAAAATCCAGGAGTATGAGGGGAGAATTAGAGAACTAAGTGATGCAATGAAACGGAACAATATCCGTATAATAGGGATTCCAGAGGAGGAAGAGAGAGAGAAAGGGGCTGAAGGTGTACTTGAACAAATCATAGCTGAGAACTTCCCTGATCTGGGGAAGGAAAAACGCATTGAAATCCAAGAGGAACAGAGAACTCCCTTCAGACGTAACTTGAATTGATCTGCACGACATATCATAGTGAAACTGGCAAAATACAAGGATAAAGAGAAAATTCTGAAAGCAGCTAGGGATAAACATGCCCTAACATATAAAGGGAGACCGATAAGACTAGTGATGGATCTCTCTGCTGAAACTTGGCAGGCCAGAAAGAAATGGCAGGAAATCTTCAATGTGATGAACAGAAAAAAAATTTAGTCAAGAATCCTTTATCCAGAAAGTCTGTCATTTAGAATAGAAGGAGAGATAAAGGTCTTCCCAAACAAAAACTGAAGGAATTCATCACCACTAAACCAGCCCTACAAGAGATCCTAAGGGGGATTCTGTGAGTGAAATGTTGCAAGGACCATAAAGTACCAGAGACATCACTACAAGCATGAAACCTACAGACATCACAATGACTCTAAACCTATATCTTTCTATAATAACTCTGAATGTAAATGGACTAAATGCTCCAACCAAAAGACTCAAGGTATCAGAATGGATAAAAAACAAGAGACTCATTTTACACCTGAGGACACCTTCAGATTGAAAGTGAGGGGATGGAGAACTATCTATCATGCTACTGGAACTCAAAAGAGCTGGAGTAGCCATACTTATATCAGACACACTAGACTTTAAATTAAAGGCTGTAACAAGAGATAAAGAAGGGCATTATATAATAATTACAGGGTCTATCCATCAAGAAGAACTAACAATTATAAATGTCTATGCGCCAAATACAGGAGCCCCCAAATATATAAAACAATTAATCACAAACATAAGTAACCTTATTGAAAAAAATGTGGTAATTGCAGGGGACTTTAATACTCCACTTACAGCAATGAATACATCATCTATACACTGGATCAATAAAGAATCAAGGGCCCTGAATAATACATTCAATCAGATGGACTTGACAGGTATATTTAGAACTCTGCATCCCAAAGCAACAGAATATACTTTCTTCCTGAGTGCACATGGAACATCCTCCAAGATAGATCACACACTGGGTCACAAAACAGCCCTTCATAAGTATAAACTAATTGAGATAATACCATGCACACTTTCAGACCACAATGCTATGAAACTTGAAATCAACCACAGGAAGAAGTCTGCAAAACCTCCAAAAGCATGGAGGTTAAAGAACATCCTACTAAAGAATGAATGGGTCAACCAGGCAATTAGAGAAGAAATTAAAAACTATACGGAAACAAATGAAAATGAAAATACAACATTCCAAACGCTTTGGGATGCAGCGAAGGCAGTCCTGAAGGAAAATACATTGCAATCCAGGCCTATCTCAAGAAACAAGAAAAATCCCAAATACAAAATCTAACAGCACACCTAAAGGAAATAGAAGCAGAACAGCAAAGACAGCCTAAACCCAGCAGAAGAAGAGAAATAATAAAGATCAGAGCAGAAATAAACAATATAGAATCTAAAAAAACTGTAGAGCAGATCAATGAAACCAAGAGTTGGTTTTTTGAAAAAAATATACAAAATTGATAAACCTCTAGCCAGGTTTCTCAAAAAGAAAAAGAAGATAACACAAATAGATAAAATCATGAATGAAAGTGGAATTAGTACAACCAATCCCTCAGAAATGCAAGCAATTATCAGGGAATACTATGAAAAATTATATGCCAACAAATTGGACAACCTGGAAGAAATGGACAAATTCCTAAGCACCCACACACTTCCAAAACTCAGACAGGAAAAAATAGAAAACTTGAACGGACCCATAACCAGCGAAGAAATTGAATCAGTTATCAAAAATCTCCCAACAAATAAAAGTCCAGGACCAGATGGCTTCCCAGGGGAATTCTACCAGACATTTAAAGCAGAGATAATACCTATCCTTCTCAAGCTGTTCCAAAAAAAAAGAAAGGGAAGGAAAACTTCCAGACTCATTCTATGAAGCCAGTATTACTTTGATTCCCAAACCAGACAGAGACCCAGCAAAAAAGAGAACTACAGGCCAATATCCCTGATGAATATGGATGCAAAAATTCTCAATAATATACTAGCAAATCGAATTTAACAGCATATAAAAAGAATTATTCACCATGATCAAGTGGGATTCATCCCTGGGCTGCAGGGCTGGTTCAACATTCACAAATCAATCAGTGTGATACATCACATTAATAAAAGAAAAGATAAGAACCATATGATCCTGTCAATCGATGCAGAAAAAGCATTTCACAAAATTCAGCATCCTTTCTTAATAAAAACCCTCGAGAAAGTCGAGATAGAAGGAACATGCTTAAACATCATAAAAGCCATTTATTAAAAGCCCACAGCTAATATCATCCTCAATGGGGAAAAACTGAGAGCTCTTTCCCTGAGATCAGGAACACGACAGGGATGTCCACTCTCAATGCTGTTGTTTAACATAGTGTTGGAAGTCCTAGACTCAGCAATCAGACAACAAAAGGAAATCAAAGGCATCAAAATTGGCAGAGATGAAGGCAAGCTTTCACTTTTGCAGATGACATGGTATTATACATGGAAAACCCGATAGACTCCACCAAAAGTCTGCTAGAACTGATACATGAATTCAGCAAAGTCACAGGAAAAAATATCAATGTATAGAAATCAGTTGCATTCTTATACACTAATAATGAAGCAACAGAAAGACAAATAAAGAAACTTATCTCATTCACAATTGCACCAAGAAGCATAAAATACCTAGGAATAAACCTAACCAAAGATGTAAAAGATCTGCATTATGAAAACTATAGAAAGCTTATGAAGGAAATTGAAGAAGATATAAAGAAATGGAAAAACATTCCATGCTCATGGATTGGAAGAATAAATATTGTTAAAATGTCAATACTATCCAAAGCTCTCTACACATTCAATGCAATCCCAATCAAAACTGCACCAGCATTCTTCTTGAAGCTAGAACAAGCAATCCTAAAATTTGTATGGAACCGCAAAAGACCCAAATAGCCAAAGTAATTTTGAAGAAGAAAACCAAAGCGGGAGGCATCACAATCCCAGACTTTAGCCTCTACTACAAAGCTGCAGTCATCAAGACGGCATGGTATTGGCACAAAAACAGACACATAGTCAATGGAATAAAATAGAGACTCCAGAGTTGGACCCACAAATGTATGGACAACTAATCTTTGACAAAGCAGGAAAGAATAGCCAATGGAAAAAAGACAGCCTCTTTAACAAATGATGCTGGGAGAACTGGACAGCAACATGTAGAAGGATGAAACTAGACCACTTTCTTACACCATTCACAAAAATAAACTCAAAATGGATAAAGGACCTGAATGTGAGATAGGAAACCATCAAAACCCTAGAGGAGAAAGTAGGAAAAAACCTTTCTGACTCAGCCGCAGCAATTTCTTACTTGACACATCCCCAAAGGCAAGGGAATTAAAAGCAAAAACGAACTATTGGGACCTCATGAAGATAAAAAGCTTCTGCACTGCAAAGGAAACAATCAACAAAATGAAAGGCAACCAACGGAATGGGAAAAGATATTTGCAAATGGCATGTTGGACAAAGGGCTAGTATCCAAAATCTATAAAGAGCTCACCAAACTCCACACCCGAAAAACAAATAATCCAGTGAAGAAATGGGCGGAAAACATGAATAGATACTTCTCTAAAGAAGACATCCAGATGGCCAACAGGCATATGAAAATATGCTCAACGTCACTCCTCATCAGGGAAATACAAATCAAAACCACACTCAGATATCACCTCACGCCAGTCAGAGTGGCTAAAATGAACAAATGAGGAGACTATAGATGCTGGCAAGGATGTGGAGAAATGGGAACCCTCTTGCAATGTTGGTGGGAATGCAAACTGGTGCAGCTACTCTGGAAAACAGTGTGGAGGTTCCTCAAAAAATTAAAAATAGACCTACCTATGGCCCAGCAATAGCACTGTAGGAATTTACCCAAGGGATATAGGAGTGCTGATGCCTAGGGGCACTTGTACCCCAATGTTTATAGCAGCACTCTCAACAATAGCCAAATTGTGGAAAGAGACTAAATGTCTACCAACTGATGAATGGATAAAGATATTGTGGTTTATATACACAATGGAATACTACGTGGCAATGAGAAAGAATGAAATATGGCCTTTTGTAGCAATGTGGTTGGAACTGGAGAGTGTTATGCTAAGTGAAATAAGTCATACAGAGAAGGACAGATACCATGTTTTCACTCTTATGTGTATCCTGAGAAACTTAACAGAAGACCATGGGGGAGGGGAAAGAAAAAAAGTTAGAGACGGAGAGAGCCAAACCATAAGAGACTCTTAAAAACAGAATAAACTGAGGGTTTATGGGGGGGGGAGGAGGGGAGGGTGGGTGATTGGCACTGAGGAGGTCACCTGTTGGGATGAGCACTGGGTTTTGTATGGAAACCAATTTGACAATAAATTTCATATTAAAAAAAATTAAAAAAATAAAAAACATACACCATTCCAGACAGGTTGTATTACAATCAAACTGCTGTTGTTTTATTTACCTCTACTAAATCTATCTTTTCTTGCTTATGTTTCATGCTTGAAACTTAGCTTTGTATCTTTCTCACGTTCTCATCACCAACGCATACCCAAGTCATTTCATAGAGTAAGTTAATTCTATAAATGAATAAGGTCATCCATTAGACTGTAACCTATATGAAGTCAGAGGGTTTTTTTTCTATTTTCTTTACAGCTTTAAATGGTTTAAAAAATTTTTTTTAATGTTTATTTTTTTTTTTTGAGAGAGAGACAGAGAGCAAGCAAGGAAGGGGTAGAGACAGAGGGAGACACAGAATCTGAAGCAGGCTCCAGTGCTCCAAGCTGTCAGCACAGAGTCTGATGCAGGGCTCGAACTCACAGACCATGAGATCATGACCTGAGCTGTAGTTGGCCGCCCAACCGATTGAGCCACCCAGGACCCCTTAAATGGTTTTTAGAATATTGCTTGATATGTAATAGAAACTCAATATACATTTGCTAACAGAATGAACAAATCTGGGCATGCTGACTCATGCTATTTTTAGAAAGTAAGTCTGCCCTCTATTTTGGGAGTAGCTTGCTGTGTAACTCTGCATGTAGTAGTTAGTCCCCCTGGCCACATAGCATTTTATCTAGCATTTGTGTAGCAACGCATGTGCAGAACTCTCAAAACTAGGTCAGAAATGAAGCACGTTGTCTGGTTTGTTCACATGGACTACGTAGTTAATGCACTTTCCTTGCTTTGGTTTCTGCCAGAGGAGGTATGAAGATGGGCGTATTCCTAATGGTCTACTGTATTTCGTGACCAGTATCACCCCCACCCGCTACAAAGTACACATTTCAGACAGTGTTCGTTCTGCCATTTCCCTGGTCTCCAAAGCCAGATATCAGCACAATGTACAAAAAATCGCCCAAAACTAAAGATTCTTCCCCCTTTGTTATTTTCATATAGTTTATGACCCTGACATCACTTGATTGATCTATGAAAATAATCCCCTGTATGGCAGCAGACTATATGCCAGCTACACTTGTGGTGAGCATGGCATAATGTAAATAGTTGTCAAATCATTATATTGTACACCTGAAACTAATATGACATTGTGTGTCAGCTTTACTTCAATACAAAAAAATCTTCTAATTGATCTTATCACTAAGTTCCTTTTGATTTTGAACACATACCCTTCATTTTCATATGACTGCCAGGATTTTTTTCCAAAGATATGTTTCTACAAAAAAATCAAATTTTAAATTGGTTAATGTTTTTCTTGCCTGTAAGATAAACTAAATATCTTATCTTGATTTTATGAGCCTGTTTAGAATCTAACACTAACCCATCACCCAAGCTTAGTCTCCAGTCATAATCCGAGCTTTCCCCTTCCTCCTGCTTTACACCTTGTCTACATCAAGTCACTTTCTAAATATGCCAGATCCATATCCCTGAAAAGACATTTTTTTCTTTTCAGTTTGCAAGCACTTGACATTTCTCAAGACTTAGCTATGTGCTAAAAGGTTTCTTTCTGTAGGGTAGATTGAACATCAACAAGAAAATTTTTGAAAATAGAGGTTTAAGCTATCATTGAGAAATAAGAAATACATGTTTTGTTATTACTGAAGGTATTTTAAGTTTCAAAAGTTATTTTGTATAATATCCATAAAATGATCATAATTATTTTTAAATTCTAGTGAAAGTCGTCATCATTAAATAAAACATTAAGTATGCTATTTGGCTAATATAAATTTGATGTCATAATATTAATTTCTCATTATATTTTTGTATTGTTTCCGCTGATATTCTTTGTATCTGTAGTAAATTATCCCAATATTTATCTCTAATAAGATTATACCAATTAATTTGATTGTCTTAGAAGTATATATTGAATTATAGAATAATTCTCAAAATCTTTTGTTTCTGAATGATGCATTGTTTAATTAGCAATATTCAACACTTCACTGTCAATATTGAATTTCAACGGGACTTAGAAAATTGAATACATAAAATTAACTGCTAACAAATTATTAGAGAAAATGAAAAACTGTATATGACATGTGCTTTGTGAATTAGAATTTATACTCTTGCAGTATGCCAGTGAACATAAATAATGTTTTGTTAACATGATTACGTTTACAATATGGACAAGTTTCTTTTAGTAATTTAAGGATTTATACAGAATATTTTAAAAAACAGGCACATCTTTTATTTATACCTTCGTTTTAAAGTTGATTACTTGGTCTTAAAGTGACTATGAAATTCCATAGTAAAACAGATTTTTTTTTAAAAGTTTATTTATTTTGAGAGAGAGAGAGACAGAGCACATGAACAAGGGAGGGACAGAGAGAGAGGGAGAGACAGAGAATCCCAAGCAGGATCTGCACTGACAGCACAGGGCTCATACCCACAAACCATGGGATCATAACCTGAGCCAAAGTCAAGAGCTGGACACTTAACCAACTGAGCGCCACATAAAACAGAATTTTTGAGAATGTATCAAGCTTGTGATTATCACAGTTTAGATGTCAGGGTAAAGTTAATCTTCCTATAATAGTTAAGGCATATATCCAAGAATCTGTTCTTTCCAAGCTTGCAATGTGTTTGTTCTGGCTAACCTGAAAATTCCAAGTTGTCACTGATATCCTTTTTTTGGTGGGAGAATGATTTTAATTTATAATTTCAAACTTACAGAAAAATTGTAAAAACAGTACAAAGAAATCCCAATAACCCTTGCTCATTCTATTTGTTAACATTCTCTTCAATTTGCCTTATCATCTGCTTACTCTTGCTCACTTTCTTTGTTCTCTCTTTATATTTTGTATCCATCCACATACATATGCACATGCAATTTGTATCATTTGAGTAAATAGAGAGTAAATAAACTGAGAATAAAAAATTGAGTCATTTGAGGGTAAATTTCAGGCATTAAGTTTGCACTTTACCCCTAAATGTTTTATTCAGTACTACCTAAGGACAAAGAAGATTTTTCTTTCAGAACCATTATACATGCATATAAAGAAGGAAATTTAATATTATACAATGCTATTATTTAATCTCAACTTATATTAAAATTTTACCTTTGGTCCTACTAAGGCCACTTATGGCTATTTTTGTTTTTGACTCAGGATCTCGTCAAATATGCACTGTTTTCCATTGTAATGTCTTTTTAGTCTCCTTTAACATGAAAAAGTTGTTAAAATTTTCTTTGTTTCAGTGACCTTGACATTTTGAAGATACAGGCCAGTTTATTTGATGGCTTCCTGTCTTACATTGAGGTCTTTCATCCACTTTGAGTTTATTTTTGTGGATGGTGTAAGAAAGTGGTCCAAGTTAATTCTTCTGCATGTTGCTGTCCAGTTTTCCCAGCACCACTTGCTGAAGAGACTGTCTTTATTCCATTGGATATTCTTTCCTGCTTTGTCAAAGATTAGTTGGCCATACGTTTGTGGGTCCATTTCTGGGTTCTCTATTCTATTCCATTGATCTGAGTGTCTACTCTTGTGCCAGTACCATACTGTCTCGATGATTACAGCTTTGTAGTACAGCTTGAAGTCTGGAAGTGTAATGCCTCCTGCTTTGGTTTTCTTTTTCAAGATTGCTTTGGCTATTTGGATTCTTTTCTGGTTCCATATAATGATTAGGATTATTTGTTCTAACTCTGTGAAGACATCTTTGGTTCGATTTATTCCTAGGTATTTTATGTTTTTTTTGGTTCAATTGTAAATGGAATTGATTCCTTGATTTCTCTTTCTGTTGCTTTATTGTTGGTGTATAGGAATGCAATCGATTTCTGTGCATTGATTTTATATCCTGCAACTTTGCTGAATTCATGAATCATTTCTAGCAGTTTTTGGTGGAATATTTTGGGTTTTCCATATAGAGTATTATGTCATCTGCAAAGAGTGAAAGTTTGACTTCCTCCTGGCCAATTTGGATGCCTTTTATTTCTTTGTGTTGTCTGATTGAAGAGGCTAAGACTTCCAATACTACGTTGAATAACAGTGGCGAGAGTGGACATCTTGTTTTGTTCCTGACCGTAGCAGGAAAGCTCTCAGGTTTTCCCCATGGAGGATAATATTAGCGTTGGGTCTTTCGCATATGGCTTTTATATCTTGAGGTATTCTCCTTCTATCCCTACTTTCTTGGGGGTTTTTATCAAGAAAGGATGCTGTATTTTGTCAAATGCTTTCTCTGCATCTATTTAGAGGATCATATGGTTCTTGTCCTTTCTTTTATTGATGTGATGAATCACAGTGATTATTTTGCAGATATTGAACCAACCCTGCATCCCAGGTATAAATCCCACTTGGTCGTGGTGAATATTCTTTTTAATGTATCGTTGGATATGGCTGGCTAATAACTTGTTGAGAATTTTTGCATCCATGTTCATCAGGGAAATTGGTCCATAGTTCTCCTTTTTAGTGTGGTCTCTGTCTGGTTTTGGAATCAAGGTAATGCTGGCTTCATAGAAAGAGTTTAGAAGTTTTCCTTCCATTTCTAGTTTTTTGGAACAGCTTCAGGAGAGTAGGTGTTCACTCTTCCTTAAATGTTTGGTAGAACTCCTCTGGAAAGCCATCTGGCCCTGGACTCTTGTTTTTTGGGAGATTTTTGATTACTAAATCGATTTCCTTACTGGTTATGGGTCTGTTCAAATTTTCTATTTCTTCCTGTTTCAGTTTTGGTAGTGTATATGTTTCTAGGAATTTGTCCATTTCTTCCACATTGCCCATTTTATTGGCATATAATTGCTCATAATATTCTCTTATTGTTTTTGTTTCTGCTATGTTGGTTGTGATCTCTCCTCTTTCATTCTTGATTTTATTTATTTGCGTCCTTTCCTTTTTCTTTTTGATCAAACTGACTAGTAGTTTATCAATTTTGTTAATTCTTTCAAAAAACCAGCTTCTGGTTTCATTGATCTGTTCTCCTGGTTTTTTTGGCTTTGATAGCATTAATTTCTGCTCTAATCTTTATTATTTCCTGTCTTCTGCTGGTTTGGGGTTTTATTTGGTGTTCTTTTTCCAGCTCCTTAAGGCATAAGATTACGTTTTGTATCTAGGATCTTTCTTCATTCTTTAGGAATGCCTGGATTGCTATATACTTTCCTCTCATGACCGCCTTTGCTGTGTCCCAGAGGTTTTGGGTTGTGGTGTTATCATCATTTTCTTCGGCTTCCATGAATTTTTTAAGTTCCTTTCTAGCTTCTTGGTTAGCCCATTCATTCTTTAGTAGGATGTTCTTTAGTCTCCATGTATTTGTTACCTTTCCAAATTTTTTCTTGTGTTTGATTTCCAGTTTCATAGCATTGTGGTCTGAAAATATGCCCGGTATGATCTCAATGTTTTTGTACTTGCTGAGGGCTGCTTTGTGTCCCAGTATATGGTCTATTCTGGAGAATGTTCCATGTGCACTGGAGAAGAGTGTATATTCTGCTACTTAAGGATGAAGTGTTCTTAATATATCTGTTAAGTCCATCTGGTCCAGTGTGTCATTCAAAGCCATTGTTTCTTTGTTGATTTTTTTGATTAGATGATCTGTCCATTGCTGTGAGTGGGGTGTTGAAGTCTCTAACTATTATGGCATTACTATCGATGAGTTTATTTATGTTTGTGATTAATTGATTTATATATTTGGGTGCTTTCACATTTGGCACATAAATGTTTACAATTGTTAGGTCTTCTTGGTGGATTGACCCTTTGATTATGATATAATGCCCTTCTGCATCTCTTGATACAGTCTTTATTTTAAGGTCTAGATTGTCTGATATAAGTATGGCTACACCAGCTTTCTTTTTTTGACCATTAGCATGATAAATAATTCTCTGTCCCCTTATTTTCAATCTGAAGGAGTCTTTATGTCTAAAGTGGGTCTTCCTCACAGAAACACACAAGAATTTTATCTTTCACTGCATCAGGCTTAGGCTTGAATTCCAAAATATTGTTTAAATCAGGTATAGGCTTGTATAAATCTCCTGATATATATTATCTTAGGCATAGCTCTTTGAATAATCTTCTTGTTTTAAATATGAAGACTTATAAACTAAAGAAGCATCTTATCTGCCCACACCCAGCAGACAATGGAAGGATAGACATAGGATAAACAACATGTACTTTTCAAAACCAAGTATTGAACAACAGCTATTGTGGAATCAAGTTGGGGACAAGTTCTCAATTCCTTGGTTAGAACTGAATTTTCCTTACAGAAAGTTGTTTTTTGTAGCTCCCATTTGTACTTATTGGAATTTTGACTCTACTCTCTTAGTTATCCTTTCTTTGTAATAAATGACTTGTTTGAAAATGAGTTCATTCCTCAGCCTACTACCTGCTGGGGAAAACAAACAAACAAACAAACCCAGAGACCCAAGAGTATTTTTTTATATTTATTTATTTATTCTGAGGGAGAGAGCGAGAGAGCACACAAGGCAGAGAGGAGCAGAGGGAGAGAGAGAGAATCTCAAGCAGGCTCCATGCTTAGTGAGGAGACTAATGTGGGGCTCAATCACATGACCCTGGGATCATGACCTGAGCCAAAATCAAGAGTCTGATGTTCAACTGAACTGACTGAGTAACCTGGGTGCCCCCAAGAGTAATTTTTTTTTTTGTACTGTTTCTGACTCATTCATTATAATCTGATATACTTCCTATAAAACATGGGGTTAAAATTATGGATATAAAGAAAATATGGTAATCAATTTATCATCAATGAATTTAGACAAAAGTATACTCACAATACCTTTGAGACAAATCCTCTTTATTGGATTTCCTGTGAGTATACTGTTGAATAATAGTATGCTTAAGTTTTTTTTTTTTTAACATTTATTTATTTTTGAGACAGAGAGAGAGAGAGAGAGAGAGAGAGAGCATGAACAGGGGAGGGTCAGAGAAAGAGGGAGACACAGAATCCGAAACAGGCTCCAGGCTCCGAGCTGTCAGCACAGAGCCCGACGCGGGGCTCGAACCCACGGACTGCAAGATCATGACCTGAGCCGAAGTCGGACGCTCAACCACCTGAGCCACCCAGGCGCCCCAGGTTTTTTTTAAAGCTCAATTATTTAATGGAGTAGATCTGGTATTCCTTTAAGACCCTAAACAAACTTTTGTCAATTTGAAATGGACTACAAAGTGCTGCCTTAGAGCTTTTTGAGTTCTTTGTAAGAATTTTACAGCCATATCCCAAATTTGATCTTCGCTCAAAAGCCATTTCTTAATTCAAGAACTTTTTGCTGGCTAGTTAGACTGTTCAGATCCTTTATATTTTTTCATAATTCCACCAAAACACTAGTATTTATTTCATTTATTTTTTGTCTCCTATTTCATTATAAATTGGGAAAAAAAATCTGATAGTACCCTAAACATTTTGCCTGGAAATCTTAACCAAATCACCAAGTTCATTAGGACATTTTCTATATTCTGCATTAATATGGGAAATGGTTTTCTTAAACTTTGTGTCACCATGTAACAAGTGAATCTTTCTTCAAAGTTTCAACACCATTTCTATCACTTTCTATTAAGCCCTTACTGGCATCCTTGTCAAGGTGTTAAAGGTTTTTGCTAACACTCTCCATGAGGTCCTTTTGTCTTTCCGAGGTCTTCCTAATGCTTTGCCAGCTCACACTTCTTCCCACCCCACTACTCAATATCAAAGCCTTGGCACCTATTTTAGGTTTTTTTTGTGGTACTTCCTAGCATTCTGGTATCAAATTGTCAGTCAAGGGTTGATCAGAGGAGGAAAACTGCAATGAATAATATAGAATGAAGAATTTATTATAGCAATTAGATCTTATGCAATTGTGGGAGCTGGTGGATGAGTCTATGCAAGGTCTAGTGCTGAGTCTAAAGCCATAGGTACATGATACTAGTTGTGAAGAAACAGTGGATGTGAAAATTCCTTATAATCTTTCTCTGTCTGTATACATACATATATGCATACATACATTTTTTTTAAAGGAGATCAGGAGGATGGCTTCCCAAACCTTGAATCCTGGGGGAGGGTGAATGGGTTTCTTTTGTTTAAGGTTAGGATGAATGTTTAAACAAGGAAACCTTGTCATTGTATGCAGAGGTGGACATAAGGTCACACATGCTCCTTAAGGAAACATGTCTATACATACATTGTATGTTATGTAAATGAGGCTGAGGCTCCTCCTTGGGTAGAGATTTTAGTATTATAATCAGGTAAAAGTGATTATAGGTCATTTCAGAGGTCATTCCACAGTACATCTTGCACAGGTGCAAGTTGCAAGCTAGGGATTTAACTCAAAAGGTCTAGGTGGTCTGGGTGGGCAGGAGGTCTTGCTTACAGCAGTCACTATCATGTGAGGGGTGGTTTTGAGGTAAGCTGGAAAGAAGAGCTTTTTATAGTTCCTATCTTCATAGGATCCTGTAGATATTTCACAAATAAATTTATCCTCTGATATATTGCTGTACATACATAACACCTTCTTCAAAGAAGTGGGTAGTGATATAATTTTTTCCTCCTTTTTGAGGAACCTCCATACTGTTTTCCACAGTGGCTGCACCAATTTGCATTCCACCAGCAGTGCAAGAGGGTTCCTTTTCTCCACATTCTTGCCAACACCAGTTGTTTCTTGTGTTGTTAATTTTAGCCATTCCGTCAAATGTGGAGGGGGTATCTCATTGTAGTTTTGATTTGCATTTCCCTGATGTTGAGTGATTTTGAGCATCTTTTCATGTGTCTGTTGGCCATTTAAATATCCTCTTTGGAAAAATGTATTAATGTATTCTGCCCATTTTTTAATTGGATTATTCATTTTTTGAGTGTTGAGTTTTATAAGTTCTTTATAGATTTTCATATCAACCCTTTATCAGATATGCCATTTGCAAATATCTTCTCCCATTCTTCAGGCTGTCTTTTAGTTTTATTGAGTTTTTCCTTCTCTGTGTAGAAGCTTTTTATTTTGATGAAGTCCTAATAGTTTATTTTTCCTTTTGTTTTCCTTGCCTCAGCAATCATACCTAGAAAGAAGTTGATATGGCTGATATCAAAAAGGTTATTGCCTTTGTTCTCTTATAGGATTTTTATGGCTTCAAGGTCTCACATTTATGTCTTTATATATATACATACATGCTTAGCATTGGTTGTTTCTCTGGAGAACCCTAATACAGTGACATAGGAGTAAATACAATACTTGATAACATTAAACAGTATTAAAAGTTAATAATTTAATTAACATTAAATCTGTCTGACAGATTGGAGTGCATTTTGAAGAAACCCACTGTTACGAAGGGGAGTCTTTAAACCATTTCAAGAATGAATAAAGAATAATGGATGGTTTAGAGGAAAGTAGACCAAAATGAGAAATAAGCACTTTCAATATTAAGGGAGATGTCATGAAGAAAAGAGTACCTGTCATTTTATCTGGTAGATTTGGCTAGTTGAAGGAAAGGACATAATTGTCCTCAGTTGAGCCAGCATAAGATATAATTGTACAGGTTTCAGGGAGGCAGGAATCCAACTTTTGAAATGATAATATTTTATTATAAAGAAATAAGTTTCTTGTTGTTGGAAGTGCTTCAGCAAGGAACAAATGGGAATACTACAGAAATGTTTAAAAAATTTTTAAAGGCTTCTTTATAATTTTTTCAGCTATATAATTCAGTGAGTCTCATTGAAACTGATTAGAGGTTATAGTGGTTTATATACCCACCTTTGTTTTTTTTTTTTATTCAGAGTATCCTTAAAGATAAATGAACTTTTAATTTTCTTCTAGACTTATTGTTATTTGTTTCCTGGATAAAATGAAATTGTGGCCATCTATTATTGTGATTTTTTAATATTGTGAAACAATGTAGAAAGTAAAATATCTTTGTCATGATTTTTAAATTTTGGTTAGAAAGAGCAGAGAAATAATTTCAACTGGTAATGAACACAGTTTAGTTATATAGATGAAAGGGAACGTTAGGGCTATAAATTATTTTTGATCTCAACTACTGTTTTTAGTTCTATCCCTAGATTCGCACCTAAAATATACTTGAAACAAAGCAATTACACATATAACACTTTATATAAGTATATGTAATATTTGAAGACAAAATTTTAAATTGTCTACTGAAAGAAAGAATTTGAGATTATATTTATCTCTGTTTAGGAGAAACTGCTGGTCCTTCCATTGATTCTGCCAAATTTTCCTTCATTTAAAAATGTAATTGAATTTTTAGAGTTAGAAAGAAGCCTAAAAATTACTGGACCAGCTGAAGTCTTTCTGTTTTTCGGTGAGAAAACTGGATTTTAAAATGAGTTGTAAGAGTGCAAAATTACTGCTCCAGTGCTGTCAAAACTAAAGTAAGGAACAGTGTGTTTTATCTTTACTACTCTTCTCTGACTCTGCAAAGTGAAATGCTCTGAACTTCAGGTACTATGCCATGGATTGACTCATACATCAATTTCCTGCTACCAATCTTTGCCTATAATTAGTCTCATCTCTCTGGACTACTGTTTTCTCACCAGCATGACACACAATAATTTATCATTTCCTGGTTAAAAGCCAAATCACTAACAGATTTCAGCAATATTGAGTTCTAATTGTTTATATTAAAGTCAACTTTAAATTGAATTCAATCATTTATTTTTTAAATTGACTAAAGTCTATCAACTTCAGGTTTAAAAATGGTTTGCACATTAATACAGTCAAGTGTTTTTTCCTAATATTAGAAAGCTTATTTTTATGATTCATGATTTTAATTCACTCAAAGCTAAGCACTTACCTAACCCTGCCTACTGTAAGTGCCAATACATTACTAACCTGTAGGTGGATATACTCAAAAATGTTTGTGTTAGAACGGTTTTTATCTCATGACATTGACTTTTTCTTTCCCTCTGTACTTTGAATGCTGTAACTCTTACTTGAGTTTCTTTTCTTAACATTAACACAGATTATGTGCTTGAGCACATATTGTAACTGTTATTTTTTGAAAAAAAAATAAGTTTTTGCTTTTAAATGCAAACTGACAAAGTATTCTTAGATGTTTAATGAAACTATTGCCAGATTGTAAATCCTTATGGAGATATGTGCAAGTGAAGACAAAATATTTCAACGTTTGTCATAAATGTTTGCTAATGAAGATGGCTTTTAAAATGTGAATAGCTTCAACTCCTGCTCATTTTTAAAATACATATTCATCTAAAGAAAAGCACAGTAATGTCCTATTCTAACCATCTTTTTTTCCCCTACATAAAATATGCATGAAAATTTACCTATGTGGTCAACATTAGAAGAATGTTTCTTGTGAGGTGTTCTGCAATCCTCCTGTTTGTGACAAATGTGCTTGAACATCAAAACTTCATACCATTTTTTTTCTTCAACACAGATAAAAGCTGTTAGTGGCAAATTAGAATTGTCCCGACCATATCCTTTTGTTGTAGTAATACCCAATGTGAAGATTTTCCCTCCAAGGGTAACGTTTAGTAATTATTCCTGACTCTAATTTTTCTTTTCTTTTTTTTAATGTTTATTTATTTTTGAGAGAGAGAAAGAGTGAAAATGGGGGAGGGGCAGAGTGAGAGGGAGACACAGAATCTGAATCAGGCTTCAGGCTCCAAGCTGAGAGCACAGACCCGAAATGGAACTCGAAGCCACTGACCATTTGATTATGACCTGAGCCGAAGTTGGTTGCTTAACCAACTGAGCCACCCAAGGTGTCCCTAATTTTTCTTTAATAAAGAGCATTTTAGTATCCTTGGTTGTTTCCATAAATTCATATGAAAGTCATTGTTGAAATGTTTTAAAATACATTTTCAGGCCTCTGTGCTGTATTATTTGCTATTTCTCTTTCATATTAAGATGTTTTGTGGCAATAACTGGGACCTGAATGATTCATTGTTTATAAATTTATTTATAATAAGTTATATATATTATATAAATAATAAATTAGTTCCTGTGACACGATTTCATAGGGAGCTTAGTCTATTTTTTAAAGATCCAAAAAAACTGTGTTTCTCACTTTACTGTTGTTCCTAATGATTCCTTATATTGCACCTGAAGAATGTTTACACTTGGCATATTTTAAGTTTTTTTCATAAATCAATGAAATTGGTGTATTATACCCATTTGAAATAAACTTAGGAACAAAGTTTGCATGAATGTGGATTCAGTAATAAATTTTAACTGTCAGTTTTGATTCAGGAAGAGCATGGTGGAAAAAATGAGAATAATCTGCAGGATACTTACATACCAGAATTAAGAAGATTGGAAACCAGAGAGATTATATGTCTGTATGTTATTAGAATGCTGCCTCACAGCATCAGATGGGAAGAGGCAGTTAACATATGAGTATATTTCATATTGAGTAAGGATTGGTGGCCACATAAAATTTGTAATTAAAATACCATGCCATGTTTAACTTCTGCTTCTATCCATAAAAATTTCTGGTGCAGAACTTACTGTCTGCTAAAAAATCTGGATAAAATATATAAAACATATGTCTCCAGGTATAGGTACAATAGGGAAAATAAGACTGCAAACCTTGAGAAAAAGAATAAATGAGATGAGAACTAAAATTTCACTGGACTTCTTAACTACATGTGCTTTTTACTCCACAGTACAAGAAGGGAGAATATAAGCAGAGCTCGACAATTTTTCAAAATGAAAAGACAGGAGTTGTAGTCTGAGGCGGCTGAAATTTGCCGAACAGAATAATATAGTGAGGTAACTATAAAGTAAAAAGAGCTCAAGAAATCAGGAGAAGAATCCTATGGAGCCTGGAGTCTTTGGCTATTTACTGATCTATACCTACACAATGCGTGACTCCAGGAATCCAAGCAAGACAACTCTCAGAGAATTATAAATTGAATAAATCCCAGTGTTCACACAGAGCTGGCAATAATTTGCGTTTTTTTCAGCCAAGTAGGATTCTGAATTAAGCATGCAAAGTCAAGCATCCAATACAAAATAAATAAGACATATGGAACTTTCAAATGTGACCCATAACCAAGAAGAAAATCAGTTAATAAAAAAAAACCTAGAAATAATGGAGATCATTGGATTTGAAGACAAGAATTTAAAATGTATATTATAGGGGTGCCTGGGTGGTTCAGTCCATTAAGCGACCGACTTCGGCTCAGGTCATGATCTCCCGGTTTGTGAGTTGAGTCCCACATCAAGCTCTGTGCTGTCAGTTCAGAGCCTGCAGCTTGCTTCCGATTCTGTGTCTCCCTCTCTCTCTGCCCCTCCCCCACTTTATCTCTGTCTCTGTCTCTCAAAAAAATGAATAAACATTAAAAATAAAATAAAATATATGTTATAAATATAATAAATATGCTCAAGGGTGTAGAGGAAAAAAAGAACATAATTAGGAGAGAAATAGCATTTATAGAAAAGAAAAGCATTTATATTTATATTTTTATAGAAATATAATATTTAGAAATATAAATATAGAAATAGAAATATTTATAGAAAAGAATAGCATTTATAGAAAAGAACAAAAAGAATTTTTCCAAATGAAAAATGTAATAGCTGAGATGCAAAATTCACTGGGCGAGAATAAAATAATGTAAGAGATTGGAAGGAAAAAATAGAGGCAGGGGAGAACTTAAAGGCATAGGACTATTTAGGCCTAAGTATAAAGATAAAAAAAGAAAAAAAAGACTGAAAGAAAATGAACAGTATTAGTTACCTGCAAAGCACTATCATGTAGTGTAGCATATGTGCAATTGCAGTTCTAGAAAAAGGAGAGAAGGGCAGAAAACAATTTTAAGAAATAATGTTTCCAAATTTGATAGATGCCAATAATCCACAAATCAAAAAAAAAAAAAAAAAAAAAAAAAAAAAAAAGGAAAAGCTCAGTGAATCTTATGTAGGCTAATCACAGATATGACCATAGCAAGAAATATTTTAATAAATTTTTTGAAATCCAGGAATAGTGAGAAATTTAAATTTTATTATAAAAGCAGCCAGAGAGAAAAGAAACACAATACAAATAGAAAAACAAAAATATACACGGTCATCTCTCAAAAGAATAATGTTACCCAAATGAAAGTGAAACAGTGGCCTTGCACACACAGCCACCTTGGAGGTACCCATGCTACCCAGCCATGGTCAACCCCAGCATATTCCTTGGATAGTGATTCCTTGGGCTGTGTCTCCATTGAGCTGATTACAGACGAAGTTCCAAAAACAACAGAAAATTTCCTTCTCTGAGCTCTGAGGAGAAATGATTTGGTTATAAAAGTGCCTGCTTTCACAAGATTATTCTGGGATTTAAGTGCAAGGGTCGTGACTTCACATGCCATGATGGCACTGGGAAGAAGTCAACCTATGGGGAGCAATTTGATGATGAAAATTTCATCCTGAAGCATACAAGTCCTAGCATCTTGTCCATGCCATATGCTAGACCCAACATAGATGATTCCCAGTTTTTAATCAGCACTGCAAAGACTGAGTAGTTGGATGGCAAGCATGTGGTCTTTGGCAAGGTGAAAAAGGGCATGAATATTGTGGAAACCATGGAGAACTTTGGGCCCAGGAATAGCAAGAACAGCAAGATCCCCATTGCTGACTGTGGACAAATCTAATAAATTTGACTTGTGTTTTATCTTAACTACCAGGCCATTCCTTCTATTGCTCAGAAAAGTACCCCTTTGCCTCAATCTGCTCAAAATATCCATAATCTTTATGCTTTCATTACAATTCTGTGGCCTCCATATTTTCCTTATTCCCCTCCAAGTCTGGCTGGATTGCAGATTTAAGGCTTTGATTGTGAAATAAAAACTAAACACAACAACAACAAAACAAAGAATAATGGAAGAACATCTTCAAAGTGCTGAAAGAAAAAAAAATGTGCCAAACTCTAAATTTCTATACAGTATAAATATCATTTAAAAATGAATGTGACTCGGTCAAGAGTGCTTCAGTCCCAGCTTGGTGGGCCCTGCCCCTAGAAGACCAGCACAAACCTGGCCCACACCACTTCTTTAAAGCCTAGTGTTTTAAAAGTCAGTGGGTTTGGCTGGGATAGAACCCAGAGGGCACTGTAATGCTTCTGGAGACAAGGCAGGCAAACAACCCCAGGGGCAGACAGCTTGGAAACAGCAATCTGAAAAACACATGAGACACACAGTGGGGAGATTATTTGATCTTCTCAGAGCCTGATCCTGAGAGGCAGCATTCATAGAGATGCCGCTCAGAAAGAAAGGAACTGGCTGAGGCCATTTTTTCTCCCCCACCCCTCAACATAAACAGCGAGACACCTGGGGGAAGCAGCCCAGCATCAACACTGGATGCCTAACTGCTTACACCAAGCCCGACACTCTATGCTCTGGTATGACTGCTCTTTCAGTCCAGTTGCCTCAGTTCCAGTATGGCAGGCCTTTCCCCAACATAAACCCCTGCCCATATGATGTTTCTTGACCCGAGTTCTGCAGAGCCTTGGTTCTGGTAGAGTTGGTGTCAAGTCTCATTTCACAAGCAGATCAGAATACATCTAATGAAAACTCACCACATTCAGGCCAGGGACCAAACACTGCCCAGAACAGTCAGGAAGAGCCTCTGTAGACAAATGACCTGAAGGATAGAGCAGCCAAAACACGACAGCAAAGCACATGCAGCACACACCAGAGGGACACCCAGGTCCTGGGCACTACATGACCTTTTCCTCATAAGGTCATTACTTTCATAAGAAGGAAACATAACTGGCTTTTCTAACACAAAGAAGGAGGTAGACTTACAAAAAAGGCCAAGATAGAAGAATTCATCTCAAATGAAAGAACCAGATAAAGCCAAACCCAGAGAAATCGCTTATCATAAGCAAATTGATATAAGAACCTAAAGCAACAATCATAAGGATATTCACTGGGCTTGAGAAAAGAATAGAAGAAATCAGTGAGAACCTTACTACAGAGATAAAAGGCTTACAAAAGAATCAATCAGAGATGAAAAATGCAGTAAACAAGATTGGAAACAGGCTTGATGCAATGCACAGCAGGCTGGAAGAAGCAGAGGAACAAATTACTAACAAGAAAACAAAATAATGGAAATAATGAAGCTGAACAAAAGAGATAAAGAAGAATTATGGAATATGAGGATGGACTTAGAGAACTCAGTGACTCCATGAAATGTAGTAATATTCATATTATAGGAGTCCAAGAAGAAGAGAGAAAAAAGGGGGCAGAGACTTTATTTCAAGAAATAATAGCTGAAAAGTTTTCTAAGTGGGGAAGGAAATAGACATCTGGATGTAGGAAGCACAGAGAACTCCCATCAAAATCAACAAGAGCAGGCCCAAATCAAGACATATTGGAATTAAATTTGCAAAATCTAGTGATAAAGAAAGAATCCTAAAAGGAGCAAGACAAAAGAAGTCCTTAGATTACAAGGGAAAACACATAAAGCTAGTAGGAGATTTTTCAACAAAAATGTACCAAGCCAGAAGAGAGTGGAATGATATTCAAAGTGCTGAATGGCATAAATATGCAGCTGCGGATACTCTATCCAGCAAGTTTATATTTCAGAATAGAAGGATACATAGAGTTTCCCTGACAAACAAAATTAAAGGAGTTCTTAACCACTAAACCATCCCTGCAAGAAATGTTAAAGGGGACTCTGAGTGGAACAGAAAGACCAAAACTGACAAAAACAAGAAAAGATCAGAGAACATCTCCAGAAACAAACATTTGAAAGTAAATGTACTAACCACTCCAATCAAAAGACATAGGGTGTCAGAGTGGATAAAAAACACAAGACCCATATATATGCTGCCTACAAGACACTCACTTTAGACCTAAAGTTACCTGCAGTTTGAAAGTGAGGGGATGGTGAACCATCTGTCATGCTAATGAATTTAAAAAGAAAGCTGTAGTAGCCATACTTATATCAGACAAACTAGATTTTAAAACAAAGACTGTAACAAGAGATGAAGAAGAGAATTATATCATAATTAAGGGATCTATGCAACAAGAAGATATAACAAACATAAATAATTATACATGCAACATGGGAGGACCAAATATATTAAGTAATAACAAATATAAGGAAGCTAATAATAATACAATACCAGTAGGATATTTTAACAATGTCTTCACATCAATGAATAGATCATCTAGATAGAAAATCAACAAGGAAACAACAGCTTTAGATGACACTCTGGACCAGATAGACTTAACAGATATATTCAGAACGTTCCATCCTAAAACAGCAGATAACACATTCTATTCAAATGCACATGGGACATTGTCCAGAATACATCACATATGAGGTCACAAAACAGGTTTCAGCAAATACAAAGAGAGTGGAATTGTACCATGCACCTTTTCTGACCACAAACCATGAAACTAGAGGTCAATCACAAGAAGAAATTTGGAAAGATCACAAATACATAGAGGTTAAATAACATGTTATTAAGCAATGAATGGGTCAACCAGGAAATCAAAGAAGAAATAAAAAAATATACATGGAAACAAATGAAAATGAAAACACTATGGTTCAAAATCTTTGGGATGCAGTGAAAGTGGTCCTAAGAGGGAAGAATACATTGCAATACAGGCCTACCTCAACGAGCAAGAAAAATCTCAAATAAACAATCTAACCTTACAACCTAAAGAAACTAGGAAAAGAACAGCAAATAAAACCTAAAACCACCAGAAGGAAGAAATAATAAATGTTAGAGCAGAAATGAATGATGTAGAAGCCAAAAAACAATAGAACAGACCAATGAAACAAGGAGCTGGCTCATTAAAAATATTAATTAAATTGATAAACTTCTAGCTGGAATTATCAAAAATAAAAGAGAAAGGACTCAAATAAGTAAAATCATGAACAAGAGAGGAGAAATAACAGCCAATATCACAGAAATACAAAGGATTATAAGAGAGTATTATGAAAAACTATATGCCAACAAATTGGACAACTTGGAAAAAATGGTTAAATTCCTAGAAACATCTAACCTATCACAACTGAAGCATGAAGAAATGGAAAACTTGAACAGAGCAATAACCAACAGAGAAGTTGAATCAGTAATAAAAAAAAATCTCCCAACAAAGAAAAGTCCAGGACCAGATGTCCTCACAGGAGAATTTTACCAAACATTTAAAGAAGACTTAAACCTATTCTTCTCAAACTATTCCAAACAAAACAAAACAAAACAAAAAAAAAAACCCAAACAAACAAAAACAACAACAACAAAAAAGAAAAACAGGAAAGGAAGGAAAACTTCCAAATTCATTCTATGATACCTGATACCAAAACCAGATTAAGACTCCACTAAGAAAGAGAACTACAGGCCAATATCCCTGATGAACACAGATGCAAAAATTCTCAATGAAATATTAGCAAACTGAATTCAACAATACATTAAAAAAAATCATTCAGTGTGATCTAGTGGGATTTATTCATTGGTTGCAAGGGTGATTCAATATTCACAAATCAACCAACATGATAAGAGAAATGATACGAACCATATGATTGTTTCAATAGACACAGAAAAAGCATTTGACAAAAGTACAACATCCATTCATGATAAAAATCCTCAACAAAGTAGGTTTAGAGGGAACATACTTCAACAGAATAAAGGCCATCTATGAAAACCCATAGGTAACATTATTCTTAGTGGGGGGAAAAACTGAGACCATTTCCTCTAAATACTGTCAGGAACAAGAAAGGGATATCCACTCTCACTACAACTTGAACACTGGGCTGAACAACTGCAGAACAACTGTGTTTTATAAACGTACGTGAAATGTTCACCAAGATGAACCTTATACTGGGCCACAAAACAAGTCATGTATATAGTAAGTAGAAGGCAAATAGTTAAGAGAGGATATTAGTGAAATTTAAAAAGCAAAAAAAAAAAAAATTTGAGAAAACCGATTAAAACTAAAATATGGTTCTTTGACAAAGTAAATAATATTGATATATTTCTAGATAAAATGATGTAAAAACAAATAATAAAAGGAAAGATAAACATCCAGTATCAGAAATGAAAATGTGGACATCAGTACAGACCCACAAAAAGTTTTTAAGAACATACAATGGAATAAAAATATATATATAAAATAAATGCATCAGTTTGAAAAAATCATAAAGTCCTTGATAATCACAAGTTAACCAAAACTGAAGCGGGAAGAAATAAAAACTCAAAACAGTCCTGTTTTGACTAAGGAAATTGAATATACAATTGAAAACCTTCTCATAAAGAAAATTCTAGGCCCAGTTGGCTTCATTGTTGAAGTATATCCAAAATTTAAGAAATAAAATATATTAACACATACATTTTCTTTTTTCAGAAAATCAAGACAGAGGGAAAAAGTCCCAACTGCCTTTATCAAGGTAGTATTTTCTTGAGGATAAAACAAAAAAAAACGTTTTAGAAAAACAATAAAACTTCAGAACAATATTCCTAATAATCGCTGATGCAAAAAAAACCCTTTTAAAAATATTAGGAAATACAATATAGCCATAGATAAAGGATAATATACTCTAACCATGTGGAGCTTATCTCAAAAATGGATGGCTGGTTTTAGAACTGAAAAAAAAAATCACTCAAAGTAATTCACTCGCTGTAAATTTTGAAAACTCAGAAGCAAAAACTTTTGATTATCTCAATATGTGCAGAAAAAAATCTTTGCTCTTATTTAACATCAACTCATGATTAAAAGCTCTTAACGACTTAGCATAAAAGAGAACTTCTTCAATCTAATAAAGGACAAATGAATAGGAGGCGATTTCACATTGAAAGGTAAAAAACTGAATGTCTTGCCCTTCTCATCGGGAACAAGAGTTATGTGTGTTGTCATCACTGCTATGCACTTTTACAATGGAGGCTCCACCAAGTACATTAAAGTAAGTAAAGGAAGTGAAATAAAAACATAAAGATTGAAATGAAGTAATAGAACAGTCTCTATTCTCATAATGTGATTATCGACAATGTTGAAAATACTAAAGAATCTACACAAAAGCTAAAAGAACTTATAAGTAAATGTTTGAGGAAATAAAGTAATGCTTAGTATTAAAAATATATCCTTATAGTAGCAGTGAACAGTTAGAATATTGATTTTTAATAAATTCACATTAAACCAGCACCAAGAAACATGGAATACGTAGACATAAATTTAGAAAAATATGTGCAAGATGTGTGCACTGAAAATTACAAAACATTGCGAAGGAAAAATACAGAAATATCAAATAAATTTAAAACCATGCCATGTACATGGTTTGGAAGACTCATCATTTGTAGATGTAAGTTCTTCCCAAATTGATCTGGAGAGTCAATGCAATTATTTTCAAAATCTCAACAGGCTTTGCTTTGGGAGTAAGTAGAAATTGACAAATTCATTCTAATATTTAAAAGAAAATGCAAAGGAAAGATACACAGTATGGGGGGAAAACCCCCAAAGTGGCAATATTTATTTTCTTAGACATAAAACCATATCATAAAGGTACAGTAACCAAGACAACATGGCATTGGCACAGGGATGACCTTACAGGGATATAGTATAGAAATATAGTACAAAAATGGACCCATATGTATAGTCAATTGGTTTTCAACAAAGATGTTATGGTAACATAACAAAGCCTATTGAGATTTTGAATGCAGAAAGGATGGTTTTTCAATTTTAAAAATGATGCTGGAAAAACTGATATCCACTAAAGCAAAACAAAGCAAAAACAAACAAACAAAACCCCTCAACCATTTTCCTCACATATACACACATAGAAAAATAACTTGAAATAGATCAGAAAGCTAAATGTGAAAGCTAAAATTATAACACTGCCAGTGAGAACATAGAAGAGCATCTTTGTGATTTTTAGTTGGGTACAGATTTCTGAGGTAAGGCATAAAACGCATAAATAAAAAAACTATATATGTGGGCATGTGTGTATGTGTGTGTGTGTGTGTGTATGTGTGGTATGTGTATACGCAAGTTGTATACATACACACATATACACACATAGAGTTTTCTTTATCAGAATGAAAACTTTCTTATTCTCAAAAGACATTATTAAGAAAGCAAAAAGAGAATCCACATAGTGGGAGGAAATATTTACCACACATATATCAGAAAAAAGTTTGTATGTTGAACAAATAAAAACCGTTCAATATTATAAAATGATACAAACAACTCAGTTACAAATACACAAAATATTTGTACCAACATTTCACATTTGAAGATATAAAAAAGGCCAATATGCATGTCAAAAGATGTTAGCCAACTTTATTCATCAGGGAAATATAAAATAAAACCAATAAGACATTTTACACACAGTAAGGTAGAATTTAAATTAAAAATACGTGGAAGTAGCAAATGCAGGTGAAAATTTAGATTATTGGAATTCTCATATACTGCTGGATGAAATATAAAATAGTACAACCATTTTAGACAATTTTCTAAAATGTTAACTTTCTAAGAAACTTAAATATAACACTTACCTTCTGACTCCATGCTCCAAGAGATAAGAAAGCATGTATCCATCCAGAAATGGGTACAAATATTCATAGCATCTTTATTACTAATAGTCTTAAACCAGAAACAATTAATGTCCCTCAACAAGTGAATGAATAAACTATAATATGTTCACACAATAGAATACTACTTAGCATTTAAAAGGAATAAGCTACTGGTAAAAGAAAGAAACAACATGAATTAATACAAAGAAGATTATTCTGAGCAAAAAAAGTAGGAGCAAAAGAATAAATAATGTATGGTTCCATTTTAATGAGATTCTAGAAAAGGCATAAATAATCTGTAGTGATAGAAGGCACATCTGTGATGCCTGGGGCTCTGAGTGGGTGGGGATGATTGTTGAGGGACTTTAGGGAACTTTCTGGCATGCTGACATTGTTCTTACTTATGGTTACACATTTTGATATCTGTTAAAACTTATCAAACTGTTTATTTAAAAATGAGTGAATTTTATTTTATGTAAGTTGTAACAAAAAAAATTATTTAAAAGTGTCATGCCTCAGGTTGTTTTTCTTCTAATATCTTTCTTCTGCTTCCTGAGACATATTTTGCATAAAGTTGTTCCTTTCCATCTTTAGGACAAAGGCAAAATATCAGATGTCCTTAAAAGAATCTAATGATAAGAGTGGTATCCAATATTTATTGAATACTTATTTGGCTTCAGGTAATGTTCTAAGGACTTCAGTTGTATTAATTCATTTTGTTTTCTCAGGAGCCCTCAGAGATGGTGAACAGAAATGCTCTAATTTTACAGATGAAGAAATTCAGTCTTAGAAATATACAACTTGTCTAAGGTAAAAAAGCTAGCAAGTAAGGTAGGGAGGTTTTAAATTCAAGAGGTTTATTTTAGAGACTTTCCTCTTGATAATAGAGATATTAGTGGAATTTTAAGGTTGGCAGCAAAGGCAAGAGAAAAACAAATTGGACAAATCCATTTTCAATATTATCCTCAAAGTTAAATTCTTGTAAAATAGAAGTTGAAGAAAGAAAAAAAAAAGTAAACCAGCCCTTAATTTCGATAGTGTTGACATTTTATAAAATATATTTTAAAAAGGTATTTAGTTCTTAAAGTAACTTTTAATACTTGGCAAGTGGTCAATCAGTTGGTTTTGGGGATAGCATAACAATAGGACACATTTGTTATTTATTATTGAAGACATGATCAGTTATGGACCATCTGGACATGCTACCCAAGGATTTTCCCTTTGGATTCCTATCTCTGCTATCACCCCTCACTAAATCTTCAGAATCTGCTTCTTGGTCAGAGAAAATGCCTTCTCTTATGAGAAAGCTCATTTATCTCTGAATTGGACCAACAGACAAGCATTTCTTTTATTTCTATTGTAGCTTAGCCATTCCAAAACATTCTCAAACACAAACAGAAACAATGGTGATGATGATATGTGGGGTAGAGGAAGCATTGGGTTTTTAGTGCTCAAGTGCTCAATATTCAGTCTCACAATATACTGTATTAACTCATACTGCCATGTTGAATTTGGTCCTCTTCAACACACCTGCCTTATTTATGTTGCTTTTTAAAAATTATTTATTTATGTACATAGTTGATTTATTTAAATTCAAGTTAGTTAACATACAGTGTAGTATTTATTGGTTTCTGGATTAGAACCCAGTGATTCATCACTTACATAGAACACCCAGTGCTCATTTCCACAAATGCCCTCCTTAATGCCCATCACCTATTTAGCCCATCCCCCCCACTGAACTCCCCTCCAGCAACCCTCAGTTTGTTCTCTATATTTAAGAAGCTCTTTTGGTTTGCTTCCCTCTCTGTTTTTATTTTATTTTTCCTTCCTTCCAGTATGTTCATCTGTTTTTTTTTAAATTCCATGTATGAGTGAAATCATGATACTTGTCTATCTCTAACTGATTTATTTCACTTAGCATAATACATTCTGGTTCCATCCATGTTATTACAAATGGCAAGATTTCATTCATTTTTATCACTGAGTCATATTCCATTTTATATGTATACCACATCTTCTTTATCCATTTAAAGATTTTGGATACTAACTCTTTATCTGATATGTCATTTGTAAATGCTCCCATTTCTTCTGTTGCCTTTTAGTTTTATTGTTTGTTTTATTTGCTGTGCAGAAGATTTTTATCTTGATGAAGTTTCAACAGTTCATTTTTGCTTTTGCTTCTCTTGCCTCCAGAGACATGTCTAGTAAGAAGTTGCTGTGGCCATGGTCAAAGAGGTTGCTGCCTGTGTTCTTCTGGAGGATTTTGTTGGTTTCCTGACATCTCATTTAGGTCTTTCATCCATTTTGAGTTTATTTTTGTCTGTGGTGTAACAAAGTGGTCAAGTTTCACTCTTCTGCAGGTCACGGTTCAGTATTCCCAGTACCATTTGCTAAAGAGACTGTCTTTTTTCCATTGGATTATCTTTCTTGCTTTTTCAAAGATTAGTTGGTCATACATTTGTGGGTCCATTTGTGGGTTCTCTATTCCATTCCATTGATCTATGTCTGTTTTTGTGCCAGTACCATACTGTCTTGATGATTACAGCTTTGTAATACAGATTAAAGTCTGGAATTGTGATGCCTTCAGCCTTGGTTTTCTTTTTCAACATTACTTTGACTATTCAGGATCCTTTCTGGTTCCATACAAAGTTTAGCATTATCTATCACTGTATGGCTTCCCTAAGACAATTCCAACACATGGCCCAACAGACATGTTTATGGATTCTTTAACCTCTGTTGAGGACACATTTAGAAGTTTTCCCCATGGGTATGATGGACTCCAAACAAATTAGAGACACTGGTTAGAGCCCTGTTTACATGACCCTGAATACTTTGTGAAAATTAAGAAACTTGTCTTTCACAGGCCACACGGAGGATTTCTCAGCTAGTAGTAGTTGCTATATGTTGAATAGAATTTCAATTTGGGCTCAGTAAAATATGGAGCATGAAATATAATTTCCCCACTTTCAATTTTTTTAAGTTTATTTATTTTGAAAAAGAGAAAGAGAGAGAGAGAGAGAGAGAGAGAGAGAGAGAAAGGGAGAACGAGCAAGGCAGGGTAAGAGAGAAAGGGAGAGAGAATCCCAAGTAGGCTCTGCACTGTCAGTGAGGAGCCCAATGCAAGGGTCCAACCCACAAACCATGAGATTATGACCTGAGCTGAAACAAGAGTCAAATGCTTAACCGTCTGAGCCACCCAGGTGCTCCTTCTGCCCATTTTTTAATTGGATTATTCATTTTGGATTGTTGAGTTGTATAAGTTCTGTATATATTTTGGATACTAACCCTTTATCAGATATGCCATTTGCAAATATCTTCTCCCACTCTGTAGATTGCCTTTTTGTTTTGTTGATGGTTTCCTTTACTGTGCAAAAACTAATTTATTTTTTCTTTAGAGAAAGATAGAAATCAAGTAAAGAGAAGGGCAGAGGGAGAGAGAGAGAGAGAGAGAGAGACAGAGAGAGAATGTTAAGCAGGCTTCACACTCAGTGCAGAGCCCAACTTGGGGCTCAATCCCATGACCCTGGAATCATGGCCAGACCTGAAATCAAGAGTCTGATGCTTAACTGACTGACCCACTGATGTGTCCCCAGAAGCTTTTATTTTGATGTAGTGTCAGTAGTTTATTTTTGTTTTTGTTTCCCTTGCTGCAGAAGACATTATCTTTTTTTTATTATTATATGAAATTTATTGTCAAATTGGTTTCCATACAACACCCAGTGCTCATCCCAAAAGATGCCCTCTTCAATGCCCATCATCTACCCTCCCACCCCCCATCAACCCTCAGTTTGTTCCGTTTTTAAAAGTCTCTTATGCTTTGGCTCTCTCTCCCACTATAACCTCTTTTGTTTCTTTTTTTTCCTTCCCCTCCCCCATGGGTTTCTGTTAAGTTTCTCAGGATCCACATAAGAGTGAAAACATATTGTATCTGTCTTTCTTTGTATTGGTTCTTTCACTTAGCATAACACTCTCCAGTTCCATCCACGTTGCTACAAAGGGCCATATTTCATTCTTTCTCATTGCCACGTAGTACTCCATTGTGTATATAAAACACAATTGCTTTATCCATTCATCAGTTGATGAACATTTAGGCTTTTTCCACAATTTGACTATTGTTGAGAGTGCTGCTATAAACATTGGGGTACAAGTGCCCCTATGCATCAGTACTTCTGTATCCCTTGGGTAAATTCCTAGCAGTGCTATTGCTGGGTCATAGGGTAGGTCTATTTTTAATTTTTTGAGGAACCTCCACACTGTTTTCCAGAGTGGCCGTACGAGTTTGCATTCCCACCAACATTGCAAGAGGGTTCCTGTTTCTCCACATCCTCTCCAGCATCTATAGTCTCCTGATTTGTTCATTTTGGCCACTCTGACTGGCGTGAGGTGATATCTGAGTGTGGTTTTGATTTGTATTTCCCTGATGAGGAGCAATGTTGAGCATCTTTTCATGTGCCTGTTGGCCATCTGGATGTCTTCTTTAGAGAAGTGTCTATTCATGTTTTCCGCCCATTTCTTCACTGGATTATTTGTTTTTCGGGTGTGGAGTTTGGTGAGTTCTTTATAGATTTTGGATACTAGCCCTTTGTCCGATATGTCATTTGCAAATATCTTTTCCCATTCCGTTGGTTGCCTTTTATTTTGTTGATTGTTTCCTTTGCAGTGCAGAAGCTTTTTATCTTCATGAGGTCCCAATAGTTCATTTTTGCTTTTAATTCCCTTGCCTTTGGGGATGTGTCAAGTAAGAAATTGCTGCGGCTGAGGTCAGAGAGGTCTTTTCCTGCTTTCTCTTCTAGGGTTTTGATGGTTTCCTGTCTCACATTCAAGTCCGTTATCCATTTTGAGTTTATTTTTGTGAATGGTGTAAGAAAGTGGTCTAGTTTCATTCTTCTGCATGTTGCTGTCAGTTCTCCCAGCACCATTTGTTAAAGAGTGTCTTTTTTCCATTGGATATTCTTTGCTGCTTTGTCAAAGATTCTTTCCTGCTATGTCAAGTTGGCCATACTTTTGTGGGACTAATTCTGGTGTTTCTATTCTATTCCATTGGTCTATGTGTCTGTTTTTATGCCAATACCATGCTGTCTTGATGATTACAGCTTTGTAGTAGAGGCTAAAGTCTGGGATTGTGATGCCTCCTGCTTTGGTCTTCTTCTTCAAAATTACTTTGGCTATTCGGGGCATTTTGTTGTTCCATATGAATTTTAGGATTGCTTGTTCTAGCTTCGAGAAGAATACTGGTGCAATTTTGATTGGATTGCATTGAATGTGTAGATAGCTTTGGGTAGTCTTGACATTTTAACAATTTTTATTCTTCCAACCCATGAGCACGGAATGTTTTTCCATTTCTTTATATCTTCTTCAATTTCCTTCATAAGCTTTCTACATTTTTCATCATACAGATCTTGTACATCTTTGGTTAGATTTATCCCTAGGTATTTTATGCTTCTTGGTGCAATTGTGAATGGGATCAGTTTCTTTATTTGTCTTTCTGTTGCTTCATTAGTGTATAAGAATGCAACTGATTTGTGTACATTGATTTTGTATCCTGCAACTTTGCTAAATTCATGTATCAGTTCTAGCAGACCTTTGGTGGAGTCTATCGGATTTTCCATGTATAATATCATGTCATCTGCAAAAAGCGAAAGCTTGACTTCATCTTTGCCAATTTTGATGCCTTTGATTTCCTTTTGTTGTCTGATTGCTGAGTCTAGCACTTCCAACGCTATGTTAAACAACAGCAGTGAGAGTGGACATCCCTGTCGTGTTCCTGATCTCAGGGAAAAAGCTCTCAGTTTTCCCCCATTGAGGATGATATTAGCTGTGGGCTTTTCATAAATGGCTTTTATGATGTTTAAGTATGTTCCAGAAGACATTATCTTGAAAGAAGTTGCTATAGCCAATAACAAAGTGGTTACTTCCTGTGTTCTCCTCTAGTATTTTTATGGTTTTAGGTCTCACATTTAGGTCTTTAATCCATTTTGAATTTATTTTTGTGTGTGATGTAATAAAGTTGTCTGGTTTCTTTTTTTTTTTTTTTTTTTTTTTTCAAGTTGCTGTCCAGTTTTTCCCACAGTGTTAAGGAGACTATCTTTTTCCCATTGGGGATTCTTTCCTGCTTTGTTGAAGATTTATTAACCATATGGTTGTGGGTTTATTTCTGGATTTTCTATTCTGTTCCATTGACCTATGTGTCTATTTTTGTGCCAGTACCATAGCATTTTGATCACTACAACTTTGTGAACTCTCAATGTCCAGAATTGTGATGGCTCCAGCTTTTTTTTTTCTTTTTTCACTAGGCTTCACATCCAGCACAGAGCCCAACAAGGAAGGGCTTGAGCTCACAACCTTGAGATCAAGGCCTGAGCTGAGATCAAGAGTCAAACACTTGGCCAACTTAGCTACCCAGGCATCCCGAGCCTTGCTTTTCTTTTGAAAATTGGCTATTGGGATCTTTTGTGGTTCCATATAAGTATTATAATTGTTTTTCTACTTCTGTGAAAGATGCTGTTGGCATTTTGATAAGGATTGTATTACATATGTAGATTGCTTAGGTAGTGCAGACATTTTAACAATATTTGTTCTTCCAATCTATGAGCATGGAATGTTTTTCCATTTTTTTGTGTCACCTTCAGTTTCTTTCATCAGTGTTTTATCGTTTTCAGAGTACAGGATTTTCATCTCTTTTGGTTAATTTTATCCTAGGTATCATTTTTGGTGCAGTTGTAAATGAGATTGTTTCCTTGATTTTTAAAAAAAGTGTTTATTTATTTTTAAGAGACAGCAAGCATGAGTGGGAGAGGGGCAGAGGAGTGGGGACAGAGGATCTGAAGTGGGTTCTGCACTGGATTGGAGAAAGCCCCATGTGGGGCTCAAATTCACAAACCATGAGATCATGACTTGAGCAGAAGTTGGACACTTAACAGACTAAGCCACCCAGCTGCCCTGTTTTCTTAATTTCTATTTTTGCTACTTCAGTATTGGTATATAGAAATTCAGCATATTTCTGTACATTGACTTTGTATCCTGTGACTTCCCTGAATTCTTTTATCAGTTCTCACAGTTTTTTTGGTAGTCTTTCAAGTTTTCTATATACAGTATCATGTCATCTGCAAATACTGAAAGTCTTACTTTTTCCTTGTCGATCTGGATGCCTTTTATTTCTTTTTGTTGTCAGATGCTGTGGCTAGGACTTCAGTACTATATTGAATAGAAGTGGTGATAGTGGACATCCTTATTTTGTTTCTGACCTTAGGGAAAAGCTGTCAGCTTTTCCCCACTGAGGAATGTATTAGCTGTGGATTTTTTATATTTGGCCTTGATTATATTGAGGTATGTTCCCTCTAAACCTACTTTGTTGAGGGTTCTTATCGTGAATAGAAGTTGTACTTTGTCTAATGCTTTTTCTGTGTCTATTGAAATGATCATATGGTTCTTACCATTTCTCTTACTGATGTATCTATTACGTTGGTTGATTTGTGAATACTGAATGACCCTTGCAACCAATGAATAAATCCCACTTGATCACACATGATTATTTGAAACTGTTATTGTTGAATTCGGCTTGTTAAATTTCATTTAGAAATTTTGCAACTCTGTTCCTCAGGGATATTGGCCTGTAGTTCTCTTTTTTAGTGGAGTCTCAATCTGGTTTTGGTATCAAGATAATGCTGGCCCCATAGAATGAATTTGGACATTTTCCTTCCTTTTTTGCTTTTGTTTTTGTTTTTGTTTTTTGTTTGTTTTTTTGTTTGTTTTGTTTTGGAATAGTTTGAGAAGAATAGGTTTTAAGTCTTCTTTAAATGTTTGGTAAAATTCTCCTGTGAGGACATCTTGTCCTGGACTTTTCTTTGTTGGGAGATTTTTTTTTTTTATTACTGATTCAATTTCTTTGTTGGTTATTGCTCTGGTCAAGTTTTCTATTTCTTCTTGCTTCAGTTGTGATAGGTTATATGTTTCTAGGAATTAACCATTTTTTCCAAGTTGTCCAATTTGTTGGCATATAGTTTTTCATAATATTCCCTTATAATCCTTTGTATTTCTGTGATATTGGTTGTTATTTCTTCTCTCTCATTTGTGATTTAGTTTGAGTCCTTTCTCTTTTATTTTTGATAATTCCAGCTAGAAGTTTATCAATTTAATTAATTCTTTTAATGAACCAGTTCCTTTTTTTTTGATATGTTTTATTATTTTTTGAATTTCTACATCATTCATTTCTGCTCTAACCTTTATTATTTCCTTCCTTTTGCTGGCCTTAGGCTTTGCTTGTATTTCTTTTTCTAGATTTTAGGGGTAAGGTTAAGATTTACTTTATTTTATTTATTTTATATTTTTCTTTCTTCTTGAGGTAGGCCTGTATTGCTATAAACTCTCCTATTAAAATCATTTTTGCTGCATCCGATTTTGAACCATAATGTTTTAATTTTTATATGCTTCCATGCACTTTTAAACTTCTTTGATTTCCTTGTTGACTCATTCATTGTTTAGTAACATGTTATTTAACTTCCATGGAGCTGTAGTTTTTCCAGATTTTTTCTTATAGTTGACTTCTGGTTCTTAGCATTGTGTTCAGAAATATGAATGGTATGATTTCAATCTTTTGGAACTTGTTGAAGCTTCTTTTCTGGCTTACTATGTGGGCAATTTTGGAAAATGTCCCTTGTGTCCTTGAAAGAATGTGTTATCAGCTATTTTAGGATGGAATATTCTGAATATATCAGTTAAATTCATCTGGTCCATTGTGTCATTCAAAGCTATTTTTTTTCCTGTTTGATTTTTCTGTTTAGATGATCTGTCCATTGATGTGAGTGGGTTTTTAAAATACCCTACTATTATTGTATTATTATCAAATAGCTTCCTTATGTTTGTTATTGTTCATATATTTGGGTGCCTTCATATTGGGTGCATAAATACTTACAATTGTAACTTCTTATTTGTTGTTCCGTCTATAACGCTATAGTGCCCTTCTTTGTCTCTTGTTATACTCCTTGTTTTAAAAATTATTTTGTCAATATAAGTATTGTTACTCTGGCTTTCTTCTGACATTCATTTGCATGATAAATGTGTCTGCATCCTCTCATTTTCAATCTGCAGGTGACATTAGGTCTGAAACCAATCTATTGTAGGCAGCGCATAGTGGGTCTTACTGTTTCATCCATTCTGTCACCCTATGTCTTTTGATTTAAGTAATTACACCATTTACATTCAAAATAATTATTGATAGATATGTATTTATTGCCATTTTATTAGTTGTTTTATGGTTGTTTCTGAATATATTCTCCGACCCTTTCTTATTCTTTCTTTCATGTTTTGCTGATTTTCATTAGTGACAAATATGGATTTCTCTGTTCCTTGGATGTTTATTAGTGGTTTCTGATACATCATTACCATTAGGTTTATATGTAACCTTTTCTGCATATAGCAGTCTAAATCAAGTTCATGATTGTTTAAATTTGCACCCATTCTTTTCTCCTCCTCTTGGTTTAGGTATATGTTATTATATTTTACATCCTTTGTGATTTTCTTGAATGACTTTTTACAGACATATTTATTTTTGCCACTTTTGTGTTTCCTACCTTTATACTGTCATTTTGGTCTCGCTTTCCACTCAGAGTCCCTTTTAATATTTCTTGCAGAGCAGGTTTAGTGATCACAAAGTCCTTTAGTTTTTGTTTGTCTGGAAACATTATTTCCTTCGATTCTGAAGGGTAACCTTGCTGGATAGAGTATTCTTGGCTGAAGATTTTTCCTATTCAGCACTTTGAATATATCATGCCACTACCACCTGTCTTGCCAAGTTTCTGTTGAAAAGTCTCCTGCTAGTCTTATGGGTTTTCTCTTGTAAGTTACTGACTTCTTTTGTCTTGGTGATTTTAAGATTTTTTCTTTATCACTATATTTTGCAAATCTAATTACAGTATATCTTTTGTGGGTCTGCTTTTGTTGATTTTGTCAAGATTTCTCTGTGCCTCCTAGATCTGGATATCTGTTTCCTTCCCTAGATTAGGAAAGTTTTCAGCTATTATTTCTTCATATAAATTGTCTGCCCCCTTTTCTCTCTCTTCTTCTGGGACTTCTATAATATGAATGTTTTTATGTTTAGTGGCATTACTGAGGTCTCTAAGCCTATTTTTGTGTTGCATAATTCTTCTTTCTCTTTTTTGCTCAGCTTCATTATTTTCCATTATTTTGTCTACTATGTCACTAATTTGCTCCTCTCCTTATATTTTGCTATTCATTCCAACGAGTATGTTTCTCAATTCATTTATTGAGCCTTTTATCTCTTTATGTTATTCCTTATCTCTGCGATAAGGGGTTCACTCATGTCTTCCACTCTTTTCTCAAGTCCAGTGAGTATTCTTATGATCATTGCTTTAAATTCTCTATCAGTCATGTTACTTATATCTATTTCCCTTAAATAGATGGCGTTGTCCTGTTTTTCATTTGGGATATATTTCTCTGTCTCCTCCTTTTGTCTGCCTCTCTCCGTCTGTTTTTCTGTGTTAAGAAAGTCAGCTATGTCTTCTGCTTTTGAAAGTAGTGACTTTATAAAGAAGAGTTTCTGCAGTACCCTGCAGTACAGTGTCCTCTGTTTACCGGAACCTGGCACTTCAGGAGAATAACCTATGTGTGTTTTGG
Organism: Panthera pardus; assembly: GCF_024362965.1. Taxonomy (NCBI): domain Eukaryota; kingdom Metazoa; phylum Chordata; class Mammalia; order Carnivora; family Felidae; genus Panthera; species Panthera pardus. The sequence continues at coordinate 60,554,198 of NW_026526688.1, forward strand.
CCTGGCTGTTGTGTCTGAGTCACTTTCCTTCCATTGCAGTCATCCAGTCATCTGCACTGACTGTCTGTTGTGGGCTCTGCTTGTCCTCTGTGGTGCTAGTGGGACTCAGGCAGGCCAACTCTAAGGGAGCATGCTTGCTTGGGGAACTTGGCAGTGGGGCGGCAGTGTTAGCAAAATTTGCATTGAGCCACTAGTCCTATGTCTGATCCCCCAAAGAACAGCTGTGGATTGGTGGCTGTGCACTGGGGCAGGCAGGTGGGCGATGCTGGGTCTGGTGCTTGATGGTGTCTGGGACCAGGCTGTTGGGCCTGGTGCAGTGCCTGCCTGGGCATGTTGTTAAGGGGCAGCTATGCACCTGGCATCTGGGCACAGCACCCTATGCTGGTGTGCAGCTGGGTGCCACGTGGTGGCTGGATGCTGTTTAAGGCAGCAGCTGTGTGCCAAGTGGTTGGGCACCTGATGGTTGGGTATGGTGAATGTGGGTTGGCACAGCAGTAGTTGCTTACCCAGCAGCCGGGTAGAGTGCAGGCACAGCTTTAATAAAAGTTGCCCTGAGCCCTGGGATGGGGCTACAGGTGTCTGTGAAACCCCCACAGTTGGCTCTGTGTTTACACTGGAGGATGGGGAAAGAAAATGCCAGATCCTTCATTTTTGGAGAAGTCCCTCAATATGCTCTGAAATCAGATGAAAAAGTCTACCTCCCATTTGCCCCCAGCATTGTGTAAAGTCCTGTTTTTATGTTGCCTATCTGGGAAGGCTGCTGTCTCTTTAAGCTCTGGGCAGTGACAGCAGCATCCCAGCTATCACTCCCCCTCCAGTCTCACCCAGTGGTGAGTCAGCTGACTTATAAAGCTCTAGGCTCCAAGTCCCACTGGTTTTACAAATTCAAAGAATTCAGCTCCTCTGGTTTTTAAAGCCAAAATATTATGGCAATTAGTTTCCTCTGTGTGAGCTCCCTGGTGTGAGGGCTCAGTTTCTCTGTCCTCTCCAGGCATGCAGCTCACTCCCTTTGGCAGGCAGTCCCCCTTCACCTTTCTGACCTTACTAACCTTTTGACGCAGCTTCTCTGTATTTAGTTGTGGAGATTATTCTGCCAGTCTTTGGATTGCTCTCTGGTTGATTGACTTGGAGGTGGATGATATCTAGTTGTAAATGTGGGATGGGGTGAGCCCAAGGTCCTCCTACTCTGCTATCTTTCCAAGATCCTAGCCTGTAGAGCATAAGTTTTAATGCCAGTGGTGGTGTATGGCAAATGTATAGGTGCTTTCTTTTTAAAAAATTATTTTATAGTTGGCACATAATGTTACATTATTGTTAGGCATAAACCAGAGTGATTTGACAAGTTTGTAAGTTACACTGTGCTCACCACAAGCGTAGCTATGTCACCATACAATACTGATACAATACCATTGACTATATTCCTTATGCTGTGCTTTTTATTCCCGTGACTTATTCATTCCACAGGTGGAGACCTCTACCTCCCACTCTCCTTCTATCCACCTTCTCCTCAACTACCTACCTCCTCTGCCAGTTTGTTCTCTGTATTTGTAGGTCTGATTGTTTTTGTTTGTTTATTCAGTTATTTCGTAAGAGATTCCACATATAAGTGAAATCATGGCATTCGTATTTCTCAGTATGACTTATTTTATTTAGCATAATACCTTCTAGGTCCATCCATATTATTACAAATGGCAGCATCTCAGCCTTGTTTATGGCTGCATAATACTACATTATCTGTATCTATATCTCTCACATCTTCCTTTTCCATAATAGCAGCTATGGTGAAAGGATGAGGTAGTAAGAGAACTGAAGTCTCACCCTACAATTTTCACACACTCGTACCTCTACAGGAAGATTCCCTTTCTGAAGTTGTTCTGCTTCTTTTCCTTTCTGTCTGGGAGAAATAAGGAAAATGGATTTTTTTTTTGTTTTTCTACAATGATAAGCATGCTAAAACCATTACCTACACCTTTCATTTTCTTCTTTTGTTTTTTAGACAATATTAAAAGATCTATTAAAATTTATGTTTAATATCAATTTGTCAGTTTATATATTCACTAGACTTTAAATCTCAATAGATATATTGATGAAAAAAGAAATTCTGCTTGCATGTCTCATATTATATCTATATATTTGTACTATTTTTATTATTAGGAGTAAATGATTTAAAAAAGACTAAATGATTTCACATGTCACAATGAAATAAAGACCATCTCCAGTTATGGATGTGGGTATATACTTAATAGAAGCATTCAAGGAAGACAATCAATTGCATCTTCCAAAGGATATTTTTAAAAACTAGGCACAAAAGTTCTGGCTACTCACTAATAATGATGGTGCTAAGATGAGATGGAAGAGATAGTCACAACACCTGGAAAAGGCAGAGAGTATTGGAACAATGTAGTATAGAAATTAATGAAACATAGAACTTCAAATCTTTAATACTGTTCAGCCCAATTTTGCAAAGTATAGGCAAAGTGATGAGAAGAGAGGCAGAATTTATTGCTGTGATGTGACAACATATTTCATTATTCTATCCTTTCATATCCTTTCCCTGCCATGCATGACTGCACACACATAAAGGAATTGGACCAGATTAATGGGAATTGAGGGGTAAATAAAGGTGACATGTGGGCAGAAAATGGTAGTTCAATAAAGAAATCCTTTTCACTTCTCCTTGGAGCTGTATAATTAAAAGTTAAAACTTTAAAGAGAAGAAATGGATTCTTAAGATAACACTGAATATATAATCTCACAAATGTAACTTTGAATAGACGAAACAGCTTTCATTCCTTCTGACACATCCATTTTACATAGAGAATATCGCTTAATAGTAAGCAAGAGGGATGCAGTTTGTGCAGCTGCAGGACCAGAATATAACATTGAGAGGTCTGCAAGAAAAATTACTCAGAAAAACCTACATATTCATGATGCTCCTTTGTTCAGAAAAAGAGACACAAAATGATTCTCTATCTGCATGTTTTTCACTGAGTGCCTTTTTTAAGTTCCTGGCTTTGGTCACCATGAAAATGAACCCCGCAGATCTGTCACTTTGGGAAGCCTAATTAAGTGATGGCTCTGAACACACCACCAACCTTATGAAGTGGCCAGACTTCTAACAGCAAGCTGTTGTGAGTCACTGAATGAACATGGCCGAGAAACGAACTCAGGTCTAGTTCTGTGAGACACAAGATTCCTTTGACAAATAACTGTGGCTCAAGGACTCTCCATTGGTGTTGGATAAATTCTAAAGAAATTCACTGTTGTCTTAGCCTCTTCCTGCCTATCCTCTTTTCCTTTTCTCCCTCCTTCACAGGTCTGCCCCCTGACAGGGCCGATGGTCCTTTAGTCTCTTCTGGCTGCTCTCTCTCTGTTTTCTTTCATGGGTATTAGCTCAATGAATCACTTGTATATCAAATCCTGTTGGAACCTCCTTTTTAGACAAACTGGGTGCATTTTTTGCCAGAAGCAGTCCAAGAAAACAGAAAGTATGATAAGAGTCTGGGATTGGCTCACTCACTGCCAGACGGGAAAAGCCATGCAATCCTGAGTGGTATTTGGGACAAAGGAAATTCCTGGCAACTTTTTGTTGTCTAATTGCTGAAAATTTCACTGGAGATAACCTGGGGAAATGCTCCAGTGCAGAAGAGTCCCCTTGCAGGTGCAATGATCAAAAGATATGGAGGAACAAATCCTATGAAATCTATAAGGGTGTTTGGTTTCTGATTGGTTGTACTGATGCACTGCCTAAGAATAAAAAATACTGAGCGCTGTTAAAAAACAGTTAATGAATGTGAGAACTAGAGAGCTTCTTTCATAACTTACAAGGAGACCTATAACTCCTTCAATGATATGGTGGGAACAGCTGAGCTGAATAAATTTGAAGAGCTCCAGAAAGACTTAGCTAAGACAGGTCTATGATGCTAAGTTTAGGACCCTGGCTGGGAAAACCTGAGATGCATAAATATGGGATAGAGACATCTGAATGAATGTCTCTGAGGCCTACTATACTGGAGACCTTACGCTTCAGAGGACTGGAGATACGTATTAGGAAGATTCAGGGACCTACCTGTTCAGTGAAGTTTGTAGGAGTTCAGCGTTCAGGAGCATGCTAAGATATCCTCTAGACAAAAGAAGAAATTGCTCCATCTTGTATTACCTGCGACAACAACAACAACAACAACAACAACAACAACAAAGGAGGCATGGTACCTGGAATGCCTCTTTGTGTTCTGGAAGTAAAACCTTCCACACATTTGAATACTGCTACAGCCAGATACTAGGTGGCATGGAGGTCTGTCACTGCCGGGTGGAGTCTGGAGTAGGAAAGTGCTCTCCAAATAGGTCCTTTTGTGCAAACAACCCTTCCCTCTTATGTTAGATTCACTCTGGTTAGAAATTATGCATGTCAAGTGAATACAAGGGATTTTCTTAAGCTATAGGAAAGCAGAACTTTGTCATCTAAATCTGGCATTTTTTTTCCTGACAAGTGCTATCGACATAGATTCATCCCTCAGTAATCCAGTGGATGGAGAGGGGAGAGTATTAAGTTAGCATTGGAGGCACTCCATGAAGGATGTTGGCACCACAAACTTCACTCAGGCATGCATGACTCAGTTGTTTTCCTTTGGAAAATGGGGAATGATCCAATCTTGGGTCAGTGAACAAAATAGGTGGTACTCATGTCACTCCAAGATGAAGGCCAATAACATGCTACCATGGTTCTCAGCACCACTGGTACTTTAGTTTGGTGAATTTATATATTTTTTTACTGTCTTCACTAGCATAGATCTATGAAAAATACAATACTATTCAAGTCTTTGTTTTGGGAATTGCTTGTTGGTGACTCCTGGTTTGAAGATGTTATAAAATTAATTACGTTATCTGGTTTCTTCGTTTGCCAACATATGGAGAGAGTTCGTAATCATCAAAACATGTTTCTTCTAACAACACTAGATCCAGTATTGGACTGTGTTTTCCCATGTTCGACACATCCAACATTTAGGCTTTTTGCTTCTGGTATGGAAGTTTAAATTAGTAAATGGAGAATTATTAAATGTGTAAATATAAAATACTAATGAATCCTAGAGATTATGATTGTGTCTTCCACAAGGTATTTCAGGTATACAATCATTGTTGGATCTTGTAGAGACTTTTTATGTTTTCCATTCTAATCCCTATTCCTTAATCTCAATACTTCTGTAAATTCATGTATTATTATAAAATATATAGTATTTATTTTTTATTTAAGCTTTATGAATAATATGCTGAGTTCCTTTTTCTAAATGTTTATTTTTGAGAGATAAAGAGAGAGAGAGAGAGAGAGAGAGAGAATGAGTGGGGAAGGGGCAGAGAGAGAGGGAGACAGAAGATCAGAAGCGGGCTCTGTGCTGATAGCAGAGAGCTCAATGTGACGCTCAAAATCACAAAACATGAGACCATGCCTTGAGCCAAAATCAAGAGCCATAAGCTTAACCAACCAAGTCACCCAGGTGTCCAATTTGCTGAATTTCTGTTGTAAAACTTTTTATGAGATAAAAATTTACAAACTTGTAGAGCTAAAATCATGTAGCGATTTAACCTCCTGATTTGTGGGCACAAAAAATCATCTCCAATTACAATTACCAAAAACATCATGAACTACACATATAATACATTAATAAGTAACACACAAAAATACATAAAGAGAAGGATAATTAAGTGATATGAAACACATTTTAAGGATGACTTCAAGCTTTCTTGCAATCACAAGGAAATACCTATACCAAATTTAGGGACAAGTCATATTTCCCAATGAAAGAAGGACAAACTATGTGAAATGTGTGAAAGAAAGTTTATTCTCAGCAGGACCATTATAAAGAATCAACTGCAAGTTAATAAATGCTAATGACATTAGTCCTTCTGTAAGAATACTTAAGGAGATACAATGTGATAAAAAATTTATGCCCATTCATTGATGTGCACATATATTCCAAGAGAAGAAAAACTATTAATTATGTGCCTTATAGAACGGAGATGTTAAAGTACTTTAATTTAATTCAGATTTGCCAATGACTATTTCTGAAAGAACATTTTACATCCACAATAACATGATTAATGCAAGTGTAATGAGTACTAGGTTAATTAATAATATCTGACAATTTATCTCAAACTGATATCAGTCACACGTTTTAATGATGCATTAACTATCATTAAGTAATTACAAAAATATTAAAGAACATATTACAGACTCTTGTATCAATTTATTTCATTAGAATTAGCACAAGTGGGATAAAGCAATTAATAAATAATACTGAGCTTTTTAGTGTTTAACACAAACTTTTTATTATTAAAATATGTATTATATAGATCTAATTTTTATCATTATATATCTATTTTTATGATATTTCCAGGTTTCAGAAGAGGAAAATTTTCAGTTCAGTGAAACATTAATATTTCAGCATATAATTAAATATTATGTGAAATAATCAAGTCTCATTATCAGAATTCAGCCTGACATTTCTAGTTATTTTCCCTAAATCTGAATTAAGTTATGTCTTAGGGAACCATGGATACTCACATATTCAAAGCAATTTAAAAATTATAGTAATGCATGCACACCAAGCCTTAAAGTCATTGCATGTGTGATGTTGATTGGGGCCAGTATGTGAAGGAACTGGAGAATGAAGAGGGCTGCAAGTAGCAAAGTAAAATACCTTTTACATAGGGTTTCCCCTTTTGACCAGTTGTTTTCATATTGTGTGATGCAACTTTTGTATGGTAGCTACAGCTTTGCCCCAGTATTCTGATTCTCTTCCTTTTTAAGAAGGTCATACTATCAAAATCAGTTTGAAATTTATGAAAAATAAAAATAATAGTGATAGCTGCTACTATTTATGAGAACTTACTGTTTATATTTGAAATGCTACTGGATTGCCCATCTGGAGAGTGAAAAAACTGGGATGTGAATACAAGTAGACTACTGTTAAAATGCCCTTAAAATGTCCAGTCCAACCTTTTTCTAACATGTGCCATACAGCTTATAGATACTTTTTGGAGAAAAGAAGGTTCAGGGAAGCCTGGGTGACTCAGTCGGTTAAGCTGGCTCTTGATTTCGGTTCAGGTCATGATCTCATGGTTGTGAGATGGAGGCCCGTGTCAGGCTCTGAGCTGACTGTGGAGTCTGCTTAGAATTCTCTTTCTCCCTCTCTTCTGCCCCTGCCCCACTTGTGCATGCTCTCTCTCTAGTATATAAAAAGGTCCAGAAATCAAAAGTGTCAGGAAACATGGGACTAAAAATAACAAAAAACAACATGTCCCTTTACTTGAGGTCATCTCAACTTTTAATATACTGGTGCAATTCTGATCTCTAAGAGGCAAATGCATAGTATACCTCAGGTATATTGCAGGTTTGGTCCCAGACTGATGCAATAAAGCGACTATTGCAATAAGGTGAATCAAATGAATATTTTGGTTTCCCAGGGCGTATATGTTTTCACTATACTGTAGTCCATAAAATGTGCAATAGCCTTATGTCTAAAACAAACATGTACACAACTTAGTTAAAAATGCTTTGTTGCTAAAACATACTAACCATCATCCGAGCATTCAGTCTGTGAGTCATAATCACTGACCACAGATCACCATAACAAAAATATAAAGAAGTTTGAAATATTATGAAGTTATCAAAATGTGACATGGAAACATGTAGTAAGCAAATGGTATTGGAAAAAAATGGCACCAATAGACTTACTCCAAGCATGGTTGCCGCAAATCTTCAATTCATAAAAATGCAATGTCTGTGAAGCCCAATAAAACTAGGTATGCCAGTAATACCTAGGTCTCCCAAACCTTTCCGCTAGATTTAAGACTATCTTCATTGTTGATTTTTGTTCTTGTGAAGAAATAAATAACACAATAACTAATACACTATTTTTAGAGTTCTTTTTGTTTGACAAAAGAATTAAGCAGGAAGTATAAAGATTTCCTACATAACCTATCCTTCCCTCAACCCCTCCCTCACTTCCCCTATTAGCATCATTGTGCATTAGTGTAGTACATTTATTACAATTGAGGAATTAATATTGGTACATTATTATTAACTGAGCCATAGTTTACATCAGCATTCACTCTCAGTGTTGTACAGTTCCATGAGTTTAACAAATGAATAATATTATGTATCTAATATTACAATCTTCTACAAAACACTTTCACTAATTTGAGTATCTCCTTTGCCACACCTGGTTTTTTAAGTTTATTTTGAGAGAGACAGAGAGTGTACATGAGTGAGGGAAGGGCAGAGAGGGAGAGAATCCCAAGCAGGCTCTGCTTTTTCAGTGCACAGCCCAACAGGGACTGGAACCCATGAAATGTGAGATCATGACCTGACCGGAAATAAAGAGTTGGATGCTTAACCGACTGAGCCACCCAGGCACCTCAGTTGGCCACACCTACTAATCCCTTCTCTCTCCTCTGCAATTCCTAGAAACCACTGATCTTTTCCACTGATCTTTTTACTGTCTATAATTTTACTGTCTAAAATTATATTGTTGTTGTCGTTATATGTTATCGTCGTCTTCTTCTTTTCTTCTTCTTCTTCTCCTCTTCCTCCTCCTCCTCCTCCACTCTCCTCCTCCTCCTTCTTTTTTTTTTTTAATTTTTTAATGTTTATTTATTTTTGACACACAGAGAGAGAGAGAGACAGAGCATGAGCAGGGGAGGGGCAGAGAGAGGGAGACCCAGAATCCGAAGCAAGCTCCAGGCTCTGAGCTGTCAGCACAGAGCCTGATGTGGGGCTTGAACTCACGAACAGTGAGATCATGACCTGAGCCGAAGTCGGAGGCTCAACTGACTGAGCCACCCAGGTGCCCCTTTCTTATTCTTCTTTTAATCTTGCATTGTCTGGATAAACAGTTTATTTATTTTTTCAACTATTGAAGGACATCTCAGTTGTTTCCTATTTCTAACAATCATGAAAAAACTGCTAAAAACATTGGTGTGTAGGTTTTTGTGTGGAAGTAAGTTTTCAGCTTATCTGAGTAAATACCTAGGATAGCAAGAGATAAATTGTTTGGTAAGGCCATGTTTAACTTTGTAAGAATCTCAAATCGTCTTGCTAAGTGGCTGTATCATTTTGCATTTCCTACTGGCAGTTAATTAGAATTCCTCTTACTCCACATCCTGACCAGCATTAGGTGTTGTTAATGTTTTGGATTTTAGACATTCTGATATGTGTGGTGGTATCTCTTTGTTTTGATTTGCAGTTACATAATAGCATATGATCTGGAACATCTTTTGATATGCTTATTTTTATCTGCATATCTTGTTTGTGAAGTGTCTGTTTTGACCCTTTGCCCACTTTTTAATTTATGTTGTTTGCTTTCTTACTGTAGAGCTTTAATTTGTTTTTTAATATCTTGGATACAAGTCCTTTATCAGATATATATTTTGCAAATATTTTCTGCAAATCTGTGACTTGTTCGTGGTCTTAATCTGCCAGCTTTTAAATAATTAAATATAATTTTAAAATATAGTAGCTTGCATTTATTTATTGATTTTTATTCTGCCCAGTCTATGTTCACACACATTTGGCTTCAATTAACAATTAGAAGTGTGCTTTAAAATGAAGTATATCTAGTGTTTTGTGTTTACTCTTCTGCACTCTCCACCCCTCCCCGTCCCCCACAAACTAGAAACTAGAGGAATGAATGCCTTTGCTTTTTCAGGCCTCTTGGCGATACTGATGACTACCATTTATTGTCTGCCATACCACCTGTGCTGTATTAGTAGAGATGACATATTTAGTTACTTAATCTCTACGGTGACCCTGAAAATTACAAGATTCTGTATATATTTTGAAAAAAGGTAAAACAGGTTCTGAAAATTTAACTCGTCTGTCCAAAATCTAAAAATTGGTAATTGGTATATTTGGGATTTTAGCTTACTCTACATGGTTTCAGAGCCCATGTTTTCCTAGCTATGCTAGGATGTTTTCAACAAATTTTGCCAATATTCATTTGAAAACTATTTTTAAGGGGAACAACAATATGATCGCCCAGTGTACAAGAAGGGTTTGTCATCAGTTATTAGTGCCAATGATACAAGTGAATCCCTGTTTATGCACCTAATATCTTATTTATTTAAACCACTGTTTCCTACCATTGACTTAGAGGTTATAAGGTGTAAATGGTGCATGTGAAGCGTTGGCTCATTCTTGTCTCATAGTAAGAACTTTATAAATGGTAGACATTCCTGCAACTACAAGTACCATTGTCATTATTACTGTTTTTTATTTTAGTTACAATTATTAGTCTTTATTATTTGCAGAATGTGATACTTTGAGAAAATCAATTACTTGTCAATACCTCCGGGTTCCTCAGAAGTAAAATGGGACCTATGACAGAAATTCCCTCACAGGGCTATTGTAATGTTTAAAATGCATAATACATGTAAACGACTCAGTGTAACAACAGACACCAGGTATTTGCCCAGTGAAGGTGGTTTATCGCCTCTTCTTTCTTCTTTGAAGGGTGAGGCTTTTTACTGATTGCCAGGTATATGATCTGATTACTGATACTGAGGGGTTCATTTTTCTCTCCTTTCTGGAACATAATACATTTCTTTGACATTTCAAACTAGTAAATGATCCCTGTCCAGATGAGATAAAATATATTTGCTGGTTGTGTACAATGTCCAGGGTAAATTCTGGGGTAAAAATAAATGAATAAAATGTTTGCATCTTTTTGCAAAACCTTGGAAGGCAACATATATATAGAACATATATAGGAACAGCAGTTTCTATATCTATTTTGGTGAACATCAAATAGATCCAACTAGGAAACAATCAACAAAATAGCTCATTAATGGAAAGTAAAGGACTTGCTATCATACAATAGAACACGCTTCTCTACTTCTAAAATGTAGTTTACAGACAGAAATGGAAATCTCTTCTGCAAATAACTCTCTTTATGTTGTTCACAAGTAACAATTTTTTCACTCAAATCTTTCCAGTCTTACTCTGACCCTATATCCTGTAGACTTTCTTCATTTCCAGGATTTGATGATAGGGTCTACTTTAATGCGTCCTTTCTTGATTCCAGGATGATTTCCATTTCTTTAAGGTTAAACTCATTTCTCTTTCTTCTCTTTTCCATACCATTCTGTACAGTATACAAAAATACAAAGTTATTGGTCTCACTTCCATTATCTTTCCTCATCTCTCAAAGATCAAAGTGTAAAAGAAAGATAAGTGAGAAGCAAATAAGAGGAAATGAACTCTGGTCCTATGTAATATATTGGAAAAAAGGAACTATTGGTTAAGGAGGCAGACTAAAGATTTTTCAGATGAAGCAATTATTCAAATTTTATGTTTATACATATATCTTATGTTTATATAAATATATGTATATATATATATATCTGTGTGTGTGTGTCTATACACACACACACAAATATAAATACATACACTGAGTGTTGTGTGTTGTTTAGGTATTAATCAGTCACTGTTGCATCCATATCTTCTCGTTCCAACAATTAATTAATTCATTCAAGGAACATTTATTGAAACCTGCTAAGTGTCAGTATTTGAACCCAGATAGTATGATTTCAGAGTTCACTCTTTTTTTTAAAGTTTATTTATTTATTGAGAGAGAGAGAGTGCAGGGGAGGGGCAGAAAGAGAGAGAGAAAGAATACCAAGTAAGTTCCATGATGTCAGTGCTGAGCCCAATTTACAGCACCATCTCACGAACCAGGAGATTATGACCTGATCCCAAATCCAGAGTCAGATACTTAACCAACTGAGCCACCCAGATGCCCCATCAGAGTTTACTCTTAACCATATTGTTTCCTGACTTCTTGACTGTGTACATGTCTCTCCAGCACAAATGTAAGTGCATCTTGGGTAGATTACAGTATTTTACTTATATGCTTCATACCATGCATAATGATACTTTCCTCATAGAAAGCAACATGAAATGTCTAACTAAACTGGAGACAGTTTTTTTTTTATCACCATTCAGTTTATTATATTAAATAATTCAAGCACTATAGTGGGTATACTGCCTATAAACAGAAAATTCCAATCAGTCTTACCTTCAGTTACATGAACTCAGACTTTATAAATATCCTGTCTCATGATTTAGTTGATTTGGATCAAACAGTAATAAACACAATTTTCAAGAATGAAAGAGATAGTGTTTGTGAACAGGCATTAGAAACCCTCAACAAAATATATTGTAAGACATTATGTTATTATTATCTTAAAAAATAACAGCTAATCACTCAAATGGTAATAAAAATTTCAAAAATACTTTTCACCAAGTTAATACTGCTCAGTGATGATTTGTTGAAACTCAAAGGCATGGGTTTTCTCTTATGGAAAACAGTGTTCTGTTGAGAATCATTTGCAGGCTTTGCTACACATTAGGTGACACAAAATCTCCTCTATCTTGCTCTTTTTACTATCCAGAAAAGGAAGTTTTATATTTTCTTCCACCAAGAGTGCTCAAGGATAAAATATGTCATTTTCACATGTACTTTATTGGTGCTCCAATGCAGAATTAATTTATAACAGCTTTAACTGAATTGGAAAAAAACATGACCTGGTAGAAGCTCCAACCAGAATGAAATCAGAACCAAAGTATAAAATCTCTTTTGGTCCCTGTTGCATTTTCTCCTCTAGCTGTGCTTATTTCCCATGAGATCAGCCCCTCAAAGCCAGTGGTCTCCTCATTCTCTGTCACTCAGCTTTCCTCTGCTGATTTAATACTTGAATCAGTATGCTGCTGTCGCAGAGGAATTGTGGATATTTGGTGTATTTGCTTGTGGGTCAGGGTTAGATATTTGCTTGTCAAGTACGTTCTCTAACCTTCACTGCTTTTTCTTCTCAGGCTTTTAAAATTATCAAAGATAATCAACCCAGAAACTAATTTTAAATGTCCAAACAAAATGATTGATTCCCAAGACAATTGGCTATAATTAATGATTTGCTGACCATGTTTATGTCCTGTAGTAATAGACAAGAAAACTAACTTCAGATAAACACCAGTTCTTACAAACTCAATAAAAATGTCAATATGTGATTTAAACGTGATGTTTTAACATTTATTTCAGGATGTGGGGGTGACTGTTGGTAGTATGCACTACAGTCTTTTTCTCAACCATTCTCTTGCTGCTTCAGGGGGCATGAGCAGGGAAGGGGCAGAGAGAGAGGGAGACACAGAATCTGAAGCAGTCTCCAGGCTGTCAGCACAGAGCCAGATGCAGGGCTCGAACTCACAAACCATGAGATCATGACCTGAGCCGAAGTCAGCTGCTTAGCCGACGGAGCCACCCAGGCACCCCTAAAATAAAACGTGTTTAATGGATAATAAGTATTAATAATCTGGAGCCACAGCCTCCTTGTATGATATAAGTTCTCAATTTTAATGCAAAAGGCAAAGTTTCAAATGAGTTTACTCCTCATTTTGTACAATCAAATTGCTTTCTCAATTATTCAGTATTTCAAGATGGAAAGTAAGAAAATGAACATTAGCAATCCTAGATTGTAATTTTTTTGTCCTCTGGGGGAAAGTTAATTTAGAGGTTTCGTTGAATCTTGTTCCGTCGATTACTATTGATTTCTTCTAATTTTAATTTTTTATTTCTGTCTCTAAAAACATATAAAACTTCTTATAAAAATGAGGTTTTTCAAAATCTTACTGAGTTTTCTAGATACTATTCTAATTATTTCCTTCCTTTTATTATGAAATTTCCCAAAAAGATTATCCATGTTTTGTGTTGCTTATCTTTTATTTACTCTAAACATCTTGGCCAACTTGCTCTTCCTCCCTCCCTCCCTCCCTCCCTTCCTTCCTTCCTCCTTCCCTCCTTGCTTTCTTGTTTCTTTCTTTCTTTCTTTCTTTCTTTCTTTCTTGCTTTCTTGCTTTCTTGTTTTCTTGCTTTCTTTCTTGCTTTCTTCTTCTTTTTATTTTTCATTATCTTTACCATTCTCTCCACCATTCTCTCCAAGCAGCCTTTTTTAAAAGTTTTAAATGTTTTCTTAATTTTTAAATCATTTTGTCAGTCTTAGTATTTTTAAAAATATCTCTCTTCATTCAGCTTTCTAGTCTCTCTTTGTCTCTAATTTTCCCTCCTTGTCATTATTGAAACAGCCCCATATCTGATCTCTACTTAAGAAGATTCTCCCTGTATCTGTCTCTGTTTTCATTTTTTTTCTCCCTTCCCTCCCTTGTCCTTCCCTTTCCACCCCTTCCTCTCCTGTCTCTCTGAGAAGAATCTCATCCTGCCATAGGACTTTAAGCATCATCTCTCTGTAGATAGCTGTCAATCCTACCTGTTAGTACCATATTTGTAAAGACTTGCTCACTAGTTCAACATGAGTAACGTTTCATGTAAGAAATTGTTTTTATCATCTTTACCATAAAACAAGTTTTTCCTTTATATCTTCATGCCTACTCTTTTTTTTCCCCCCAAACATCAATACCTCTATTTTCCACTATTTCCTAAATTATTAGAAACCTTAACTTTATCTTCAGGTGCCTCTTCTGGATCCATTCCCACATCCACTTGAATATGAAATCCTGTTATTCCTGCGCCCATTATATTCCCTGTAATTAATAAGTCTTCTTACCTTTTTTTTTTTTTTTTTTTGAGAGATATAGAGAGAGGGCACAAGTAAGCAAGGGGCAGGGAGGGAAGGAGAGAGAGAGTAGTGAAGCTCACCCAAAGCAGGGCTCATGCTCACCTGAAGCAGGGTTTGAGCTCAGGAACCATGAGATCACAACCTGAACCATGGATGCTTAACCTACAGAGCCACCCAAGCACCTCCAAATCTTCTTACTTTTAACACCAGAATTATGTCCCTACTTCCTAGAATATTTTAATACTCCACCCATAGCTTTTCCTTTCCCAATGTTTCTTTTCTTGAAAGTATGAGAATGTTATAGTTTGGATTTAACAAGTAAACATATATATACATTTTAAGTATGTATTTTTTTCAGATTTGTCTAACAAAATGAGCACTTATTCAAGATTATATATTTTCCCAATATTAAAAAAAATCAAGAATTCTCCTGTTGTATTTTTTAGTAGCATAATGCCTACACATGAATATTTCAATCCTTTTAAGAAATATTTACTCTGAAATATCACATAAACTCTGACAGCTTCAGTTTAACTATTAATTTTATGTTTATTTCAAATAACATTTTAAAATTCCCAATGAAGGATTTTATCATTATAGTACTTTTATGAGAATAGGAAGAGGAATGTAGATCCTTGATTAGTAATATTAAATGTGGAGAAATAAATTATAATGCTCCATTTTGATCCATATACCAAATATAGCATTCATCTAGGAGACTACTTTATTTTCAATATTACTATTGCAGAATTATGTAAAAAGACAACCTAATATAGTTCCTTGTCATATATTTCTGGGGCTGCTTAAGAAATCACCCAGTTTGTGATATTACTAAAATTTACAATAGATGTCTATAACTATTTATATCCAAAATTAACATTTTGGTGGTTCAAATAAAGGGAGAAATGATTCAGCCTATTATTGTGCAAAAGGTGGTTGGGGAAAACTGACAGTACTACATACGTTATCTTTGCACTGGTGCTTTTTTCTCCCAACAAACTATAACTTCATTCCATATTCGTATATAAAATAATATGGGTCTTTCACAATTATAACCTTTTATACATTTGGAAACACAGTGAATTGGGGACCTCATATCACAGCTAGAAAATAATTCTCTCGTAAAGCATGATTGCTTCTGTTCGCTTCTTGCTGTTTCCAGCCCCATTTCCATGAATCGTTAGAATTACCGAAAAATATTCTTATTAAATTGGTCCAGAGGAGGAACTTATTCAGGAAAAGTGTTGTTTCACCAAGATTATGAGATATATTTATTTGTACATGGTAGCTCATATATTTATGTTTGAGATCATAAGTTCTTATACCCAGAGATTATATCTCTCTCTTTCTTTCTGTATTTGCCTGTATTCCATGGACTATGACAGTGCATTGCTGATAATTACTAGATAAATGTTTACTGAAATGAGCACTCTTAGAATTTAAATACAATACTCTCTTATTATTTTTCCTTTTTTTTGATTGTGTTTATTCCAGGTGATGGCAGTAAAGGACTTTTGCTCAAGTTGCAAGAATGAAAGGGCAAAGCTCAAACACTTAAACTTCTTCCATATAAGAAATAAATAGCCCCCTACTTGCCAGGTGACACACATATAACTACACACACATGCACGCACACCACAGTCATACTACAGATATAGGCAAATAAACAGAAAATTATTAGAAATACACCTGTTAATGTTAATAACTAACAAGTATGTGTGTGCTTTCATTCAATTTTTCATCTGTTTCTAGTGTATGCCATGTTTAAGCAGAAAATTCAATTCAGTTATATAACTTGATGAGCTAGTAGAAATATTTATACTCCATCTAAGGCATTTTAAAGTGCACCTGGATGAAAAAAATATGCGGTATGTTCAGGGATAGATGAGGCCTCAATAAAGCTGTTAAGTTCAAATTTGTCACATAAGGCAGATGGCACCAAAGCTATATTATGTCAATGACAGTTTTCAAATAAAGAAACATTACGTTAAGCCTTGAGAATGCCAAGTGGAAATGCAATAGATAGAGCACTGAAGAAGGAATGAATGAATGGTAGAGAAGGTGCTTAAAATGAAAAAGGTAGACTCATAGACACCACAGAAAATGAATTTATTTTGGTATTTGTTTTTAATTTATTTTTTTATATTTTTTAATGTTTATTTATTTTTCAGAGAGAGAGAGAGAGAGAGAGAGAGAGAGAGACAGCACAAGTGTGGAAGAGGCAGAGAGAGAGGGAGACAGAATCCGAAGCAGGCTCAAGGCTCTGAGCTATCAGCACAGAGCCCGACATGGGGTTTGAACTCACAAACCGTGAGATTGTGACTTGAGACAAAGTGGTAGACTCAACCGACTGAGCCACCCAGGCGACCCCATGTTGGTGGTTTTAATTGCTGAAACATAAGTATGTTTTGATACTTTTCTAAACAAAGAAACAGTAGCCCTGAATTCATGTATTTGCTAGTAAATGTATGTAAATTAATGATTATAAGAAAAAAAGAATAATATATTATTACTTATTGATATTGATTAATATAGTTGGAATTTTTCTGTTGTGAAAATAAAAAATTCTCTAGGTTCATTTATATATATATATATATATATATATATATATATATATACACACACACACACACATACATTATCTATCTATCTATCTATCTATCATCTATCTATAATTATTTCTTTACAGAAATGAAATGCTAGAAAGCCCCGTCACAACTGCTCAACGTTTTACTATTATCAGACTTTTCATACATTGTCTTATTAATAACATTCAGCTTTTATCATTCAACTTTGTAGTTGAAACGCCCAAGACTCAGAAACATTCCATGACTTGCTCAAAAACAGAAAGCTTCCTTAGAAGACCTGAAAATAACACTCAATACTTCTTATTCTTTCTTCTTCATCATGCTATGCTTCTTTTGATTGTGATCAAACAGAGAAACAAAACCTGTTACTGTTCTTATTGTGGCTGGATTCTCTTCTCAAATGAGGTTTATGTTTAGCTGTGGAACAGCATGTCCAACCACTGCTGTCTTCATTAACTGGGATGTTTGTGTTCTGGAATCCTGGTATTACAGAGTTTCACTTAAAGGGGCAATGCTCTTCTCACCGCCAAGTTATTCTTATCCTGGCTCTTGTTAGCATTTAAAATGTGATTGCTTCTTTTCTGGATTCTCTCAGGAAAATCTTAGAAATACATGCATTGTACCTGTCCACCATAAGGATATGTCTGCCGATGTCTGCCTTCTTTTTTTACTTACCTCATCTTCAGCATTATGCACCCTTACTTCATACAAAGACAGTTTTTTAAACTTTAATTTTGAAAACTGGGCACTTTTCTGTATGAATGAGTGTCTTAAATGAGGAGCAATACAAGAAACTCAAAAACAAACTATATATATAATCTTTTTTGTTTATTTGTTTATTTTTTATAGAGAGAGAGTGTGTGAGACAGGAGCAGAAAGAGAGAGGGAGAGAGATAATCCCAAGCAGGCTATCCCCATCTGTGCAGAGCCCAATGTGGGGCTCAAACTGACGAACTGTGGGATCATGACCCAAACCTAAGTTGGGTGCTTAGCCGACTGATCCACCTAGGTGCCCCAAATAAACTGTATTTTGTGAGACTTCCCTACAGAATATTTTTAAAAACTAGGCATATTATATATGTAATCTATGTATGATATATATACTCCTATTTCAGATGACTTCTGAACTGAGTTTTAAATACTATCAAAATAATATAATTAGTAGAGAAAGAAAAAGCTCTTATAAACCATGTATAAGATGGTCATTGACTCACACAATTGGAAGACTAAACTAGGTAAATGAGTATGAATGAACAATGAGAACAGCAACAAACGCCTGCTAATATAGGATAAGCGAACAGTGAGCAGCCTAATGTTAAGATAACATATGATTCTTTGTTAAGAATTATAAAAACATTCCTAGGAAACTTTAGAAATATTATATTCATCCAGTGTCCTCGATGCTTCACTAGCTTTTCAATTGGAATATGAGTTTTGGTATGATTTTTAACTAGGTGTTAAAAAATAATCATTGCTATTGACTTATATAACTTAAAGCAAATGAAAAGGTCATTTTTCTCTATTGGATTTTTTTCTTTACATTCCACCCCCTAAAAATATGCACACAAATTGAAAACTATAGACTTCATAGTTAGCTTGTTGAAAAGATTAGAGCAATCTGTATGGTTAGAAGAATAATGATTTTGATATTACTAATCACTAAACTCACACTAATGGTCTTGTGAATTTACAGAATTTTCTTTGATTTTTTACTAACTGGATCTTTTACATTTTTTCTAGGCTAATTGTAATAATAGGACAGGATTTTATGTAAGGTAGAAACCATATAGATATCATTACATTTAACAGGGGCAGATAAATTGTTTAGTCTACAAATGAGAACACTGAGCACAGAAAGCTGTAATTTACCTAAGATCTTATAAATGGCTGCAGACTTTGGCAAGAGGACTCTGTCATGAATTTGCCATCCTGATCTCAGAATGCACAGTAATCTGGTGGTCCACAGTCTTCCTCTCACAGGGTCAGACTTGCTTGGTGGTCTGATGCCTTTCTTATCCTTTGCCAGCTTTGTCCCTATTTTCTCTCACACAGACATCTTACTTGATAAAATATTTGCACATTTAATATCATCTTGTGATCAGCGTCTCAGAGGGCTTAGACTAATGGAACGACCAAGAGAGCCCAAAGTTCAGAGATCTTTTTCATAATATTCCAACATCTACATTGCTAAATGTGTAGCTGATTATAATTAATTAAGTATGGATATCTTACAAGTGTATTGTTATTTTCAGCTAACAAAATATATGTGTGAAAAAATGAACTCAAAGTGTGTATATGTCAAGGATTTGATCATAATATGTTTTCTTATGGTGTTTTTTAATTGTTTAAACTTGTGCTGTCAAAAATGATCATTTCTCTGAAATATTATGACTTTCTTTGGGCCTAAACACAGGAAAATTTCTTTTATGTAGTTTATTGTGTAAGGTTGGCATATAAATTGAGAATACAGAAACCATAATTCGTAAACAAAATGGCAATGTATCAGGAATAATTTATTGCACTGTAGACGGCTCCTCTCTGATTTCTAAGATATGTTGTGTATATTTTGAAGTACTTCCCTGAAACAAAAGTATCAAGTGCAGTTTTTATTACAGGGAAATTTTTATAGTAGATCCATAGTGAGGGTCAATCCTGTTGAACAAGGGACTAATTAAATGTTCACCTATGGTAAATGCCTCTTTAGTTGTATGGTTAACTCCTCTTCACCGCTCCCTAAAGGCTTGTAGAATAGCTACAGAAGCAAACCTATATAAAATAAAGGCAGCTGGACTGCAGAGTCTAATATCAAACTCGAACCACAGTTTCTCCTCTGAAATAACATAAGAATAGGCAATTATGCCTACCAAAAAAGCATTGTTGTGGACCTCCGAGTGAGAGAATGGATGCTTATCTGCAGAAATTGGTTATGAAATTTTCTCAAAAGCCAGCTTTATAACCATGGCAAATTCTACCGAGTGGTGATGCAGTCTCTACACAATTTGAATTTCTTTCTCCCCTGCAAAAAGGAAAAAAAAAACCCTTTAACCGTGAAGAGGGAAGACACTAAAGTACCAAATAAGCTTAGAAATATACACATATACATAAAATTACAATAATTCCTACAAAAAAAAAGAATTGTGTTTTTCTCCTCAGTTTAATTTCTGCTGCTTAAGTAATAATAGTAATAAAAATCTACATAGGAAATGTGTCCCCCCCCCGCCCCCCATCAAACAAAACACTTGTCTTTTAATTTCTCAGAAAACTTTTATTTGGAATCTGGATCTTGGGAAGTAAAATTTGCACAAATAAACACACACACACACACACACACACACACACACACACGCATAAATGGTGGGCAAGTGAAATAAGAAATTTCACTCCCAGTTTAACTTCGCTGAATATTGTTCAGTTAGCAGTCGTTGCAGCTGCTCCAACTTATGAGACCCTAAGTTGCCCACCATCAAAACGAAGTAACTGAATTCTTGACATAGAGAGCCAATACCCCGATGCTCTATCACTTTTGCCACTTGAATAACATAATCCCTGAGCCCGGTAGACAATTTAATAGGACTTGACTTGCTTTAGTCTCTCCTCCTAATCCCACTGAGACTGTGTTTCAATCCATCAAGCCCTGTATCACTTTCATACAACATTCTTTTACTGCTTGTATCTTGAACTTGGCTCTTGCTCTCTGGGGATCTGAGTTGAAACTGCTAGAAGTCATTTCACTTGTCACCTTTAACAACCATCAGAAAGATAGAACTACGTGTATCTATGATAGGTTTGAGTTTTCACCTGACAAAGCACAAGGCATTGAAAGATACTCACTTTCAATTTACAAGTGTATTGACTAGAACCCTGTTTCAACAATTTGTGATCATGGCATGGGACATAGTCTCTTTCTTGAAATGGTCTAGGGATTTTTCCTCACCACCTGCCAACCACATGAATGTATTAAGAAAACGTAGAGATGATGGATACAATTTAATCTTGTTATAGTTGCTCTTACACAAATCAACTTAAATCTTCCTGTTTTCATTTTAGTTCTCATCCTTATGATTCTGTAATTAGAATTTCATGATATTTAAAATATTTGAGCTCTCAAATTTGTAATTTATAATATTAGCTCCTATTGAAGGCTTACAATACAAGGAGCACTATCCCTAAGGTTTTATATGTAATGACTTATTTAATCCTCCCAATTACCTCACAAAGGAAGCCTTATTACTATTCCTTTCTTATACATTCAAAAGCAGCAACAACCAGAATAAACTTACCCATCTGCTTAGGTTGATATCCTAATATCAGTTCTCAGCCTTCTTTCCCAGGATTTGAGCAGTATAAGGAAACATATTTTTAACTGAGAAAACAAGAAAGAGAAACAATCTAATGATGATGGCACAGGTTTAGCTGCTTAAATACAGTAGCTCTACTTCTTGGAAAGGCTAATTTAAAAAGTTCCATCTGTAAAGCCGTTGGAGTCAATGTATAAGCCATAACTGCTATTTTTACCGAATATACGTATATGTGAAAGCCATATGCATGTGACGTCTTCAGTTTTTACCTGATTTACAAAGTATTGCTTTGTCAGGAGGGAGTAACTTTGAACAATGAAATTGACAAAGTGCAGAACTATGTAATTTTTGTGTGAGGCAAAAGTACTCCCACGGAGACTCTATATAGAAAAAATAGGCACATTCCAATGTGTTATCTGATGGTCTTTATTTCTGCAGTAGATCACATTCAGGAAAGAACCATTATGGACACCTGGAACTTGTAAGAAGGATGAGAAAAATTGAAAAGTACCACTGATTCTTCATATGCGTGGCCGATTCTCCTCTGGGCGAATACTTGAGGCTATCTTTTGCAAATAAGATATCACACACACAATGGGAAATCCTTTAGGGATGTGGAAAAAATAGAAGTAGGCATATGTGCCTCCTCTGTTCTCTGTTTATTAGAATTTATTTATTGAAAATGTTCTATCTTTACATTTTATAAAAGTGGGATAGTTAAAATTTGATTTATACCTTTAATTAGATGAGTGTATAAAGATTATGTTTTAATGAGATACATAAAAAAGCCCTTGCTATAACTCATCTTTTTGGGAGGCAAAGAAAATAGCAAAAACCATGGTCACATTCTTCCAAAGAAGATAAAGAGAAAAATAAGCAACTTAAGGAAGCAACTTAAGCAACTTAAGGAAATCACAATATGATTTCATATATTGTGCTTTGAATGTCATAGTAACTTTCTGACTTGCACTTAGATAACTAAGAATGGGCAATCATTGGGGCAGCTGGGAGGCTCAGTCAGTTAAGTGTCTGACTTTGGCTCAGGTCATGATCTCAACGGTTCATGAGTTCAGTCTCAGTGCTGACAGCTCAGAGCCTAGAGCCTGCTTCAAGTCTGTGTCTCCCTCACTCTCTGGCCCTCCCTCGCTCACACTTTGTCTGTCTGTCTCTCTCTCACAAATAAACATTAAGAAAAAAAATTTTTTAAAGAATAGGCAATCATTTTTTCAAAATATTTTCAAAACACATGATGTAACTCTTCAGTAATAGGCAATATTTTACTAAATATCTGTGGGGTGGCAGACAGATCCTAGGATAACTCCTAATAACTTCTGCCTCTGACCTATCTAAGGCTTTGTGTAGTTTTATCACCTTGAGTTCAGGTCGAGCCTGTGACTTACTTCTTACCATTAGAATATGGTGATGGAATATCACTTCTTCATTAAGTTAGGTTCTACGACAAAGATAATGGATGCCACTCCTGTGATGACTTTATATTATGTAAAATTTCCATCTTTGCCCACTGTGACTATCCTGTTGATAAAACACACAGCTATGGGGTGCCTGGGTGGCTCAGTCGGTTAATAATCTGACTCAATTTCAGCTCAGGTCATATGATCTCACGTTTCATGGGTTCCAGCCCCACATCAAACTCTGTGCTGACAGTGTGGCACCTGTTTGGGATTCTCTGTCTCCCTCTCTCTCTGCCCTTCCTTGGCTCATATTTCCTCTCTCTCTCTCTCTCTCAAAAATAAATAAATAAACATTTTAAAAACCAATAAAAGACACAGCTATGTTATGACTGCCTATGAAGAAGGCCACATGGTGGGGAGAAGTGAGTGGCTTCCAGGACCTAACGGTGGCCTCTAGCTAAGAGTCAGTAAGAAGCTGAGGCCTCCATGAATACAGCTATGAGCTGTGATGACCTAGGTAAGCCATGCCTGGACTCCTGACAGAACCTGAGAGATAATAAATGTACATTGTTTTGAGCCACTAAATTTGTGGTAAATAAAAACAAGTGATAATTCATGTGTACTCTAGAAAACTTTATGTATGAATATGAATCATGAAATTGTATTTGGCAGGGCGTAGATGTGTATGTCTGTATGTCTGTACTTCACTCAGATGAGTTTTCCCTTCTTTTCATGTTAAGATAGAGTAAGGAAAGGCAGAAACCATTTTAATCAAATGCTTTGACAAAACCCAAAATGGTGTAAAGGAGGATCTCTAACTAGCATTTGGGGCAGCTTTGATCTCTGTTGAGCCCCAGAATTTTCATGGCTGTCCTAATTGGAGAGTCACACATGTATGCCCACCCATCACCCCCGCTGATAACGTAAAAAGACCTAACACATATTATGAAGCCAAGTGGGCACGGAAGGTCAGCTTCTTTGACAAAAGCCACAACACACTTTCATTAATGCCACAAACGACCAGGAAACAATACTTCTGCATCATCTCAGAAAGCAGATAAAAACAAAACAACAAATGGAGAGCTTAGTAGTGAGAGGGTGAAAGAGGGATCCCATGTTGGTAACAGCTACCATGAGGTCCTGTGGATGCATGAAGCTGTCAAGGGGCAGGGGAAAAAAATCAGGAATCCCACAAGGGAATGCATTAGATTACCTGACAAAGCCCACGGCACCAGGGGGATATATTAGATAGGAACTCCAGTGAACAAGAATAAGTATGAGATACAAAACTGTCCGTCTTTCTTTTGAGCAGCATAATTGCGGGATGGAAAAATTCCCATAGCTTCTTTATACAGGCCATAGAAGAAGACTGGCGTGTGTGTCTGGGGGAGGAAAAGGAAAGGCTGTCCTCTAGAGTCCTTCACAACACAACACTCTTCAGCACATTTCACACTATGGTTTGTTTCTGTGGCTCATGGTGTTTACAGCTTTTAAAATTCTGCTAACTTTATACATGGCAGGTTTCTCTTCAGCTTCAGTATCTCTGTCAGAAAATAACATCTATTCTTTATGGTCATTTTAATTTTGTGTATTATTTAGTATATCCACAGAGAGATATTTATGATGAATATTTAAGTTGTGAAAGAAACATAACAATAAAACATTCTCGAGATTAACACCCATTGTAAAGCTACACCAACACACTACTGATACACCATTCGAGTTTCTCACTGACTTTGCCCCCTCCACAGAGGAAACTGCTATTTTGTATATTTTGGTTATGTTTCCTTTGGTTTTGACAGTTTCATGCTTTCTACACAACGTGTTGCTTTGTGTTGTTTTTGAGCTTTATAAAAATGACATCACCGCTGTAGTTTTCTATAATTCAGGAAACATTCTGAGAATACCTGAAATTTATATTCATCTTCATTTTGACTTTCATGTCTTCAATTCTTGATTTAAAGGCATGTTTTTAAATTTGCAGATTAATGACCTTTGAAATGATTACTTTGTGTGTGGTGATCCTCTTAATTGCACAAATGCATTTTATTGATCCTGTGATGTCTGATTCACCTTGCTTCGTGATCGTATATCTGTTCAGCTTTTATAAATGCGCTATTGAGAGGAACCTGGGTGGCTCAGTCAAACGTCTGACTTTTGATTTTGGCTTAGGTAATGATCTCATGGTTTGTGGGCTTGAGCCCCGTGTCGGGCTCTGCACTGACAGAACAGAACCTGCTTGGTATTCTCTCTCTTTCTCTTTCTCTCTCTCTCAAAATAAATAAATCCGTATTTAGAAAAAATAAAATAAATGTGCTCTTGAGAATAATGTTTAGCTTCAAAATTATTTGGTGCAGGGATCTGTATATCACCTCAAGCCATATATTTGTTACTTTTTACTTGTTTTTACTATCAGTAACTGAGAAATTTGTCCTAAATTCTTCTATTGTATTGTTAGATCTGTTGGTTTTTCCCTGACTTAACACTTTTTTTTCTTCATAAAATATGAAGTTATGTTGTTAGTGTATACACAGTCACAATCCTTCCATTGTCCTGGTAACTGAAGACTTTTAAATTTATCCCCAGAGGGTTTTTTTAGTTGGCCTGAAATTTCTTTTTCTATCCTTTATTTTCAAATTTTCTGTATCCTTAGCTCTTAAGTTGGTCTCTTGAAAATAATATATAGCTGTATGGTTCCTCTTATCAATCCTGACCATGTTTTTGGGGGGAGGAGTCTATGACTGTGATTTATCTCTAAAATCTTATTTTGTATGTTATAAATGCCCTGATGTTTTTGTTCTTCTTTACTTTTCTAAGGTTAGAGTTGATTTTTTTGTGTGTGTTTTTTTATCTTGTTTTTTTGCTGCTTTTCCCCTTATGTGTGGCATTTTAATCTGTATATTCAATATTAAACTTAATAAAGTTTAAAGTTAACTACCAGCTTAACATTCCCCTCACCTCCAACTCCATAACATCTTGAGTTTTAAGTCTTATAAACTTTCCAACCTACAGTCTATTTCTAATATTTTAGTCCTTTATTTTTAAAACTGTGTGGTAGGCCGTACTTTGACCCTGGCGATGTTACTCTGAATATGTTACATCACATGGTAAAAGCTGCTTTGCAGAGCTAATGTTACTAATCATCTAACCTTGAAATAGGCTGGAATTAGGCTGGATTCTCAATGTGGGCCTAATTTAATCCCATGAGCCCTAAAAATCTGGCAGAAGGGAAAGTTAGAGGGCGTACTAGGGCTGAGAAGGATTGGAGTGCCATTGGTGGCTTGCAGATGGAGATGACCATGTGGAAAGCATGGGAGGGAAATGAATTCTGCCAACAACCTTAATGAGCTTGCAAGCAGAGTTGTCCTCAGAGCCTCAAGATAAGGGCCCCATCTAGGTAACGCCTTTATTTCCATCTTGTTAGGTTCTGAGCAGAAGGCCCAAGTGAGACACGCTGTGTCTAGATTTCTGACCTATGGAAACATGAGATAATAAAGGCATGTTGTTATAGGCTGTTAAGCTTGAGGAAACTTTTTTGCTGCCTCAATAGAAAATGAATACAAACTGTGGGAGGCACGGTGTGTCTTCATCATTTGCAGATTTTGTATTTGCAAATTTACTTACTTGCTAAATGTGTTTGTGGCCCCAAACCAATACTCGTGGCACTTCTGTGATCATTCATGGAAATGCACAAAGAAAGGAAAAATTTGAGTGGCCTAATGAGCAAGGTCCCGGTGGAGGTTGAACAAGGCTATGCTCAGTGTTCTTATTTCAGCTTTCCTACTATAAATAAGCATCCTTTTGGCAGTCTATTTAGTGCCATGAGTTCTGCATTTTTGTGCTTTTCGTTGGTGATTTTGCTGTTTAAAATGTTCCCCAAGCATAGCGCTGAGGTGTTATCTGGTGTTCTTAAGTGAGAGAAGGCTGTGATGTGCCTTACAGAGAAAACATATGTATTACATAAGCTTCATTCAGACATGAGTTATAGTGCCAGCGGCAGTGAGTTCACTGTTAATAAATCAACAACATGACGCATCAGAAAATAGAAGAGAAAATTCTCCAATCTGTAGGTGAGGCCTCTCCAGAACGTAACGTCTATAATGTGTGATAAAGCTATGGAAAAGCAGGGAAATTTTTAAACTTGTGAAATGGCCACTAACCAAAAAGTGTAGTAACAGCATCATGATGAGGCTAAAAGCCAAAGAAATTTACAGTCATATTATCCAGGGACAGGAAACCGTTACCTTTTTAGCTAGTTCAGATTGACTCATACATTTCAAAAGATGATAAGACACGAAAAATGTTATATGTGCAGGTGAGGTGGTCTGAAGGTTTGGAGGCTAAGGCTACAGAAGAGTTATTCAGGAAAAGCATATGAGGAAGCACAAGTTTTCAATACTGATGAGACCGACTTGTTTTACAAGGACATTGGCAATACTAGACTCAATCCATCACTGATGTGTAATATTTTGAGGGGAGAGTCAGAAGAATTGACTTTTCATTGAGACTAAGTTCTTTCTTTTTAAAACTTTTTAAGTGTTTTATTATTTATTTTTGAGAGAGAGATAGAATGAATGAGTTGGGAAGGGGCAGAGACAGAGGGAGACACAAATCTGAAGCAGGCTTCAGGCTGCAAGCTGTCGGCACAGAGCCCAATGCAGGTCTTGAACTCACAAACCGTTAGATCATGACCTGAGCTGAAGTTGGACGCTCAACCGACTGAGCCACTGCAGTGCCTAAGTTCTGAGCACTGGTGAGAAGGAAGTACTCTCATGTTTAGTGGGAAGTCACTAGATTTTTAAATCTTGGGGTCTCTCTCTCTCTCTCTCCTAAGTATATATATGTATATACTCTTTAAAAACAACAACAACAACAACAACAACAACAAAAAACCCTCCTATTAATTAAGTAATCTCTACCCCTAACATGGGGCTTGAACTCATGACCCTGAGATCAAGAGTCACATGCTCTACCAGCCAGGCACTCCTGTATATATTCTTTTTTTAATCTCTATTTTCCTCCCATTTCTTAACTACTCTTTTGTATTTTTTAATCTCTGTGTGCTTCATGTAAAGCAATTTCTTCAGATCTATCTTTAGATCGCTAATTCTCCTTTTGCTGTGTTTAACTTGTTTTTCAGCAAATCTACTGTTTTTTTTTAAATTTCAATGATTATACTTTTCATTTCTAGAATTGCAATCTGCTTCTCCAAATAAGCCAAGTCATTTTTATGTTTACTTCTTGCTATCTCATTTTCCTGATTTTTCTTTCGTTTTCTAAATGTTTCAGAATAGGCAAAGTAAAAAGTGGACATAAGATTAATATCAGAAGTTTTTGTATAGGATCGACTCTGTTTTTTGCTTTGTGTCTGTTGCTCCTTTCCTTGTCTATTTGATAATTTTTAATTGTGAGCTCATATTTGAGTTAATTCAATTTGTGGCAGATCTGAAGGCCTAAGTTTGGAATGTTTTTCTAGGATGATTTGTACTTGCCACTTTGTGAATTAGAATGATACCAACTTGGTGCCATTTAGGCTTTTTAATGAACCTGGCTTAATGTAGGAATTTTACATGTACATCCAAGTGCTTGTCCACAAATCCTAGGCAAATGTGTCCAGTTGTGCAGTCTTTTTATTTTAATGTTTATTTATTTATTTTTGAGAGAGAGAAAAAGAGACAGCATGGGTGAGGGGCAGAGAGAGAGGGGGAGACAGAGTATTGGAATGGGGGTCTGCACTGACAGCAGAGAGCCCTATTTGGGGCTCGAACTCACGAACCACGAGATCATGGCCGTAGCTGAAGTCAGACATTCAATGGACTGAGCACCCAGGTACCCCGCCCCTTTGCAGCCTTGATTTTTTTTTTTTTTTAATATGTCACAATTACTTGTTTGTTTTCTGTAATTCTTTTTAAAATATATTTTCCTTTGTGCAGAAGTAGTAAAACATTAAAAGTATGTCTATTTAAAATTTAAATTTATTCAGGATCTTATCATAATTAGTGGTTATTTCAGAATATTCATTGTGTTACATATTGGAAGAGAGGAAAATTATAATGATTAGTCACCTAAAATTCTTTGACACATTATGAAGTCATATACAAAGCACCCAAAAATGCACATGATATTTGAGGCCTAATATGTATATACATTTGTTCATACATCATGTATATGCATATGCATATACATATATGTATCTATTTAAAACAAATTTTGAAAGTTCAAATTGATGAAGTCTACATATAAATTTTACATACATAATTTTATATTTTACATATTATGTACCCTTGCAAACATCAAGGATACAGAACATTTTCACCATCATAGAAGCCTTCTTTGGGTCAATAACTCAGTCAATAACTCCAATGGTTACACCATTTCAATCTATCACCAAAATTCAGTTTTGTGTGTTCTTAAATGCTTTTAAATGAAAAACTTTTTTTCAACGTTTTTTTTTTTTTAATTTATTTTTGGGACAGAGAGAGACAGAGCATGAACGGGGGAGGGGCAGAGAGAGAGGGAGACACAGAATCGGAAACAGGCTCCAGGCTCCGAGCCATCAGCCCAGAGCCTGACGCGGGGCTCGAACTCACGGACCGCGAGATCGTGACCTGGCTGAAGTCAGACGCTTAACCGACTGCGCCACCCAGGCGCCCCTTAAATGAAAAACTTAAAGCATAGATTATTTGGAAATGTCACAAAGATGGCAAAATAGGAGGTTCCTGAATTTTTCTCCTCCCACAGATACACTGAATATACAGCTATACATAATTAATTCCCTCTGAGAGATATCCAGAAACTAGTTGACTGGCTCCTACAGTGGAGTGTACACATGAAATGAATACAAAATGAATATACATCAAAATGGGTAGGATAGGCTGAGATATACTCTTGCCATAAACCTTACGCTGGCATAGCAACTTACAGTCAGTAGGGAACCCCTAACTCTCAGCTTCTCCCTGAGGAGTAAAGGGTTTGGACACCACATATAGCACCCCAACTTTTAAGTCTGCCATCTGAGGACTGGGGCTTCAAATCACCCAGCTCTGAAAGCCAGCAGAGTTTGCACTCAGGAGCCCTCAGGGCTATAGCAAACGAAGAAACTGTTGTTAAAAAGACACGCGACTAATTCTGGTAGCTGTTTCCCTGAGCTCAGCACAGAAGTGGCTGGCAAAGTATACCCATATCTGAGCTTTTCCTTGGAAGGTATTTGACTGCATACTTGACCAACTGGTCTCTGAAGGTCAGGCTTCTAATTAGCTCACATCTTGGTGCTAACTGGGAACCTCCCCCAGAACTCCAAAGAGTCAGTGGATACTTCTCTACCTCACTTCCTATCACTTGCTCCACCAATAAAATCAAGTCACCATCTTCACCCCTGTAAGAGGCTTGTCCACACATCTGGCTTCTCAGCTTTTATAACTGCCATTTGAGAGATGAGTCCCAAATCACTGATCGCTGATAACCGACAGGGCTTGTAATCAGGAGTCCCTACAGAATTTACAGAAAACCAAGATGCAATTGTTAAATGGGCACCTGAGCACTTGCTGTGGTTGTACCCCTCGGCTCAACACAGAGGAATCCTGCAAAAATTCTCATCTCCCAGTTTCTCTTGGAAGAGATCTGACTGCATTGTTTCTCAGCTGTCGCTTGAGGTTCCAACTTCTACTCAGCCTGCTTGTGGGTGCAGGCTGGGATCCTCCAGGAGCCTAACAGAGCTGGCGGGCACGTTCCCTGCTATCTCCCTCTGGAGATTGAATCAGTTAATCAGAAACCTCCCCCAAAACCAAGATCCAGGCTAAATGTCTTCACTGGTGAATTCTACAAAACATTTAAAGAAGGGGCGCCTGGGTGGCTCAGTTGGCTAAGCGTCTGACTTCAGCTCAGGTCTGATCTCACTGTTTGTGAGTTGGAGCCCCACACTGGACTCTGTGCTAACAGCCTGCTTCAGATTCTGTGTCTCCCTCTCTCTCTGACCCTCCCCCACTCACATTCTGTGTCTCTCTCTATTAAAAATAAATAAACATTAACAAAAATTTAAAGAAGACAATATGAATTATTTTCAAATATCTCACCAAATCGAAGAGGATGAAGAGGAAAAAGCTCTTCAAACTCATTTCACAAGGCAAGCATTACCCTAATACCAAAAGCACAAGCATTACCCTAATACCAAAATACACCAAAATACACCAAAAGAAAGATTATACTTCATGAGAAGGTAAAATTTATTGGAATACAAAGATGTTTCAACATACACTAATTATTCAGTAATATGCCACATAAATAAAATGAAGAATAAAAATCAAATGATCATCTCAATAGACAGAACGGATGCATTTGCCAAAATTCAACATCCTTTTATGATACAAGTTCTAAACAAATCAGGTAGAGAAGGAATGTACCTCAACATAATAAAGGCCATATATGAAAAGCCCAGAACTAACATCGTACTCCATGGTGAAAAGCTGAGAGGTTGTCCTCTAAGATGAGAAACAGGACAAGGATGTGCACTCTCACCACTTTTATTCAACATAGTACTTAAAGTCCTAACCAGAGCAATTTGATAAGTAAAGAAATAAGATATATCCAAATCAGAAATGAAGAACAATATACTCTCTATTTGAAAATTACACTATACTTTATACACATAAAATATGTATAGAGAATCCTAAAGGCTTTACCAAAAAATTGTTAGAGCTAATAAATGAGTTCAGTAAAGTTGCAGGACACAAAAAATGTAAAGATTATTTATATTTCTGTACACTAAAAACAACTACTGGAAAAAGAAATTAAGAAAACAGTCCAATTTGTCCATTCACAATTACATCAAAAAGAATAAAATACCTAGCAATAAATGTAACCAAGGAGGTAAAATATCTCTACACTGAAAACTACAAATCGTGACAGAATTTAAAGAAGACACAAATAAATTGACAGATGATCTGTGCTGTTGGATTGGAAGAATTCATATTGTTAAAATGTTAGACTACCCAAAGCAATCTACAGATTCAGTACAATCCCAATAAAAATATCAATGGCATTTTTCACAGAAATAGACTAAACACTCCTAAAATTTCATAGAAATGGAATAAACAATCCTAAAATTTGTATGGAACCACAAAAGACCCCAAATAGCCAAAGTAACCCTGAGAAAGAAGAACAAAGCTGGAGACATTATATTTCCTGATTTCAAACTAGAAAACCATGGAAATAAAAAATTATGGTACTGGCATACAAACAGACACGTAAATAAATCAATGGAATCGAATAGAAAACTCAGAACTAAATTTATACATAAGTGGCCAATTAATTTTTGACAGAAGTGCCAAGAATATATAATGGCAAAAGGATCATCTCTAAATGGTGATGGGAACACTGGGCAGCCACATGCACAAGAATAAAACTAGACCCCTATCTTATACAATACACAAAAATCAACTCAAAATGGATCAAAGACTTCAATGTAAGACCTGAAACCATAAAGCATCTAGAAAAAAGCATAGGTGTATGCTCTTTTACATTGGTCTTAGCGATGATTTTTTTTGGATTTGACATCAAAAGCAAAGGCAACAAAAGCAAAAGTAAACAAATGGGACTGCATCAAACAAAAAGCTTTTGTGCAGCAAAGGAAACCATCAACAAAATGAAAAGGCATCCTGTGAAGGGAAGAAAATATTCACAAACCACATCTCTGATAAGAAGTTAATATTCAAAATATAGAAGAAACAACATTGTAGCAAAACTCCAAATAATCCAATTAAAAAATGGGCAAAGGGTCTGAATAGACATGATTCCAAAAAAAGACATTTTCCAAAGAAGAAATACAAAGAGCCAACAGATACATGAAAAGATGCTCAACATCACTAATTATCAGAGAAATGCAAATCAAAATCACAACGAGATACAATTTCATGGCTGATCTCAGCTATCAAAAAGAGAACAGAAGGACAGGCATTGGTGAACATGCAGAGAAAAAGAATCTTTGTACACTGTTGGTGGGGATGCAGATTGCTACAACCACTATGGAAAACAATATGGAAGTTCCTCAAGAAGTCACAAATAGAACTACTATGTAATCTAGCAATCCCATTTCTAATTATATATATGGGAAATAAAATCAGAATCTCAAAGACATATATGTACTCCTATGTTCACTGCAGCGTTATTGATAATAGCTAAGGTATGGAAACAACCTAAGTCTCCAACAGATGAATGTATAAAGAAACAGCTATCTCCTCTCTGCCCCCCTCCCATATATATACATGCATACATATATGGAATAGTATTATGGAATAATAAACTACTATCTAGCTTTAAAGAAAGAAGAAACTCCTGCCATTTGCAACAACGTGGATTAATCTACAGGGAATTATGCCAAGTGAAGTAATCCAGACAGGAAAAGCACAATATCACTTATATGTGGAATCAAAAAAAAAAAAAAAGTCAAACTCATAGAAATAAGAAGAGTATAATGGTGGTTTTTCAGAGGATAGGGGATGGGAGAAATAGGGTGCAAACTTTTTTTAATGTTTATGTATTTGTTTTTGAGAAAGAAAGAATCCCAAGCAGGTTCCTCACTGTCAGCTCAGAGCCTGATTCAGGGCTCAAACTCATGAACCATGAGGTCATGATGGGAGCTAAAGTCAAGATGCTTAACTGACTGAGCCACCCAGGTGCCCCAAAAGGGTGGGGAATTTTTTTACTTTTATTTTTTTAAATGTTTATTTTTGAGAGAGACAGACAGACAGAGCATGAGGAGGGGAGGGGCAGAGAGAGAGGAAGACACAGAATCTGAAGCAGGCTCCAGGCTCTGACCTGTCAGCACAGAGTCCGACACAGGGCTCAAACTCATGAACCATGAGATCGTGACCTGAGCTGAAGTCAGATGCTCAACCAACTGAGCCACCCAGGCACCCTGAAGGTGCAAACTTTTAATTATCAAATAAAGTCTGAGGACCTAATGTATAACATAGTCACTATAGTTAATAATACATACTTGAAATTTGCCTAAAGTGGAACTTCAGTGTTCTCATAATAAAGGTAAATACGTGAAGTGATGGATGTGTTAATTGACTTCATTGTGGGAGTCCTTTTGCAATGTATATCAAATCATCACATTGTATACTTTAAGTATATTACAATTATATCTGTTAATTTTACCACAATAAGGCAAAAGAAAAAAGTATATATTATTTGGGGTCTGGATGATTTTGTGTCAACATCATGTGAATGAGATTTATACTTCAACAACTTCTTTATCACTGTATAATATGGCATTTCGTGGATGGACATATTGGTTTTTTCTAGTTTTAGTTATTATAAAAACATTTCTAAAAACATTCTTACTCATGTCTTTTGGCTCAAGCATATATTGATTAATGCTGGGTATATATTTAAGAATGCAATCACTTGGTAATAGGTTATATATTGTAGTCATCTTTATTAGAAACTGTTAAGGAAATTTTCAAAATGGTTTTATTAATCCATGTTGCATGAGAAATTTTGTAGCTTCATATCCTTTCCAGATTTTTTTATTTGTCATTTGGATAAGAGTGTAGTAGAATACACTTATGGTTTTTATTTGTGTTTGCTGCTGCTGATTTCATTTTCTTTTTTCCTTAAAAATTTTCAATGTTTTTAATTTATTTTTGAGAGAGAGAGAGAGTGAGAGAACACACAAGTGGGAGAAGGGCAGAGAGAGCTGGAGGCACAGAATCCAAAGCCGGTTCCAGGCTCTGAGCTGTCAGTACAGAGCCCAAAGCTGGCCTCAAACTCATGAATTGAGAGATCATGACCTGAGCCAAAGTCGGAGGCTTAACCAACTGAGCTACCCAGATGCCTGGATGATTTCATTTTCTTATTGCACATTTAGATAAACTCTTTTGTGAAGTGATGATTCAAATATTTTGTTCATCTTCTTAAATTGAGTTGCTTGACTTTTTTTTTTAAGTTCATTTATTTATTTTGAGAGAGAAAGAGAGGGAAAGAGCGTGTGCACGTGACTGGGGGAGGAGCAGAGAATCCCAAACAAGCTCCACGCTATGAGCACAGAACTTGATGTAGGGCTCAATCCCATGAACTGTGGGATCATGACCTGAGCCCAAATCAAGAATGTGTCACTCAGCCAACTGAGTTCCCCAGCTGTCCCTGACTTTAAAAATTGATTTGTAGGGCTTTCTTTGACAGTTTGGAAAATCTTTCATCAGATTCTGTTTGAAATAGAAAAAATTAGTGAAGGAAAGAGGCTGTGAATTAGATGGAAAAGTGTTTCACTTGGTGACTTAGCGAAACATGACTTGGTCCATGTGTGGACCCATGGGTCAGTGTGGACCCATGGCTAAAATGTGTGAGCAGCATTTCCTTAGTTACTGGTCACCTGTCTCCTGCCATTAGTCTATTTTTCAGCAGCTCCTGAGCACTGGAACATGTATACTCTGTAGCTGACGGGGTAAGGTGAAATCCAAGCATCTTAGGGATGAGTTAGTACAATATCTGTGTGAAAATTATCACAGTTTTACATTGCCTACTCACATTGCCCCAGTTATTTTCCATTGGTGAAACAATACTTCTAAGTGCTTCACAGCAAAAGATTTTATTTTTTTACATGTTAAATTTAGGAGAGTCCTAAAAATTCATGTCCCTAATGAATGGGAATTGAATTGGTGCAGGTTTTCAACCTGATAATTAAAAGCGTTCTAAAAGTAGAGGCTAATTGAATTTCAATTTACTTCTCTTTCTGCATCAATAGCATGATTTTAGAAACTTTTTAAAAATAGCTATAATATGCTCAAATATTTCATTATAGCATGACATTAATGATCTTGTAAGTAGGTTAATTGTAGATTCCATTGCAGACCTCCTTTGGAGATACTTCAGTTGGATGCTTTGAGCCAGAGAATAGATTTAGTTCAAAGTCCACCCTGGTATTTGAAAGATTTTTGACTTTCTTAAACCCACAGGAGTTAAAAATCAGACTTTGTATATACAAGTATAGAGGCATTGAAGATACAAGAGTTTTTTACATCTTTATATTACCTGGGAAAATAATTTTGGGTTTTTGTATATTTTACATAAGGCAAAGTGTGCAACGTTTCCTTATGATCTCTATCTAAACATGTAATAATGACTTTAATAATTTATACCGCTTATTTTTATAAGTTTTCATTTAAATTCCAATTAATAAATATACAGTGTAATATTAGTTTCAGTTGTATAATATAGTGATCCAACACTTCCATACAACACCCGGTGCTCATCACAAGTGCCCTTCTTAATCCCCATCACCTTTTTAACCCATACCCCCACCCCCCCACACCTCTCCTCTGGTAACCATCAGTTTGTTCTCTATAATTAGGAGTCTGTTTCTTTGTTTGCCTCTCTCTTTTCTTCCCTTTGTTCATTTGTTTTGACTCTTAAATTCCACATCTGAGTGCAATCATATGGTATTTGTCTTTCTCTGACTGACTTATTTCATAATAGTCTCTAGCTCCATCCATGTCATGGCAAATGGCAAGATTTCATTCCCTTTTAAAGCTGAATAATATTCCACTGTATATATATACCACACTTACAATGCTTCATACAGCTTTAAGGGGCTCACAGACCTGAGATCCCCATCTGTGAAGTCTCCTTGGACACATGGATCCATGAATTAAGAAGCCCCTGGTTTAGAGATAAGGAGGCTCCCTCTTACAGGGCCTGACACATGATCTTGTTATGAGTATCACGAGTAACCACTTGAATGTTTCACTGGAAGATGGTTTTGGGGATAAGAGAAGGAGAAAGAAGGCACAGGGAAAGGGAGGTGGAGAGAACTGTATTCTGAGAGTGTTAACAGAACACCAGAGACTTTTCTATGGCTCTGTTTCAGTTGATCTTAGCCAAAAGGCTGAGAAGATCTAAAGCTCTATTTCCATCATCAGTGTGGAACTGTACAAATTTGATGACTGGAAATCTAAAGCTGATGAACTCCTTCAAAGTCACAGCGTCCTATGATTACAGATTTATCAGCTTTAGGGACTTAAATCAGTGCAAGTCATCCACACGTTTCAGAAATGCACCATTAATACTTTTCCCTCAGGGTGCCTGGGTGGCTCAGTCGGTTAAGCATCTGACTTTGGCTCAGGTCACGATCTCACAGTCTGTGAGTTTGAGCCCCGCATCAGGCTCTGTGCTGACAGCTCAGAGCCTGGAACCTGTTTCAAATTCTATGTCTTCCTCTCTGTCTGCCCCTCCCCTGCTCACATTCTCTCTCTATTTTCTCAAAAATAAATAAACATAAAAAATTAAAAAAAATACTTTTCCCTCACTGTTTTAAAAAGGAAAAAAAGAAATGATCAAGTGTGAAGGCCAATAAAAAAGTTTATATATATATATATTTGTATATTTTTGTATATATATGTGTGTGTGTGTGTATATATATATATATATATATATAAATTTTCTGCCCACAATTAACAAAGAGTCATGAAATTTATAGAGAAAAGCTATTCTAGAGAAAAACTATTACATTGTTGAATTTGTTGGAAATACAATATTATGTTATCTCTAGGAATTCATTTGAATTTTTAAATTCTTCATGAGAATAAACTCTATATTCCAGAAACCTTCCAAGATAGGATAAAAATTTATTCTTATTCATTATATATGAAATGCTTTTATCAATAAAAAATCTCAAATAAAGTTCAAATTGAGAAAACCCTCTTTTTATCATATTAGATTTTAATTTTTTCTTGAAGCTTTTTAATCTGAATTTGTTATTGATGCATAAAGTACAAATGACTCTCTCTCTCACCCTCTCTCAATCTTTCTCTCATGTATGTATATGTAGGTATATATGAAAATTTGGGGACTATGATACCTGGACAGATAGAAATTTCTGCTGACTTAAATATAAGTGAATTAGAAATGTGGGAATTAAAGTTTAATTGTATTATCTCATTAAAAACAAAATAATCCAGTCAAATGCATTTTGGATTTGCTGTGTGTTAAACATTTTAAAATGATTGAGATGTTTGATACTATCTGTAAATAAGAGTCTATACTGATACATAGCACTTGAGGTAATAAGATTCCTAATTAGTGCCACACATGGAGAAGACATATGTATAGAGGGTCACATAGTCAAGCTAATTTCTTGCATAATACTTTTTCATGATTCTGCATTGAATTGAACTGTGTCTCCCCAAAATTCATGTCTATCTGGAACCTGTGAACATGACCTTAATTGGATATGTGCTCTCCAAAGGTGCTATCAATTTACGATGAGGTCATACTGGATTATGGTGGGTGACAATCCAATAACATGTCCTTATAAGAAAAGGGACATTTTGGGGCACCTGGGTGGCTCTGTCAGGTAAGTGTCTGACGTTGGCTCAGGTCAGGATCTTGTGATTTGTGAGTTTGAGCCCTGCATCAAGCTCTGTGCTGACGGCTCAGAGCTTGGAGCCTGCTTTGGAGTCTGTGTTTCCCTCTCTCTCTGCCCTTCCCTTGCTTGAATTCTATCTCTTTCTCCCTCTTTGTCAAAAATAAATAA
This sequence comes from Panthera pardus, assembly GCF_024362965.1. Classification (NCBI taxonomy): domain Eukaryota; kingdom Metazoa; phylum Chordata; class Mammalia; order Carnivora; family Felidae; genus Panthera; species Panthera pardus. The sequence continues at coordinate 60,592,650 of NW_026526688.1, forward strand.
TAAACATTAAAAAAAGTTTTTTAAACAAAGAAAAGGCAATCACTGTCTTGACTCCCATCTGTATAGTTTACATTTGCCTGTTAAAAAAAGAAAAAAAAAAAGGAGGGGGGATTTCAACACAGAAATAGGCATGTATGGACAGAGGCAGAGATTGGAGTTATACTGCCATAAGCCATGGAACTCAAGGAATGCTGGCACTCACCAGCTCAAAGCTAGAAGAAATGGGGAAGGATTCTTTCTGGAGTCTTCAGAGGGAACATGATCCTGCTGACATCTTGATTTTGTACTTCTAGCCTCCAGAACCAAGAGAAAATTTTTTTATGCCATCTACCTTGTGATAGTTTGTTATGACAGTCTTAGGAAAATAATACAGCATACCATTGCTTCGGATGAGGTCCAAAATCCTTGATATGATCTCTAAGGCATTTTGTGATTAGGTCCTTAGTTGGGTCTTCAACCCGTTATCTTGCCTTACTCTTTCTGTGAAGTTGATTGAACAACGCTATTATTATAGGTTTTACTGTAAGATAAAATTGCATGTGTTCCAATTTATTTACAAATTCTCGTTTTAAGTTAGAAAACATTTGCCAGGAAAATACTATACTGCCAAATCTCTCAGAATATGGCTAGCCCAGAACTGCTTTTATAGATGGATTTTTAAGTCATGTTATCAATAGTGATGATTTATTAACAGCCATGACTGCATTACTGCTCAGTCACTTTTATGTTTATAATGATTGGTGGGGGTAGAAATGGAAAACATGACAGTAATTCACCTATCTGCAAAGCTTATTATATCCCATAATTGCAGGTATGATTCAGTTTAGGATCATGAACCCTAAGGATCTAACTAATATTTGAATGGATTTATTATGCTTATGAATTTTATGGTGTTGTTTATGATGGACGATTTGGCTGGCAAGAATCCTAAATTTTGGCAAATCACCTTCAAGCCAGAGACAAATAATATATTGTAAAAGGCTTTGGTTCTGAGGTCATAATTCCATCTTATTCCATCTAGTTTTGTAAATAGTGGCATCCTTCTGAGTTTCAGTTTCCTCATTAGTAAAATCAAGATAAGTAACTCAGCATTTTAGTGTATATTTTATGATGTATGATATTTTATCCTAGTATAAAACTCAATGTGTCCAACATGTTTCTTGGTAATGGTAGTACATTCATTTTTTTGACTGTGAGATAACAGTAAAAAAGACAGTATGTGCCACTTAGCCAATGCTACAAAACATGTTTCCTAGAAAAGCAACCCCAAACACAGTGGCCTTAAACAACAGTTAATTTTATCACAGAGCTGAGGGTTGTCTGGGGTTTGGCTGATCTAGTTTGGGCTCAGCTGGGGAGGTTCAGCTATGCTCCGTGTGTTTATCTCCTCATGTGATCAGTGAGCACATTCTTCTCATGATCATGGCAGTGATCCAGGAGAGGGAAACTATATCGAGCAAGGAATTATTCAAACCTCTGTTGGCATTACATCTGCTGACATCCTATTGGCTAAAACAAGTCCCATGGCCAAATCGAAGTGTGAGGAAATATACAGGTGCACCCAAACCACTGAGTCATTGTGAGGAGAGTGAGGAGCCACATTCAGTCACAGCTTTGCTCTGCCATCACTGCCTCTAATTTGTTGTAGAAGGGCCTTCTTCCTGGGCAGCTAGAGACTGCTAGGAATGTGGACTGTGGTTCCAAGTCAGCCTGAGGATTCCTGGCACTGGGGAGGGCACGTCAAGCAGCCTCACCAGTTGTGAGCATCACCTGTGTCTGCTAACAGGGCTGTACAGTCCTCTAATGAAAGTATATGGAATTCAAACATTTTTTTAATGGAGTCTGCTTCTACGTTTATAAAATGTAATTCTAGGACCCATAGGCAAATAATCAGCCAGTTATCTCAGACATCTCAAAGAAAAATTTGTTTTCAAGACAGAAAGGAGCCTAATTGCATAACACTTTTCTAACTGCTATCATCTTGGAGCAAACAAGGGAAATAAAGATTTCTACTATCCTTACAATGTGCCACCTGAGGCTGACTACCATTACTAAATAGTCTGCAGCACTCCATATCCAAAACTTCTGGGTGGCCTGCTCTGGTGGTGTGAGGTATAGGGATAGTTAATCATTGAGGCTATGAAAGCATGCAGAAATGTGATTAAATGCAAGTCACAACACATGGATCAAAATCTACTGCAGCTTAAAATGGAAACTACCAAAAGAATACGGTATCTTAGAAGAACTAGATAAGTAAAGGGCAGGACAATCTCTCAAAGGAAGTGGCATAATCACTTTGTTTGCAGTAGGACAGGCATGGCAGACTGGAAAAATCATGAGGTGTGGAATCAGAATGCCTAGGTTTGTGTCATGGCTCTACCAGTTAATATGTTTTTTTTTAACCTTTCCAATCCTGTATCCACAGTTTTAAATAGGTATTATTATCTCTCACAAGGATGTTAAGAAAATCACTTGAAGTAATATTTGTGGAAGGATTATACCAAGTGTAAACTTTTAGTGGTTGCCATTTCAAGCTAATAGACTAATATCATGGCACCAAAATTTTGTCAGTTAACATCACAGGAAGAGTAATACAAGATGAAGGCATGATGGAATGAACCACATAATGCCTCATAGGTCACGGTAAAGCTTTTTTAACTTCATCTAGAAGAAAGAATATCTTTATTTCTAGTTTCATCTTTGTTCATTGGCTGTAGAGTGCATTGCCAATGTCACAGCGTGGCCCAGTATACATGGCTCATGCTTCAGAAACATTAAGAGAGTAGTTTAGAAATGATGTCATCAAGTTTCTACATTTCCTATTGGCATTCATTTGTTTGAAGATTTTTGACTTTTGAATTTTCTGAAATAATAGCCTCAATCATAGGAAAAAACTACAAAGGTAGACTATGATGGTTAATTTTATGTGTCAATCTGATTGGACTAAGGTATAGCCCGATACCTGGTAAAACATTATCATTAAGTATATTTGTGTGGCCATTTCTGGAGGAGAATAGCATATAAGTAGGTTGACTGAGAGAAGAAGATTGTCCTCACCAATGCAGGTGAGTATCACCCAAACTTTTGAGGGCCTGACTAGGGGAAAAAAAGGTGGAGGAAGGGAAAATTTGCTCTTGGTTTGAGCTGGGACATACATCTTCTCTTACCCTTGGACATTTGGTTTACTGGTTCTTAGGCTTTCAGACTCCAACTGAAGTATAAACCACCAGCTTCCCTGGTTATCCATCTTGCAGAAGGCATATTGTGGGACTTCTCAGTGTTAATAATCATGTAATCTAATTCCTATAGCAAATCTCATATGTATGGAGTTTGGTTCTGTTCCTCTGGAGAACACTGACTAACACATAGACATAACTATGAGACAACTCAAATACTGATGAGCTGTTCTAAATGTGCCTTGAGTTAATCTATTCCTATTCTCTCCTCTCTTTATGTTTGCTTTGTGACCAATGGCAAACAATGGATGCAGAATTCACTTCCAAATTGAAGCAATGACCCATGTATGTTTTCTTTGAAAATAGAAGAAAGGGTGTTTTTTTACATATATGCCTTCTGTGAATATAATAAGTATAAACATATGACATAAAGTAAGGGGGTGGAGTCTGAAGGTTAAGAAGTCTTAAGTTTTAAGAAAATCTAGATTCAAGTACTTGGTAAAAATAAATTGTAAAGTGGGTAATAGTGTTTCATATCTGTCATAAACTGATTCTTATCCTTGGCATGAAAATAACTACACAGGAATATCTCATCTTAACTAGATTCAAAGTGTGAAGCAAGACTGCTATTCACCTCTTAGATGAGTATTTGTTTCACCCATGATGGGGATGAAACCTGCTGATACATCACCAAAAAATGGCAGATTTTTTTAAGCAAGCAAAGCAAAAAGCAGCAGAAAAGAAATTCGGAGTTGCAGAATAAAATCATGTAAGAATCTTGCTTGATGCTACTGAAAGTAATTGAATTTGTGAATACTAAGCAAACAGCTCAATGAAAAGCAAATGATATGCTGATGTGTTGACATTTGAGCCTGTCTTATAGAAAGGAGGAAAAAAATAATCTTTAAGTTTGAACTTATGAAAATCATTTTCTGCCTTTTGTGACTTCTTGCATGGGGATCTCCATTTCATATAAATTAGTTGAAAGGGGGTCTGAAATAAGTTCTAGTACACTTAGCATAATGTTAAAAAGGAATATTTGAATATGTTAAGTGGAAGAATGTCAAGCGGGAAGAATATTCATTTCTTTAAATTATTAATAATTTCGTATATTTTAAAGGGTAATGACCAAATTTTAAACTGAAATAATATAAGGAGCTCAGTTAATAAGATGTATTTGTTGTTTTCATGATGACTGCAACCTAAGTCAAGTGTGATATCCTTAGAAATAAATAAATTTTATGTAGAATGTGATGAAACCCTCTAGCAGCACAGCTGGGGCACATCTGTGTTATTTGGCACTATTCACTAGGTAAAAGTTATGCATTTATACATAATGCACACCTTTGATTCAAATCTGCGTTACCAGTGGCTAGTCTTTTTCCATTGCACGTCTTCTGCAAAATGTATGCAATTCCCTAACTATGCATGGAGACGTGGCCATTCTGGGTAGGCTTTTATTTCAATGTAGTTTTGATTGAAATCTTTAGCATTTGCACTAAAACAATGCTCTTTATTATGTTCTCCACTAGAGGTATGCTATCAAGGTGAAAATGGCATCTGAACCCTAGCACACCCTGTGGGATGCAGGTCGTCAGTCAGGTGCATATAGGACAAACTGTTACCCATAGGGGAGGGTTACTGTGTTATGACTATGCACCCTCTAAGTCAGTTCATTGTATGCAAAACTGTGCTGTGGATTCCTCATCCTTTTAATTAGGTCAACCCCTAGTGTGCCAGAGACTGAAGCACTAAACACTGACTTCTTCCTGTACTAACAATTTTGCAGTGACGAAATAAGTTTTAAAAGAGCCTACACAGATGACATAAGTGTAAGATGAACATAAAATAACCTTAAAAAATGAGAAACAGATCAACCGTAGGACTGCCTGCAAACTAAGAAGAATATGGAAAGAAGGGATATAATTTCTTGTACTTTTGCTTTGGTGGTAGAATTTATGGTTTAGGTAAGTATAGGAGAAACTCAACATCATGACTATTTATTTATTTATTTATTTATTTAATGTTTATCTATATATTTTGAAAGAGAGAGAAAGCAAGTGGGGGAAGGACAGAGAGAGAGGGAAAGAGACAATTCCAAGCAGGCTCTGTGCTGTCACAGTGGAGTCTGATGTAGGGCTTGATCCCATGAACCATAAGATCATGTCCTGAGCCTATATCAAGAGTCAGACACTTAACCCAACTGAGCCACCCAGGCATCCGTATTGTATTGTATTGTATTGTATTGTATTGTATTGTGTTTTACTAACCTTTTGTTTATTTGTAAATATGTGAAAGCAATAAAAATAAGTGGCCTTGCTGAAGTGTAAATTTTGAGGCACAGATTGATAATAGATGAAGCTAAAATGGTGGGCAAGGGACAAATAATACAAAGACTTATGTTCTGTATGGAGAGGTTTGAAATTTCTCCTGTAGATATGAATTAGATGGCCAGTGACAGATCTTAGGTAAAGAGCAATATGTTCAGGTTTCTGTTTTAGGAGGACCACTCTGTCTATAGAATGGAGGATGGTTTATGTGGGTATGTGAGGCAGAGAGCAGATGAAAGGAAGAACTCTTTGTTGGTTGGAACAAGAATTCCAGAAAGAGACAATGCAGAAAGTGACAAACACCTTGCTTCAGTTTATTGGTCTCACAATCTTTTCGTCCTCTCTGGTGATAACTGGAATGAATGAATCCTCACTAGTTGTCTGGACATTTGAAAATAGTCAACTACTGGTATTTTTCAAACTAGGAAAAATAAATTTATAAAAACATTTTAAGCTCTTTATTGTAATTTTAATTCATTTAGGCAGAGATTGTTTACTGAATTTCCACTATATGCCAGGTACAAATCTGTGTTTTAAGATGTAATAGTGAAGATGATTAACATGAGCCCTTCGGCCACAATATGTATAATCTAGGGGATGTACAGAGTTTACAGAGAAGTTTACAGAGAAGTAGTCTCAGAAATTGAATAGAATGTTGTAGATATTATGGTAGGGGCAGTACACAGGTAAATATTTGCATGGTTAGAGGAGGATGCACATCTTATCCCAATGAAAGGAATCAAGAAAGGACACTGAAGGGATTAAGGTCTAAAATGAAGGAGGAGGATGGGTTGGTTAGAGAGAGTGGGGAGAGAAGGGAAAGTTCAGGCAGAGGAAAGAACAGGGACAAAGAGCATGACTTGGCTAGGACCCTGAAATTAGTCTAGCATGGTGGGACCAGAGACAGGTTCAGAAGGGAGGATCCAGACATGAGACTCACTGTACTGTGTATATATTGTCATCCCAAGAAGAACACAAATCCCTTCGTGGTAGGAAGCTGTGTAATTGTTATAATTTGTCCTCTCTTTAATACTGATGTATGTGCATCAGTTAGGGAGTACACCGAGACATTCTCAGTGGCCAAAGAGCAACTATTTCCTGCTTTTAGCAGGGAGGCTGGTTGCGGGGTGGGGTGAGGAGAAAATGGGGGGAGGAATATTTTACTGGCAGGAAACTAGAGTACTTGGAGTCTTTGTGCATTTCTAATCCTTCATAACTTCTTTTCTTTGAACAGGCACTCGCCTGCTCCCTCTGAGAGTGTTGCTTCATGGCTTCCCAAACTGCAGCAACTAGAGCATTGATGGCATCACCTTTGCCTAAGACAGGCTTTCCAGTACTTAAAATTCAATGTCTTGACTTCAGGTGACTAATGCACTTTTTATGCCCAAAATAGAAGTTTCCCTTGAGATCCAACACTTTCTGATCTTCCACTTCTTTTCCATAGCAGAGCTGCCCTGTCTGCTATTTTATCAGAGGATCTGAAAGAGAGGTTTAATTTCCAAACAATTCAAGGAGGCTCTTTGGGGTGTCATTCATTGCACCTGCTGATTTTTGGACCAGCACAAATTGAATTCCATGCATGCGTGCTTATCTGTCTCTGACAGTCCCTTGGAGTCTTGCCTCTTGCGGTAGATGCAGAGGCTCCTGCCATCCCAGCCCCCTCACTCAGTGCCTGTTAGTACTTCATCTAGGGATCTCTAGTGCCGGCTTCCTGCCCCTGTTGACTGAAGTCTTCTTTAGCAAATGCCAAACTCTCTAAAATGTATATGGGATAGTCTCCAGATGAGCACCACTGATGTGCCCTGATGTGTGAGTTGTGAGTATAGCCCCCGTCCAACGAACTCTTTGTGTTTGATGCACCTAATCGTAAAGGGCAAAATGCAAAATTACCCTAGAAAGAAACGGTATGCCAACAAAATCTCCAATTTCAGATAATGAAGGCAAATATCTCTTCTTAACAAGAGAATTGAAACATTTTTTTTATAGAAAGCACAATCTCCATGCTTTTTGAAAGACATAAGGGATATCCCAGAGAATCTGTGGCATTCACTGCTTAAAAATATAAAGGACAGTTTCCAACTTCCGAAAGTGAAGGCCAGTATGAGTGAGGATGCAAACCTAATGAGCATATTGCCAGGTGGCCATCTTGAGTTAGAAAGTACACAGCCGGAATTACCTGTGATAATCATTTGCCGGAGTCCAGCTCCAGCAGGTCCAGGGGTTCCCGAAGGATGAACGGTGTCGGCGAAAAAGTGAAAATAAAATAAAATAAAACAAAAGTAAAATGGACACAGCAGTGTGTTAGACTGGCCACTTTATTGTAGCAAGTGTGGCATTATATTTGTTAGCAAATTCCTTGTAGCATGCATTACCTATGTTCCTCGGCATTACCTAATTCTAAAAATGTTCCTTTGTGTGATCACCCACAAAGGAACAACATAGTTATTTTCTTGTAACATTCCCTCCTACCCTTACAAGGTCATCTAGCTCACAACACCTCAAGTGGAATGTTTTACAAGGACATGACTTCTAAATTGTTCCTTTGTGTGATTTGCGGCACAAGGAAGAAAAGTATTCGCTTTGGTCTGGGGTGCCCGGAGGGAGCCAGGAGGGCCCTGGGAATCTATGCCTTATGTGCTCCCAGAGAGACAATGTATACCTAGGAACTAGTAAACCATTCTGTACCTTAACCCACCAGGTCCAGTTATCATCTGCAATGCCTCCTGGGGGCCAAGTGGGCCTAGGGGTTGGAGTAACTTGTATCCATAGATACATTCCTTTGTTGCCGGAGTGGGGGTTTCAAACCCATTTGTCCCCCTCCTTGACTGGGAAATATATGGGGCTATCCTTCCTTTAGGTAGAGGAGTCTTTATAGGGGGTGGCAAGGGCTAGATGTAGGGCCGCATAATTTCCCTGCAGACTCTTATTTCTTTCTCCAATGGTTCTTTTCCCTGGGGGCCCGTCGTGGGCAATTCCCCAACTGACAATTCCCCAGGTACTTTCATTGGTAGAGGGGGCTGCCCCGACCAATGCTAAGGCCAAATTACATAAAAGCAGGAGTACAAGAAGCTTCACTGTCATTGGGCTGCCATGCAGTCCCCATCTGTCCACCGCCCTGGCCCTGCCATCAGGCTGGTTGGATAGATCGGCTTCCAGCAATCATTGATAATAAGCTGGCTTATTTGTTGATAAGAAGCTTTCCTGCCTTATATCTTCCTAGTTCCCTGTGGGGCAGCTACTAAGGATGTAGAATTTGAGAAGAAAGACTGAATACACCAAAGATACATGCCTAATGAAGAATTTCTCTCAAAAGGAAGGTAGTCCCCTCATTAATAGTTTGGCCAGAAGATAAATGGCCAGCATATGGTTATAGGTCACACACACACACACACACACACACACACACACACACACAGATACATATGGCATAACAGGAGTCAGGTAGGATCACATGTCTCCTATCAAAATGTGCATGAAAGTGAGTAGATATCCCAGGAGTATAGCTCAGGAGTAGATGACTCCTCATAGCTCCCCCACGCTAGATTTTATGTCAAGAATAATAATACTCCATTCCCACACAAAAGCTACTACCTGGGTCTGTTTTCACCTACATTCATTAAACCGTAAGCTCTGGCAGTTCTTGCCAAAGACTTTTATTAGGAATCTAAGAAAATCTCGGGAGGGAGGGCTGTTTGACTTCTACATGACAGTACATTTGACTCTTCAGACTTTACTTTGGTGGTAAATTTTGCTCCTGCTGACAGCACGAATAGTTGCTGCACACAAAGTTTAACTCTATTTTCTTGCTCAATTTTTACAGTGTAAGCAATCTTGGACAACCACGTTTTTCAGACCAAATTTCGCTCTGGGCAGGGAAAAGCAAATTGTGTTGTGACATCCAATCCTATGGCACTTTATTGTGTCATTATGGAAAGGGTGCTTTGAATTTGTCTTAGTATTTCAGGTAATAATAAATTATAGATTATTTTTTTAAAAATGTTACATGCCAATTGTGTTATTGAATATGCATAATAGCATGAGGTAAAATTTTCATATTTCAAAGCATTTTCGGCTGTTTAGATATTTGTATCTTGTCTTGTACTATCTACAGACTATTTTATTTACTTCATTTTTCCTCCACTTGGCATTTCCACTTAGGAATAAGATCATTGCAGACAAGGAAATGACTTTAGCATTAATGTAATCCATTATCTATTTTACTGATATGACCCATTTCCGCTGCTTGGGATCTATCAGGAAAAAAAAGGCCACTATTGTTTTAATCTTCAAAATATATGTAATGCGATTTTGCATACTTAGCAAATCTACTCTTCTCCTGGGATTCCCTCCAAAGTAATTATAAGACTCAAGAAATTCAAACACATGATGATTTACTCCAGTTCTTTTCTCACATGTTGTCCCTGCTGGGAAACTGCAAGTTTCCTCTATCCCTCTATTCTAGTCCCTCTACTCCTGACCTGTGACAAAAGCCTGCTTTCCTCCACCCCTTCCCAGATGACTTCTCTATGATCCACTAATTTTCATTTCTGCCTTGTTGGGCAAGTTGGGAAGAGGCTTTCTTATTTTTTTTCAGAAGTATTGATGTACAACTTTCTTAGGACAGCAGAGAAGACCAATTGTCTGATACAAACAGGGGTTTGCATGGCATCCTCCTGTAGCTAAAAAAGAGACTCTCCAATGCCATATTCTACCCTGGGTAGACCACAGGTAAAAATCTTGATGTCAGAATGGTGGGACTCTGAAGCTGACCAAAGCTCTCACTACTCACATTCTGCCATAGGACCAACCATGTCCTTGAGTAATTGCCAGAGCAAGGACCCACCGCTTTTCCTCTCTCGTCCAACAATAAAACCCAAAATAAAAGGTATGTTTACTAGATCTGGAGTATTCATTTCTTTTCTTTTTTTTTTTTAATTTTTTTTAACATTTATTTATTTTTGAGACAGAGAGAGACAGAGCATGAACAGGGGAGGGTCAGAGAGAGAGGGAGACACAGAATCTGAAACGGGCTCCAGGCTCTGAGCTGTCAGCACAGAGCCCGACGCGGGGCTCGAACTCACGGACTGTGAGATCATGACCTGAGCCGAAGTCGGACGTTTAACCGACTGAGCCACCCAGGTGCCCCTGGAGTATTCATTTCTAACCATGATCAACTTGCTCAAATAGTTATTATGATGATTTATTAGTTTTGGAGATAAAAACTAATTTATTTAGTATTAATTTCCTTAATTTCATTACATCATATGTTTTGAACAAATAATAGAATTATAACTTGTCTGACTTTTTCAAGGTCACCAAATAGAAGATAAAAATATTTTTTAGATTATCACTCTTAATAATTGTATTTTGAGTTCACACTTTCTTGTTCTTGAGTTCCTACTTTTAACTTCATGACAAAATTTAGAATATTTAAAACACATTACATTTTATTCTCCAGTCCTAATGACAAGTTGAGCATAAACTGTGAAATATTTTATTTATTTATTTTATTTTTAAAACTACTTTATTTTCTTTTTGATGTTTATTTATTTTTGAGAGAGAGAGAGAGACAGAGTGTGAGCTGGGGTTGGGGGGTGCGGAAAGAGAGGGAGACACAGAATCTAAAGCAGGTTCCAGGCTCTGAGCTGTCAGCACAGAGCCCAATGTGGGGCTCGAACTCACGAACTGTGAAATCATGGCCTCAGCTGAAGTTAGACATTTAACCGACTGAGCCACCAAGGCGCCCCGTTGAAAAATAATAGTTCAGTAAAATAGAAAATGCTTCCAGTTATGGAATGGATAAGTCACGGGAATAAAAGGGACAGCAAAGGGAACATAGTCAATAATACTTTAATAATATTGTATGGTGACAAACGGTAGCCATACTTGTGGTGAGCATGAACAAAATGTATAGAGAAGTTGAATCACTATGTTGTAGACTAAAACTAATGTAACACCACGTCTACCGTACTCACATACAAACAAGAAAAAGAAAATAACAAGCTAACAACAAAAAAGAAATAGCTATAAAATAAATGTTTATGGCAACTCAAGTTCCAAACGTTGGTAATCATAGCAATAGTCAGCTTACAAAAATGGACATGATTCTTCACACCTATGTCCGAACCTTTGAATATAACTTCACATTTCTTCTCACCAGAAGGTGAAGTAGAATTGTCTGCCCCTTGAATCTGACCTGGCACTGTCACTTCTACTTCCTTTTATTGATAAAATGTGGCAGAACTGATGGTATATCTCTATAGAGTCTAGGCCTCAAAACACCTTTGTGCTTTAACTATTTTTCTTGGAACTCGGCAACCACCATATGAATACATTTTGCATGACATTTACTCATATGGCACCATCACCACTATTGCCTCAGCTACCAGCCAGCCAATCAACAGACACGTGAATGTGGCTTTTTATAGTCAACCCGTCTCCAGCCAACCTGCCAGGTGACCACAGCACATGGCAGATCCCAGCTGAGATTAGCAGGGCTTAATCCAGATTAGTACAGCATGTGATATGCAAACATGGGAGCAATGAAGAATTACTTATAAGTAATACAAATATTTTTAAGTTACTATTACACGACAATCGATAACTGATATGGAAATTGGTTCCTGAAATGGGTACTTGCAATAATAAAAACCTTGCTCTGAGGAGCCATTTGAGGCTGAAAAAAAGGAGAGGAAATTTTTAGCAAAGTTTGAGACATGTGAAGAAATTGTTCTTGGAGGCTAGGAAAATGGTAACCTATATTATATAGTTATAAAATAACTTTCAAAACAATTGCATGCAGTAGGTAGGAAGATAGAAAACATACCTCACATACTTTGGATTTGGCTAAAAAAAGTCTCAAGGAAGAATGCTGAAAGTATCAGTTGGTTAAGAAGGAGGACTGTGCTCAGCCCACCTCTCTCCCTTATATTCCATATCCACAAGCAGTGTGGCTTCAGCCATCATGGGATGGAGTCTGGTCGGTGAATTTCTTCGGCCAATAAAAAATGGGAGAAGTGAGAGCCTGCCAGTTCCAAGCCTAGGCTGCATAGGCCTTGATCCTTCTGCCCTCCCTTTTGTAACCTGATCTCACTATGTGAATAGGGCTTTGCCAGCCTGCTGGGTGTCGAGGCATGTGGTCTCGTGCCTCCATAACTAATAGCCAGTCAATCACCAAATCATTGAATGAGGTTATTTTGGAATAGTCACCCCTAGCCTACCTACAAACTGACTATAGACACATAAACAAACCTGGCTGAAATATGTTGAACTTGGCCCAGACCAGAAGAACTGTCAAAGCAAACCACATTTACATCAGGAATGATATATGATTGGTTTTTAAGTCACTAAGTTTTAGAAGCTTTTGTTACACAACAATAAATGTTAAACAGTCTTATCCCCCAGTGTACCTCCTCTCCCTGATCACTAAAGGTTGACATTCCACAGTTAGATTGTTCTTGATTTATTCACTAACTTTAATTTTGAAAAGCAAATACTGATGGTTGAGGTGAGAATCAATTGATGGCGTCCTTTACTGACTTGAGAGGAAGGACGAGAATTGAAAACTTGGGAGCAGACTGAAGATCCGTCTGATTGACAAGAAAATTTCATTTTCTTATGAGGAGGAGGATTATAGATTGAAGGCCTCTGTTCTAGAATTTAATGATATTAAGAAGAAAAGATATTAGAAGGTGATGGATGTTTTCTTTGCAAAGCACACATGTATGGAGAGCTCTAGACAGAAGTCTTATGCAGCATACATTTTTCTGTTTAGTGATAGCCACGGTTCTTTGGCAGACGCAGATGAGAGTAATGCCCAGGAAACAAACTTTTGGAAGTTTATGTGACCCTTTTGGATACACAAAAAGCACAAAGTATGTTGTGCCTCCTGTGCCTCTATTTTCCCTAATTCTTCTAAGGTAAACTTTATTTTGTGTTGATAGAATTTTCCTCCTGACACTCAGCCTATGGGTGTGCATGTGGCTGACTATCTTAGTTTCAAAGGAAGCAAATGATCTAAGCCAGGTGATGGATTAAATTATGGGCATTTTCTAGACCTATTGGAAAGGAACACGTATCTTACTAAGAATGTTAGTGAGCTTTTGTGATGTGAGTATTTGTATGCTGAGAGGCTAAGAGAAAAATTACCAGGTGTACTCACAACTGCAAAGAAAAGATCTTTCCCTTCCCCCGCTGTTCCCGAAACCAGCCAGGGCGCACCGGTGGTAGTCTGACATAAAGGCGGGAACCAATCAAGTTCTGCTGAATGGTTTGAAATAAAGGCGGGAACCAATCAAGTTCTGCTGAGCGTTCAAATTTAAATGTCAGCCTATAACAACTCTGTAACCTCAAAAAAAATCCCTAACTTGTTTGTGCCTGTCTATAAAAGAAGCTGTAAGATCCTTGCTCGGGGCCTCTTGCGTCACCGGCGACGAGTGCGCGGAGGACTGGGTTCGAACCTGCAATAAACGACCCTTGCCGCTTGGCTTTGGCTCTGGACTCTGGTGGTTTGTTTTAGGGGGGTCTCTCGAATCGGGGCATATCAATGCCTGTAACCACCTTGCCATCATCAAAGGAGAACTGGCTTAAAAATTAAACTAAATCAGAGAAATAACATAGTTGAGGGTTGAACAGAGAAATTCCTGATGAACTTGATTGATTTTTGAATCCAAGAAGGGGCTCAATCTATCCCATAGCTTTTTAATTTGGGGGTGAAATGTTTTCTTAAATTTATATTAGTTGAGTATTTGTCTCTTTTATACAAAAGACTTTAATGACTGAATCTTGAATTTACATTAACAGAGGGCATTCAGCTAAGGTAAATATTGGTATAAAACAGTAAAAAAAGTTAGAAATACAAATGTTAGAGATTTGAAATTTCTGAAAAAAGAAAGACCCATGTCCCAGTACTATTTACACAGCCCACTGAGGAGCAGGAAAAAAAAATAGAAAGAAGAGGAAATCATCTAACATGCTGATTTTTTGAGACAGAGGGAACTATCCTCTAGAAGAACTCTAGTCGTAGACATTTGAGCAAATTTTAATAAATTCAAACTGCGTTTTTAAACAGCTTCTATTTCTTGCACAAACATGCTGATTATTCTGTAGACATAATTTCTGATGGTATCCAAATTTCAATAGCTAGAGGCTAAGTAAGGATTTAAAAAATAAATTATTTAAACAGAATATTCTTTTAAAACAAAGTATGTGTATTTATTTTTGAGATAGAGAGGGACAAAGCATGGGTGGGGGAGGGACAGAGACATAGGGAAACACAGAATCTGAGCTGTCAGCACAAGAGCCCAACACTCAAACTCATGAACCATGAGATCATGATCTGAGCCAAAGTTGGATGCTTAACCAACTGAGCCACCCAGGTGTACAGAATATTCTTAATATTGCCTGTTAAGATAAAATTGCAAGTGTATTAAAAATAAAATAGTGTTCTTCAGGTAACAAGATCTTATTCAGGTTAACAATAAACTATGCTTCTAATAGTATAGTAGTACTAACAAACACCCAAATTCTAAGGTCAGTTTTAAAATGCAATTTGAATGATTTTTCATTTGATACTGTGGGATAATTACTGCCTTATACTGTATTCGCTTCAATTTACTACAAATCCTTTGCTCTAAACTATAAAACATGATAATTGACTCCTTTTGTGCTTTTAAAATACTGATCATTATTCTTCTCCAATGTTGAAGTGTCACCACTTTCTATTAATGGATAAAAGTATACTTGCTATATTTCATTTTTTAAACTGATGAACAAAACCTGTATGTTTCTCTTGGCTTTTAGACTTCTATCCTTAGATTTTCACAAATGTAACATGATGATTACTTAAGGGCATTGATATAAAACAACTTAAACATTTCAAGGTTTTAATCTGTAAAACTATACAAGTCATCAATATCTTCCAAATTATCTTTTTTTGAGCTGTTAAATGGAACTTTGCCTTTCCAATTTCTTATTTATCAATCACTAGAAACAGATTAGTTTCAAAATTGAAACTTGGTTTTGAAAGATGAATTCTCTTCTATTGATTGCTTTTTTGAAATAACATAACAGTTCCATTTGATCCTGGCTCACTTTCAGGTTCAGGTCAGATTTTACTTCAAGTTCAGTTGTATAGTTAATTAAATTGAATGTCTCATGGAGCCCTGGACAACACAGAGCTCAGTGTTCCAGCTCCTGCAATGATTCCAGTCTCCATGTTACTAAAATAAAAGACCTTACACCTTAAATGTCTCTTGATGTTATGCCGAAATTAATCTCTTTCAACATTAATGCACCTGAACTAATTTTCAGCATATGTCATATGTTAATTGTCATGGTTACATTTTTTTTTTTTTTACCAGAAGTTCAATTTCCCCACCATGAACAGAATCATAAAACTTAATTCCACCATTGGTGTTCTATGCTCTGGGAACTTAATATATAGACTTAAATCTGGACAACATTATGGCTTACTTGTAGAAATAATGACTAAACCTTAAGTTCCACTTTCAATTTAAATCAACCTTAGTCTCCTGGGCTCATCAAGTCATTGTGATGAGGTTTTGGGGATGACAGTGGGGTTTGTGGGGTCCAGAGCCAATAACCAAGAACAAATTCTTGAAGATGTCTTTTTTGGTGGTTTTATTAAAGCATGGGAACAATACTGTGGACAGGAAGACATGCCCTGAGACTGGTTATACATTACGGGGTTAGGGGGAGGTCCAGGGGAAGTTTCCAGTGAGATTTTCATATGCTAAAGAAGACTCTCAGGATAGTGGAGGCCAAGCTATTGTCAAGCTAGGGTTGTTTTTCCCTCTAGGAAAGCATTAGCATTAAGACAGTAGGAAGTTCCTGGAGAAAGGTTTTACTCTCCAGCCTCAAATATTTGTCAAAGGGCTGCAGGTTATAAGGAAATTTAGTTCTATCTGCCATTTCTTTCTGCCTTTGTTTCCCACATCATATGGAGGAGTGATGGAGACTATGATCTCTATCAGTTAACCATTTGTTTTTCCCCTTTGTTCTTGGGCAGCCAGGAGTGCCCTCGGAATATCACACATAACCCACCTGGGGGTGGGGGTGGTCGTTTGTGGCCTGTCAGCTTGTCCTATGCTCCCTCATCAATTAGGGGGTGCAAGGCTAGGACAGAAGCTTACAGCAGTGGGAGAACAGAGCCAGATATTTAGGTTTTAATTATATTGTCATTATTAGACTCCTGTTAGTGATAACAATGAGAGCATTTCTCAAAACATTTCTTTGTTTTAAAATTTCTCTTCAAGTTTAACTGGAAGGTAATGGGAGGTGGTGAGGTGACCAGGAAAAATTGTAGGCCTTGGCTTCCAACCAGTCCAGGTTTGAATCTAACTTTTCTTTAGCATTCTTCATGCTGATAAGGGAACATAAGGCAAACTGACACCCTGCAAACCCCTTCCCCAACAGGTGGGATATATGTAATATTCCTCAGCCACCCTTGCCTGCTCAAGAACAAAGGAAAGGGAAAAACCAACGGTTAACTGATAGAGATCACAGTCACACAGGACGTGAATCTCCATCAGTTTGCTAATGTCTCAGTAAATTACAAGAAAAAGGAAATCTTATCAATAGCCTAACATACAGAAATCCATATGATGAGGGAGCTTGGGGCAAGGTTAAGGCACAATACAGGCTAAAAGCACCTCCCACACCCCCAGGTGAGACATGTGTGATATTCCTTGGACACTCCTGGCTACCCAAGAACGAGGAAAGGGGTTTAAGTGCTTGCCATGGTAATGTGGGAAACTAGGGCAAATGAAGAATTAAATTCCCTACTGCCTACAGCCTATTGACAAGTTCTTGAAACCTGCAGAGTGACCTCCCTCTAGGAGCTCAGCTGCCTCTATGATGACACTTTGCTAGGTGCAAAAAAGAATCTTAGCTTAACATTATCCCAACCTTGAGGATCCTATAAGTCTCCTTCCTTTATCTCAACTGCCCCAAGATATATGCTGGCAATCACACTCCAATATTATGGCCTGTGATATACATTTGAAGGGTCTCATGACTGAGGTTTTATTAAACACTAATAAATAGCATTTCCCTAGCAACACATAGCCTCTCAAGGTCCTGGAAACCCTGCCTCCAAAATACCTTAGAGACTTATTCTATCCCTGACCCCCTCCCAACCTGAGAGTATATAATGAGTTACCCAACAGGACCCCAGTGCAGGTCTTCCTGCCCATGTGTCCTGTCCCCATGCTTTATTAAAATAAGCTTTTTGGACCAAAGATGTCTTCAAGAATTCTTTCTTGGCCATCGGTTCAGGACAACCCCACCATCACCCCAAAACTTCATCACATAGACTCAATTTCCTGGAATCCTAACATCACCTTCCCCTCCATGGTGGTGTGGGAAACAAAGGCAAGATGAAAACATAAATAAAATTAAATTTCTTTATTACCAGCACACTATTGACAAATATTTGAGATAGTGTAAAACATTCCTCCAGTAACCCCCTACTGTCTTAATGATAATGCCTTACTAGACGGAAAATAACTTTAGCTCAGCAATAACAAGACCTCCAATATCTTAAGAGCCCTTTTTAGCATATGAAAGTCCTTCTGGAGGCCTCCTTTTTGCCTTTATGTCCCCCAACTCCATAGTATATAATCAGTCACTCTTGACAACCCCAGTGCAGCTCATTCTGCCCCTGGGTCCTGTCCCCTGTACTTTAATAAAATCACCGTTTTACACCAAAGACATCTAAGACTTCTTTCATGGCCCTCAGCTCTGGACCTCCACCACTCTGAAACCACAATGCTATGCGATCTTGTATTATTTAAATTTCATGAACTTCAATGTTCTTATATGCATAACAATATGCATAGGATTGTGGTTTCTAATTTACATTATTATCTTGTGCAAAAAGTGAGACACTTAACCTAGAAAGCACTTAGAATTGTTCATCGCACAAGATATTACTCCCCCCTATTAACCTATGCTTTGTAAGTGATAGCATGAAATAAATTGTATACATCTTTGGAAGTTCACTTTGCTTCCAGGAGAGATTAGGCCTGTTATTTAAGGTCAGTTGCCCATCTGGGCAGCAGACAGAAGGCCGAGGGGTAGCCACACGGTGCTCACTTGCTTTACCTTTACCTTAATCAGATCACAATTACACCAGGGCACATGAAACCACAAAATGTGTTTTAAGTTATTATGATTCTTCTGGGTCAGATGCAGATCGACCTCAGTCCTAAAACAAGGCTGTCATTTAAAAATTATGGAACACACAGAAAATGGTGACCCATTGAGCTATATGGGTTTTTAGCAATAGACCAAAGAACAAAACAAGAAAAAGACATTAGTATTTGGAAACAAATTTCCTTACAAATTTCTGCCTTTTAAAAGCTGAAGACAGAACATTTATGTCCTGCCCAGCTTCACAATCTGCTACTCAAGAAAAGTGTTACAACTACATTAATCAGAAGGTAAAACAAAGGATGAGTATTCAGTCATTCAGGGACTTCTGAAATGAGAAACTGAGAAAAAACATAAAAATCCTGTGAAACATATCTAGTGTATGTGAATTTTGCAACTCAAATCCATTTTTGTGGCTAAAAGCGTATACGACTGTTTGGGAAGCTTTCATTCATGAATAGATATGCTCTCAAATACCACACCACACAGTAAAGAAGAAAAAGGAAATAAATGCTCATTTGAAAATATGACTCTCCATAAAGGCATTTGTGGCCTCTTAAAAGTAAAAAAGATATAGGAAATAATCATGTTTTTATTCCTAAATTCTATTCATAGACTCTGCACTGAATGGCTCTGTGTAAACAGGTGCTCAATGTACAAGAAAACAATCTCTCATCCTGATTCAATTAGATCTACATCTTATTAACATATGTATGTTTCTTATACATGTAGTGCAAACTGTGAGGATGGAATCTAAATATATATTAACCCCAATGGCATCATCAATATTGCCACAATGTGAGTTATTATTGGGATGAGCTCAGTAGCAGCTCCATGGCAATGGAGCACCATTGTCTTGAATGCAGGTAAAGTCTCACAGGAGGTGTGTTTGAGGCCTCCATTTCCATTCCTGGAAGCCCTTTCTTCTGGTTTAATTTCCATTGGCCTTTTTTATCTTAAGCAAGTTTCCTCATTGTCAATTCTGTCAAATTTCCCCAGTTCTTAAGAAAGGGTCTGCAGTGGGAACTAATTTACAAAATAATAACAATCCCAAATAGTATTAGTCCAGACTCATGAGGAATGTGACATGGCCGAGACTCAGACTGACAATGTTCTGACTTCTCTAGCCAGGTTACCCCTCTGTCTGATGGCAACCTCAGACACATAAGTCAGAATTTGTGTAATGGTATTCTCATTATTAGAAGTATTTACATATTAGACCTATGGAATGAAATTCAGCAGGGGAAGAATTAGGTGTTGCAATTAGAAAACATTAGGCCACTTTCTCTATTACTTATTATTACCTTATTTTTGAGCATACCTAGCAGTGCAGTTCCTTCATGCATTGCAAGTAAAAAGTGCTATATGTTCAGCTGGTAAACTAAATTATAATGCTCTGACATCATATATAAAATAGGGAATGTCCTGATGTTTTGATAGAAATAAAATATTTAATGTGGTGTTTTTTTAAATCCCTTGTTGTGGAGAAAAGAGTATGATATTAATTTCATTGAATTCAACTGAATTCAAAACATGATTATTGAAATGAACCAAACCCAGTTCTAGGTACTTTGCTATACACCACTGTACATTGGCCACATTCATTGCCTTTCACAGGTAAACATACTTGTAGTTTGAGCCTTAGAGCTAGAATTGCTTTACTCAATGCTGAATCTGTAGCATTTAGCATGGTTCTAAGCTGTTATGAATGACCTATGGGTTTGGTTTAAGTCAAACACATGCATACACATCTTTCACTACTCATTGTGATTTATGATTTCTAATTTGTCCTCACCTTTGAAGCAGAAGCTTATTTCTTGGGAAGAAGTGGTCAAGTAAGACACAATCTAGTCCTCAGTTTCTCTTCCAGAACCTTTTGTCCTACAGATAGGAAACTTAATAGAGGCGGTGATCCCTATAGGCTTTGGTCTCTTTGATATCAACATATACAAATGTTTCAGGAGATCTACATATTTTTCCTAAATAGAACGTTGAAGAGAAAGCACAAGATGTTGTATTAGATGCATTTGGATAGTTGGGTCTTTTGCTTATATCTATGTAACCTGTGGTAAATTACTTACACTGAGCCTGAGCTATATTCCATCTTAGTAAAGGGGAGTTATGAAAACTATCTTCAAAATTTTCTGACAGATATTTCTGTCTACAGCACATTACTGGCAAATTATAAGTATTTAATAAATGTGCAATTAAAAAAAACATGTCATAAGAGAGGTTCCCAAACAAATCTTCTAAAATTTGAGAGGCAATAAAGATTAAATGCACAGGAGAACACAGGAAGACACAGAGGCAAAAATAGATTTAGTTTCCTTCTTAGGTCCAAAAAAAAAAAGAAAAAAGAACCTTTGGAGGTTTTTTGGATGCTTGATTATGAGCACATAGGGCCTTAAGAGTTCCAAAAATGAGAGGTTTTTATTATGATTCTAAATAAAAATGGCTGTTTTTTTTTTTCCAGAGGATAACTGTGCAAATTTGTTACTTTATACTGTTCCATTTCTAAAATGGAAGTCCATAACACATTTCTGTAAGTATATATTAGGTATTTTATTTATGATATATTTTCTGAGATATGTCTACTAGTATTTATCTATTATATATAGATATATATATATCTAGGGTATATATCTACTAGGATAATATATTCTCAGCTAAGCTTTCAAACACTGAAGTAAGAGATTAATAAACAGTAAGATCTAGTAGAAGAAATTGTGCTCGGGAGACTCAAATGAGTGATACTCTAGGTCCCTAGTGTTGTTTTAAAGATAAATAGGCCATTCCTAATACTATTAAATGTTGGGAGGTGTCTATGGAACGATTCACACTTAGAATTTATATAACTGCAAAAAAAAAAAAAAAAAAAAAGATGGACCAAGACGTAGAAAAATGCTCAATTTAGTTTAAAAATTGTATCCTAAATGACTTCCCTCCTTTGTCCTTCCATAGTAATGGATAGTTTTATGACAGCACTTGTTTGCTTAGTTTTGAATTATATTTAGTTATGCATATAACTTTGTAAGTGTAAATATAAAACAAATTAAAAGACAATTTCTGCACCTAAAACAGTGGTTTGCACATAGAAGATGCTAATTGTTGGTTCATTGCTATGTTATATGATTAATGCAATAGTAGCATCTAAAACATTGAGAAACGGCATTTCCTTTACTTTCATTAACATATAATGTGTTTGAGGACCTATACAGTCTAAACTTATGACTTTTTGACTTAAAGTCTATACATTTGGAAAGAGAAAGTTGCTCTGAAATAAAGTTTTATAATGTCAAAAGGCCACTGGATTAAAGAAATATGGATTCAGGTGAGTCTGTCTACTGGGCTTTTTCTTTCATTTTATTTTTCTGAGTGTGACTTTGAAAGAGCAATATAAGTGCCATTTACCTATTGTTTTTATTGTATGTTAGTTTTTAGAAATAAATCAGCTATACAGATGTGCTGTTTTTATTTAAGAAGTCTATTTATGTTGTTTATCTGTTCTCTTTTTATGTACTTTGGTTTGAACTAACCAAATCTGTAGTGCTGATGTACTTGCTTAGTTCTCTCTAAGAATGGGATATAGCAGAGTCTGAAAATCCTCTTATTTAAAATCCATTTCTTTTCTTTGTGTGGAAGGAAGCTTTTACCTCAAGTGGTTGGAGAGGATTATTCTCAAGTGTGATAAGGACATTTCAGAACAAACTCAATTCTAAATTTTATTGTCAAATTATCTCTTGTTCTTTCAAACTCCAAATTATTTCATTTTCTTTCATTTGAACAAAGAATATGGCCTTTAAGTGATAGTCATCCAATGGCAATTTTTTCCCCAGTAGCATAAGTGTGAAATAAAGACAACTCATTTTGGAGTGCTGTGTATTTATTTTGAAGACAACATGATTGAAATCATTCTCTTACTACTGGTTGCCTGAGAATTCTCTTTAAATTAAAATCCTCTTTTGCTGTGGGCAAGTACATTAGGCTATTACATATTAAAGCTTATTTTTCTATATGGAAACTAAAGACAAATGGGATGTAATGTACAGCATGATGACTATAGGTAATAATACTGCATTGCATATTTGAAAGTTTCCAGGAGAGCAGAACTTAAAAGTTCTTATCACAAGAAAAGAATTTTAACTATATGTGGTGATGGATGCTAAGTAGACTTACTATGGTGATCATTTTGCAGTATATGCCTGTATTGAATCATTATGTTGTAAATCTGGAACTAATATAATGTTATATGTCAAAAAGAAAAAAAAAAAGCAAATGGAATGAAAGACAGTATGGGAAAGGGAGTTTGATCACCAGAGCTGAACTTGAAGTGCTGGTATAGATCATGAGGGAAAAATAAGCTTGGTTAAGAGCACAGAAGCTTTTAGGGCAACTGGATGGCTCAGTCAGGTAAGCATCTGACTCTTGATTTTGGCTTAGATCATGATCTCACAGTTCTTGAGTTTGAGCCCTGTGTCAGGGTCTGAGCTGAAAGTGTGGAGCTTGCTTGGGATTCTCTGTCTCCCTCTCTCTGCCCCTCTCCTGCTTGTGCTCTCTCTTTCTAAAATAAAAAAAAATATATGAATGAATTAATAAATAAACAAACATTAAATAAAAATGAATTTAGAAGTTTCCAATTTGTCCCTGGGTCCTGAAGTATTTTACACTTTTTTTTCTTTCCTCTTCTTGCTTTGCCTCCCAAAAATGTTCAACTGCCACACAGATAAAGTTCTTATCTGTGTGTATAGACTAAGGTTATAACATCATTGGCCTGAAATTCAATGTTAACAATGTTAAGTTCTAGATATGATAACTTATCATACTATGAATAATAATATATTATTCTACAATGTATGCAATATATCCCAATATCACTGAATCATTATTTAATCTCTTGACTCATTAAAAATGAAAACAAAAAATTAAAAAAAAATTAATAGAAACTCATTGATGTCTTAGCAATGATTAAATGTGGAATTGTAATGAAACACATAGACTTAACCCTAATCTTAGACTTAACTGTTGCCTTAGATCAGAATCCTGAATTTTTTACTATATTTTTGTTTCCCTTAAAGACACCAACTTGTTAATGCAGTTCAGATATCCCACTGATCTGACATTACCAACATATCCAGAATAGTTCCCCTAAGGTGTGGTTTTAGCTGTCTTTCTGTTTGGATGCTTGATTTATATTCCTTGCTATATTCATTCCATTGGGAAACTTCCAGTTCCTGGCTCTCCAAGTAAGGACCTTAGAAGTACCCATCCCCTCCTAACAGCAAGTAAAAGGTGAACAGACTGAAAAAATCAACAAGTCTTCTTGGATTCATAAGAATAGGGAAGACACAGGACTGGAGAGAATGACAGGTAAATATTGAGAGTCAATGCTTAACAGAGCAGAGACTCGCCTGAAATAACAGCCACATGAACCAGTGCCAGGGAGGAGAACCTGAACTGTAATTGAATTGCTGGTGGATCAGTGTGGAAAAGTCTGAGAGTTAAAAACTCCAGGGGACCTCAGTCACAGGGGTCCCCAAAATGTTGTGAAGTTTACTTACTTCCAGAAACTCAACCAGGTTCCTGCAGTAAATGTTGGAGAAAAATCTCCTCCAGCTTCCAATGGGGGGGATGAAGGGTGGGGTAAAGAACCATTTAAAAATATACCTGAGCACTCGGGTCTTCTCAATGTGGCCTGACTTCAGGGAAAACTAGTTAACCAGATCCTAACTTGTCAGGGTATTGGCAAAGCCTAACTGACCTGGAGAAGGGAAATACCCATGTCCAGCTCATTCTGTCTCATCTAATGTGGGAGAAAAATCTGAGAAACCCTTGTGAAGTTCACAATCCAGAAGCATGGGCCCACCGAAAGATAGACAGACCTAAACACAGGACTATAGAACACATCCCCTCTTCCACACCTCATCATGATGTTACTAATGGCCTATTTACAGCATTTCCTTTTACACAGGGCCTTATGTCTGTCTACCAAGAAAAAGTTACAAGGCATACCAGAAGGCAAAAAAAAAAATACAATTTCAAGAGATAAAACAAGCATCAGAACCAGATAGGGTAGGGATGTTCAAATAATCAGTCTGGAAATGAAAACAATTATAGTAAGGGCAGTGATGAATAAATGAGCGTGCCTGAGCAGATGGTCAATGTAAGGAGAAAGATAGAAATCCTGATAAAACTAGAAAGAAGAAATACCAGATACAAACTACACTGTAGCAGAAATAAAGAATGCCTTTAATGGTCTAATTATTAGTAGACTGGACATGGCTGAAAAAAGAATCTCTGAGCTAGAATATCTAGCAATAGAATCTTTGGAAACTAAAGAGCTAAGAGAATAAAGACTGAACAAGAACAAAACATTATATTCAAGATCTGGGGGGCAAGCAGAAAATGTGTGACATATGCAAAATGGGAACGCTAGAAGGAGAAGAAAGTGAGAAAAGACCAGAAGAAATATTTGAAACAGAAATGACTCAGAAGTTTCCCTGACTAATGTCAGATACCAAACCACAGATCCCAGAAGCTTAGAAGACACCAAGCAGAATATATGATCAAAAACTACACATAGGCATATATTTTCAAACTACAGAAAATCAAGAATAAAGGGTGGGGGACCTAAAAGGAACCTGAGGGGGAGGAGGAAATACCTCACTTACAGAAGAAAAAGATAAGAATCACATCTGACTTCTCCTCAGAAACCATGCAAGCAAGAAGAGTAGAGTGAAATACTTAAAGTGTTGAGAGAGAAAAAAAATACTACCCAGAATTTTATATGCTGTGAAATTATCCTTCAAAACTTAAGGAGAAATAAAGTCTTTCTCGGGGTGGGGGAGAAGGGAAGAAGAGGGATATGTTGCCAGTAGAGCTGCCTTGCAAAAATTTTTAAAAGAAATTCTTGAGAGAAGTGAAACAGTATACGTGTGAAACTTTGATCTTCATAAGAAAGGGAGGATATTCAAGAAGGGCTAAGTGCTGATAAAAGAAAATTTTTATGTTTTTTATTCTTAATTGATCTAACAAATACAGTTTACTCAAAATAATGTATCAACAATGTATTTGATTATGTATGCTTATATGTGTATCTATCTATCTATTTACATATCCTTATATACAGTGAAATGAATGACAGTAATGATACAAAGGATGAGATGAAGGAACTAAGATTATTTTGTTCTATACTACCTGTGAAGTGGTATAGTGTTGTTTATTTATTTTTTAAAGTTTATTTATTTATTTTTGAAAGAGAAAGAGAGAGTGCATGAAGTGGGGAGGGGCAGAGACAGGGAGACGGAATCCCAAGCAGGTTCCACACTGTCAGCATGGAGCCTGATGCAAGGCTCAATCTCATGAATGGTGAGATCATGACCTAAGCCAAAGTCGATGCTCAACCAGCCGACCACCCAGGCACCCCAGTATAGTGTTATTTGAAAGTGAACTTGGATTATCTGTAAAAGTATGTTACAAACTCTGGGGAACGACTAAAAACATTATTTAAAAAGTATAACCTACATGTTAAGAAAGGAGAGAAAATAGAATCACACAAAATCTTCAATTAAAACTACAAAAGTCAGGGGCGCCTGGGTGGCCTAGTTGGTTAAGCGTCCAACTTTGGCCCAGGCCATGATCTTACAGTTCATGAGTTCGAATCCTGTGCTGGGATCTGTGCTGATAGTTCAAAGCCTGGAGCCTGCTTTGGATTCTCTCTGCCCCTCTCCTGCTCATGTTCTCTCTGTTTCTCAAAAATAAATAAACGTTAAAAAAATTAAAATAAATAAAATAAAAATAAAACTATAAGTCAGAAAAAAAGTGGAAGACAAAAATAGGAACAAAGAACAAGGGCAACCAACAGAAACAGTAACAAATATGGTAACTATTAACCCAATGATATCAATAATCACTTTGAACATCAATGGTCTAAATACAGCAATTGAAAAAACAGAGATTATCAAAGTGGTTCAAAAAACACAACCCAACTATAGGTTGTCTACAAGAGACCCACTTTAATATAAAGACACAGATTAAAAGTAAATGGATGGAGAAATATATACCATGGTAACATCTTGTACTACTGAGAAATGACAAAGCTAAAACAAAATTAAAGAGGAATACTGTGATTCAGATTTAAAGACATTTCCAAGTTAGATTGGGAGACAAAATACGAGTTGACAGAATGTTATTCCAAAATCTAAAATTGTGCAATAGTGAGACTCATGTAACATAAAGAAGTACTTAGGAAATGTAAATGAGAGGAATTACAACTGTCAGATTAATTTCGAGAGGAACAGTTTAATGTAGGAGGTGAACAGTGAGTAACATATAGAGTTTGATTTGGCAGAAAAAAATGGGAGAGAACATTCCATATCAAAGGATTGTCGTAATGGAAAGTTACATTTACTCTTGTGATGAAGAGAACAAATTTTCCTAATGATGAGCCACTGTTGGTTGTTGAACAGCTATGTGGTATTTTCAACATGTTTTCCAGGAAAATAATTTCATGGACACTAGAAGATTCTGTGGAGAATCTTAGGAAGGAGGGGGGTGCAAGTGGGAAGAACAATTTGAAAGCTTTTGTAGCTAGTAGCCATGCAAGCTTGACGGCGGAGAGAGGAGTCAAAGGAGGGCCTTCAGGAATTACTTACCTGTATAGATCACCTGAAATTTTTCTGAAGTTCTCATGGGTTTTAGTTCCAGTTCTCATTAAAATTTTCAATGAATACTGTCTCATAGGAATAACAAAAGAAATCAATTCTTTAATGTTTAAAAAAAATATACTACACTACCTGGAAGCCTGGGTGGCTCAGTCTGTTAAGCGTCTGACTCTTGATTGAGGCTCCTGTCAAGACCTCATGGTTCATAACCTTGGGTTTAGCCCCAAGTAGGCAAGTGCTGACTGAGCCAGACCAGGGCCTGCTTGAGATTCTCTCTCTCTCCCTCTCTCTCTGCCTCTCCCCTGCTCATGCTCTTTCTCTCTCTCCCTCGAAATAAAATAAAATAAAATAAAATAAAATAAAATAAAATAAAATAATAAAATAAACTGCACTCCCAAGGGAGATAGTCTGAGAAGACCTGTTTTACAGGTTATTCACGGGGCAAATGAAATGTGTTTTGGCAACTGCCCACTAGAATTCATTTTCAATTGACTTGTCTCAGCATGATGATACCTAAGAGCTCTCAACTTTACCTCAAAGACTAGGTTGCTCTGTGCATATGTATGATTGGAAAGCTCTTTGTTATGTAGTTTTACTGGGTAACATCTTTAGAATAGAATACTTAAGCTGTCCAAATTGATTCCTGACCAAATGTTGTCTGTATGAGGGTAGGTGTTTGTGACTACTGAGGTTTGTAAAATATGAAATGCTCAAGACAAGGGAGTTAAATTAAAAGAACCAACTCCATTGATAGGAATAAATTCAAGATTTACAAAGCGATCAAGAGCCTGGGAATAGGATTTGTCTCTAAAATTAGAATCCATAAATGAAAAGCCAGAGGTGAACTGATAAGCCATTTTTTTTTTATATCTGCAACCTTTAGAAATTTGTGTTAATCTTTTTTTGAACAGCACTAATCACTCATATCTTTTCTCAATAAATAATTTTCAGTCTGAATATTACTAGTCTTCTGGAGAGACATTATATGACAGGAATGAGAAGATGGCAGGAGATTTTAAGCTTGTGATACACATAGAGATTCAAATATGCCTGAATGTGACAAGGGGCGTGAATACAGCTGAATCACAGTTTCTACTAAACTGGAACCAGACTATTCAGATTTGTGTCTCATCCTAAAATAATGAGAAAAAAAAAAAAAGGATTTGAATGCTTCTAAGATTAAAAAAATAAAGTTATTAGAACTTAATATCCATTACTTCTTCCCTGTGGTTTTGAATGGGCTGTATCATCAATGTGCTGGTATACTGTCATTACCTTGCCATTGACAATAATGGGACAGCTTTGTAAGTACCATGTTTGCTTCTTTTTCATCAGTCCTTTGTATTAGTTTGTATGCCACTGATGGGTTCATTGGTTTGAGTGGAAATACTTTCACAGGAATGAGTTAGGTTCCCTTGGGGTTTGAAGGCAGGAAATGTTTCCAGATCACTCATTCACAGAATTCTCACTTAAGCTTCTGAATCTGAATCTCCCTATACGTGTTCTTGTTTCTTCAGATTCGCGTGTGAGGGATGGCAGTTTTCTTTCTCCTTTGCTCATAAAGAAGTGCATGTGGCTTCTCTGTTCATGCCAGCCTTCCATCTCTCCTCACCCCCAACTCCATCATGCATAACAAGCCGGCACAACCAGGGAGAGCTGTCATCCCCAATGGAGCTGTGATTGGGCAGAGAAAACTGTCGGAGACAAGTCACAGCAATCCCCTATCCTTCTTTTATATGGTAATCATATCAGCAAGAAACAGAAGAATTTTCAAGAAGATAGGCTTCTTACTGCTCCAAAAATTTCTGAGACCTCCTTAAATTGCATACTGTTTTCAAAGGCAGACAAATGTATAATGTTTTAGAAACATGTTTATCAAAATACATTATTGAGGTTTACATTTGCTGTTTATAGAAGCACATTCCGCTTATCTAGAGGACTGCCACAAATGAAGTAATGAAGCATTACTCCAAACAGATAACTATAAATTTAAACAAATACTCTAAATACATATAAGGGAAATAAGGGGAACGTTTTTGCTCATCTGTTGGGTCACAACCTCCTTGGGCGCTCCCTTGGTCTAATCTGAAACTGGTCCCCAAGGCAGAGGACAAGGAAAGACTGACTGGAGAAAGAGGCAGGCCACTCAAGAGTGGCAGGTGGCATGGTTTTTGTTTGGTTTGGTTTGGTGTGGTTTTTTAATTTAAAAAATGTTTATTTATTTTTAGAGAGAGAGACAGAGGGAGAGCATAGGAGAGGGGCAGAGAGAGAAGGAGGGAGGGAGAATCCCAAGCAGGCTCTGTGCCGTCAGCATAGAGCTGTTGCAGGGCTCAGTCTCACAAAGGTGAGATCATGACCTGAGCCGAAATCAAGAGTTGGGCAATTAACTGCCTGAGCCACCCAGGTGCCCCCAGATGACAGTTTTAATCAGCAAGAGAACTTACATATCAGGCTCGACCTGGGGTGGCCACAAGATGCGTGTATCTCCACATCGTCTACCAGAATCTTAAAAGTTTATATTGAACCCTTAACTGGGTTCAGACGTAAATACCACCCAGAGAGTCTCACTACCACATTTCTATCTAAAGGCTGTATCTTTGGAGCAACTTTTGGGAGCTGGGAAGGCAAGCAGAATGCACATTTATCAGGGGAGGTTGTTGGGGGGTGGTGTCTCCAAATGCTCATGTTTAGCCCAAGTGTCCACAAGTGGGCACATGGTCTTGATTATTTCCCTTACATTATCCTAGTAAGGTCTAGCAGAGGGACGTTATTTTATTTATTTACTTATTTATTTATTTATTTATTTATTTATTTATTTATTTATTATGTCTGTGCCTTGGTGGATCACAGCTCAAGATCACCTTCAAAGGCCCACTCTGTTCACATTTGATCTTGGAGATGACAGAAAGAAAGACCTTCTCTCATTAACTTCTTTTGACTGGTCAAAGACTTACTTAAACCTTTCAGAAGAAAGAAAAAGAAAGAAGAAGAAAGAAAGAAAGAAAGAAAGAAAGAAAGAAAGAAAGAAAGAGAAAGAAAAAAAGAAAGAAAAGCTGCCACTGAAACTCTACAATGCATTTCCTGGGCTTCATAAGTATCTGCCACTTTTCCAGCCTGTGTGCTTTAGATTATGCTGGGACAATGTATTGAGTAATACAATAATAACGTAAGTACTATAGTAACATAAGTAGTCAAGGTTAGACAGCAAAGAACATTTGGCTCAAGTGTCTGTGATTAGTTATACAACCAACTGGACACATTCTCTACTCTGATGTTTCCAAAAGACCTTGCATTTCATTTAAACATTAAAAAAATATTAAAAGCTAACAGCATTTTTTTTTTATAAAACAGAGAATCAAAGTTAAGACTTTGTGACGCTTGTTATTTTGATCCATTTCCACCTATAAGAAATACTATGCAGGGGCATCTGGGTGGCTTAGTTGGTTGAGCATCCGACTTCAGCTCAGGTCATGATCTCATGGTTCATGGGTTCGAGTCCCGCATCAGGCTCTGTGGTGACACGTCACAGCCTGGAGCCTGCTTCGGATTCTCTCTCTGCCCCTCTCCTTCTCACACTCTGTCTCTCTCTGTCTTTCAAAAATAAATAAAAATTAAAAAAAAAAAAAAGAGAAATTCTATGCAATTCTGCCTATTTTTAAGATAACTATCTGTGGAATTATTGAAAGTATACATTGGGATGATGCTGCCCAAGCAGCTCTTTGTTAGCACATTTTGCATGTTCAGTTAATGGTTATTTTCCTCAAATGCAGTGATTGCTTAATTAATGTAGTTTACTTCAAATGTTAAATATAGCTATAGTCGTCACTTCATTTGAAAGCATTATTCTGTCCCTGACTGACTGTGTTTCCAAAATGAGGATTTAGAAATTAACCTTTAAGACCAACACATATCTACTATGGTTTGCTATATGAAATGGCAACAGTGTATCCAATTAAAAGCAACTCAAGCAGGGGCACTTGGGTGGCTCAGTCGGTTAAATGTCTAACTCTTGATTTCAGCTCAGGTCATGATCTCAAGATTTGTGAGTTTTAGCCTGCATCAGACTCTGTGCTGATAGCAAGGAGCCTTCTTGGGATTCTCTCTCTTTCTCTCTCTCTGCCCCTCCCCAGCTCATGCCCCCCCCCCCCCGCCCCGGTCAAATAAATACATAAATAAACATTTAAAAAAAAACACCTCAAGCAAAGGCAGTATATATTTAAGGTAGGCACTTTTGAAGTGGTTTAGTATTGATCAACACCACAGGTAAAATGTAAGCCTGGAGTTGACTGAGTGGCAACACAGAAAGTAATTTTTATCCCAATAGATCAAATCGAAGTCCTCTGGAGAAAAGGGGACCAAGTCTTCTGACATATTCCTGTTGTGTTGAAGTAACCCTCATTATAAAAAATGGTTGTTAAATGACATTCATCATTTCCCCAGTCCGGGATTAAATAAATTCATCACACTAATGGCACTTTTTTTTCTGGATGACTTTTTCAACCTGGCTTTGGTTGTTTTCTTTTTAAGATTTCATTAAAATGTTAATATGTTGAATTGTGGTCTTTTTCATCTCTAAGTGAGTTTTAATAATTGACCATGTTATTTTTAACTCATAATAATACTGCATTCTGTTTTTCTAATTGTGCAGGATTATGAAACAATGAATACACATTTATAACCTAGGGGTATAAAAAAAGTAGTGCTGGGTATACTTTATGTAAATGTAAGAACAGGTAAATAAGCTCATTGTACTCTAACGTTTATATTTCTTTAGCCCAGATGAAACACTTAGTTGTTCATATGAGAAGGCAACATACACATGTTGATTGTGGGAGGTAGATGTATCTGACAGTGCAATTCAAATTAATTTCAAGGTATAATTAGAAACCATCTTTCCAAACTGGTAAGCCTAAAGGAGGTGGAGAACTGATCATTTTGTTAATCTCTTCAGACCATTTATTTTCTATTTTCGATAAAGAAACTTTAATCTCAATTTCTATTTCAGAAAATCTAATGTGATTTTTAACCCCAATGGTTAACTGTTGGGAAAGTAATTTATTTTCGTGTTAGGTTTATCCTGTCTCCTTTAGTTACAAACTTGATATTTATTCAGAGTGAGATAAAATACATTGAGTCAGATAATAATTTGTCCTCAATATTTAAGAGTAACTGGTACACTATAAAAGTCATTAAAATAAATCTAATGCACATGGAGACTATATCCAACTAAATATAAAAAATTTCAAACTACATAAAAAATTTGAAATGAAACTGTATTTAGAAAATGATACTAAAGATTATAAACACACTTTTTACTCATCTCACATACAAAAATTAAGCTAAAATATTAACTAAGTGATGATTGTTAGAACAAATAAAGAATTGACCTTATGTTGATTCATTTATAACATAATTTTTATGGGTTGTGTTGTGTCTTCCCAAAAGATATGTTGAAGTCCTAACTCCTTGTATCTCAGAATGTGACTTTATTTGTAATTAGGGTTGTTTCAGATAAAATTAGTCAAGATGAGGTCATACTGGAATAGGGGGAGCCCTAATCCAGGATGATGAGCTCTCATAAGAACAGGAAAATACACACAGACACAGACATATGGAGAATGCCAATGTAATGACAGACCCAGTGACTGGAGAGTTATCGTATCTTAAGATCTGTATAATTCAGCCTCTGGATACCTGTGTGATCTTATTCCTACCATTCTTCTTTGGCCATTCGTTTTAGCTATACTTTTCTTGCTATCTTTTAAACATATGAAACATAGTCTACCTCAGTGCCTTTGCAGATAGTCTTTAATCATAACTGTAGGAATATCAACTCTTTAGAGGAGCCCGAATAACATAGAACTTCTCACATCTTGCTATTCCCTTACTTGTTTATTGTCTGTTTTCTCCACTGTCCACATGAGGACAGGAGTTTTGCTTTTAGTACAATGTTATCCTTGGAACTCAGAGCAGTGTCTGGTACTTCACTGCTTCTCATTAATTATTCAAGGCTGAAAAAACATCTGTGAATGGATCAGTGGAGTAGAAATTTGTAATCTGAAATATATCAAGTTGACCGGGTAAGAAGTCATTATGGAGTACAAAGTTTTGCAATTTAGAGTATTATAGAAAATGGAAAGCAAAGTATTTTCACTGTCACAATTCACATGGAGTGTAGGGCATGT
Organism: Panthera pardus; assembly: GCF_024362965.1. NCBI lineage: Eukaryota > Metazoa > Chordata > Mammalia > Carnivora > Felidae > Panthera > Panthera pardus. The sequence goes on from NW_026526688.1 coordinate 60,626,174, forward strand.
GACCTGATTCTGTCAAAGAGACAGAATTCAGGAAAGTTATTAGGAATTTTTTTTAATTATTTAAAAAAATAAACCATTCTAAGAATGCATTATTTACTGCCCTTTCTCCTTGCCCCTTCTTTCTGATTTGAATATTTCTGCAGCAGGGGTGCCTGGGTGGCTCAGTTGGTTAAATATAAAACTTTGGCTTAGGTCATGATCTTGCAGTTTCATGAGTTCAAGACCTGCATCAAACAGAGCCCACTGTAGGAGCCCACTTTGAATCCTCTGTCCCCCTGTCTCTCTGCACCCCCCTCACAAAAATGAATAAACATATAAAAAAATAAAGCCTGAATATTGCTGGAGCAGCTCTTATTTGGGAGCATTAAGGAAATGTTAAGAGAACTGCAGTCCTAATGCTGCTTAAGGTGAACCAATTCCCCAAACTTTGTACCAATAGACTTGCTATATAAGGAAAATAATATCATATTTATTTAAGCCACTCTGATATAGTTTTTGGTAATTTACCATCAAATTCAATCCTAACTGACAAAAAGATTGATGTCTTTTCTGTTTCTTCTTCCATTTGTGCTACTAAACACGTCTATACACAAATTTATTTCCATACTCACTTTTCCTAAACTTTACTTTAGAGTCTCTTGTTAAATTCATAAATTATCTCCATCTTTTTATATTCAATTATCAGTTTTCAGTATTTATCTTGACATCTCAGTAGCATTCTTCTTGCTAAAGTACATATTCATTTGGCTTTTTCATATCTTAATTTCCAGTTAACTGGCTATTCTTTCTTAGTACCTTTTGATGAATTTACTTACCAACTTTTTAGTGTTTGAGTGTCCCCAAATATAGCCTTCTGGTTTCTGTTGTTATCTGTGGTCTCTCACTTAGTGACCTTTTCTCTTCTTTTGCCATTAAATACTACAGGCTGATGATTGTAAATTTATATCTTCAGAACTTACTCTTGGACTCTGGTTCTCTAGATTCACATAGTCAACTGCCTGTGGAACATCTGAATTTTGATGTCTCAATAGCTTCTTCAAATTAGAGGGAATATTTTAATTTCACCCTTTACCTGTATCTCTTGGTCTTCCTTGTATCATAAAGTGATATCATTATTACCACAGTTGAACTAACCTAAAAGTTGTTATTCATAAGGGGAAACCTCTATTTTTTTTTATCTTTCTCATTTTTGTATCATTAAATTTGGATTTATTAAAAAATTGCATGGCGGGGGGTGGTGCGCCTGGGTGGCTCAGTCGGTTGATTGTCCGACTTCGGCTCAGGTCATGATCTCACGGTTCGTGGGTTTGAGCCCCGCATAGGGCTCTGGGCTGACAGCTCAGAGACTGGAGCCTGCTTTTGATTCTGTGTCTCCCTCTCTCTTTGCCCCTCCCCCACTCATGCTCTGTCTCTCTCTGCCTCTCAAAAATAAAGAAGCATAATAAAAATTTTTTTTTTTAATTAAAAAAAAAATGCATGGAGTGCCTGGGTGGTTCAGTTGGTTAAGTTTCTGACTTCAGCTCAGGTCACGATCTCCTGGTCTGTGAGTTCAAGCCCCATGTCAGGCTCTGTGCTGATAGCTCAGAGCCTGGAGCCTGCTTCTGATTCTGTCTCCCACTCTCTCTGCCCCTCCCCCCACTCATGCTCTGTCTCTCTCACTCTCAAAAATGAATAAACGTTAAAATTTTTTTAAAATTATATTTCATGTCCTATGCTTCTTATCACTTCTGTTACTAACACCACAGTTCAAGCCACCATTGTCTTTCAAGTGAGCAACTGAAAAATGCCTTCTAGCTCCATTCTTGCCTTCTACACTCCATTCTCTACACAGAAACCAGAAATAAACCTGATTAAAAGATAAATCAGATTATTTCCCTTTTTTGCTCAAAGCCCACCAATGAGAGTTTACCATGATAAATTTGCCATGATAGCCGAACACTTTTACATGGCACTATAGACTGGCTTGATGCTCATAGAATACTTGATTTACAGAAAAAAAAAAAAAAAAAAAACACCATATATATATATATCATATATATATATATATATATATGTTATATATATATGTGTGTATTTATGTTGATTATATATGTTATATATAGTTTTAAGGCCATTTACTTGTTTCTCTCTTGAATTGGGACAATCATACCACAAATTCTTTCCATCTGATATCTTCATTTAGTTTTCTGTTCAAAAGTCAACTGCTCAGAAAGGTCTTTATGACTATCTTACTTGAAATTAGGTCACTCCCTTACCCTGTACCCTGCTTTGTTTTTTGCATAGATCTTATTAAATAAGCTGGAGATATTGTATAACTTGGGTAGTGACTACATTTTCTATCAGAAGGTAACCTAAATGAGGATAGGAACTTTTCTACCAGTTTCTTGGAATAGCATCTGACATTTAATAGGCAGCTGATGTTTCAAAATGGATTGAATCAAAATGCTCAAAATTCTTTGCTGAACTAAATAAAACATTATTGCGATTTAAAATCTGTGGGCAAATTCCCTTTCTAATAATTGTTTCACTTTTTTTGTTTTTTTTCCCTAATGATTAGTGTCTTTTTATTATTATTATCTTTTATATACATTCTTTAGGTACAAATTCATTGCAAAAGTAAATAAGCAAAAGAAAATGCCTTGAAGGAAGCAATAAAGAAGTTATGATATGTAAAATTAGGGAATTGGCTTTAGATTATAAATTGGTTTTCAAAATCATTTCAAATTATAATGATAATGATTCATGGCAAATTATGTGGTAATTAAGTCAGACTCTGTCATAAGCTTTTGAAGTGCAAAAATCTTGAACAGCAATATGGCCAATGTTTACCTCTCTATAGTGATTTAAAGATCTTCATTTTCAAGATCTATAACTTTTCACCTTAGCCAACTTCTTAATAATCAATATGTATTAATTTATAACCGAAGAAATAAGCAGAGCTGTCACTACATATTCCTAGAAAAGACCTATAAAAAGAAAAATATAAAATAGCATCACCTTCATTGAGTTTAATTTCCTGAAAAATATGAATTTTCCTGAACCTATATGTGAGATAATAGAAAATATATATTGGTTTCTACTCCCATTTCCTGGCACAGAGTTTCTAGACCCCTTATAAATTCCTAAGTGATAACAGCATGAGAACCATCTTTTGTTCGATTGAAGTGACACTGCATGAGCCCCCTGGATGGATCTGGTCACCAGAAAGACCAAGCCATGATTAGAAGCTTGAAACTTTCAGCCCCATGCCCTGTCCTCCAGAAGAGCAAGATGGGCTAAAAATGGAGTTGATAATTGATCATACTTAAGTGAGAAAACCTCCATAAAAATCCCCAAAGTGCCAGCTCCATAGAGCTTCCAGGCTGGTGAACACATCCACATAGGAAGGGGGATTTATCCCAACTCCACTGGGACCGAAACCAAACCTCACCCTATGTATCTCTTCATCTGGATGTCTGTATACTTTATTATATCCTTTAATAAACTGTTCAATGTGTTTCCCTGAGTTCTGTGATCCACTCTAATAAATTAATCATACCTGAGAAGGGGGACTGGGAACTTCCAATCTGTAGACAAATCAGACAGAAGTTGGGGTAACCTGAGTCCCACTAGTTGCTATTGGAATCTGCAGTAGGGTGAGAGTAGTCTTGTGGAATGGAAACTCGACCCATGGGATCTGACGCCATCTCTAGGTAGATAGTGTTAAAGTTGAGTCAAATTATAGAACACCCCGCCGGGGCGTCTCCATTAGGGAGAATTGCTTGGTGTGAGGGGAATACCTCTATATGTTTAGTGATCAGAAGTGTCAGAAGTGAAGTGTTCTGTGTGAATATTTTGTGTGAGTAGTGAAAGAGACACACAGGAGAGAAGAAGTACAGGAGGCAGGAAGAAGAAGAGCAGGGCTTTTCCACCAATACACCATGTAATTTGAAAAATAAAAGAGAAAGAACTAAATTTCATTTGGATTCAAGGATGAGGATACCTGTTAAAGGAAAAATGATGTTATTTACTGAAATAAAATTAGGGACTTATAAATAAATAAATAAATAAATAAATAAATAAATAAATAAAATAAAAATAAATAAATAAATAAATAAAAATAGAGATATTTGAAAGGCTAGTTGGTAGATGATATCTGGATGAAAATCACAGCTTTAGTCCCTTTTCTTTGGTAAACATTACTACAGACATAAAGCTTCTGATAGTTTATGTGCAGTTTTCTTTCCTCTTGTGTTTGTGCTTTAGAGTTTGCAAATCATTTTCACACATACTATCGCTTAATAACCTCTAAGAAAGGTGGTTTTACTACTCCCTACCCTCATATTTGTCTGAAGAGAGTCAGAAAGACAAATATGATGACTGAATCATAAGTTCACAGTCCAATGTATAGTCGAAGCATTTGGTCATTGGCTATATACATTCTATGACCTTCATTCTAGTTACTTCTCCAGATATTTCTAGTGCCTGAAACATATTATTCAGCCAAGAAACATATTAAATAAATGAAATAAAGTGCTTTATTGTCCTATTTTGTACTTAAGAAAATTGGTATGTAGAGGCAAAAAAGCATGTTTTGGACAGGGCTCAAACTGATATTTGACTGCCTCCAAATTTAATGCTTTTCATCTCAATTCTCTGCTGCTGCCTCTCAGAATGAATGTGTGTGCATAGGGGCATAGGGGGGACAAAACAGAAAATGGCTAAAGAAACCCCAGGAAAACAAAGAAAAGATATATATTCAGTCCTTTTGAAATAATCCAAATGGTAATGTCCTCATTTGGTCTTAGCTTGAAAATCCAGTATGATTTTTACAAACCAATTTCCTACACTACATTGGCAATCAAATACTTAGCTATCACATGCTGTGAATTCAAATGGGCATATCTAAACTAAAATGGCATGCATTTTAACAGTATTCCATCCCTAAAAGTCTCTCTTCAGAATCAGAGTAAACCAGAATTTCATTGAACAGAGAGCCTGCACGAAAGTAATATGTTGGAATCTTTTTCTTTTTTAAAGTAGGTTTTACATTGCTTAAATTGTCCTATGTTATATAATGGAAGTAATATAAAGTCACATCCATTCAATACAGATAATATTGAGGTTTATTACTCTTTTAAGAAGAGAGTCTGCAGTTTCATACCAGCGATCACATCTGCAAACAATCACCAAGCAAATCTATTTCTCTGTACATCTCCATTGAAAGTGTAGCGATTACTCGACTTTACTGACTTTCAGAATCATCTTGTTGGAATTATAGTTTATCCACAAAGCCCTACCACTGACAGATAGATAAGAATTGTATGAACCAAAAGGCAAAATTAGATATCTATGATTAAGCTTTCTGAACCATTTGTGTTTTCTTAGAGTAACTACTGCTATTAGGGCATAAATACCGCCAATTCATTTGCAGTACATAATGACAAAAAGATATGTTATAAAACTACATGGAAAAATATCAGACTAATTCCTGCCTACTCCATTTATTCCAAATGCATAAATGTGCTCAGTTTAGTGAACCATTTAGGGTTATTCCAAAAACACCAATGGACTTTTAAATGGGATTAATAAAGCATATTAGAGCACACATAAAGAAAGTAGATAACCCTAAAATACAACTATGCCTGTAACAGTTTTCTGGATTTACAGATAACGTAAGAATAGAGGAAGAAGGGAAAAGGCAGCAATAGAACAATCATACGTGTAAATTTGATACCTTATTATATTAATGTAACCAAGCAATAATCTATCTGCATGTCCCCCCAACTTCTAGCTTTGTAGACACATTTCCCCTCAGCCCACATGTAAATACCTTCAAGGGGTTTATTTTTCTGCTAATCATCTCTTGCTCTGATTCTCTCCTTTCCCTGGGCTTTTTATATCACTGTTTTTCTGAACTTATGATTTATCTCTCTGCCCTGTACCAACATAAATCAGGACACAGAACTTTTATATTTAATTTTACAAATGAATAACTAATGTGAGTCAACTGCATGTTTATAGAATTTTACTAGAAGATTGGAGGTAATAGTGAAGATTGTGCCAGAGGAACACAGAATAGCAGGGCACAGAAAATGCAGTCAACAGGATAGAATTGAATTTTGGAATGAATGCTTCACAATACCCTATTAGTGACTTCAGCATCTAGAGTTTCTCACTCTCCTGAATTATGCATTAAGAAACCATGAAATGATCTATATATTTTTTGCAAACTATACTTGCTTTTGATAAAAAAGTAGTCTACAGGTTTGGCTCATGATCAATTTATTTTGCTCTTAATTGTTCCTGACCATGTTAATTGTGGGATAAGGATATGCATATTTTTATATTCCTATGAGAACTCAATTTAAGAAGTACTCATGTCTTAAGAATCCCCTGAATTTTGCATCAAAGTGGTATTTTATAAGCATGAGGCTTCCTGAGAGCTTTGTGATATTTAAAATATTTAGAGCATATAATAAAGCTTAGTTTTATAAAAGAATTGAGTACCTTTTAGGTGTTTTTATTATTTTATAATTCAATATATAATCACGTATATCTTATCTTACAAAATGATTAAGTACTTTGTATTACTCTGATTCTTTATAACTAAAGTTATTTTTCCACTGTAATTTGACAATGGAGGCAGTCCAAGGACACTGGGACATTTTACCATAATCGGGGAGATGTGCTACAAGTTTGAGAGATGATAACCTGGACCATGTATTTTATACATTCAACTACCATTTGGCCAATACCCTCTTATCCTTTGTCTTATTTTTCTGCTTCAATTGCCAGAGAAAATGGCAACCTGTGAACATTCCTAAGCAACTAACTATCTGTACACTTATGATGCTTTGCTCAAGATCCAACATAATAAATTCAACTATCCACAGATAATTATGGAATAGTTTTTCTCTTCAAAATCAGTGTGTTCAAAGAAGAGCTCATCTTCTCCTCAAATTATTTTTCTGTTTTTATTTCCTATTAAAATCACCAACTATAGCAATCTGAGGTCATATGATAATATTCACTACCCTTTATTCCTGCCTTCCAACTGTTCTCCAAAATTACATATTTCTTTTTTTATTTTTTTTAATGTTTATTTATTTTTGAGAGAGAGAGAGACAGAGCACAAGTGAGGGAGCAGAAGAGAGAGAGGGAGACACAGAATCCAAAGCAGGCTCCAGGCTCTGAGATGCCAGCACTGACCCAGATGTGGGACTTGAATCCATGAATCTTGAGATCATGACCTGAGCCAAAGTCGGATGCCTAACAAATTGAGCCACCCATGTGCCCTGAAAAATTACATATTTCTAAATCTAGGGTATCACCTTTTGAACTGAAGGAGGGCTAACAACGCAGACTCCATCTTTGGCCCTCCATCTTGTTCACACCCATGCAATCATCTCCATCAGGGCTATGTTCCAGGCCCCTTGGATGTTAATGTATGCCCTGACCTGAGTGCAAGAATGCTTGTTCTGATTTTCTCTAAAGTGACACATGGAAGGTCTCACTTTTATTTTTTAGTGTTTACTTAATTTTGACAGAGAGAGAGACAGAGAGAGACAGAGAGAGACACAGAGTGTGAGTGGGGAGGGGCAAAGAGAGAGGCGGGCTCTTGGCTCTGAGCTGTCAGTACAGAGCCCAACACAGGGCTTGAACCCATGAACTGTGAGATCATGACCCAAATCAAAGTCAGACATTTAACTGACTGAGCCACCCAGGTGCCCCAGAGTTCTCACTTTAGATATCTAGTAGGGATGACTGGCACACTGGTGGTGCCACTTTAGATAACCACTCTTGGCACTTACCATTATGCCCCTTGCTCCATAAGACCGGTCTGTGGACTAAGGTCTAGATAGGGGTAGAGAATAGCTGTGTAGCACCTGGATCATTTGTCCACTTCCTACCCCTTGTTAGTTAGTTACCCCAAACAAAACTGCATAAATTGTATGGAGTGGCTTGCTTTGTTTTTCAGTCTCAAAGTGCCTTCTCAGTCTGGAGAATAACGTACTGTCCCTCCTCCACCTCCTGACGCTTGTCCAATATACCACTGTTTCATGTCAGTCCATATCCTTATCATTTGTGACCTATATTAATGTGGAATGTCATTACAATGGGTGTTCTTGCCTGCAGTTGGTTTGCTGTCAGTTCATTTATAGGAGGTGAATCTGGTCATGCTACTACCCTACTTAAAACCCTTAAATCTGAAATCCAGATTCATGTCAGTGAAAATACTGCTCTTTAATGTGTCAGATTCTTTTCCTGCCCTGCCTGTCTCCTACTCTGTTTCAGTAATACCAAACTCGTTTCATATCAATCACTTTGCACGCTCCGCTCATTGTTCTTAGAATACTTTCTTCTTCTCTTCCCATCCTGTTTTTTATAGCTAAAGACCCATTCAAAATTTAACTCAGATAATACTTTCTTTTGGAATCTTTATGTAATATCACTTTTCCTTTATCAGTAAGTTTTTCTGTTCCTAAGCACCACAGGTATATTTCTAACCCTGCAAAATAATTGTGCTTATTTGTTTATCTTGCCCATCAGAGTGTAAATTCTTTAAGGCATGGGTATCATTTATGTCTTTGCATCTACTGCTGAAACCAGTATTTAGTGTATAATGAATAGGCACTTCATAAATGTTTGTTACTTTTAGTTATTTAGAGTAATAAATGTTAAAAAAGTTAAGAGCATATGTTATGCTAGATTCTTCATGTTTTAGAGAAATGAGTCAAATGTAGGGTGATATACTCTTTACTTTCAAGAAGTAGCTGATCTAATGGAGTTTGGGGAATGAGCACGTATAATTTCAACACCATGTAGAATAAATGTGCCATCAGAAAATGTCAGACAAAATGTTAGGTAAGTTCAGTGTAAGGGGAGATAATCTCCATTTTAAGGGGGCTCGAATAGTAAATGAGATAGGACTCCAAGGGTAACAGGGGTCTTACTAACCAATGTCAGTGGATGGGGATGCATATCATTGCAAGATGATCAGGCAGGAAAGAACAGGATATGTTTGGGAAATAGTAAATTCTCCAGTAAAGAATAAGATTTAAGATTTAGTAAGAGATGATGTTGGAAAGCGGTTTAAAATGTACTGCAGAGCATTTTGATCAGTAGACACATATGCAGATGGGCTAGTGTTCTTTATTCAGAGAGTATTGATGAATCTTGGAAGCTTTTAAAGCAGTGGCTATAAGGGTGCTGTGCATCTTAAGAAAATCTCATCACTAAGCAGAGAGGGAACGCTATAATGGACTAGACTGGTAAAGAAACAAGGATATTTGAGAGACAGAAAAAAATAGGTGGTACATGAAGAAAATTCAAGGCAGCGAGGCAAGTGTTTTTTCTTGGCTGGCAAAAGTGCACAATGGACTCAAGAAAATAACAGATCTGGAAAGGCATCAAAGAGATCTGACAGCGAGTTTTTGGATCTCAGTCATGGGAACTGAGGTTCATGAGAACTCCAACACTTTGGAGAAACTGGTGAGTGTATCAAGTGAAAGCCTCTGACATGGTCAATAAGGTAGGTTCCCAGTCCCTAGAAATTGAGTTATAAGGAAAGAATATTAAGGTGCCACACCTACTAATGAGTTACAGATAAAAAATAGCAAGGAGAATTGGACCAAGATTCATTCACATCCTTACCTGGGTGTCTTGAAACTCTTACTGTTGAACAAAGGAATTCAAACACAAACTAGTTCCAACTATAAAGGGGCTCAGGCTGTTATTAAATATATATATATATATTTTTATCTCTTTTTTACCTATTTTATTTTATTTTTTTATTTTTTTTATTTTTTTTTTATTTTTTAATATATGAAATTTACTGTCAAATTGGTTTCCATACAACACCCAGTGCTCATCCCAAAAGGTGCCCTCCTCAATACCCATCACCCACCCTGCCCTCCCTCCCACCCTGCCCTCCCTCCCCCCCCCCCCCCCATCAACCCTCAGTTTGTTCTCAGTTTTTAACAGTCTCTAATGCTTTGGCTCTCTCCCACTCTAACCTCTTTTTTTTTTTTTTTTCCTTCCCCTCCCCCATGGGTTTCTGTTATGTTTCTCAGGATCCACATAAGAGTGAAACCATATGGTATCTGTCTTTCTCTGTATGGCTTATTTCACTTAGCATCACACTCTCCAGTTCCATCCATGTTGCTACAAAAGGCCATATTTCATTTTTTCTCATTGCCACGTAGTATTCCATTGTGTATATAAACCACAATTTCTTTATCCATTCATCAGTTGATGGACATTTAGGCTCTTTCCATAATTTGGCTATTGTTGAGAGTGCCGCTATAAACATTGGGGTACAGGTGCCCCTATGCATCAGTACTCCTGTATCCCTTGGATAAATTCCTAGCAGTGCTATTGCTGGGTCATAGGGTAGGTCTATTTTTAATTTTCTGAGGAACCTCCACACTGCTTTCCAGAGCGGCTGCACCAATTTGCATTCCCACCAACAGTGCAAGAGGGTTCCTGTTTCTCCACATCCTCTCCAGCATCTATAGTCTCCTGATTTCTTCATTTTGGCCACTCTGACTGGCGTGAGGTGGTATCTGAGTGTGGTTTTGATTTGTATTTCCCTGATAAGGAGCGACGTTGAACATCTTTTCATGTGCCTGTTGGCCATCCGGATGTCTTCTTTAGAGAAGTGTCTATTCATGTTTTCTGCCCATTTCTTCACTGGGTTATTTGTTTTTTGGGTGTGGAGTTTGATGAGCTCTTTATAGATTTTGGATACTAGCCCTTTGTCCGATATGTCATTTGCAAATATCTTTTCCCATTCCGTTGGTTGCCTTTTAGTTTTGTTGGTTGTTTCCTTTGCTGTGCAGAAGCTTTTTATCTTCATAAGGTCCCAGTAATTCACTTTTGCTTTTAATTCCCTTGCCTTTGGGGATGTGCCGAGTAAGAGATTGCTACGGCTGAGGTCAGAGAGGTCTTTTCCTGCTTTCTCCTCTAAGGTTTTGATGGTTTCCTGTCTCACATTCAGGTCCTTTATCCATTTTGAGTTTATTTTTGTGAATGGTGTGAGAAAGTGGTCTAGTTTCAACCTTCTGCATGTTGCTGTCCAGTTCTCCCAGCACCATTTGTTAAAGAGACTGTCTTTTTTCCATTGGATGTTCTTTCCTGCTTTGTCAAAGATGAGTTGGCCATACGTTTGTGGGTCTAGTTCTGGGGTTTCTATTCTATTCCATTGGTCTATGTGTCTGTTTTTATGCCAATACCATGCTGTCTTGATGATGACAGCTTTGTAGTAGAGGCTAAAGTCTGGGATTGTGATGCCTCCTGCTTTGGTCTTCTTCTTCAAAATTACTTTGGCTATTCGGGGCCTTTTGTGGTTCCATATGAATTTTAGGATTGCTTGTTCTAGTTTCGAGAAGAATGCTGGTGCAATTTTGATTGGGATTGCATTGAATGTGTAGATAGCTTTGGGTAGTATTGACATTTTGACAATATTTATTCTTCCAATCCATGAGCAGGGAATGTCTTTCCATTTCTTTATATCTTCTTCAATTACCTGCATAAGCTTTCTATAGTTTTCAGCATACAGATCTTTTACATCTTTGGTTAGATTTATTCCTAGGTATTTTATGCTTCTTGGTGCAATTGTGAATGGGATCAGTTTCTTCATTTGTCTTTCTGTTGCTTCATTGTTAGTGTATAAGAATGCAACTGATTTCTGCACATTGATTTTGTATCCTGCAACTTTGCTGAATTCATGTATCAGTTCTAGCAGACTTTTGGTGGAGTCTATCGGATTTTCCATGTATAATATCATGTCATCTGCAAAAAGCGAAAGTTTGACTTCATCTTTGCCAATTTTGATGCCTTTGATTTCCTTTTGTTGTCTGATTGCTGATGCTAGAACTTCCAGCACTATATTAAACAGCAGCGGTGACAGTGGGCATCCCTGTCGTGTTCCTGATCTCAGGGAAAAAGCTCTCAGTTTTTCCCCGTTGAGGATGATGTTAGCTGTGGGCTTTTCATAAATGGCCTTTATGATCTTTAAGTATGTTCCTTCTATCCCGACTTTCTCAAGGGTTTTTATTAAGAAAGGGTGCTGGATTTTGTCAAAGGCCTTTTCTGCATCGATTGACAGGATCATATGGTTCTTCTCTTTTTTTTTGTTAATGTGATGTATCACGTTGATCGATTTGCGAATGTTGAACCAGCCCTGCATCCCAGGAATGAATCCCACTTGATCATGGTGAATAATTCTTTTTATAAGCTGTTGAATTCGATTTGCTAGTATCTTATTAAGAATTTTTGCATCCATATTCATCAGGGATATTGGCCTGTAGTTCTCTTTTTTTACTGGGTCTCTGTCTGGTTTAGGAATCAAAGTAATACTGGCTTCATAGAATGAGTCTGGAAGTTTTCCTTCCCTTTCTATTTCTTGGAATAGCTTGAGAAGGATAGGTATTATCTCTGCTTTAAATGTCTGGTAGAACTCCCCTGGGAAGCCATCTGGTCCTGGACTCTTATTTGTTGGGAGATTTTTGATAACCGATTCAATTTCTTCGCTGGTTATGGGTCTGTTCAAGCTTTCTATTTCCTCCTGATTGAGTTTTGGAAGAGTGTGGGTGTTTAGAAATTTGTCCATTTCTTCCAGGTTGTCCAATTTGCTGGCATATAATTTTTCATAGTATTCCCTGATAATTGTTTGTATCTCTGAGGGATTGGTTGTAATCATTCCATTTTCATTCATGATTTTATCTATTTGGGTCATCTCCCTTTTCTTTTTGAGAAGCCTGGCTAGAGGTTTGTCAATTTTGTTTATTGTTTCAAAAAACCAACTCTTGGTTTCGTTGATCTGCTCTACAGTTTTTTTAGATTCTATATTGTTTATTTCTGCTCTGATCTTTATGATTTCTCTTCTTCTGCTGGGTTTAGGCTGCCTTTGCTGTTCTGCTTCTATTTCCTTTAGGTGTGCTGTTAGATTTTGTATTTGGGATTTTTCTTGTTTCTTGAGATAGGCCTGGATTGCAATGTATTTTCCTCTCAGGACTGCCTTCGCTGCATCCCAAAGCGTTTGGATTGTTGTATTTTCATTTTCGTTTGTTTCCATATATGTTTTAATTTCTTCTCTAATTGCCTGGTTGACCCACTCATTCGTTAGTAGGGTGTTCTTTAACCTCCATGCTTTTGGAGGTTTTCCAGACTTTTTCCTGTGGTTGATTTCAAGCTTCATAGCATTGTGGTCTGAAAGTATGCATGGTATAATTTCAATTCTTGTAAACTTATGAAGGGCTGTTTTGTGACCCAGTATATGATCTATCTTGGAGAATGTTCCATGTGCACTCGAGAAGAAAGTATATTCTGTTGCTTTGGGATGCAGAGTTCTAAATATATCTGTCAAGTCCATCTGATCCAATGTATCATTCAGGGCCCTTGTTTCTTTATTGACTGTGTGTCTAGATGATCTATCCATTTCTGTAAGTGGGGTGTTAAAGTCCCCTGCAATGACCACATTCTTATCAATAAGGTTGCTTATGTTTATGAGTAATTGTTTTATATATCTGGGGGCTCGGGTATTTGGCGCATAGACATTTATAATAGTTAGCTCTTCCTGGTGGATAGACCCTGTGATTATTATATAATGCCCTTCTTCATCTCTTGTTACAGCCTTTAATTTAAAGTCTAGTTTGTCTGATATAAGTATGGCTACTCCAGCTTTCTTTTGGCTTCCAGGAGCATGATAAATAGTTCTCCATCCCCTCACTCTCAATCTAAAGGTGTCCTCAGATCTCAAATGAGTCTCTTGTAGACAGCAAATAGATGGGTCTTGTTTTTTTATCCATTCTGATACCCTATGTCTTTTAGTTGGCGCATTTAATCCATTTACATTCAGTGTTATTATAGAAAGATATGGGTTTAGAGTCATTGTGATGTCTGTATGTTTTATGCTTGTAGTGATGTCTCTGGTACTTTGTCTCACAGGATCCCCCTTAGGATCTCTTGTAGGGCTGGTTTCGTGGTGACAAATTCCTTCAGTTTTTGTTTGTTTGGGAAGACCTTTATCTCTCCTTCTATTCTAAATGACAGACTTGCTGGATAAAGGATTCTCGGCTGCATATTTTTTCTGTTTAGCACACTGTAGATATCGTGCCAAGCCTTTCTGGCCTGCCAAGTTTCAAAGGAGAGATCAGTCACGAGTCTTATAGGTCTCCCTTTATATGTGAGGGCACGTTTATCCCTTGCTGCTTTCAGAATTTTCTCTTTATCCTTGTATTTTGCCAGTTTCACTATGATATGTCGTGCAGAAGATCGATTCAAGTTACGTCTGAAGGGAGTTCTCTGTGCCTCTTGGATTTCAATGCCTTTTTCCTTCCCCAGTTCAGGGAAGTTCTCAGCTATAATTTGTTCAAGTACCCCTTCAGCACCCTTCCCTCTCTCTTCCTCCTCTGGGATACCAATTATGCGTATATTATTTGTTTTTAGTGTATCACTTAGTTCTCTAATTTTCCCCTCATACTCCTGGATTTTTTTATCTCTCTTTCTTTCAGCTTCCTCTTTCTCCATAGCTTTATCTTCTAGTTCACCTATTCTCTCCTCTGCCTCTTCAAGCCGAGCCATCGTGGATTCCATTTTGTTTTGCAATTCGTTTAAAGCGTTTTTCAACTCCTCGTGACTGTTCCTTAGTCCCTTGATCTTTGTGGCAAGAGATTCTCTGCTGTCCTGTATACTGTTTTCAAGCCCAGCGATTAATTTTATGACTATTATTCTAAATTCACTTTCTGTTATATTATTTAAATCCTTTTTGATCAGTTCATTAGCTGTTGTTATTTCCTGGAGATTCTTCTGAGGGGAATTCTTCCGTTTGGTCATTTTGGAGAGTCCCTGGCGTGGTGAGGACCTGCAGTGCACTTCCCCTGTGCTGTGGTGTATAACTGGAGTTAGTGGGCGGGGCCGTAGTCCGACCCGATGTCTGCCCCCAGCCCACTGCTGGGGCCACAGTCAGACTGGTGTGTGCCTTCTCTTCCCCTCTCCTAGGGGCGGGATTCACTGTGGGGTGGCGTGTCCCGTCTGGGCTACTTGCACACTGCCAGGCTTGTGTTGCTGGGGATCTGGCGTATTAGCTGGGGTGGGTGGGCAAGGTGCACGGGGGCTGGAGGGGCAGGCTTAGCTCGCTTCTCCTTAGGTGATCCACTTCAGGAGGAGCCCCTCTTCCGTGGGCCTCTAGTCTGCGCTTGACTCCGGAGACTCCCTTCTGCTAATCCTCTGGCGGTTTTCTGGGTTCTTTAGGCAGGTGTAGGTGGAATCTAAGTGATCGGCAGGACGCGCTGTGAGCCCCGCGTCCTCCTACGCCGCCATCTTCCCTGGCAAGCTAAATATATTTTAAAGTTTTATTCTATGAATAAAAGTTTGTTCTCTTTAATTCCACCAT
Organism: Panthera pardus; assembly: GCF_024362965.1. Taxonomy (NCBI): domain Eukaryota; kingdom Metazoa; phylum Chordata; class Mammalia; order Carnivora; family Felidae; genus Panthera; species Panthera pardus. The sequence continues at coordinate 60,641,553 of NW_026526688.1, forward strand.
TAACTAACAAAAATCATTTTGATAAACAAAACCGAAGTACTATAAGTTTGTTCTAAGAAGTAATGATAAATTACCTATCTAAATAGTGAGTTACTTAAAAATGGTTTTTAAGTTTATGAAGTTGATAAGTCATTGATTCATTTCACAATAATTAATTTTTTAGCAGGATCTTCCCAGCATCTACTATTCAGCATAAATCTAACAACTGGAAAACAGAGTCCTTCACTTTTTCTCCATAGTTTGAACATCTCTATCGCAATTAGACTATTTACACACCAAGGCACGGTGAATACTCATAACTTCAAATGCATGCCAGTTATATTTTCACTACAGGAATGTTACCTGACTTTTTGAATTCCATTTCTTTTTAAATATCCTTTACAAGGTGCATTAATATTCATATAACTTTATCAGGTCACTTTAAACATAGTGGTCACTCCACACTATGAACCTATATTGGAAATCGGAAATATTCCTATTAATATATATACATATATATATATATATATATACACACACACACACATATATATAGTGTGTGTGTGTGTGATATATGTGTGTGTGTGTGTGTGTGTATAGTTTTTCCAAATACATCACATATTTTTAGCTAGTATAGAGTAAAATACTTGTATGTCTTTTTATCATGTTATGTCTTTTTAAATGTTTATTTTTGAGACAAAGAGAGTGTGTGTATGCACAAGCTGAGGAATGGCAGAGAGAGAGGTGGGTAGAGAATCTGAAGCATGCTCTGTGCTTACAGCTGAGAGCTCAATGTGGGGCTCAAACCCATGAACCAACTGGGAGATCATGACCTGAGCTGAAATCAGATGCTTAACCGACTGAGCCACCTAGATGCCCCATGTCATATCTTTTTTAATACCTACACTGAAGTATAATTTATATACAATATAAATCACAAATTATAAGTGTGCAATTCAATGGGCCTTAATAAGTGTGCATGGTTATATACCCTCCCCCTTAATCATAATATAAAACATTCAATCAACTCCCTCCTTATCCTTATCCAAACTTATCCTAACCACTAAGAAGTTTTCTAACATTATAGTTTTGTCTCTTTCTAGAATTTCTTATAAATGGAATTATGGATTATAGCACATATAGTCTTTCAATTGGTACACTGCTTTTGAGGTTCATTGAGATCTTGCATACCTCATTATTCTCATCCATATACAAAAAATGAAACTCAAACCTCATACCTATGAAAAAAATTAACTACAAGTGAGTCATAGTTGTAATAACATTGTAAAGCTGTACATTTTTTTATGAGAAAACATGGAAAAAAATTGTGTCCTAACTATAAATTAAGAGTTCTTAATCAGGAAATGAGAAGAAATATCCATGGAAGAAAAGAAATTAAATTGTGTTTCTTCAAAATTGCTCTGCAAGAGATACTGTATAAGAATGAAAAGACAATCTCTGGCGTGGGGGATATTTGCAAAACGCATATTGTGTAAACGGTTGCAAAACCCTTGTATTACATAAAGGGTCCAGCATATGTTAAGAACTTCCAACACTCAACAATATGAAAATTAAAAAGAAAGCACTTACGGTGGACAAGAACTTGAATAGATACTTCGCCAAAAGAATGGCAAATACGCACGTGAAAACAGGTTCAACATCGTTAGCCATTAGGACGTTGGTATGAGAGCCATAATGAGCTACCAATACACAGTAGTTATAATGGTTGAAATAAAAACAATACTGGAAATACCAAGTGCTGATGAGGTTGTGGAGCACCTAGAACTCCCACGCGTGGCTGGAGAGAATACAAAATAAGATAGCCAACCTGGAAAACGGTTTTACTTTGATCTAAAGTTAAAACTACACTTGCCATAGAGCCCAGAAGTCTCACTCCTGGGTATTTACCCTAAGGAAATAAGTTGTGTTTACCAGAATTCTACAGGCAAATGTTTATAGACGCTTTATTCATAAGTGCCACAAACTAACACAATCCAAATATTCTTCAACAAATAAATGGATAAACAAACTCTGGTGTATCTACAGAATCAAATACTATCCGGAAGAAAATGAATATTAATACAATTTGGATGAATCTCAAAGGCATTGTTTTGAGTGAAAGAAGATGGTCTCCAAAGGTTATTATACAATATAATTCCCTACACATGACATTCTGAAAAAGACAGTAGAAACAAAATGAGGGGAAAACACCCAATAGTTGAAGGGAATGGGGACAGAGGAAGGTTATAAGAATCAAAGCAGAGAAAGTTTTTTGGTTTTGTTTTTTTTATAACTGAACTGGTCTGTATCTTGATTGATGTGAGAGTAAAATAAATCAGTACATGTATTAGACTTCATTGAACTATATACCAATGGGAGAAAAAGGTGATTTTACTGTATGATAATATAGGAAATATAAATTTTATTTTATTTTATTTTATTTTATTTTATTTTATTTTAACGTTTATTCATTTTTGAGACAGAGAGAGAGAGCATGAATGGGTGAGGGTCAGAGAGGGGGAGACACAGAATATGAAACAGGCTCCAGGCTCTGAGCTGTCAGCACAGAGCCCGAAGCGGGGCTCGAACTCACGGACTGTGAGATCATGACCTGAGCCAAAGTCGGCTGCTTAACCAACTGAGCCACCCAGGCGCCCCGGAAATATAAATTTTAAAAGTACATGTGAAAGTGAAGGTGATTTTTCAAACATCCATGTTATAAATTTTTTAGGTTATTAATGATACTATTTATGTGTTTAACAAAGGTTGGGGAAAATTCATTGTCTAAGGCACCTCTGCATACAAGATACATATAATTTGTATCATTTGTCAATTTCATGTAGAAATTTAGTATAACAACAAGAATTCTTAGAGCGTATAACTCCAAATCTTTAATAAACATATTTACTACTGTGTAGCATTTTCTTTGTGTAATTAGGTGAAACATGTCACTCTTTATGAGGTTTATTATTAGTATTTAATCTAGTAGTCCCTTGGTAAAATGATCTTTGATCTTTTATATGGATGTTTATGTTCTAGACTTGTAAGAATTTCCCTAAGGCTATAAATATTAAAACACCAAGTTACTGGCTTCTAGTTTGTGATTCTAGCTACAGATACCTGAGATGGAGTGAATTTAGATTAAAGTTAGAGCTTGTGTCACAAGCTGATAGGGAATGATTTTGCAGTGGTACAAATAATTGTCTCTTAACTAGTACTGTTAGGTCAAACATACATAAATGTCTCATTCACATACTATAATTTCCAGAATCTAGAATCACCTCAATCCTCTCAAATAGTTAATACATGACTCACCGTAAAATACATCTCATTAGTATCCCTACTCTTCATCTTATACTAAAAGAATTTCTTTTTTCTTCTGAAAATTAATAGAATGGAAAGAAAAGTAAGACATAATTATTTATGTATAGTGAGTCAAGAGAATAGTACAAAAACAATTTTCAGATTATTTAAATATAATTTAATATTTTATCAATAATAATAATTTCAAAATATGAATGAGAACATGAATAAATTTGCAGTAAGATTCATAAGGGGAAGAAGAAATCAAACAAAGGTAAAAAGTTATACAAACAATGCTGTTTTAGTCCAGTATCAATTCATCCCACAGTTCTAGAAAGCAGGCCCAAATGAAGAATTTGTTCACTAATGATGCCAGGGTAATCATACAATCAATTAGGGATAACTTTAGAATTCAGTACAATGTCTTAGACTGAAGTAACAATTTTTAAAAGCTTCTGAAGCATTTTGATTATATTCATTTTTTTTTTTTTTGCTTTACAATTATTTATTTATAGTGTGGTATAGTACTTAGTAAAATGAGGTCGATTAACACTGTGGTTCAAATACTAACTCCACCAACTATTAGAAAAATAACCTTGTTAAAGTGACGAACATTCCTGCACCTGGATTTCCTCATCTTCAAAATGAGGATGATGATAATACTTGGCTCCTGGAGTTGCTGTGATGAGAAAAAGACATACATTATCAATGTCTGAGACATAAGTAATCAGTAAATAAACTCGCAGAGTATGAGATCCTATGGAATACATTTCATATATAAGTGATTAAGAAAGATATGAATTTAGTAAAGAGAGGAACTATGGTGAAAAAAACTTCCTAAAATAGTCACTTACTTCAAGTAATATTTAAACAATAAAAATTCTAGTTCATTTCACTTCTGGTTTATCAAAGTTGCAAGACATAGTTGCTTTTATCCTAACAATGATAACAAGCAGGATAAGCAAGAAATTGTGGTTTCTTTTTAAAAGTATATCAGAGAGCTGGGTCAAGAGGAAATACAAAGTGAACTAAATCCCAGGAAGTAACAGCCTTTCCTAAAGCAGAAGAGATCCCCAATTACTATTATCCTGAACAGAATAAGAGGAAAAGAACAACAGGAGAAGATGGAAGTAAGAAGAAACCAGCTGAACTTGTAACAAATGATTTGCTGCCATGTATGGGTTGGCAGAACCAATTAGAATCCAGTTAGAATTTCCAGCAATAAAGTACGTCTACACCTACCTAGCAATGTTAGATCATGAGCCTTCTACTGAGTGTGGGTAGTTGTATTCTATAAAGTTTGGGGCTAGGGCAAAAGAACCAAGAGAAAGTCTTCTGAGGTTATTAATGGAGTGCATAGAGGGCTACTAAAAAATTGAGGAGTGCAGAATAACTGAGAAAAATCTTTCCTAGGTACCCTAGATTTCATCAGGTGCAAAAGCTATAACTTGGGCAACAGCACACCCAGAAATTTCTGTAGACATTCAGAAGATGGTGATGTAAAGGGGACCCCCTGAAATCTGAAACACTAGCAGATGTGGTCTAGAGTGGAGAGTGAGGGGAATGAGGAGAAGGAGTGGGTGGGGGAGGAAGAGAGGGATGGAGGGGCAGAAAGACAGGAGAGAGAAATCCCAAGAGATCCCCAAATTTATGGCTTTAAACATAATGAGAATACCTCCTTATCACCCGTGCTCAGGGTCTAAGACTCAATTCTGATTCTAGCCTTGAAATAGTACCAATAATTGATTAATTGAGTTTGACTAGTATTTCAACAAATGCTTGCTCAGTTAAATCACAGATTAGACTGACTGAGTTTCCTGTTCTAGTAATGTAGTAATTGAATGAATGTACACTTTTCTTAGGTTAAATATTATTTACTTCTAATTTTCTTTTAAACTTAAGGTCCAACATAGAACCAAAAATTATAAGACATATGAAGAAGCAAAAAAATGTGACTCATTTCGTGACGGGAAGCAAGCCCAGGTATTTCCCAGATATTGGAATCATCAGACCAGGACTTTAAAATAAGTATATTTTAAGTTAACTATGTTAACTATATTATGTTAAACACAGAAAATGCATGAACAGAAGAAGGAATTTTTAGTACATGTATTGAAATGATAAAAATAACCAAATGGAAATGTTGAAAATGAAAAATGAAATATCAGAAATGAAAATTCACTGGATAGGCTGGTATACAATATATATATAATGATATCACACATTATATGTATATTATAGTCACAGAAGGGAGAAAAGAGAGAAAAGCTAATGACTGAGAATTTTCCAAAATTGAAGAAATCTATCAAATCATTGATTCTAGAAACTTAGCAAACCCTAGTGAGGATAAACTAAAAACAACAAAATATTAGGCATATCAGAGTCAACAGTGAAAAACCAACAGAAGATAATGCTACCCACTTTCTTTGGTTATTGTTGGATTTCTTTTACACTTTACTCTCCACCTTTCGGTATTCTTACATTTAAACTCTGTGTCTTACAAACATCAGATACCTGTATTTTTATTTTCTAAATCAGAAACAGAATGTTAACAAGTTACAGCCTGTGGGCCATACCTGGACCACCACTTATATCTTATGGCCCCTGAGTTTTGAATGGCCTTCACATTTTTAAATGGCCACAAGCATCAAAAGAATAATAATACTCTATGTCACATGAAAATTTTATGAAATTCAAATTTTACTGGAAGGCAGCCACACTGGTTCATTCATGTATTGTCTGTGGCTGCTTTGTAATACAACATCAGAGAAGTTAAATGCTGTGAAAGCGAATGTATACATGTGGCACTCTCATTGCTTCCTGTTGCTGCTTGGCACTTACAAATTGAGGTAACACAGTAATAATTCGGCAGCATTTCAAATGCCACCTGTTACCATAACACATTTTATTTATATTTATACCAATGCATGCTCATAAAGTTGAAACGAAGGAAAAGAATGGACTTCATATGCTACATTTTTAAGGCACAGTAAAGTATGGATTATTTTGCACCAAATTAGATAGAAAACCATTGTTTATTACGCAATGACACTCTATCTATGCTTAAAGAATACATGTTGATAGTAGATTCAGCATTCACTGAAATGTTCCCTACTCACAGACAAGCAATGTTCAGAAACATTAGAACATTTAAGACAGTATAACTCATCACAGCAGAATTTCTTCACAAAAAGAAAAAATTGAAATGCGGCTACAATCAAAATAAATTTACAATTGTTTTATTTATAGCTAAGCAAGAAAAGTCATTTACCAATGGTAAGCTAGTTAAATCATATTTGATTGCAGCAGCTGAAGAAAAGTGTTTAGAGAAAAACTTTTTAAAGATGATTAGCCTTCAGCATAAACAGTTGCATGAAGAGCTGAGGATTTGAAAGCAACATCAATAACCAATTTGCCCTATTTTTAACAAGGAAAATAACTTCAAGTTGTTTTTCATTGCTCTTGATGAGTTTCTGGATGTTACTGACACTCCTCAGTAGTTATTTCACGAGTTGATACCAAGTTTTAAGAGGCTGAAGAATTAACCTCTAAGAATGATGTGCCTGGAACAATAAGTAAGGATATTTTTTTTTATTTTTAAAAAAATTTTTTTAACGTTTTTTAATTTATTTTTGAGACAGGGAGAGACAGAGCATGAACAGGGGAGGGTCAGAGAGAGGGAGACACAGAATCGGAAACAGGCTCCAGGCTCTGAGCTGTCAGCACAGAGCCCGACGCGGGGCTCGAACTCACGGACCGCGAGATCATGACCTGATCATGACCTGATCATGACCTGAGCCGAGTCGGCCGCTTAACCGACTGAGCCACCCAGGCGCCCCAGTAAGGATATTTTTTTAAGAAGCTGAGAAAGCACTAATTTAGTACAACCTTTTTTTTTTTTTTTAACGTTTATTTATTTTTGAGACAGAGAGAGACAGAGCATGAGTGGGGGAGGGGCAGAGAGAGAGGGAGACACAGAATCTGAAGCAGGCTCCAGGCTCCGAGCTGTCAGCACAGAGCCGACGCCGGGCTCGAACTCATGGACCGTGAGATCATGACCTGAGCTGAAGTCGGACGCTTAACCGACCAAGCCACCCAGGCGCCCCTAATTTAGTACAACCTTAAGTGGAATCTACTGGGTACAACTGATAGTGATAAAAATATATATGGAGCAGAAAAAGAATTATTTGGACCAATTTACAAAACTTAGGAAAATGTAAGATGTTTAAAGCCTCTGGTTTTCCATTTTATTATTCATCAGCAGGTACTTACCTGAGAATTCAAGAAAATACCTGAATTTGTTATGTTTTATTGAATCAGCAGCGTCAACAGTGAACTTCATTGCCTCTCATAAACCCAATCATCCTCAGTTCTGTGAATTTTTGTCTGAATTAGAAGCTGGCTGGTCTGAGTTGCCATACCACACAACAGTTCAATAACTTAGCAGTGGTAAAGTTCCATTAGGGTATTTCGTTAGGGTAAGAGTTGATACTGAAAATATTCCGGAAGGGAAGAACTTTCTCCAACCACTATTATCAGATACTAAATAGCCTTGAATTAGCTTTTGCTACAGACTTGAAAATGTTTCATGAGTTCAGCCTAAAATTACAAGGCAAATGTATTTAACTGTGAAACTTACACTTTGGCAAAGGTGCACTGGTGCCGACCAACGTTATTTGAATTATGAGTAATGTCACATGACTTTATATGCTTTATGTTCTAAAATTAAGACAAGAAGCAGGATCCTCATTCTGTCAGAAACTTGTATCAGATTTTCCAAACTCAAACCACGCCTCTGGCAGTGTATTTCAAAGCTCAATGTACACATAAAGAACATTTTCATATTCTAAAATCTACTTATTTATTATCACTTGGAAGGGATAATCTGCCCTGTAATGATATGCCTAAGGGCAAATATTAAGAACAGAATCTAATACAATTCCATAAATGCCTTTCAAGAGATTATTATGTTTAATAAAAAGCATTTGCCTATTGACTATTTGTCAGGTTCTATGTGAAAAAATATTTTCAGAGAGGATGTATGTAAAATGTCATTACAGGTTGGCATTAACAGATAAACATTTGCAATGAATTTTGATGACAATCCGTTGAACCCCAAGTAAGTGAAATGTAATCCTCCCCTCCAAACTTCCATCCTTCTCATAAGCAGACCTGTATTACCAAAAAATCATACTTCATTATTATTATTAATTTTAATGCATTAGTAAAAATCTGTGAATTATTTTCTGTTTGGTAACATAAGTACTTACATAATATTCTGAATTTTGTGTCTTGGCCTACAAAGACAAAAATATTTAACGACCCTTTACAGAGAAAGTGTGCGACTGTACTTAAAGGCAGGATTCTGAGTTTCAATAGCGATGCAACAAGATGTGACTCAAAGGTGGAAAATTTTAGGTACATTTTGTTGTTGTTGTTGTTGTTGTTAATTCTTAATGGCCTAAGGAAATTACAAAGTTCTCATAAATTTGTAATGAAAATGGAAGTTTCCATTGATTTACTGACTCTTCCTTAATACTTCTATCTTGAAAGTGGAGACTGTTTTCTATAGTGGCACTTGCTTCTAACTATTGGTAAAGGAATAAAAAAACAAAAAACAAAAACAAAAACACACCAAAAAAAACACCACAAAAAACCAGATTCTAGCATTCTGCAATGTTATTTTTATTTCAACTGAAAGATCTTGCACTACATAAGAATCATTTATAGTTGTTCCTTTTTTCAATTTCCCTAGCTACATTGCAAATTCCAGAGGATTAGGGGACCTTACCTTTCTTGTCCAACCCTGTATTCTCAGTGCCTAGAACAGTACTTACACAGAATAGCCCTCTGATACAAATTTGCTGAGTAAATGAACAAACAAAAGTGTGAGTTTTTTAAAAAATAGGAAACCTATATTCCCACCAAATTGTAAAAATGCTGTCTAACTTTCTTATTCAGGTTGTTTCCTGTTTTGACTTGGGACTCTTAGACTGACAATTTCTTTTTCATTTTCATTAGGTTTTTGGACTGGTTGGTTAAGTGCACATTAATAAGCACTTTGAATAATTTCTCTACAATTACTCTTTTCTAAGCCCCTCCTTTTCTTCCCCATCCTTTTCTTCCCCATCTTTTTCCTCCTCCTCCTCCCGGGATTCCTCTTCCTCTCTTGGGGCAGATACTAAGTTTACCCTCTCTGATGTAGAATTAGATAAATTGAAGCCCAACGAATGAGAGGAGCCTATTATGGGAAAAATCTGTCCTAAATTATGATGCTTAAATATGTTACTGATAGAGACTTGGAATAAAAAGGACTAAGGTTTGAAATAGAGTTAAATAATGCTGAAAAGTTGTCTCTTCCTTGAAACCATATGAAGATAGTGTATCTTAGCAGAAGAGTCATGGTCTAAATGAAGACAAAGATAAGAAAGGAAAACATATTTAGAATTGGTTAATGTTTAGCACTGTCTACAGGATAGTGATATAAGAGTACCCTAGTCCCTAAGTGAGTATAAACTATTGTAGGAGAGAAAGAACCTGGAAGCAATATTCATTTTCTTTGTTCAACTCATATGCTACGTAAATATTGTGTGACTCTTTTGGTGTTTTGGGTGCCTTGATACTAACAAGAGGGGTCATCAAGGAGAGACTTGAGTTTGTGCATCAAAAAATGATGGTACTTCATTTTATAACTAATTAGTTAGAATTCTTTGTTCCCCCCATGCTTATAATGGTGACTTCTTTGAGCCTGAACGAAGAAAAAAAAGTTTCTCAATCTATAGAATCCAGTCATATCCTGGCTTAGAAAACCACATTAAAAAAAATGTCACTCTTGGAGCATATCATTAACCTCTTCCCATGTCGTCTCCTTTAGAAAATCAATATACCAGCACTGTATGGCAGTACTAAGAAGGGTTATAATAAATGTACATGTAAATAAGTTGACTTCTAATCTGTCTTGTGAAATCAGTGATGGTTCCTAGATACCAATGTTAGTGTGGTTACTGTTATGTAATGAACAAAATCTCTGTGTATTGAGGAGTAATAGAACTGCATGGATCAAGTTACCTTAATGTCCAAATCATTTAAAAAAAAACAAAAAAAAACTTTCACCAGCTGTTGTGCATCTAAATACAAATTCACAAGAAAGGTTACTCATACAAAATGCAATTCCTGCTACACTGATATTTAATTTTTTATTCAAAGTATCATTTCAAATATGTATCAGCTTAAATAACTTCTCTTTCTGGAAGTTGTGAATAGTATTTTATGTAATAAATCAGTGTATAAATCAGAATATGGATAAAATAAGGGAGCATGAAAACGAGCTGCTTCTATAGTCAGACTCCATAGTTAAAGACATTTTATTATTAAATTAAGCACATCTGTTTTCCTTTAAGGGTTCACACTAAGGAAATTTCATTTCAAAACCAGTTATGTTAAAATTAATGAATAATGAAAGGATTGATTCTAAATATGTGTACATATTTGGATAGACATTTAAATATTTCTCTAAGACATATTTAAGAACAGAAAGAATGATGCCAAATAATTAGTATCTTTTAATTTTCATCATTTGAGAAATTTCTGTGTGTCTTTTCACATTATTTTTATTTATTTTTTTTATTTTTTGGCCTATTTAAAAGAACAGCTGGCATCTCAGATTTATTTCTCCTACATTATTTCTGAAACAGAGTAAAACCAAATTTGATTCTAGCTCATGCATTCATCTCCATCTTACTAAGATTCTCACTTTTTTTGAAATATGGTATTGCTAAACTGGACTTTGTAGTCTCTGAAAGGCAGATATTCTGCCAAATCTCACTAAATAAGTGACTTTTATATTATGTTCCAATTCTTACATTAACCTTCCTTAATACTGTCCTCTATATATGCTAGTCATTTAAAAGGAGAGAAATTGTGGACTGAAGTCTTATAGATGTTTGGTTAATCATTTTTTCCAGTCTTCTTAAATCTCCACTCTTCTTCTGTAACAAGCTTCCAATCCAACTTCCCAATCATGGCCTTTGTGCTTTGATGACAGCTTTTTTTTTTTTTAATTTAAATCTGCAGTGGTACTTATATCCATTTTCTCTTTGCTTCCGCTCTAAAATTTCTTTAAACATATTAACTCTTAGACTTTAAAAGTAGTTTCAAAAAGTAACATATAATCTCATGTTCACACTTCTGACATAGCATAGTAGCACTTAGCATAATTCATAGTATAGTAGAGGAATTGAATGTAAAATTTAAAGGTTTCTGAGTACCAAGGAAAATAGTGGCCATCAACCTTTTGACTTCACATAGAAACACATAGAGCTGTTCTTGGGTTCTTAGATCAGAAAGTAATGGCTGACTTCAAAGTGCTTACATATTTTCATGTGCATGCAAATGACTGGCTGCCTATTAAAATTTTCAATGCCACTCAATAGCACAGAACATTCATCAAAAAACTTTATCTATAGAATGAGTAGTAAATATTTTAGGTATTGTGAGCTATATGATCTCTGTCACAACTATCCAACTATGCCATTATAGCATGAAAGCAGCCATAGAGAATATTTAAAGAAATAGGTATCTGTGTGTTTTAATAAAACTTTATTTACAAAGGCACATGGCAAACTGGATTTGTCCTGCTTACAGTAGTTTGCCAATCCTGGGATAGAGTTTTAATTGGGAAATGACTGTCCAGACAGAGACTAGACTTCTCAGGGCTGAAAAAAATTTTTTTCCATTAAACTAACTTGCATGGCCTCTTTCCAAAGCCAAAGCTCATGTTTATAATAATATATCTTATATATATATATATATATATATATATATATATGTGTGTGTGTGTGTGTGTATATACGTATATATACGTGTATATATATATATATATGTATATATGTGTATATATATATATATATTCACACACACACACACACACACACACACACACAGAGTGAGAGGGAGAAGAAAAGGACAGATGTTGAGAGGGTTAAATGCACTGATTAAAACTTGTATCTCTTAAGGTACCTGGCTGGCTCAGTCAGAAGAAAATGCAACTCAATGTCAGTTCAAGCCCCACATTGGGTGTAGAGATTACTTAAAATAAAATTTAAAGAAACTGTCTCAATTGTGAGTTGACTTCACTCTTTTTGTAATGTTGGATGGTCTTTTACAGGCCATAGACATTTTTGGGTCTGAACAAAGGAGAATTTAATTTGAGTTTGATGGTAAATACTTCCATGGTTTTCAGTAATACCTATGTATTAGTCTGAATCCAATCAAGGAACAGAATCCACACTGTAGTTTAAAGGGGGAATTTAGCATAAAGAAATTTTAAGCTACAAAATAGGAGAGTAAATATGAAAACATTAACAGAAACCCAACAGTATCCCCATGCTGAGGGAATGAGTACCCACAGGATACACTTGGAATGAGGACTCCCTCTTCAAGTTGGGTTTGGATATTTTTGTAGAAACTGTGGTTGCAGTTCAATGGGTGGCGGAGAATTTCTCTGGGTTACTTAAGCCAAAGCCAGGTCACAATCACCAGGCAGGCAGAAAGGAATTATTCAAGGTGCGGTCAAGTGCCCTCTTGTGGATGTTTCAACGGCGGAGAGCATATGGTGTTATCAGTGGGAGGGCTGTCAAATATTAGTCTTGCAGGAAAGATGGGGCAGGGGAGAGCAAAAGCATAGTACTGAAATCAGGAAATTAACACCCTTCTCTTTTCATGTCTCACTTGTACCCTGTACTTACAAAGCTTAACATTGTGGCAGCTGGCAAAAAATCATATGTAAAGGGTCTGGATCAGTTTTCATAGAACAGACAATAAAGGGTCATTGTGGAACAGAGAGGCAAAAAATGGCACACTTCTGTGTGTACAAAGGTTATTGCTAGACATCCCAGTGTGAGAATGGCTTTCAGGAGTACTCCTAATTCCCCCTTGCTGATTCATTTTGTGTCATGACTTGAAAATGTCAAGCCAGAGGTCATTTCGTGATTTACATCTGCCCTTTGGTACATGGTACCAGAAATATGTGGGTGGTGGAGGAAAGCATGACTGGAAACTTTCAGAGCCAGAAGCTAGTTATATCTATTCTCATGTTCATTAGTTGTATAAAATTGTAGGGTTAGGTTAATTTCTCATAAATGTACATTTATTTTGAAAGAGTGTACATTTATTTGAAAGAATTACAAATTTTTTTAGAATTGTCATATTGAATGCAACTGGAAAAGAAAGGACTATGAGGTGTCAGTTGGTTAATTAGTAAATATGTTTAATTAATTTTTTCAGAATTTTGTTACATTTATGATGCTTTTTGCTATTTAGAATGGATAATGTGTCATCTCCCATTCTAAAAACATTCAAATATATATCTAGTATTCATAATGTTTGAACTATTTTTATTATTTTTTCTTAAAAATTTTCTTATACTTTATTTTAAAGAGAGAGAGAGCATGAATGGGGGGAAAGGGGCGGGGGGGAGGGAAGAAAGAGAGAGAAAGAGAGAGGGAGAGAGAATCCCAATCAGCCTACATGCTCGTGGAGCCCGATGCGGGGCTCAATCCCATGACCCTGGGATCATGGCCTAGCCAACATTAAGAGGGGGATGCTCAACCAAGTGAGCCACCCAGGTGCCCCAGCATTCTTTTTCTTAAAATGATCTTCAAAAATTACAAAATTGTCAGTTCCCCCAAATCCTGGATGCATCCCTGTAAAAAACCTGACATAACAATGAAGCTGATGATATTTTGACACAAAGCATTGATATCTTACAGAGAGAATTTTTCAAAGAAAATTTCCTTACAACTTTGAATAATGAAATATAGGACTATTTGCCTAAATTCCCAAGAATGTTGCTAGTAAAGACAAAATGACTGATATTCATGAAATGCCATCTATCTAGAATCCACACATATTGTGTGAATTTGTTCTTTATCATTTTCTGCACTTTTGTGCTTTCAGATTAAAAAAAAAGTAAACAGATTCTAAACATTTAAACCAACAACGTGATTTCACCAAAGGATGGTGGATATTTTTGTTTTAGTTTACATGGGTTACTCTGAGGTTTTATGTTCTTTTAGAAGATTTTTAGTCAGAGAAGGGAGATTCAGGTAAAGATTAATTATCAAATTTTAAAATCTAAAAAAGCATAAGGGAATATAGTTTTCATTACTATCCAAGAGTGGATATAATACAGTAAAACAGATAGATAAGTATGGGCAACAAGAGTAGAGGTGAAAAATAAGAGGAGAAAATTATAAAAGCATGTTTGGAAAAAGCTCAGAAAGAAAAAGCAGGGATGTTAACAATTAGGAAGAGGAAGAGGTGGGGAAGGAGGAGCGAATTATATCACTTCAAACTGCCCATGGATGTCTGTGTTAGCGAATTACAGGTCCTTATTTCCTGGGAGGGGGAAAAATCACTAAACTATGTATGTTTTTACTTTATTGCAGCCCAAGAGATGGACTGGAGACTCAAAATACCATTAACTGATAATTTACTCAATGCTGAATATTTCACTCAATTTAAAGGGACTTGCTGGGGCTCCTGAGTGGCTCAGTGGGTTGAGTGTCTGCCTCTTGATTTCTGCTCAGGTCATGATCTCAGGGTCATGGGACTGAGCCCTGGGTAGAGCTTGCACTGAGGGTGGAGCCTACTTAAGATTCTCTCTCTCTCTCTCTCTCTCTCTCTCTCTCTGCCCCCTCTTCCCCTCTCTTGCTTTCTCTCTAAAATTAAAAAAATTAAAATTAAAAAAGGACTTGCTAAGAAAACTAA
The DNA here is from genome assembly GCF_024362965.1 of Panthera pardus. Lineage (NCBI taxonomy): Eukaryota > Metazoa > Chordata > Mammalia > Carnivora > Felidae > Panthera > Panthera pardus. The sequence goes on from NW_026526688.1 coordinate 60,656,604, forward strand.
CACAAAATGTGCTACATAATTTAGAAGACAGATTAACATGTCTTCTAAACAAATACTGCATTGATGTAGGCAGAATAATGTCTCCTTCCAAAGATGTCCACACCCTAATCTCCAAAACCTATGAGTCTGTTAAATTACATGGCAAAGAGGAATTGAGGCGGCAGGTGGAATTAAAACTGTTAACCTACTGACCTTGAGGTATGGGGCCCACCTGTATTGTGTAGGTGGGCCCAATAATCACAAGGGTCCTTATAAATTGAGGAGGAAGGCAGACAATGAAGAACCAGAGAGATGCGATGTGAGAAGGGCTGAGGCTGATGGGCTGGAAGAAGATGGACCATGGATCATGTACCAAAGAAGGCAAGCAGCCTCTAAAAGCTGGAAAAATCAGGAACTCTGTAGGTAGAATCTACCTAGAGTCTCCAGAAGGAATGCAGCCCTGATACTACCTTGGTTTGAGTCCAGTGAGACCCACATCAGAGGTCTGACTTCCAGAACTATAAGATTACGAATGTGTGCTGGTTTAAGTCACTCGGTAGTAATTGTGCTACACTGTAATTGCACTTCTATATATTACATGACCTTAATCAACTAAACTAATCTTGCAGTAAACTTTGTGAAGACACATTTTATCCCCTTCTCCTTTCATCTTTTCCACAGCACTTTTTCAGAGCAGGATGTTAATAAATTCTTACTTAATTAATGGGTGAATTAAAGTACCATTGCCCTGTCCTTATTAGTGAGCTCAACAGATAATTCTTAGTTTCTAGTCTTTCTGTTCACCAAACCAAAGGCATGTGATCAGGTATCCCTAGAGATACTATTCAACTCAAACTGAGAACTTTACTTTCTTTTATGATTCAAAATGAGAGAAACCAGATCAGAATATTAAAATAGTTTTTACACGTACTTCATTGTTCCCAAAGCTCTTCTTTAAGATGAAACCCATAAATTAGTTTTTCCTTTACATTTTTTTTATGATTTAAAGGATGAGCTGAGAGACAACACAAAATGATTCAAAAACCTTTTATTGATTATAAATGTGGGTATTTGAAATGTAACCCTAAAACATGGAGATTTTAAAATACACTTATTCAATAAAATGAATTGCACAGAGACTCTATATTTTGTTGGGTTTATTATTGTACATTTTGTTAAGGAATTACTGTCTTCTTGAGACAGGTGTCTGAAGGAATCTATCAAAAGGCCTTTCATAACTGACTCATCCCTCTCTTCAATCTTCATAGCATTTTTACACAGGGATAATACTGAATTAATTCATCTTTAGGATTGCAAATAGCAGTGTTTTTCATTATGTCTACAGAAAATATCTTCTATTATAAACATGGCAATGTAAGTTTTTCATCAGTGTCTCCAAAGCATTTCACAACGCTTGTTTCAAGTTTATGCTGATATTTGGTTTCCTGGAGACAAGTTGAAGACAAACTTAATCTGTTTTTAATATGAACATCTCTCACACTTTAGCGAAATGTCCAAACATTCTTAGCACATTTTTTTTTGTCTTACATGGCATAAACCAAGTACATAAAAAAGCATAGCACAGTTCCATTGAAATTCATGGATGGTGATAATTTTAGTCGATTTGATGTGCCAGATGCAAAGCAGAACATGAAGCAGAACAAGATGACTTAAAGATCATTGCCTCAAAATGTATCAAGCAGGAGAGCTACAAAGACGGAGAGCTGCCAGTTTAAGCTGGTCTATTGGATGCTTAAGTGCCATACAATTTAATTTTTGAATTATTCAATGGTATTGTTTCTACTTGCTTGCATTAAATTATTTAATGCCTGAAAATGTAAGTAGTTCAGGGTTGAATAGCTTAAACGTAGGCTAGTAGTTGTCTGGTATGTTATTTTACTAAAGATCAAAAACAGGAATAACACTAATGATAGTAATAAGAACAATGACAACACGAATAGCTAACACTGTCTGGCACTGTTCTAAATGCTAAATCTTTTAATTAACTATTTATCATCCACTAGCAAAGAAAAGAGGAAATGAGTCTGTAATGCTCTCACTGCCATTCATATCTGAAACATAATCTTGGGTAGTTGGCACTGAAGATGAAATCAGGAGTCCAAATGGATTTATTAAAATTTAGTGCCGTGATTGAAATAGCTTCATTGTACATGTTTACAGAAAAGACGGACAATTGAAGATATACAGCTCTACATGGTACCTTTGATGCCTGCCTTCCTGACCTGATTGGCTCTTCCAGGATTGAGATTCTGCATTGCCTATGCTATGAAAAGTTAATATAACCTATAACAGGTATAGGTTACTTTTCTGGTTGTGCCATTGATGTGTTTTGTTTTAATCCAAGGTAGAAACAGCTATTTAATTAATAATGTATGCAGATTTTCAGATTAGATTTTAATGTAGAGGCTATGTCTTTTATTCTTATCAATATAACTTTTATTTTGAAATAATTTCAAACAGGAAAAAGTTCCCTAAATGCTGTGAGTAGTTCTTATATACGCTTCCCCGAGATTCTCTGAATGTTAACATTTTAAATTAACCATAGCACAATTATCAAAACTGGAAAATCAACTTGAAAAAATAGTATTAACTAATCTATGTATCTTATTCAAATTCCAACACTTATCCCACGAATGTGCTTTTACTGGTCCTTTAACCCATACTACATTAATTTGTCACGTCTCCTAGTGTTCTTCAATCTGAAACAGTTGCTCAATCTTTCTTTGCATCATGGCTTGATATTTTGGGAGAGTTGTTTGACAAAATGTCTGTTAACTGGGGTTTGCCTGATGGTTCTTCTGGATTCAATTCAGGTTATGAACTTTTGGCAACAATACCACAAAGGTGATGTTGTGTCCTTCTCAGTTTATCATATCTGGACGTATGTGATGTTTCTATGTTTCATTACAAGTGGTGTTAAGTTTGATCACCTGGTGAAAGTGACGCTTGACAGATGTTTCAACTATAAAGCTACTAATTTTTATTATAGGAATTTAGCACACCACAGATCATCCTTGATAGTTTGTTTTTTCACCTAAAATATGTATTGTAGAATTGACTCCATATATGTACATAGATATGCTTCTTACTATTTTTTAGAGCTTCAAAATACTCCTTTGGTTGAATCCACCCTATATCATTCAGCCCCTCTTTTACATATGCGCATCTAGATTGTTTCTAGTATTTTAAAATTACAAAAAATGCTGCAGTGGATATCTTTGTTCATGTTATTTTGTCTTGCTGGAAGAATTTCATCAGGATAAATTCCTAGAAATAAAATGGCTGGGTCAAAAGATAAGTAACTATGTAGTTTTGCTTGATATTGCCAAATTTAACTCAAGAGGGTTATACTGGTTTGCATTCTCATCAGCAATATGAAAATTTTTATAACAGAAAGTTTGTTTCCTTACCTAGATCCATGTCAACAAAATATATTGTCATTTATCTTTATCTGTAATATATGATAGTAATCCTGAATATATTGTCTGTTTTAACAATTTTTTACCAAGTTGATAGATAAGAATAAGTTGATCATTGTTGTTTAATTTAAAAGCCTTTAGTACAAGTTAATTTCAACATTTATGTATCTTGAAGCACATTTTTATACATTTTTTCCAGAAATGTCTGGCCATGATTTTATTCCCATTTTTATATTGGATATTTGGTCTTTTATCTCTCAGTTTTAAATAATATTTGATATATTAGGGCTATACACCTGTTGTCTGTGATATATACTGTAAATATTCTAGTCAGTCAGCTATCTTTTAATTTTTATGCTTTTTTTGGGGGGGGGGCTATGCAACTTATACTTTCACAAATTTGGAGCCCTCCATTGTAGATTTTCTATTTCAAAGTTTTCTTTGCCACTCTCTCATGTTTCTTTATCCATTAGAAACTTTAGTAATCACCTTCTCTGACTCAATAAGCATTCAGGGGTTTTTTAGAGATTACATTACATTTGTAAATTCACTTAAGGAGGATCGACATTTTATGTTGTAGAATTTTCCTATCCAAAAAGAGGGGATGTCTTTTCCATTTGTTCACATCTACTTTGTCTTTCTTATAGTTTTCTTCATAGAGGTTTCATGCATTTCTTCTTAAATCTATTGGTGTGTGTGTGTATATATATATATATATATATATATATATATATATATATATAAATATAATTTTTAAGTGTGGTATCCTAAAGTGGAATATGAATATGTGTGATTTCCTTTGAACCTGCTCTCCAATTTTCCTTCCTATTCACAAATAGCTCTTCTGCAATTATGATTTTGTTCTTACCAGGACAGTTCTCTGATTTCAGTCTTAACTAGTTTTCTCTGCTTCTACTTCTAATCCTGGGTATTTATGGCTTCAGGCCAGGACATGCTGAGTCTAGTGACAATGCACATCTTTCTCTCATTATCATAGTAAAACTTAAGGGAATTTGAAGCGTACGTAGATTTGGATATCAGGAAGACTTACCATTGTACCAAATGTGGAAATGGTGGTTATATCCCCCTTGGGATAATTTTTTTTTTAATTTAAATTCCACTATAGTTAACATATAGTGTTATATTAGCTTAAAGTGTACAGTATAGTGATTCAACAATTCCATACATCCATTTAGGAAAGAGTCTTACTGCTTTTCATCACAAGGCCATGCTGGCCATGGCTTTATGGATGAATTCCCAGAAAAACCCTGTGGCTTATAGTTAGTGGTTTAAAAACATCAAGTGTATCACTTATTAGAAAATTGTCTTGAAAATGCAAATGGTTATAATGAAATTTCAATTGCAGACTTTCCTTAAAATACATGAACAACAGATCTCACAGAGTTTTATGGGAAAACACCCTTACTTTAAATAACTGTGTGAAGCCTGAAGAATTTAAGAATGTAACAGCTTTAATGCTCACTTATTTAAGTGATAAGAGATTCCACTTGTGGAATTGTAGCCTGAAAAGTGAAATAAATTATCTCACTATTTTATATTTTCAGTGAATTCTATAGCACAGGGTCAAATTTTAAAGTAATGTTTTTGAGTGGGCAGAAAAAACTGTAAGTATTTTACTATAATAAATATAAGGCCTGTAATTTAGACTTATAAAGCTGAGCTAAAATCTCTAAGAAATAAGTATCTTCTGATGCTCCTAACTTTATTTCATGTCTTGTTTATATTCACCACAAGAAAGCAAAAGGAAACATGGGATTAAAAAAAAAAAAAACCTTGGGGCGCCTGGGTGGCTCAGTTGGTTGAGCGACTGACTTCAGCTCAGGTCATGATCTCATGGTTTGTGAGTTCGAGCCCCGCGTCGGGCTCTGTGCTGACAGCACAGAGAACTGAAGGAACATAGGCTAATCTGTTCGACCCAAATATTTATTTTATACAGCAGTTATTTATGATTTCCAGAAGATCTTCATAGCTATCATCTACCCATGCCTTTCTTCACATACTAAATATCTGATCATGATTTGTCAAGCACTGTGTTATACTGGACATAAAATTTTGTAAGATACATAATGCTGGTCTCCAAGGTATTTATACTCTGATACAGATATATCTTCAAGCAATTTTATTTTTTGTAATAGATGGTAAATAAATTGTGTTTGTTTGTTTTAAAGATGGCAAGGGAAACATAGGAGAGTCACTTAACTTGGTGCCTCTTTGGTGGGGAGGAGAAATAATAAAATAAGCCTCCTTAGAATACAAGACTTCTGTAATAATACTGGAATGACATTTGGAGGAATAAAAAAAGAAAAGGCATGAGAGGTAAAAACAAACAAAAAATCAAGAAGAAAGAAGTGCACAGAGTCCTAGAAATAGAAGATTAAAAACAAAGACATAGGATGAATAATTTTCAATCCATTAAAGAGAGGAAAAAAACCTTAAGAAATCTCAACCAATCCAAGTTGTGATGGTAAATTTTCTTAACTAGGACACAGAGTGCCCAATATTTGATGAAATATTATCCTGGGTATTTCTGTGAAGGCATTTTGGATGAGCTATTAAATTAATAGACTAAAGCTGATTGGGGTCCACCTACATTAAGGAGAGCAATCAGAAGTCTGAGTAGTCTGAACAAAATGGCTGACCTTCCCCCAAATAAAAGAATTCCTAAGAGTTATGGCTAAAAAGTAGAACAGACTTTGTGGTAAAAGAATTGAACAAGCTAAAATACATGGCTTAACCATGCAGCCAAGTATTTGATCTCTCTGTTCTAATTGTCTGCCCTAGTTATGACACCCCTCTTAAGGCCAATAATGGACTGTTGACAAGCCAAATTGGAGAGAATAATAGCATAAAGGGAAGTGAAAGGGAAGACCCTTTGGGTGAGATAATATTTTATAATGCCTTCATATATGTGTGTGTGTATATATATATATATATATATAGTTATCTAGTTGACCATGCACCAATATAACATAAGACTTTTCTTTTTAATTTTTTTTAATGTTTATTTATTTTTGAGACAGAGAGAGACAGAGCATGAATGGGGGAGGGTCAGAGAGAGGGAGACACGGAATCTGAAACGGGCTCCAGGCTCTGAGCTGTCAGCACAGAGCCCGACGCGGGGCTCGAACTCACAGACCGCGAGATCATGACCTGAGCCGAAGTCGGCCGCTTAACCGACTGAGCCACCCAGGCGCCCCTACATAAGATTTTTTTAATTGCTGGTACTTCTATGGGAGATCTTATTTTCTTCTTTTTAATTCTGTACTTAAATTTTTTATTATAGTTATATTTTCAAGATATATTGAAACTAGAAGTAGAATTAATATCTCATGTCTTTGAATTGTTCATCCATTAAACCAAGTCATTTGTTTATATTAAATCTAGAAGGGGCTTCATGATATACAAAGAATTCTAACTGTTCAACTGTTAGTGATTCCCATCAAGTATTTTTTTTCTCAAGCAAAAATTGGAAAACATTCAGCCATAACTCTAAGAAAGAGAGTATTCAACAGGTAGGATAACCTAGTGTATAATAGCTCATGGCTTCCTTCTGAAAGGGTTGTCTTAGCTGTGAAGTTGACTTTATTGTCATGCAAGAGTTATTTGTGATCATTATTATACCTCAGGGTCAGAGGATCCAGTGATAGCTCACACTGCCCAGGAGGAAGCCTGGAAATGGGAGTTTTAGTGTTGAATGGATGCTTGGAGTTTTAGTTTATGGTTGATTTGTTGTTCAGTATTGTAGTTTATAGATCAATATATTTTCCTCTATTGCAGTAAGTAGATTTACTTGCCTATTTCATAAAATGATGTATACCAGATGTTTATTTTTAATATGAGCATAATTTTGGGATATAGGACTCATAAAAAAATACCATAAAACCAGACTGATGAGGTAAGTCTAGTTAGTTAACTGTGTTCATAGCTGTTTTCATATTGATGAAAGCTTGTTGAAATCTTTGCTTCTATTTTGCTCTTAATTTTAAAAAAATTGTCAGAAAGCACCATCTTTAGATGGTTTGAGGTTAGTAATATGAAGCAACATGGATCTCTACCAAAGTATATAGGCCTTTTTGCCTTTGAACAACAGAGCTTTATTGCCTTTATTAAAGAAAAAAAAACAAGTAAACAGAGAATTATATGGATTATCATCATAGAGCTAATGCAGACTTATCATATTGTTTATAGATAAACTTTTCCTTCTCTGGAGCAGAGAGTCAAGGAGGATGCTGTCTGCAATAAGATTCACAAAATATAAGGAGCTACGTAATCAATCCTGCTTTACCGTTATATTAAAATATTCAGGCCTTTAGAAAGTGTAAGAGGTTTATTTTAGTTCACAATATAATTTGTTAATACTTTGGACTTCCTTCTTTTATACTTTAGTTGCTATTTATAAATTTTGCTTCTTGTGAAATAGAAATGATTTATGAAACCTATAGAAATTATAGGAAGAATCTATTTGGAGCTTTATATTTTAGATTGTGCAGATTTTATCATCAGAATGATCCTATTCTTCATCAACATATTTATCCGTACATCATAGTTTATCTTGCTGTGTAACAATGATTCATTAGAAAGGTGGGCATTCAATAGAGAACAAACTGAGGTTGATGGAAGGAGGAGGGTGAGAGATGAGCTAGATGGGTGATGGGTACTAAGGAGGGCACTTGTTATGGTGAGCACTGGATGTTGTATGTAAGTGATGAATCACTGAATTATACTCCTGAAATGAATATTGCACTGTATATTAAATAACTAAAATTTAAATTAAAAAATAAAGTAAAAAATGTAAAAAAAAAGAAAGGTAGGCATTGAAGAAACAATATTTATTTATTCTTTTAAGTGCTTTTCTACTACCATGGATTTGGCATTATTTAAATATCTCATTGGGGCGCCTGGGTGGCGCAGTCGGTTAAGCGTCCGACTTCAGCCAGGTCACGATCTCGCGGTCCGTGAGTTCGAGCCCCGCGTCAGGCTCTGGGCTGATGGCTCGGAGCCTGGAGCCTGTTTCCAATTCTGTGTCTCCCTCTCTCTCTGCCCCTCCCCTGTTCATGCTCTGTCTCTCTCTGTCCCAAAAATAAATAAAAAACGTTGAAAAAAAAAAATTTTAAATATCTCATTAAATAGACATATTTATTGATATTAGAAACCCACACTTTCTGCTATTGTTAGCTTTGCATTTATTTTCTCATATATGTGACATCATTTATCTATTTCATATTTGGATGAGTATATAAGTTGCTTATCAATTTTGAGAACTAAAAAAAGGCTTTGTTAATTTGAAGCCACTGTTTTACCACAATAACAAATATGTCCATGTAGCTTTGAGACTCATTTGTAGAGACCAAGAAATGTTTCCAAAATATTAGATGACTAACAAATATTTCATATTTATGTTTTTAGTCTGAAGTACAGACAATATTGATTTGGTGTGAAACTAAGACTCAGTCTTTAGAATCATTTTCACCAGTGATCTAACCAGCTATAGACTGATTAGAAATATTTGTGTTAATACTAAAGCGCATCAAATTATTTTCTAATAAAACATTAGTTTTCATAAAAACATGAAATTCATCCATAATATCAGTGCAAGAGATAGTCAATTTTTTTTTATTTTTAAAAAAAAATTTTTTTAACGTTTTTATTTATTTTTGAGACAGAGAGAGACAGAGCATGAAGGGGGGAGGGGCAGAGAGAGAAGGAGACACAGAATCGGAAGCAGGCTCCAGGCTCTGAGCCATCAGCCCAGAGCCTGACGCGGGGCTCGAACTCACGGACCACGAGATCTGTGAGATCGTGACCTGAGCTGAAGTCAGACGCTTAACCAACTGCGCCACCCAGGCGCCCCGAGATAGTCAATCTTAAAACTGGTTGTGTGGAATTCGGTTGCAGTCTATATTGGTCTACTACGTCAGTGACAAAGTTACTTACCTTATTTTTGGTTTGAGATCCATTCTGCACAACTTTCTACAATTTTCTCACTTCTCAGACTCTTGGAAACTGTCATTAGGAAGCATCTCCTTTACTCTAGGCATAGATTGCAATTGTAACCACTCCACGAGGTGGCACATGAGTAGCATAATTCAGAGTTGGAGATATGAGACTAACGAATCATAAAGTCTACACGGGAAGATGACTGTAGATAGTATATTGGATGTAAATGCAAATGAATTTAGCAACTAAAGATGTGCCATTAAGACATCAGTCAAGCTCCATTGCATTATTGAAATATATATTTTATAAAAGACCCAGCAGAGAAGACATTAGCTAGATTACAGTGAGATTTAAATTCATTTGAGCAAATATATGAGCTAAAGAATAAATATAGGAGATACGTTTCATTTAAAAATGTTATTGAGGGACGCCTGGGTGGCTCAGTTGAGCTTCTGACTCATGATTTCCGCTCAGGCCATGATCCCAGCATTGTGGGACTGGACCTTGTGTCAGGCTCCATGCTGAGCTTGGAGCCTGCTCAAGATTCTCTCTCTCTCTCTCTCTCTCTCTCTCTCTCTCTCTCTCTCTCTCCTCTTTCTCTCCCTCTCTCCCCCACTCATGCTTTGTCTAAAATTTTTAAAAAATGTATTGAAACACTTTTAAAGACTATCATTAATATCTAAATTGACTTCCTGAGAAATTTAAAATTCAGGCAAAAAAAAAAAAACAATAAAAAATTCTAACTCCTTTTGCTGAAACCAGGACAACTTCAATTGTAAATGAACATTTTATATCACATGAAAAAATGGAATCTTAGTGGGTTAATGGAATATGCCAACATCATGTGCTAACTTTGATCACTTTCTATGTGTACGTTTTGGTGATGAGTAATAAGATAGTAAAAAAGTTATATTAAGTAAACTAAATTAGTAACAATACAAAATAACATAAAATAAATGCCAACATACTAGGAAGGCCAAATATTCTGAGACATTACTGGAAGAAATTCTTATTGATTAGAGAATTAAGAGCCAGCAAAATGCATCTCAAAGAAATATGATGAACAAAGGATAAAATGATTGGTTTTCATGAAGAAACTTGCTCACGGTGACATAGGCGACACGCTTTACCTGTATAAAAAAAATGCATTAAAATGTTCAAGGATAGAGGGGTACCCGAGTGGCTCTGACTTTGGTTTGGTCAGATGCTTAAAAAAAGCATCTGACTTCAGCTCAGGTCATGATCTCATGGCCCATGAGTTCGAAACCTGCGTCAGGCTCTATGCTTACAGCTCAGAGCCTGGAGCCTGTTTCAAATTCTGTGTCTCCCTCTCTCTCTCTCTGCCCCTCCCCCCACTTATGCCTCTGTTCTCTCTCTCTCTCAAAAGTAAATAAACATTTTAAAAAAAAGTTTTTTTTTTAAATGTTCAAGGGTTTTTTTTTAAGTTTGCACAATTGTGGTGATGTATGTAAACAAGCTTTTTTTCCCTGTTAAATTTTATTTGTAGAGAATGCAGTTTTAATCAGATGTCTCTAAGTCTTATCCTATTATGAAAAACATGACAGGAAAGGTGACTTAATGGGGGGGAGAGAAGTAAGTAAAAGTAATAGGAAATTGGAAATGATAAAACATAAAGATGAACATGGTGAGACTGTATAAATTTTCTAGACACAAGAGACTACATTTTGAAGCTCCATTTCACTTTCCAACTAATAGACTCTTGAACTGGGCCACACGTAGCAATTGTTTTACAAGCAGTCGCTCATAAAATTTCAGCAGAGCAACTGACATTTGGATCATATGAGGATGATAAAGTTAATTAATGCATATCAGGGATAGTTTCATTTGATAGCACCAATAAAAATAATAAGATAGTAATCAGAAGCAACTCAACTGGTCAACACCAAATTAGTAGCTTTTTCTCTTCTCTTCTTTATCTAAATAATGTAATTACCCCCTCCTTATTTCTTATAAAAACCCTTGGTTTCCCTGTAGGAGCAGGACACTTTTTGGATATTCTTGAATCTATGGTCTCCAAATATTAGTTCTGAGACCCCAGATAAAGGCCTTTTTTCTCATTCAGTTTTACTTTTTGTGAGTGATAACACAAAGATGGAAAGATTCTAGAAAAGAGGTGGAAACATTTATTGACCATTTATTTATATGTTTTTTAAGTTTGTTTATTTTGAGAGAGACAGAGACAGTGCTAATGGGGGAGGGGTAGAGAGAGGGAGAGAGAGAGAATTCCAAGCAGGCTCCATGCTGCCAGCACAGAGCTCGATGTGGGGCTCAAACCCACGAAACCGTGAGATCATGACCCGAGCCAAAATCAAGAGTCAGACGCTTAACTGGCTGAGCCACCCAGGTGCCCCACGTTTATCGGTAATTTAAAATTATTCTCTATTGCTACAAAAGTTTGGGTTATTAAAAGAAAATATACACATTTTTGTTTTGGAAAGCAACTATAAAGTAAGCAAATGGTCTAAGGAACAATGAAAAAAAATGTGAAAAATACAATGCCAACAAACTCATTAGGTTAACAGATAAAAAGTTGTTTCACTCATCATGTATGTTTAAATAGTACAAGGAATATTTGCAGAGTAATGACAGTTAATCACTAGAATAGTTAATAACGTAAAAGAAAAAAGTGTGCTATGATAAGCTACAGCTGAATTTCACTAACCTCCATGACTCCGATGGAAATAAAAGTCACTAACAGAAATTTAATCTGCTTTTAATAGTATGAGAAGACGGAGGAAACCAATGGAGAGTAAAAGGTAGAGGCTTAATGAATTAAAAAGACAGAATTAAAATTACTAAGGATATTCAGTAAAATTTTGTGATCACTCAACAGTAAGGGAAGTGTAATAATAACACTAAAAATAATTGTATTAAGAGGATATCATCTTGATGAGGACTTCAAATTGTAGGAAACATTTCTTTAAAGCTGATATTTTATTTAAAGTACAAAATGTATTCAAGGGCACCTCTGGCAAGCCTCTGGTTAGGGCAAAGGGTTTCACTAGCTTTAAATGCTTTCTGTCTGCTTAATCTTATTTGAAAGATTCAGAAGTATGTTGCTGCACTCCAAATCTTTCTGTCCTGTCAATGTATCAGGGGAAAGAAATCACACAGATGATCATAAAGATACGAGAGAAGCTGCTGTTACTTAAAACACATTATCTTGAGAGTAGGGAGAACCAAGGCAATCCTAGTTTATGAGAGAGCACTGAAAATAATTACAGGCACCCCCCCCCCCACTGACACACACACACACACACACACACACACACACACACACACACACACAGTTTACTAAGCACACCAGCCCATTCTGCATTTTTGTAGGGGGAAAAAATTTTGTTTTATACACAGAGAACAGAATGAAGGTGTTTAAAACATGCTGCTTATAACTATTGTGTTTATGCAGCACATTTTCTCTCAAATGTTTTATTTTTCTTTGTACAGCCCACTTTCCTAATGGGATTTTTGCTTACAAGAATGAAAACTATTATACGAAGTATTACAGCACAGTCTGGCAAATAAGTGGTTGCTTATGTTGTGGCTTAGTAGCCTAAAGACTCAGGAAAAATGGGCTGAACTATAGTTGAATGCATGAAAGAGACTTTCTAACATTCTTCAATCTGTGCATCCCAAACACTTTCTTAAGGATTTAGGAAACATAGATGTTTGTATCTCAGTGGTAGAGGCAAATATATTTTTCTACATAACTTTCAAATTCTCTAAAATAGAAATATTTATATCTGATGATATTCGGGGTACTCTATAAATGTCACTTTTATCATGCTTCCAGATTATCAACAGCTGATAAACTAAACAAACAAGCAAAAGACATACTAAATGTAAGAAGTCAGGGTTTGCACATGGACTCACAAAAGAGATATGGGCAAAAATTAGCACTGTGTGTAAATAAACATATTTTCCAAATGTTTGTATATATGTGTTGAAGGTGTAGATTTATATCACAGGGAAGACCTGAAAGACAGAATGGCCTTTCCTCAAATTACCTTATGCTGGACATCCTACTTATTTCCAAATTCACCTTACTCTTTTTTTTGTGTGGCACTCAAACCAAGCAATTGGTATGTATAATTTATATTATACAAAATGTATATGCTAGACCAAGAATTATTAATTTTTTGGTAAATTTCCCAATTTCCAAATTCTTTAATTTGATCCCTTAGATGTTCATCCTTAACATATGCTTCACAACTAGTGAAGACTTTAAAACGTACAGTCTCTTAACAGTTTCTTCAAAGATTTATGTATGTCTTTATGCATGTATTATATATATTATATGTTATTAAATATATATATTAAATATATATTTCTCTCTCTCTCTTTCTCTCTTTCAGTTTCTCTCTATCCCTCTCTCTCTCTCCTGGACATTTGCAAGCTTTAGTTCTAGCTCAATTATTATACTGTTGCCTACCTTGTACATCAGTATTGCACAGTATTTATGGAAACAGAAGCTTGAATGCTTGAATTCAAGTTTTTATTACACTACTTACCATCTGTGTGAGCCTGGCCGAGTCATTTAAACCTTGTCTGTTTTCCCATTTGTGAAATGAAGGTAATAACTCTGTAGGTGTCATAAGTATGACAATGATTGCTAGAAAATAGTAGTCTTTGGTAGAAGATACCTGCCCTTTTACAGTGATTAAGTAATGTAAGAAATTGCCTGTTCACAGATGACTGAATAAAGCAGAGGACATAAAAGAGCATGTCCCACCTGCAGGGCTAGATATCCTAGCTCTCAGGGCATTTTGACAATAGCAGCTTCCTGTGATAAGGACTTTAGTGAAATGGATCCTATTGGATCTTTCAAAAAACTCACCCCCACCTCTTATTCTCCAAGACAATTTATATACTCCTGGCCTTTTGTAAGTGATTTAGATACTGGATTTGTGTGTATCTGCTCATCATTTGCAAGGAACTGATATGAAACCTCAACATTTTCCTTATCCTTTTTTGAGAGACTGAAACAAAAGTCATTGACCATTGACTTTGGGATTCGGAGGTATAGTTGGACCTGGTCTGAAGCCCAATTAGCTCTATCCCAACAATAACAAAGCCCTTTAGAGTCATTGTAAGAGTTTGGTTACATAACATGAATGAGGTCCCTGACATTCATTAAGCAGCCAGTAAATTTTAGCCATTGCTATTATAATTAAAATAATAATTATCTTTCATATTGAATGTCATCAGAGCTTTTGTTCTTTTGCTCTGAGATTCTAATCACTTACCTTTTAAAATGACTCCCATAGTCAGAAATTTTTTAAGCAAAACACAAAACTTCAACTAAACATGCATGTCTGACTCAGAGTAAAAAGGACTGTCAATTAGAGTGATTTTCACATACTAAGCAATTTGCTTAGCAGTTTCAATACTCAATTTTATCATCAAAAGCATGTTTAGAGTCAGGTACTGTAGTAGTTTGCTAGCTGCCGTAGCAAAGTATGGGTGAATGAAATAACAAATTTATTTTCTCATAGGTCTGGAAGCTAGAAGTCCAAGATCAAGGTATTGGCTAGATTGATTTTCCTGTAGACTCTCTCCTTGGCTTGTAGATGACCATCTTTTCTCTGTATCTTCACATGGTCTTCCTCTGTGTGTGTCTGTGTCTTAATTCCTTTTCTTATAAGGATACCAGTCATTTTGGATATTGGCCCACACATATGACCTCATTTTAATTTTATTTCCTTTTTAATGGCCCTATCTGCAAATGTAGTCACATTCTGAGGCACTGAAGGTTAAGACATTGGCATATGAATTTTGGGAGGACACAATTCAGCCCATAACAAGCGGTATAATTTCCATTTTACAAACAAGGAAGTTGAGTTACAGAGAGAGTATCATTCCTCAAAATCACTTAGCAAGTTATTTGAAGAACTGACATTTAAATCTGAGTGCCTCTGATTTAAAGTTTCAGGTGCTTTCTCACTATTTCCACCAAAGTATCTACATGGTGTTTTGCCCATTGAGGATATTTAAGTACTGGGCCTTGGGTATTATGGCTCCACATCTCATATAAATGTAGTAGCTGATACTGCTAGCTTTTCATCAAACTGCTGCCCTCTCCTGAGCACAGGCTAGGTTACATTTGGTGTAATCCTATAATTAAGTTCTGCCTAACGGAATGTGGCTGAAAGTGGTATTACAGCTTTTAGGCTTACCCTATACACATCAGACATATGAATATGTTATAGATAATCTTAGTTTTCCTTTTCTCTCTATCTTCTGGCATAAGGTATCACGTGTTGACATTGACAGGACCCCTGCCAGCATGCGTGTTGGCATGACTGCACAGATCAGAGTCATTTCCTTGCTACTCATTAAACCTTATGGGAATGAGAAACAAACCACTGTATTACACCGCTGCAATATCAGGATTTATCTACAACAACACACAGATTTAACTTAACTTAAACAAGTGAGTAATGCGGATCAGACCTTATCTCAAGAAAAATGAAGAACCCCAGAAATAGTAAGAAATTTCAGCTAGGATCTAGGTTGCAGTAAACTAGGAATTGGTTAAAAGCTTGGTATCCTTTTGCATTCAGCAGTGGGTGCTACAGACTTGGGAATTCTTGAGTTTTGCAATGTCTTACTTTGCCTTCCAGGTTTGAAAATAGAAACATAAGCATGGACATGATGGACATGACAGATTAATAAAACCCTTGTTTCTGTTTGAGTAACTCAATAACAACCTGGTAAGTAGAATGAGTTAGGAGCCTTTAGACACCTTGCTGACCATATTGCTTAAAGGCAAGATCCTTCACTAGATGGATCACCCAGGTTTATAATAATTATTTCCCCAAATTTGTAAACAAAATTAAATCTCAATTTCTTTAAAATATTTAAATATATAGTGGTTCTATTTCATTTACCAGTCCTCCATTGCCTTGTTTTTAATCTCAGATCTGTTTTTAATTTTGTTTGCTTTGTTCTGTCATATATATTATCCCTTGCAAGATATAATATATGCATTTGAAATCATGAAGAACAGGAAATAAATACATAAAATAATTTTTACTCTTACAATGAAGTATGAAAACATTGCAACATCAAAGGAAAAAAGAGATGATCAAAGACATGAAAGCTGGTTTAGAGGTGCCAATAATGGAGTCTGGAAAT
Organism: Panthera pardus; assembly: GCF_024362965.1. Taxonomy (NCBI): domain Eukaryota; kingdom Metazoa; phylum Chordata; class Mammalia; order Carnivora; family Felidae; genus Panthera; species Panthera pardus. The sequence goes on from NW_026526688.1 coordinate 60,673,139, forward strand.
CTTTGTTCATCTCAAGAAGGAAAAAGAAATTGAAGAGCTCAGGACAAAAGGTATAAGAAAGATCTTTTCTACAATTTTCAGGTGTGAGAGAATTTTTCTATCAATGGAACAAAATCTAATATATGCAGCACATACATTTATTTTCTTAGTAATAGACATCAGCTTAGCATTTGATTTTCTTATACAGATTTTATATTAAAATTCACTAATTATTTCTTTCATAAAATTAATGTTATACAAATCCATTAAATGCAATTATATTTATTAATTAATTTGGAATTGTTACTCTTTTTAGTATCTCTTTTTCCATGTAGTAATTAGATTAACCAAATATTTTATGATCTGGCATATAGCTGTTTTGAAGAGAGGTTTTCAGAAGGCCCTACTATTACTAATGGTGTGATTTTCTATTTTAGCTATTAAAAATTGTTCATCTTACTTACAGTGTTGGTGGGTGGTAAAGTTCCATGTGCTAATTCTAGGTACTGTGACAGAGTATTGTTTTTTCTACAAGTAAAATTAAAATAAGATTTCAATAGGTTTATGTTCTGATATCAGAAATAGTTAATTTGACTTCCAACAAAGATAGAATAATGGGAACTGGATTTACCTTCCCACTTGAAACAGCCAAAGGAAATGAAAATAAAAAAGACAGAAAAATTTGAAATTAAGTCTCTTCACATTGTATAATGCCACAGCTGCCCCTGAGAAAGAGAGGAAACAGGTTGGGCTCTATGCCTATGAGACTTTCTAGGCAGTGGTACATAAAGAGGTTACCCAGATGGAGCTTGGCAGACTCCCTGAGTTAAGAAGTTTTTGCTGGGACTCCAGGTAGAACAAGGTGGCTAGAGGTGGCAAGATAGAGTATCAGAGAGAGAAATGCATGGATAAAGATCATGAAGATCTGAAGAATATCCCTTTCTCATATTCAGCTGTGTACTTGTCAACAGTGCATAAATGGAAAATATCAGAGAATAGAGAAAAACACATTGGAAAATATTAAAGTAACAGTACCTACACTAACAGAGGGCAAAGAATTGCCTACAGACTGGAAAAATCTCATAATTCATGGAGCATTGGTTAAAGTATCCAGAATTGTCTTGCTTCAACAGTGGGGAAAAATTAGCCCTAGACTAAACATAGCTGTGGTCTTGCCTAACAAATCTTAAAAGCAAGACACAAAGGTTCAAGCTATTTTCAAGTAGCTAAAGTGGATCCCAAAGCAAATCAGAAAATTTATAGAATATAAATATATAGTACTCAGTAAGGTAAAATACATATGTGACATAAAATCAAAATTTACCAAGTGTTCAAAAATGGAAGAAATATCCCAAATGGTGAGAAAAATCCATCAAAACAACATAAAATTGACATATATATTAGAATTACACTATAGTGTTAAAATTACTGTCATAACTGCACTTCATAGATTCAAAAAGTTAAGTAGAGACATTGAACCTATCAAAAAGACAAGTTGAACCAGAGATGACAACTACAAGTATTACATGAAAAGTACTCTGGATGGAAATAGATATCCGTAACGTAGACAATTGCAAAAAAAACATTAGTGAACTTGAAGAAAAAGCAAGGAAATCTAACCAAAATGAAAGACAGAAAGGATAAACAATTAAGAAAATTTGGAAGAGTATAAGGAACTGTGTGGTGATTGAAGTCCCCTTTGGAAGATAGGAAAGCACAAGAACCATATGAAGGAAGACATAATGGCCACTTTTGTTTGTTTTGTTTTCAAATTTGATGAAAATAATAAACCTGTAGACTCAAGAAGCTCAAAAAGAGTAAAACACACACACATGCACACACAGACACACACACACACACACACACACACACACACACACACAACATAAAGGCACTCCACCAATGCATAACATTATCAAATTACTCAGAAATAGGACGAAAGAGAAAAGCTTAAAAGCAGTAGGAGAAAAAAAAAGACATGAGAGGTACATAGAAACAAAAATAAGAATGCCAGCAAAGTTTCCATAAAAAAATATTAAATAAAACAATGGAGCAGCATCTTTAAAATACTGACAAAACACAAAGAAACCAACAAAACAACCTAGAATTTATATCCGGGAAAATTATCTTTCCTAAACAAAGGAAATATAAAATACATTTGGGCATACAAAAAATCGAAATAATTCATCATGAGCTTGTCTAGACTATATGAAATATGGAAATAAACATGATATCAAATGGGAATATGAATCTACAAAACCAGAGTAAAGAACACTAGGTATGGATAAATATGGCTACAGGTGTAGTTGTGTAAGACTTTTCCTTATTATATAAACTTCTTCAAAGATATCTGACTATTGAAAATATATCAACAAACTGGAATTTATAACATAAGTAACGGTTATGACAAGAATAGCATAAAGCTGTAAGTTAAAAATATTGAGTGTATTAATATATAGTAATTATCTATATGAAATGGTATCATGTCACTGCTAAGTTAAATCTGTATATATTAACTATAGAACAATAAATAAAATACAAACAAGCTAAATAAATAAATAAATAAATAAATAAATACTAGTAAACCAACACTGGGGTAAAATGGAATCATAACATTTCTTAATCCAGAGAAAATCAGAAAAAAAAGAGCAGAGAAACAAAGAACTGATAGACATTATTAAAAAAACATAGGACCTAAACACCCCTATTCAAAGGTAGAGAACTGGGTAAAAAAGCAAGAACTGAGTCTTAAGATCCAAGTCTTAACAAGAAGACAAAAAGATGACCAAAATCATCAATCATTATGGAAATATTTCTGACATGTTAATAATCTTAAAGACCCCAGTTATAGGTATACTAAATAGATTCAAGTTATAAATATAAAACCAGGTCTAAAATATGTGCACATGCACACACACACACACACACAACAAACTTGAGAGTTGTACTACAAAGGAAATAGATCTAAAATAAATAAATTGTGGATCAACTTAAAACCAGAATAAGATTCTACTACACACATATTTGAAGGTCAGAAATTTTAGAAGTTGACCATATTACGTGTTGGTAACAGTGTGGAGGCACCAAAAGACCCCACACAGTACTGGTGAGTATTTAAATTAGTACATATTTAGTATGTACTAAATTAGTACAATTAGTACATTAGTACACTTTGGGACAGTGCTTAGCTATTTCTCTAAAAGTTAAATATATCCCCAGCATACATCTGAATAATTTTACTCTCTGGCATTCATCCAAGACAAAATAAGACTATGTCAATAGAACAATAGAAAGGCATGTACATGAATAAACATAATTGCTTTATTTGTAATAGCTGAAATCTGCAAATAAATTTTCACTAACTGAGGAAGGGATAAGCCAACTGTGATATGTTCATACTAAGAAATATTACTCAGAAATAAAAAAGATGTGAACAGATATTTTGCTGAGAATTTGTGCATCTAGATTAAAATATATGGATCTATAGATTTCCCTTTTTTTATTTTATTTTTTTTGGTGCTCTCTTTGTTTGGTTTTGTCACTAATGTATTATCAGCCTCATAAAACGAGGATGGGAGTGTTCCATTCTCTTCTATTTTCCAGAAGACATTGTATAAATTGATGTTAATTATTCTTTAAATATTTGGCACAATTCTCCAGTAAAACCATCTGGGCTTGGAGATTTCTTTTGGGAGACCCTTTTTATTACAACTTTGATTTCTTTGATGGTTTTAGGAACACTCAGATTATATTTTATCTTGGTTTAGTTTGGTTAGTTGGCAGTTTGTGGTTTTTGTGAAATTGATCCATTGCTTATAAGTTTTTAGCTTTATGAGGTGACCTACAAGCACACTAAGAGATGTTTAATATTAGTAGCCCTTATGAAAATGCAAATTAAGACCACAATGGATTATCACTACACAGCTCTCAAATGGCTAAAATACAAAATACCTATAACTCTAAATGGTGGTGAGCATTTAAGGGAACTGGATTTGGCACAGCCAGAAAATAAAAGTTGGTTTTACAGTGAAGAAAAAAGTATATTCCACACAGAAAGAACTTCATATACAAAAACCAGAAAGGGGACAAAACATGGCATGTATGAAACACTGAGACAAGGCATGGAAGACTGACAGAAAAAAAAAAACTTTTCTGAGATAATACTAGAAAAATAATAAGTAAAGACCAGATCATGCGTAGCCCTCCACTATTTTGGGACTTTAAGATTACTAGCAAGTGATAGAAGGGTTTTAATCAGGAAAATCATAACCATCGATTTGGATATTACTGTATGGTATTATTATGCATCACATATTATTGCACATGTTATATATATTGCATATATCATGTACATTATGGTACAGGCGTATCATTGAGTGTATAGATTACATATCATTCAACATGTATATGTTGGCAGTTATGTTAAAAAAGAATTATAAGTGATCAAGAGAGGATACAAAAGTAACAGTTAAAAGCAGGTTGAAGTAGTCTAAGTGAAAAATGATGGTAGCTAAGTCTAGGCTGATGGTAGTTTGGAAAAGAAATGAATTTAACAGAGGAGTATATTGGATTAACAAAGTTTCCTAATTACATTAACAGAGATGGAGGGAATTCTGGGAGTTAAGAAGGATCCTTGTGAATTGAAGAGACTGGAGACAGAGGAAAAAAGAACAGGCTAATGGACAGGGACATTTTTAACATTAACAGGCTAATGGACAGGGCGGAGGGTTTGGCTAAACAATGGGTTCATTTGGGGGCATATCAGCATGAGCTGTCCACCCCCCCTTTTTTTTTAATGTGCGTATTTGAGAGAGACATAGCACTAGTAGAGGAGGGGCAGAGAGAGAAGAAGACACTGAATCTGAAGCAGATTCCAGGCTGTGAGCCCTTAGCACAGAGCCCAACATGGGGCTCAAACCCATGAACGTGAGATCATGACCTGAACCGAAGTCGGACGCTCAACCAAATGAGCCACCCACGTGCCCTTGAGCTGTCACTTTTAATTCAAGTGAAGATGGCAAGTTGGTAGTTGGAAGACACGTCTGGACTTTAAAAAGTTGTTTAGGGGCGCCTGGGTGGCTCAGTCAGTTGAGGACCAACTTTGGCTCAGGTCATGATCTCAAGGTTTGTGAGTTCGAGCCCCACGTTGGGCTCTAGGCTGACAGCTGTGACAGCTCTGGATTCTGTGTCTCCCTCTCTCTCTGCCCCTCCCCCACTCATGCTCTGTCTCTCTCTGTCTCAGAAATAAATAAGCATTAAAAAAAAAGTTGTTTAGTGAGAAGACTCAAGGAAATTCAACATTAATGACTGCTTAGAAGTAAAAGAATATGCTATAGTTATTTAACCATCTCCTATTGATGGACACTCCAGTTGTTTTCATTTTTGCCTATTCAAAAAATGGTACATGAATTAGCTTTTACATACATTATTTTGCAGGTGTGCAGATATATCTGCTGGCTAGATTCCCAGAAGTGGGAATGCTGAGAAAATGTACAAATGCTTTTGTGATTTTGTTAGATATTGCAAAATTGCTCTCCATATGGAGTTGTATCATTTCGAACCCCCATCAACATGGTGTAAGTAAAGCTGCTTCCCCATAGTCTCACTAAATGAGTACTTTGTCAAATGTTTGGATCTTTACCAGTATCCTAGGTGAAACATGACATCTCTGTGCAGTTGCATTTTTCATTTATCTTATCCTGAGTTAGGTTAAGCATCTTTGCATATGTTTAAAGTGTCATTTATAAGTCCTTTCATGTGAAATATTTGTTCATGACCTTTGTCCAGTTTTCTGTTGGACTGCTGCCAGGCCTAACACTGTGAAAGCAGCTTTGCAAGTGGGTAATGGGTACAGGCCAGAGGAGTTTCAAAGTGCATTCTAGAGAGAGCCTAGACTGCCTTAAAGAGATTATTGACAGAAATACGGACTTCGAAGGTGATTCTAATAAGATGTCAGATGAAAATGAGGAACATGTCATAAAAACCAAAGGAAAGGTGACCCTTGTTATAAAGTGGCAAAGAACTTGACTGAATTGTGTTCTAGTGTTTTGTGGAAGGTATGACTTGTGAACGATAACTTAGATACCTGGCAGAAGAGATATCTAAGTAAATTGTTGAAAATAGTCTCCTTGCTGCTTATAGTGAAATGGGAGAGAAGTAAGATAAGTTGAAAGAACTGCAAAGCAAAATAAAGCAAAAGAACCCAGACTAGACTTGAAGATTTAGAAAATTGTCAGCCTATTCATAGCAAAAAAAATGAGGAAGCATGTTCTGGAGAGAATACCAAGGGTGAGGCTCAAAAATCATTTGATAAAGAGGTTATGTGGCTGTGACTCATGGATCTAATTGGCCATCTCAGCAGAAGGAGGAATTGAAATAGTGTTATACCAGCGAAAGTCTGCCAGCTGGGATTAAAGGGAACAGAGACAAGATAAAATAAATGAAGGCTGCTATACTTCTGGGATTCTACAGGATGGGATGATAGAGCTGTCTAGCTGTAAACATGTGTTATCCTTCAAGAAAGGGAAGAATGACTGTCAAGGCCATGCAGAGATTGGCAGGACTATTACTGTATTACGAGCCAAGAGTGCAGGGCTGTCTTCTCCTCAGTTCCAGACGATGAAGCCAATTTCTTGCTTTCAACAAGCCAGGCTGCTGCCACCCATGGCCACAGGGGCAAGACTACACCCTCAGTCGACCTAAAGGACAAAATAAGGAGCCAAAGAGAATTATTCTCTAGCTTTCCAATGTAAAATCTAATGGAATTTGCCTAGTTAAGTCTTAGATTGCTTGAGACCCACCATTCCTTTCTTTATTCCAATTTCTCCCTTTTAAAATGTGAATTTCTAGTGGCGCCTGTGTGGCTCAGTTGGTTAAGTGTCTGACTTCAGCTCAGGCCATGATCTCACAGTCCGTGAGTTCGGGAGACGCACGTTGGGTTCTGAGCTGACAGCTCTGAGCCTGGAGCCTGCTTCGAATTCCGTGTCTCCCTGTCTTTCTCTCTGTCCCTCCTCCTCTCATGCTCTCTTTCTCAAAAAATGGACATTAGAAAAAATGTGAATGTCTATCCTATACCTGTCCCAGCCTGGTTTTTTAGAAGCACATACTTTGCCTGGTTTCACAGATTTACAACTTGAGAGGGAATTTTGCCTCAGGCTGAATCACTTCTCACATTTCACACATGCATGGTTTAGATGATATTTAGATGAAATCTTGGTTTGATCATTCCAGACTTGATGTTAGACTTTTGGGACAATTAGGATGGGGGTAAATGTATTTTGCATTGTGGAAGAACATGAATTTTGTGGGGAGGCAGAGAGGAGAGTGTTATGGACTAAATTGTGTCTCCCCCAATTCATATGTCGAGATCGTAACCCCCATGCACCTCAAAACGTGACTGTATTTGGAGGTAAAAGTCTTTAAAGCAGAGAGTAAGGTTCAGTGATATAACTAATGCTCCTAACCCAATATGACTGATGTTCTTAATTAAAAACAAATACAGAGAGGGATAGACACCATGGATGCATGCGTCCAGAAGAAAGGCCATGTGAGGACACAGTATGAAGACAACCACGTGCAAGCTGAGGAGAGAAGCCTGTGGAGAAACCAAATTTGCCAACATCTTGACTTTGGCCTTCTAAGCTCCAGAACTGGGAGAAAATTCTGTGCTGAAACCATCAAATGTGTGCTGTTTCGTCATGGCAGCACTAGAAAGCTAATAGGGCCAGGAATTTTCTGTTACTCACTGCTCAGTGTGGTACAGGGCAGAGGACACACATCAAAATTGGCTTTTTCCTAAGGACAGTGCTGACCTATTGGATTAGTAGTGTTCAAGTATACAATGCAATATTGTGAATAAAGGAACAATTTAATTTCTGATAAATTGAAGCAAACAAAAATTTACTAAGCTGATCTAATAGTGCCAAACATGTTCAAGATATTTGGCACATAGCTAAGTTGGAAACCTTATTGGACGCTACTTATTGACAATTTCTTGGGAACTAACTGTTCCCAAGTAAAGCCTTTCCTTTACTGTAAAAGCTGGGAATTTGGGATACACGGTAACCAATGGCACAAAAGATTAACTTTTCTTGTGCCTCAGTGTTCTGGTTTATGGGGTTTGTGGCATGTTTCAACTCTAAGTGTACTGCTATTACTCTTTCTGAACACACAAGTGCATTGCTATGTGTTTTTATGGAGGAAATAAAGCCTGTAAGGTATGAGGAACCCAAAGTTGTCACCAGATACCAATCCATAGCCAGGTCTCTATTGGTGACAGTAAATTAAATTTCAGGTCTCCTCATTCTAGGTCTGGGAAAGGGAATAATAAATAATATCAACCTTCTTCTCAGCATAAGTTTAGCTTTACATCAAAATAAATTCAATGATATTGTAAGCAGTTTTTAATGCTGTACCATGGTCATTCTCATAGAACTTCAAATACAGCTCTTAACTACCATCCACCTTCTTTTATCTTGCCAACCACACCATTAATGCCTTAGAAAGAGGACTATTAGAGCATTGAAGATTTTCATACCTTTCTCTTTTTCAATTAAATATTGTAAATAGTGCTGTATCTAACCTCTGAGGCAACACCTAGTGTGCTTACTATGCATAACTCTTCCATTCAGTTACTGCATACAGGAGATTAACACAAATAATCATCTAAATCTGTGTGTGTGTGTGTGTGTGTGTGTGTGTGTGTGTGTGTGACTAGGGTGAGGTACAGAACTGGTGAAGAAAAAAAGTCTAACAATCTTGTCTTCCACTCTCTTTAGCATATTTCCATCTCCCCAACAGTACTGTATGCCTATTTTTAAAAGTACCACCCAGTAGAATATAAAAGGAATGGTTGAATTCTCATCCTTCCCTAAATAAATGTGCAGATTTCAGTTTATGGGTTAACATAAGACTTCTAAAATCTGATGACTGGGGTGGAGAATTGGGGACAAGTTTCTCCAGGCTCAATTCCTGTCTGAATGCTGCTTTTTAGTATTCCTTGCTGGCTCCTCTTCTCAAACTGACCTTTTTGTTTTGGATATCCAAAGGTGTTTTCTTCGGGGTGGGGGGCATTTACCTTCCTTTATTTTTTTTTATCTAAATAGAAAATGATCTATTACTTGAAATACTGTCTATTTGTAAACACTCCCAAAGCCATGTATTTGTTCTAGATCTCTCTTTTAAGCTCTATTTCAGACACATAGATCCCCCTGCCTACTTGATATGTCAACTTGGATGTCTTCTAGAAAAAGCCTATTAAACACATCTGATTCTAAAATCTTAATTGCTCTCTACAGACTTTTATCTATGTTTATATTGTTTACCTAAGAAAAATTATGACTGTTCAGCCCATAGTTTATGATAGAGAGATAAACGAGCATTGACCTCTCTTTCTCATTTCCTGTACATACTTAGTACATACAGTGCTCAACATGACCTCTAAAATGACTACTGATCTGCTTGCTTTTCTCTTTTCCCTGTTATCCAACATCAGCTTTCCATATTGTCATTATGTACCTAACTCACTGGGTCTCTCTGATTCTGATCTTGTTCCCTTCTAATCTATTCACACCACAGCCAAGAAAATTAACATATTTTCATCTTAGTTATGTCTCTGCATATTTACCTACAATAGTATTTCTCTACAATAGTACCTACAAGCACAGTGTAGCTAGTTTCCTGACTCAAACTCCAGCTTCAAACCCCCTTTCTCTCTCTCTCTTTATTATAGTCATGGGTTCTATTTAGCCACTGTTTCAAGTTCTCCTTCTGAACTTACACTGGGATCACACTTCTTTATCCCCATGAAGTTAGACATGGTCACATGACTTTCTTTGAACTACAAAATGTGATACTAATACTTGTCATTTTCAGGCAACATTCTTTAAAAAGCAACATAGGGGCGCCTGGGTGGTTCAGTTGGTTAAGTGTCTGACTCTTGATTTAGGCTCAGGTCATGATCTCACAATTCAGGAGATCCAGCCCCACATCAGGCTCTGAGCTGACAGCATGGAGACTGCTTGGGAATCTATCACTCTCCTACTCTCTTTGCCCTTCCTCTGCTCGTGTCCACACACTTTCTCTCTCTCAAAACAAATAGATAACTTTAGAAAAAAAGCAACATTGAATATATCATTCTCTTATTACTAATGATCTAGATGATGGAGGATATGAGAAAACATAGAGGGTGGGAAATAAACATTTGTTATTTTACTGAGATTCAAGGATTGTTTGCTTGTTTCTCTCCTCTAGCAGGGCCAATCCACCACAAGGAACGTGTCAAATGCCATTATATTTGACAGTCATATGGTTTCCCTCTGTCAGAAATGCTTTCCCCATCTCCTTAATCATTTAAATTTACCTTGTTAACTCTAATTTATCTTCCCCATATCAGCCTAAATAAGACCTTAACACACTAGATGGTTTGCTGTTATAATTCCTATATTTTTAAGTACTTACAATAATTCCAAGTATATAGTTGTTGTAAAATTATTTTTAATTATATATTTATTTGAAAATATCTAGACTGTGAGTTCCATACATACAAGGCCCAACTGGACCTATTCACAAAAATTAAAAAATGAACACAATTTTTTTTGATACTATTTATAATGAAAAACAGTTTGCAGTTAACCAAACCAGTTTAATTTAGGCTCTGCTATTGAATAGTACACAGCATTTCAAAAATTACCTTTTGTTTTTTTGTCTTTCACTTTATTCTTCTGTAAGTGGAGTTTGTTCATTTCTAAAATATGTTGAAATAATTAAAGCACTTAAAATGTCCATCATGCTGTTTGGCATGAAGTAGAAACACAAGAATGATAGTTCTTTTTCTTCCTGTGCTGATCAGGTAACATGCCAATGTCCATGGTATCAGAGCTATTCAGACCTTTACTGGCCTACATAAAATGGAAGTGTTATTTTTCTGTACTAGGTAATAGTTCAGAAAGCTTATCAATTCTTTCTGTTTGATTTCTTCTATCAAATTATTTTCATCAAATATTACTATTTTAGTTAATAAATTATTTGCTGACAAATTTCCTATCTCAGCATGTGCCTATATATATGACTCCTAGGAATAAACAGTTTCAAATTAATAAGATATGTCTATATGGTACTGCCCTGTGTCTTATTGGATAAGACCATTGTAGATCCCGGGGGGAGGTATTACTCTACATAATTTGATAAACATTAGAAAGTTGGTCTAACACTCAAGCTGATAGTTAGTCATGCTCATGTATTTTGTATAGCTTAGTCTGGATTTTTGACAATTTAATTTTAGGATTATGCTTTGACTACTCACCATGGGCATAGTAGTGCAAGTGACTATCATTTTCTGCTATTGGGGTTGCTATGATGGAGTCTGGAGTATCTGATAGTTGAATATGTTGCTTAAGTCCTTAAGTAAAAGTCAGCATAATGAGGATAGTGACCTTGAACAAATTGTTGACAGGTTCTCCAAACCTTCTTTTCAATTAGGTCTCTTCCTTGGGTCTTGTATTCAATCCTGCTTCGCCCAGTTGTAGCAAGAATTCTGTGTTTGTCCACTCAGGCTGCTGTGACAAAATACCATGGATTGGGGAGCTTGTAAACAACACAAATTTATTTCTCACAATTCTGGTGGATGGGAAGTGCAAGATGAAGTCACCAGTAGGTTTGGTGTCTGGTAATAACCCCTTTTCTGGCTCATGGATGGCCATTTTCTTGCTATGTCCTAATATGGTGGAAAAATGGAGACAGCTTTCTGGGCTTTCTCTTTAAAAGACACCAATCCCATTCATGAAGGTTCTGCCTTCATGATCTAATCACTTCCTATAAAGCCTACCTCCAATACTGTCACACTGGGAATTAGGTTTCAACATATGAAATTTAGAGGGAAAACAAACACTCAGTGTATAGTACCTGCTAAGTCAGTTTAGTGAGAAACCTGGATATCTGATCACCTTGGTCTGCCTTCACCAAGAATCCTGTTGGATCAGTTTAGCAAGAACCTCCCTACCCTTTATATTTCTTCTTAGTAATTTGTCCATCCATAATGCCTCACCGTTCTCCTTGGCTATGTAAATTCCTACTTGTCCTTAGTGTATTTGGAATCAATCTCCATTCTATTATGATGACTCTTTGCTCTTATTGTAATAAGTTCTGAATAAAATCTATCTTTACTATTTTAACTACAGTCTGGTTCTGGTTCCCTTTCATAATAACATTACAAAGTAAACTAAGGACAATACATTTTCAAAAAAGAAGAAAAGATAATCCAACCTGTTAAAGAGGTATCAGGAAATAATGAGACATTCCTTGAAACATGTTTATTTTTTTTTAATTTTTTTTTTTACTGTTTATTTATTTTTGAGACAGAGAGAGACAGAGCATGAACAGGGGAGGGGCAGAGAGAGAGGGAGACACAGAATCTGAAGCAGGCTCCAGGCTCTGAGCTGTCCGCACAGAGCCCGACGCAGGGCTCAAACTCACGGACCGCGAGATCATGACCTGGGCCGAAGTCGGCTGCTTAAACGACTGAGCCACCCAGCCACCCCAAGAAAGATGTTTTAAATAACAACAACATTAAAAATATCATGGTCTTTGGAGTCAGAAAAGAACATAACAGATGCAAAACCTTACACAAATTATTTACACTTTTTGAAAATTTGATTTCTCATTTGCAAAACAGAGAGTACTATAACATCTATAGATTTGTATGACATTGAAATCATTTAATGTCTATTTTGGTACCTAACGATATTATTATTTACTAGTGTTTTAGGAGTGCAGTGTTTTTTTCTTCTTTCTTCCTGACGTTAAAACCAACTAAGGGAAATGTAACAGGTTTATAGAGACGGAAATATGAACTTTTACCAATAAAGACTTGTTTGAGTGTGGTGGTAGCTTAATTATATAGCATCAGTAAGTTTCCCAGTAGATAACTCAAGGGTTAGATAGATTGCCACGGCCAGTCATTATTTGTCACGGGTGTGCGGGTAGATGCTTTGTACCTAAGTGTAGCACACAGTTTCTGGAAGCAGCTGTATCCCAGGGTGTAAACAAGGATGAAGCTGAAACATATGTGCTCAGTGCCTTCTCCAAACTCTACATCCAATAAGTTGCTACCTCAGGGTCGGGGAATGAAGACTCAGCAGAGACACACCCATAAATGGAAATATCAGAAGTAATGGAAATATCAAAGCATTACCTCCTAATAGTTTCTGTCTTGTTATACTCTTTTTTTAATTTTTAATTCTATATTTTATTTTTTAAAATTTACATCCAAATTAGTTAGCATATAGTGCAACAATGATTTCAGTAGATTCCTTAGTGCCCCTTACCAATTTAGCGCATCCCCTATCCCACAACCCCTCCAGTAACCCTCAGTTTGTTCTCCATATTTATGAGTCTCTTCTGTTTTGTCTCCCTCCCTGTTTTTATATTATTTTTGTTTCCCTTCCCTTACGTTCATCTGTTTTGTCTCTTAAAGTCCTCATATGAGTGAGGTCATATGATTTTTGTCTTTCTCTGACTGACTCATTTCACTTAGCATAATATCCTCCAGTTCCATCCACGTAGTTGCAAATGGCAAGATTTCATTCTTTTTGATTGCCGAGGAATACTCCATTGTGTGTATATATATACCACCTCTTCTTTATCCATTCATCCATCGATGGACATATGGGCTCTTTCCATACTTTGGCTATTGTTGATAGTGCTGCTATAAACATGGGGGGTGCATGTGTCACTTCGAAACAGCATACCTGTATCCCGTGGATAAATGCCTAGTAGTGCAATTCCTGGGTCTTAGGGTAGTTCTATTTTTAGTTTTTTGAGAAACCTACATACTGTTTTCCAGAGTGGCTGCACCAGCTTGAATTCCCACCAACAATGTAAAAGAGATCCTCTTTCTCTGCATCCTCGCCAACATCTGTTGTTGCCTGAGTTGTTAATGTTAGCCATTTGACAGGTGTAAGGTGGTATCTCATGGTGGTTTTGCTTTTCATTTCCCTGATGATGACTGATGTTGAGCATTTTTTCATGTGTCGGTTGGCCATCTGGATATCTTCTTTGGAGAAGTGTCTATTCATGTCCTTTGCCCATTTCTTCACTGGATTATTTGTTTTTTGGGTGTTGACTTTGATAAGTTCTTTGTAGATTTTGGATACTAACCCTTTATCTGATATGTCCTTTGCAAATATCTTCTCCCATTCTGTCAGTTGCTTTTTAGTTTTGCTGATTCTTTCCTTTGCTGTGGAGAAGCTTTTTATTTTGATGAGGTCCCAGTAGTTCATTTTTGCTTTTAATTCCCTTGCCTCCAGAGACATGTTGAGTAAGAAGATGTTGCGGCCAAGATCAAAGAGGTTTTTGCTTGCTTTCTTCTCAAGGATTTTGATGGCTTCCTGTCTTATATTGAGGTCTTTCATCCATCTTGAGTTTATTTTTGTGTATGGTGTAAGAAAGTGGTCCAGGTTCATTCTTCTGCATGTCGCTGTCCAGTTTTCCCAGCACCACTTGCTGAAGAGACTGTCTTTATCCCATCAGATATTCTTTCCTGCTTTGTCAAAGATTAGTTGGCCATACATTTGTGGGTCCATTTCTGGGATCTCTATTCTGTTCCATTGATCTGAGTGTCTGTTCTTGTGCTAGTACCATACTGTCTTGAGGATTACAGCTTTGTAGTATAGCTTGAAGTCTGGGATTGTGATGCCTCCTGCTTTGGTTTTCTTCTTCAAAATTGCTTTGGCTATTTGGGGTCTGTTCTGGTTCCATACAAATTTTAGGATAATTGTTCTAGCTCTGTGAAGAATGCTGGTGTTATTTTGATAGGGATTGCATTGAATATGTACATTGTGTTGGGTAGTATCTACATTTTAACAGTATTTGTTCTTCCTATCCAGGAGCATGGAATCTTTTTCCATTTTTTTTTCTTTTGTATTCTTCAATTTCTTTCTTAAGCTTTCGATAGTTTTCAGAGTATAGATTTTCACCTCTTTGGTTAGATTTATTCCTAGGTATTTTATGGTATTTTGTGCAACTGTAAATGGGATCAGTTCCTTTATTTCTCTGTCACTTCCTTGTTGGTGTATAGGAATGCAACCGATTTCTGTGTGTTGATTTTATATCCTGCAACTTTGCCAAATTCATGAATCAATTCTAGCAGTTTTTGGTGGAATCTTTTGGGTTTTCCATATAGAGTATCATGTCATCTGCGAAGAGTGAAAGTTTGACCTCCTCCTGGCCACTTTGCGTGCCTTTTATTTCTTTGTGTTGTCTGATTGCAGAGGCTAAGACTTCCAATACTATGTTGAAGAACAGTGGCGAGAGTGGACATCCCTGTCTTGTTCCTGGCCTTAGGGGGAAAGCTCTCAGTTTTTCCACATTGAGGATGATATCAGCGTTGGTTTGTTCCTATATGGCTTTTATGATCTCGAGGTATACTCCTTCTATCCCTACTTTCTTGAGGGTTTTCATCAAGAATGGATGCTGTCTTTTGTCAAATGCTTTCTCTGCATCCATTGAGAGGATCATATGGTTCTTGTCCTTTCTTTTATTGATGTGATGAATCACGTTAATTGTTTTGTGGATATTGAACCAGTCCTGCATCCCAGGTATAAATCCCACTTGGCCCGTGGTGAATAATTTTTTTAATGTATTCTTGGAGCCGGTTGGCTGATATCTTGTTGAGAACTTTTGCATCCATGTTCTTCAGGGAAATTGGTCTATAGTTCTCCTTTTTAGTGTGATCTCTGTCTGATTTTGGAATCAAGGTAATGCTGGCTTCATAGAAAGAGTTTGGAAGTTTTCCTTCCATTTCTAGTTTTTGGAACAGCTTCAAGAGAATAGGTGTTCACTCTTCCTTAAATGTTTGGTAGAAATCACCTGGAAAGCCATCTGGCCCTGGGCTCTTGTATTTTGGCAGAGTTTTGATTACTAAATCGATTTCCTTACTGGTTATGGGTCTGTTCAAATTTTCTGTTTCTTCCTGTTTCAGTTTTGGTATTGTATATGTCTAGGAATTTGTCCATTTCTTCCACATTGCCCATTTTATTGGCATATAATTGCTCGTAATATTCTCTTACTATTGTTTTTATTTCTGCTGTGTTGGTTGTGATCTCTCCTCTTTGATTCTTGATTTTATTTATTTGGGTCTTTTCCTTTTTCTTTCTGATCAACTGGCTAGTGGTTTATCAATTTTGTTAATTCTTTCAAGTAACCAGCTTCTGAATTCATTGATCTGTTCTCCTGTTTTTTGTTTTTTTGTTTTTTTGTTTTTTGTTTTTTTTGGTTTCAATAGCATTAATTTCTGCTCTAGTCTTTATTATTTCCTGTCTTCTGCTGGTTTTGGGTTTTATTTGGTGTTCTTTTTCTGCTTCTTTAAAGAGTAAGGTTAGGTTGTGTATCTGAGATCTCTCTTTATTCTTTAGGAAGGCCTGGATTGCTATATACTATCCTCTTATGACTGCCTTTGCTGCATCCCAGAGGTTTCGGGTTGTGGTGTTACCATGTTCATTGGCTTCCATATACTTTTTAATTTCCTGTTTAACTTCTTGATTAGCCCATTCATTCTTTAGTAGGATGTTCTTCAGTCTCCAAGTATTTGTTACCTTTCCAAATTTTTTCTTGTGGTTGATTTCGAGTTTCATAGCGTTGTGGTCTGAAAATATGCAGGGTATGATCTCGATCTTTTTTTTTTCTTACTTAAGGCTGTTTTGTTATACTCTTGATGTATTGAGCTTTTGCCTACCAGGATGGAGGCTATTCACTGCAGAAAAAGATCAACAGTGATATAGCACAGTCCTGAACCCACCTTCACATGGTTGTTCTCCCTTACCAACTACCTTTTGTTTGCTGTTGGTTGAGCCTCCTGGGGGTACTGCCACATATTGCATTTTACTCCCCCTCCCCACCCTACCCCCATTGAGAGTGACAGTGTCAACTATAAGTCTTATGAAATTCAAAACCTACTCCAAAAAGCAAATATCTATGAGGCAGAATAGCAACAGATTTGAGGTTGCGGTTACTTTTACATAATAACCCCTTTATAAAGAAAAAAAAATATTCAAGAATTTATCTATCTATCTATATATCTATCTATATATAGATGGATATGAAAATCACTGGGTAGAGTAAAAACAAATACAAATTAAAAATAAAAGGCTAAATTCTGCTGGTGCAAATAAGGAAAGAGATTTCTTCTCTTTTTTTTGGTCAGAGGATTTACCTTAGATCATTTGTAATAAGTACTTCCTCACTTCTTTAAAATGCATATAAATCCTTTTGAAGACTACATAGGTCTTTTATCAATTTTACAACCCAGGACTGTCTATCTCAAGGACCTGGAGCCATCTCTTTGAAATGTAAACATCAAGGGAGATAATACCCTTAACTCCCAGTTTCTGTGGGAGGGTAGGAGCATAATTTCAGAGACAGCTGTGCTCCAAGTTGCAAAACTACCTTCTGTCATGAAGAAATGAGAAATTTATTTTTCCTCTGGACAAAGCCGCTTAGCTAACACAGATGGTCATGCAACTGGTGGTAACTTAATTACCAGGTAAAGTTAGGATGAACTGTACCTTACAAATGGTGCAGTCAAGTCCTGTTACCTGAGGACTAGTAAGTACTGTTTTTCCTGTAAGCAAGAATGGGTTATATCTGTTCGGTTATATAAAAAGGTAAGGTTTCTTTCTGTCTCTGGGATTTCTTAGTGGATTATCTGTGATTAGCCTGGTTTAATGCTTATTCGTTAATAAACTGGTTTTGTTCTTCGACTACCTTTGTGAGAAATTTTTCTCAGCTGGGAGAAGGTATTAATTTTAATTATATTTCCCCAACACTAGCTACCTCATGTTTTAAAACTAAAGGGTTTATCTTATAATTAAAAATCTGAAAGGGAGAAGGATATAACTTGAAATGAGCCATGTTGATTTTGAGCCCAGAATTTCATGGAATGGTTCATAAGGGTCTATTTATTAGACTTCATAGATTCTTCATATGCAAGGTCAAAAACTGATTCTTTACTTGCATTCTTATCTCAAATTATCAGCAGCCTCATTGTACAATATGGCCTATTAGAGGTTTTGAAATAAAGTTAAATTATATCATGCTAATTTAATAAGTTGCTGATAATAAGATGTCACACATTAGATTACTTATCTTCTTCCACTATCAACTTCCTAGGAGGAGTTAATATCAAAAATATAGATGGCTTTGTAATTCTAAACCCACAGAAATTAAAGTTCAAATTTTAACTCTTCTGCTGTTAAACTGCTGTTTAAAGCTGAAAACTGCTGTTTTCAGTTAATATTCAAAGAAATTAAAATCTAAAACTTACTCCAACCAATTTCATATATTAATGAATTTTATTTTGAAGAATTCTAGATGCTGTGGAAGAGTTCAGGTTCTTTTTGTGGTTGGAACATTGACTGCCTCACACTAGAATAAGTGTAGATTCATCAGGGATTTATGTTAGTCAAGGCCCAGCCTCTGATGGGCCATACTTCAAAACATCCAAGGATTTAGGCACAAGTATAATGTAGTTCTGGGCTTATATCCACCAAATGTAGGTCAATGTTGCCAGGGAAGCTTATTAATAAGTAAGCTTTATTGCCTGGCCCAAAATAGCCCAGAGTCTGTAACCTTTGCACACTGGTAGCTCCCAGATTGAGGAAAATGGAGGGAGGAGATGAGGGGAGTGGAAGCAAGGAGAGAAGTCAAATTGTTCAGCTCCCCTCTGGAAAAACCTCAGTCTGGTGAGTCAACCCTCATCTGTGGGAAAGATTAAGTAAGGAGAAAAGAAGAGGTTAAAGATGGTGTACGAAAGGATGTCCAGTCACATAAAAACAAGAACAGTAGGGAACAACCAATTTTCTGTAACATCAGTAACAAATGATCTTAGAGCAGTAGAATCTGAAATATGAGATGTAGAAGTGAGATATTTTGTAGTTTTCTGTTCCAATTTCTCCAATTAAGTAATTTTTTCTTACCAGAGATGTATTTTATGTATATATATATTTTTTGTCAAATCTTCAAATTTCTGACTATAAGATGACCCTTTTGCTTTAAAGCATAAGCTAATGGCCCAGTAATTTTCTCTTGTATAAATTATTTATTTTTTAAACCTTGAATATTTTTTCTTACAAAACACCTATTATATAGGAATAGCTACAATCTCAAATTCTTTTGTAGCTATTTTGTTCTACAAATTTTTACTTTGGGGAATAAATTTTGAATCATAGAATAGATTTATGGTTAATGCATTCCCTCAGAGTGAGTTGAGTTATAAAATCTAATTCCCAGGCTCTGGATTTTTATGTCAGTTACAACATTGTTAAATATGTCTGCTGTGCTTGGGCGATCAAGAAATTATTTTAATAATTATAAGATTTTATACCAATTGTTAGTAGCACTGATATGAGCAAGTGAATTTTGGTACTATGAGACAAAGATCGACTCCCATGTATTATTTCTTAATTAGTTATATAATAAAAATCTCAATTAAACAGTAGCATCTCTGCACTGATTTTCTCAGACCTCTCATTAGATGAGAATTTTTAATGCTTAGCCCTGAGTTGAAATAGTTGCATTGGCAGTAGAGTATTCCGGGAATTTGAAATTGAGTGCATTTAAATGACAATTTTATTTTTTCAGGCTTTCCACAAATCTGAAGATTATCCCAGCAAACACAATTCTGTTAGAGTGAAATACAAAGAAGCATAAGAATGCCGAATTCAACAACAGATGTTGACGTTTAAACATTCTAGCATTTTCATCAAATTTAGCGTTTCATTTATTCATTTATCATGTACAATTCCCTTTAATTCCTTTTGTCAGTTCTAACAAATTAGCATTTAGACCCATAGGAAAAAGACACCTCAGCGTGCTGTCTTGTCATTTATGGTGGTTAGAATGTGCTATCTAAGCACATCTTCTTTTGCTTCACAATGCGTGTTTATTGCACAGAATTAACTTCACAACACACGTGAAGTACCTAAAAATAAAAGTTAGTGTTAAAGCTTGTTTTAAAGCTTGTTAGGTTTTTTCCCCCCAATACAACTGAGTTCCAGTGATTTCTAAGTACTGACTATAAACTAAATGTAAGCATAATAATATAAATGCTATTTCCACTGAGTTACCGTTATAGTATCATCAAGAGTGGTAGCAAACACCACCTTTTATAAAATACAACCATGTTTTTCTAAAGTTGACACACATCTTTATAAGAAAGAGCTAAACCTCCAAATGAAGTAAATAAAACAAACTGTGATTAAAATATCTAGATTAGAAAAGAATATTTGGAATAAGGGGGGATTTGAGACAAACTATTAGTGAAATTTTATTTGTGTTAAGCAAAGCTGTACAGATCAGAGTAGACTAATTATTTCAAGAACCCTGGAAATAAATCTTTACCGATCTAATTAACTTGGGAAACAAAAGACACTAATTTCAGCACACCAAGATTTATTATACTCTCATGTGGTTAAAAAAAGTGAAAACCTATTTGGCTTAGGTTGTATTCAAACTACTTTTGTTTTTAAAGGAACTTTGCACTCTTGACTTATTTTTTTATTTTTGGCAAAAAAGATTTTCTTGAAAGCAAACTAAATGAGAAAGGTTTGAGTTTTATTTAATAAAGCACTATTTGTGTCTGTAAAATTCTCAAATGTCTATTATAAAAGCCAAGTCAGCTATATGTTGGCAATTAAGATGAAGCTTACTAGGGGAAGACATTTATTTTTACTTTCCTGTAAACTGAAATATTTTAGCCAATTACAAATAAAATTTTATTGTATATAAAAATATAAATATTTTTGATGTTTGTGTAAATAGCCCTAGTGTTTTTTATATTCTTTTAGTAAGTATTTATTGAGACCTATTCATAGAAACTATTGCATAAAGAGTAAACAGTAAAACAACCTATAGAAGAACAAACAAGTAACTGAACACACGCGTTTAACTTTTCTTTCTCATTTTATCTTAATGATATTATTCATTTGTAATTTTATAAATATTGTTTTACATTTAGATTTTTAACAATACATAATTACAAATGCAAAGCATGCTTCAGCTTCTAACCCTGACTGGTTAACTTGCCCAATAATTGTCTTACTGCATAGATAACTAGAGAACTGAACAAAATATATGAAACAACTGTTTATGGATTTTTGACAACCATAGGGCATAACTGTGATCCCTGAGAGAAGGGAAACAAATGAGGTGAGCTCTATAATTGGCCCTGCTTCCTGCCTAGGGGCACATTCTGCTATGCTCCAATGGGAGAGAAAACCCAAGCAGAATATGAAAGTTTTGCTAAGTTGAAAAGGCAGAGATCAGAGTTTAAGGAAGCTGACACAAAGGGATTAACCAGATAGTGTGTCCTAGAGAAGAAGGGGGCTACTCAGTGGAAGAGAATAAGAAATCTGTATAGGAAGTGATACTAAGCTTCGCAAAGTGAAAATCCACAAGAGTGAGCAAAGAACAAAACCAGGGGACTGTAAACTGGAAAATTTCTAGAACTCATTCAGTGTGGGGAATATTTTGAGATCGAATAAATGAGAATGCATGTGGTAGACACTTCATATGGTTTCAGCTTGGTAGAGGGCTAAGATATCCTTAGAATAGAGTCTACTCTTGACACATTCTAACAAACCTTAAAAATAAGGCTCACAAACCAAGAAACAGGCTCTTAACTATAGAGAACAAACTAATGTTTGCTGCAGGTGAAACCGCACTATCTTAACTAGTTGGAATTTAAATAAAAACTTGGAGGAAAAAAATAAGCCTCTGAATGATAAAGCTAATTTCCAAGTAATCTGTCTGTAAGAGCAAACTTCAGGACTCTTTAATGTAGATAAAATATCAAGTTGCTCAAAATTGCAATGCCCTAAATGTTCAGTAATCAAATACTGTTAGAAAATCAAAGCAAGAAAATGTGGCTATAACCAGGAGAAAATAATATTCAGCTAGTAGGAAAAAAAAATCAACAGTAACAAAGATAATGGAATTATCAGATGACTTAAAACAGCTATGTAAATATATTCGTAGATATAAAGAAAAACATGAACATTACGAAGAAAAATAAAGGATTAAAAATAGTGTTTTAAAGCTGAAAAATATAATAGCCAACCTGAAATGAACTGAATTGGCTTGATAACAAATTAATCATTGATAAACAAACTCAAAGACATAGCAATAAAAATTACCCATATTGAATCACATGGAGAAAGATTTGTTTAATGCCAAAAATATATACATATATACATACATACAAAAATAAACAAACAGAGGCATACTGACCTGTGGGACAATATCAAGTATTCTTTAATATGTATAATTACATTTTCAAAAACAGAGGAAAAAGAGAGGGCTGCAGAAAAATATGTGAAGAATGATTTTTTTTTTTTAATTTGATGAAAACAGTAAAGCCAAAGGCTGAAGAAGCTTAACAGAATCCAAGCAGGGATCAACCCAAAGAAAAGTACCTCAAGGCACACTGTAATCTTTGATGAAAGTGAGTTTTAAAGAAAAATTTTAAAGGTAGTTATGGAAAAACACACATTAGTGTTAGAGGACAACAAAAAAAAAAAGAAATAACTGAACATTTCCAGCCAGAAACAGGAAACACCAGACAACAAAGGAGTGATATTTTATAATACCGGTAGTAGGGAAGAAACAACTGTGAGGTTAGAATCCCATTTCCATAAAAAACACCATTGAGGGACGCCTGGGTGGCTCCGTGGGTTAAGCATCTGACTCTTGATTTTGGCTCAGGTCATGATCTCACGGTTTGTGACATTGAGACCTGCGTTGGGCTCCATGCTGATGGAACAGAGCCTGCTTGGGAGTCTCTCTCTCTCTCTCTCTCTCTCTCTCTCCCTCTCTCTGCCCCTCCCCAGCTCACACACATTCTCTCTTTGTCTCTCTCAAAATAAATAAATAAATATATATATATATATATATATATACATATGTAAACATATATATAGCACATAAAGTATAAAGTCTTTTTCAGCCAGACAAAAGCTGCCAAATTTTGACTGCAGTAGATCTGCATTATAAGAAGTATTAGAGTATTTCTGGCAGACAATTTGAATAGCCTGCTATCAACTTAAAGAATAGACTCATCACTAAAAATTACCCAACAAAGAAATATCTAGGTTTAGAAGGCTTCACTGGTGAATTCTATAAAATATTCAAGAAAAGTACTAACACTAATCCTATAGAAATTCATTTAGAAAAATGGAGGAGAGGGAACAACTCACAATTCATCCATGAAGACAAGATTTCACTGACACTAGAGTTATACAAACATATTACAAGAGAAGAAAACTATAGACTAATGTCCCTTATGAACCTAGATTAAAAACAACCTTTTAATAAAAAAGATGCTTAATACAATGTTGGCAAATTAAATCCAACAATTTATCAAAAATGTAATACCTTATGAATTAGTGGGCTTTATTACAGAAATGCTGGGCTGACAATATTTAAAAATCAATGTACCTCAGCACATTAAGAAGGGTCAAAAAACATATGACCATCTCAATAGTTGCAAAAATCGTATTTGATTTAATTCAATAATCACTCATGATTA
This sequence comes from Panthera pardus, assembly GCF_024362965.1. NCBI lineage: Eukaryota > Metazoa > Chordata > Mammalia > Carnivora > Felidae > Panthera > Panthera pardus. The sequence continues at coordinate 60,696,693 of NW_026526688.1, forward strand.
AAGAATGGGATGTCACTTCTTCAACCTGAGAAAAGATATCTAATAAAAACTTAGCGTTCTTATATTTATTGGTGAAAAAGTAAAAAGTTCTCCCTAAACTTAGAAAAAGGCAGTGATATCTACTCTTTTACTGCTACTTTGTTTTGTTTTATTTTAATTCCAGTATAGTTACCATACATTGTTATATTAGTTTCAGGTGTACATTATAGTGATTTAACAATTCTGTACTTTACTCAGTGCTCATCACGATAAGTGTACTCTTAATCCTCTTTACTTATTTCACCCATCCCCCGCCACCTCCCCTCTGGTAACCATCGGTTTGTTCTCTATAGTTAAGAATCTGTTTCTTGGTTTGTCTCTTTTTCTTCGTTTGTTTTGTCTCTTAAATTCCACATATGAGTGAAATCATATGGTATTTGTTTCTCTCGGACTTACTTCACTTACAATTATGACCTCTAGATCTATCCATCTTGTGACAAATGGCAAGAGTTCATTCTTTTTTATGGCTGAATATTATTCCATTGTGTGTGTGTGTGTGTGTGTGTGTGTGTGCCCACACATGTGCGTGTGTGCGCCCACGCGTGTGTGTGTGTGTGTGTGTTTGCACCACATTTTTATTTATTCATCCATCAAGGAACATGAGCTGCTTCCATAATGTGGCAATTTAAATTATGCTGCAATAAACACAGGGGTGCATATGTCTTTTTGAATTAGTATTTTTGTATTGTTTGGGTAAATACCCACTAGTTGATTTATGAGATTGTATGGATCTACATTTAAATTTTTGAGGAGACTCCATACTGTTTTCCACAGTGGCTACACCGGTTTGCATTCTCATCAACAGTACATGAGGGTTCATTTTCTCTGCATGCTAGCCAATACTTGTTATTTCTTGTGTTTTTTTAAATTTTATTTTAGCCATTTTGACAGGTAAGAGCTGATATCTCATTGTGGTTTTGATTTGCGTTTCCCTGATGATGAGTGATGTTGAGCATCCTTTCATGTGTCTGTTGGTCATCTGGATGTTTTCTTTGGAGAAATGTTTGTTCAAGTTCTTCTGCCTGTTTTTAAAATTATTTATTTATTTATTTATTTATTTATTTATTTATTTATTTTGAGAGAGAGAGAGAGAGAGAGAAAGAATGAAAGGGAGGGGCAGAGGGAGAGGGAGAGACAGAATCTCAAGCAGGCTCTATGCTCAGTGCAGGGCCTAATGTGGGGCTCGATCTCAGATCATGACCTGAGCCGAAATCAAGAGTTGGATACTCAACCAACTGAGCCACCCAGCTTCACCTGCCCACTTTTTATTGGATTATTCGGGATTGTTGTGTGTGTTGAGTTGTATAAATTCTTTGTAAATTTTGTATACTAACCATTTATCAGATATGTCATTTGCAAATGACAGTAGGTTGTCTTTTAGTTTTTTTCATAGCTTTCTTTGCTGTGCAGAAGCTTTTTATTTTGATGTAATCCCACAGTTTATTTTTGGTCTTGTTTCTCTTGTCTCAGGAGACATATCCAGAAAAAAGTTGCTACAGCAGATGTCAGAGAAATTACTGCCTGTGCCTACTTCTAGGATTTTAAGGTTTCATGTCTCACATTTAGGTCCTTAATTCATTTTGTTTTGTTGTTGTTATTGTGCAAGAAAGTAGTCCAGTTTCATTCTTTTGCATTTAGCTGTCCAGTTTTCCTAATACCACTTGTTGAAGACACTGTCTTTTTCCCATTGCATATTCTTTTCTCCTTTGTCAAAGGTTAAGTGATTGTTTAACTGTGGATTTATTTCTGGACTCTCTATTCTGTACCATTGATCTATGTGTATATTTTTGTGGCAGTGCCATATTGTTTTGATTACTACAGCTTTCTAGTATGTCTTGAAATCTGGGATTATGGTACCTGCAGTTTGGTTCTTCAAGACTGCTTTGCCTATTCATGTTCTTTCGTGGTTCCATACAATGTTAAGTATTATCTGTTCTACTTCTGTGAAAAATGCTGTTGATATTGTGATAGAGATTGCATTACCTGTAGACTGTTTTGGGTAGTATGGACATTATAACAGTATTTGGTTTTTCAGTTCATGAGTGTGGAATATCTTCCCATTTGTTTGTATCACCTTCAATTTCTTTCATCACTGTTTGATAGCTTTTAGAATACAAGTCTTTTACCTCCTTGGTTAAGTTTATTTCTAGATGTTTTGTTCTTTTTGATGTGATTGAAAATGGGATTATTTCTTAATTTCTTTTTCTGCTATTTCATTATTAATGCATAGAAATTCAACAGATTTCTGTATTTTGATTTTGTATCTTGTGACCTTATTGAATGCAAATATTGAGTTTTGCTTCTTCTTTATCAGTTTGGCTACCTTTTATTTCTTTGTATTGTCTGATTGCTGTGACCAAGATGTCCATTACTATGTTGAATAAAAGTGATGAGAGTGGATATCTTTGTCTTGTTCCTGACGATAGAGGAAAAGCTCTCAGTTTTTCACCACTGCAGATGATGTTAGCTATGGGTTTTTCATATGTGACCTTTATTATGTTGAAGTGTTTTCCCTCTAAACCTACTTTGTTGAGGGTTTTTATCATTTTTGGATGTTGTACTTGGTTGGATGCTTTTTCTGCATCTATTGAAATGATTGTATACTTTTTATCCTTTCTCTTGTTGATATGATGTGATGTATCATGTTGAATGATTAAATGCCATGTGATCATGGTGAATTTTTTAAATGTATTGTTGGATTTGGTTTGCTAATATTCCATTGAGGATTTTTGCATCTATGTTCATCAGAGATATGGGCCTGTTATTCTCTTTTTTGTAGTGTCTTTATCTGATTTTGGTATCAGGTAATGCTGGCGTCATGGAGCGAATTGAGAAGTTTCCCTCCTCTTCTATTTTTTTTTGGAAGAGGTTGAGAAGAATAAGTATTAGCTCTTCTTTGAATGTTTGGTAGAATTCAACTGTGACAGTGGTCATGGACTATTTTTGGAGAGTTTTTTAAATTACTGATTCAATTTCATTGCTGGTAATCAGTCTGTTCAAGTTTTCTATTTCTTCTTGATTCTGTTTGGGAGGTTATATGTTTCTAGGAATTTATCCATTTCTTCTAGTTTTCTAGGTTGTTTAATTTGTTGGCATATAATTTTTCAGAATCTTCTTTTACAATTCTTTGTATTTCTGTTAGGTTGTTTTTGCTCCTCTTTCATTTCTGATTTTGCTTATTTGAAGCCTCTCTTTTTTATTTTTTATTTTTTTGACAATTCTGGCTAAAGGTTTATCAATTTTGTTGATGGTTTCAAAGAACAAGGTCTTGGTTTGACTGATCTACTCTATTGTGTTTTTTTTTTTTTAATTTTCTATTTCATTTATTTCTGTTTGAATCTTTTTTATTTCCTTTCTTCTTCTAGTTTTGGGTTTTGTTTGTTCTTCTTTTTTTTTCTAATTCCCTTAGGTGTAGGGTTAAGCTTATCTGAGATTTTTCTTTCTTCTTGAGATAGGCCTGTATTGCTATAAACTTGCCTATTAGAATAGTTTTTGCTGTATCCCAAAGATTTTGAAACATCGTCTTTTCATTTTCATTTGTCTTCATTTGTTTTTTAATTTCCTCTTGATTTCTTGTTTGATCCATTCATTGTTTAATAATATGTTATTTCACCTCCATGTATTTGTATTATTTTCAGAGTTTTTCTTGTGGTTGAGTTCTAGTTTTATAGTGTTGTGTTCAGAAAAGAGGCATGGTATGACTCCAATCTTTTTGAATTTGTTGAAACTTGTGTTGTGACCTATTATGTGATTTGTAGAATGTTACATGTGTGCTTGAGAAGAATGTGTATTCTGCTATTTAGAATGGATTATTCTGAATACATCTGTTAGATCCATCTGGTCCAATGTGTCATTTCCTTATTGATTTTCTGTTTGGACCATGTATCCATTGATATAAGTGTAATGTTAAAGTCCCCAACTATTATTTTATTACTATTGATTATTTCCTTTATGTTTCTTATTAGCTAGTCTATGTATTTGGGTGCTTCCATGTTGGATGCATAAATATTAATAATTGTTATATCTTCTTGTATTCCTCCCTTTGTTATTATACGGTGTCCTTCATTGTCTCTTCTTACACTCTTTGTTTTAAAGTCCATTTTGTTTGAGGTAAGTATTACTAACCTGGCTTTCTTTTCACTTCCATTTGCATGATAAATGCTTTTCCATCCCCTCAGTTTCAGTCTGCGTGTGTCTTTATGTCTGAAATGAGTCTCTTGTAGGCAGCATATAGATGGATCTTGCTATTTATCCATTCTGATACCCTATGTCTTTTGATTGGACCATTTAGTCCATTTATATTCAAAGTAGTTTTTGATAAGTATATACTTATTTTTACTTGCTTACTTGTTTTATGGTTATTTTTGTAGTTCTTCTCTCCTCCTTTTACTCTTGCTCTCTTGTCTCATGTTTGTTGACTTTCTTTAGTTGTATATTTGTATTCCTTTCTCTTATTTTTTGCATATCTGTTACTGGATTTATGATTAAATAAGGTCTGTATATAACATTTTCTGCACATTGCAGTCTATAGTAAGTTGATGATTGCTTAAGTTTTAACCCATTCTTTACTCTTTCTCCCCTCCCCCATTATAGGTATATGGTGTCATACTTTATATCCCTTTATTTTCTTAATTCCTTGAATTATTTTTATAGATATACTTATTTTTTACTGCTTTTGACCTTCCTACATTTATTACTCCTACTTGAAGTCTTTATTTTCCACTCAAAGAGTTTCATTTAATATTTCTTGTAGGGCTGGTTTAGTGGTCATAAATTTGCTTAACTTTTGTTTGTCTGAGAAAATCTTTATCTCTCCTTCTATCTGAATAATAGCCTTGCTGGATAGAGTATTTTTGGCTACAGGTTTTTTTCCTTTCAGCACTTTGACTACATTATCCCACTGTCTTCTGGCCTGAAAACTTTCTGTTGAAAAATCAGCTGATAGCCTTATAAGGTTTCCCTTTTATGTAACTATTTTATTCGTTCTTGCTGCTTTTATTTTTTTAATGTTTATTCATTTATTTTGATAGAGAAAGAGAGAGAGCAAACAGAGAATGTGAGATAGAGACTCCCAAGCAGGCTCCACTTGATATCAAGACCACAAGATCATGACCTGAGGCAATGTCAAGAGTCAGAGGCTTAACTGACTAAGCTACCCAGGCACCCCTCTCTTTCTGCTTTAAAAATTCTCTCTTTATCACTACTTTTTGACATTTTAATTACTATATGTCTTGGTGTGGACCTCCTTTGGTCAATTTTGTTGGGGGCTGACTTTACCTTCTAGATTTGGATTTCTGTTTTTTTCTCCAGATTCAGGAGGTTTTCAGCTATTATTTTCCCAAATAAATTTTCTGCCTCCTTTTCTCTCTCTTCTCCTTCTGGGATCTTTATAATGTGAACATTATTATGCTTGATGGTGTCACTGAGTGCCCTAATTCAATTATTATTATTTTTTCTCTTTTGTTCAGCTTGATTACATGTATATTATAGTTTACTTATTATTTTGAGAGAGAGACAGAGAGAGAGCACAGGCAAGGAAGGGACAGAGAGAGAGGGTGAGAGAGAATCCAAGCAGGCTCTGACAGCACAGAACTTGATGCTGGGCTCAATCCCATGAACTGTGAGATCATGAACTGAGCCAAAGTCAAGAGGCAGATGCTTAACTGACTGAGCCACCCAAATGCCTCAGGCTTGATTGGTTTCCATTATTCTGTTCTCTAGGTTGCTGCTCATTCTTCTGCTTCCTCTAGTCCAATGTTTATTCCATCTAGTACATTTTTAATTTCAGTTATTGAGTTCTTCATCACTGATTGGTCCTTTTTTTATGTTTTCTATCTTTTTATTGGGGGTCACATTGAGGTCCTCTACTCTTTTCGTAAGTCTCATGAGTATCTTTATGATCATTACTTTGAATTCTCTATTAGGCATGTTAGTATCTCCATTTCATTTAGGTCTCTTGCTGTGATTTTGTCTTTTATTTTGGACATATTCCTCTGTCTCCTCATTTAATCAAACTCTCTGTGTCTGTTTCTTTGTGTTGGTAAAGGAAAGTCAGCTATATCCCCTCCTCTTGAAATTAGTGGACTTTAAAGAAGAAGTCCTGTAGTGCCCTGTGGTGCAATGCTTCCTGTTCACCAGAACCTGCAGTTAAGGGTTATCTCCTGTGTGTGTGTTATGGGTACCCTACTGCTGTCGCTGACACATTTGCCTTCAGTCCAGTTGTCTGCAATGGCTCTATTTGCCTTATGTAGGTGGGGTTTGGTCATTGTATTGTTATTGGGCCAGTCTGTGTCTGCCTTGGGTTTGAGTTATGTCAGACCAGACATTTGTCAGAGTTTCAAGAGCACTGAACTGCAGAGTACTTTCCCTATTTTGTTCCCTGAGAAGTTTTCATTGGTGTGTGGGGCCTGCAGTTAGGCAAGATGTCTGCCATCCCAGTGTAACTGATGCATATCATTATTTTACCCTCTCCCTGGAGCAGGACTACTTTGGAGTGGTGCTAGCCACTTGCACACTGCCAGGTTTTGGGCACCACTTTGGATGTACTCTGCCCAAGAGCATATTGGATGAGGCAGATCTGAAGGAGAACATGGGAGTGGGGCACACAGTATTAGAAAGATTGTACATGTCCACCAAGAAAGGATACTTAGAGCAGAAGCCTGGTGGAGGGGACATGTCCACAGGAGAACTTGGGGCCAGGGAGGGTGGTATTAACAAGTTAGGTATCAAGTGTTGGCACCACACTAGCTCTCACAGGTGTCCATGCATCTAGGCTGTGGGGCAGCAGGGGTGGGTGTGGTGTGGGGGAATGGTGCCTTCTAGCTCCTTTGTTCCTGGAGAAGTCTCCTAAAGGTCCCTGCCCCTCCAGCACACACTCTGGGATTAGTAAACAAATCTCTCATATACCCCAGGTGTTTTTCAAACTGCTGTTTCTATACTGTATCTCATTGGGGCTCTTTATTATGCTATGTATTTAAGGATGAGGACTCAGTTTCGTATTGCTCTCCTGGCTCTTCCAGAGCTGAGCGAGCAGATTTTTAAATTTCCAGTTAAGTCCTGCTATTTGTAATAGCTCATGAAATTTGGCCCCTCTAGTTTTCAGAGCCAAATGTTGTGGAATTCATCTTCCCTTTGTGAGCCCACCGGTATGAGAGGCTGTTCCTCTCCCCTCTTGATGACTGTGATGTCCCTCTTTATTGTGGACAGCCCCACCGATCTGTTTAGTTCCTGATCTAGTCTCTGCCCTTCCTGACATCTTTGCTGTGGCCTCCTCTCTACATTTGCCTCTGTAGAGTTTCTTCTGCCAGTCTTTGGGCGACTTTCTGGGTTATTTACACTGATATGGGTGTTATCTAGTTGTATCCATGGGACATGGTGAGTTTAGGTTCCTCCTACTCTGCCATCTTAACTAGAAATCCTTTACTTCTATTTTAGTTTCCATGAGGCCCTAGTTAAATAACAAGGCAAAGATGAGAAATAGAAGGGATACAATATGGAGAGGAAAATTTACAACTTTTTATTTATACATGATAGAAAATACATGACAGTTTAATGATCACAAAAAAGATGATTGACATCTTTATTCTCTTAGGAAATATAAAACAAAACAAAATCAGATGCCACTGTATACTACCAGAAAGACTAATTAAAAAGACCAATATACTAAATATTTGCAAAGATGCAGAGCAATTGACAGTAGTGAAAATAATACAATGTTTTTGGAAATTGGGAGGTTTATTTTAAAGATAAGCATACACTTACAATACAACCAAGCAATTGTACTTCTAGATATTTATCAGATTTATACCATAGCTTCATTTACAATATCCAAAAACTAGTAAACAATGCAAATGTCTACCAAAAGTTGAATAAACAAAATTATAATGCATTCATAAAATGAAATGCTACTTAGCAATAAAAAGAAATCAACAAATGATAACCATAATAACATGGAAGTATTTCAAAACTATTCTGAAGCCAGAGACAAGTGGTCATTTTACAATTCCATTTATGTGAAATTCTTGAATGGTTAAAATGTTTCTATAGTAGTAGAAAGGGAATTAGTAGTTGCTCTAGATCAAGATTTTGGGAAATGTGGCTGGTTTGGCTACAAAGAAGCATGGAGAAAGTAGTTGGAGTTATGAGCATATTATATGTTTTCATAGTTAAATAGTTGTATACATTTTTTAAAATTCATCAAGCTATAAAATTAAAATGAGAGCCACTTACTATTGGGGTTATGGCCATGCATGAAAGGGTAATGGGAAGACTGAACAGACACTACTGAATAGAAGACATGGCAGAGCAATGCCAGATTGGAACCAACGTTTTTTTTTGTTTTTGTTTTTGTTTTTGCTTTGTTTTTGTTTTTGTTTTTAGAACATCAAGAAGAAAAAGGGGCTAGTATAAGGAGCTTTTTTAGATCTAGATAACATAAAATAAAAAAAACACTCTAGAAGTCTGGGTTTAACAAGAAATTTAAAAATCCATAATTCCAAATGAAGAGTGTTAGTGCAAGAGGATAGAGGAAAGTCTCATGTGAGCAGCATACTTACAGTGCTGGTCCTGGATTGCTGTGAAGAAAAGGCAAAAATATTTATTGTGCACACATATACATGGTGGTGTGAAGGGAATTCTAATTAATCTGGACTAGTGTCCTCATTCTTAACTGACAAGCACCTCCTGAAGATAGGTAGTCAAGCAAGAATATACATTATTCAATCATAAACAATATTCAAATGGTTCCCAAAAAGTACAGGCAAATGTTTAACTGCATATGGAAAACAAATGGTAGTAGAAGAGAAATTGGCAGTAAAATTTGCTATGGAACAGATGAAAAATGTGAGCAAATGTATTTATTTAAATTTATTCTTAAAAAAACATAATACAAGAATTTTCTTTTTCAAACAAGAATCAAACACAAAGAAGCTCAGAAGTGATTTATCAGAAAATGAGAGAGAGATGAAGTTTGAGATGAAGATCTTATAAAATAAGAAGAGCTAAAACAAAAGCATGACAATATTGAATGTCAAATTTACAAACTCATGAAGATGTAGTGCAATAGGAGTGAGAAAATTTGAACAGAATACAGCAGAAATGAACAAAAAGTGCAAAGCGATTCTGAGATTATAATTGACAAAGGTTATCAAAATTTAGTTAATACACACAAAGCTGGTGTCCCCAACTAAGAAATTCATATACTGGTTATCATTAAGAAAAATAGTCCAATAATAAAGGACTTGAATCTGCAGGTTAAAAGGTTAAATTATATTAAAGGAAAGCATTGGCAAAGTACCATTAATTCTCATATATGTGTTAGTAGATTTACTGGATTTAAAGTTGAAAGATGAAACCTGTATATGAATTAAGCAAAGAGATCAATAATCTATATAGGAGAAATATATTTTTGTTACTACAGCATCCAACACTAGAAGATAATGAGTATTTTTTATGATATTCACATGAAACTGACACAATAATTATATAGGTATCCAGATTATAATTTAAGGATAAGTGTAAAATATATACGTATATATTTTGGCTCTGATTCATAATGTAATGGCTGTGCAGGTCCTAGTCCCTTATTTCTGCTGCTCGTGGGCCCACTTCTCTGGGGTCATGGATTTCTCCCCACTTCTCTGGGGTCAGGGATTTCTCCTCAGAGGTGTGGCTGTGCAGGAGCTCCTCTGATTGGCATGTGTTTACCAGCTGGGGCAGCAGCTGTGCTGCAATGCAACCCCAGCTCCAACCTCAGCCCCAGATTACATTTCTGAAAGGGATATTAAGGTGATAATTTGGAGCCAAATAAACTATGAGTGGAACATCTACAATAAAATGACTGCTGAGAAAAAATCATGGATTTGGGTACAAAACAAAAATAAATTTTGAGATTATGTTTGGAGAAGAATTGTGCAGTAAAGAATTTAACTCTGCCCCAAAAGAGGTCTACCCTTGCTCTCTACTTTTGGGAGATTATTTCCAAACCTTGGGGATTTCATGCATGATAAAATTTCTTTATTTACCTGGGGGCTTTGGGAGATACCAACAATGCGATTTAGGGTGGAGGCTTTGAGTCATGCAGTATCACTACCTCCAGAGAGACGGGAGTGTGTGCTCCACCACCTGGATAGCCAGTTGGGCATTTGGGATTCAGCTCCAGTAAAGAATTTAGACACCAAGGCTTGGATAAGTTTTGCTGTTTGGCAATATTGTCATGTGTGTGTTGTCACATAAGTATAAGAAGAGTAACACTGTCTATGACTCTGTGAGGAGAGGAAAACTGGAAGCTCCATATTTGGAATTTTTGTGAACTCTGGCTGTTCTCTTGGCTAATTTTAATCTGTGTCCTTTACCTGTAATAAAGTATGACAATGAGTATGATAGCTTTCAGTAGTTCGATACATTCTTCTAGTGAATTACTGAAACTAAGTGTGGTTGTAGGAGCCCATGAACTTACAATTTTGTCAGAATTGAAGCCAGTTTGTAACTTGTATATTATAGACTATGATAATACAGAAATTTTACCTAAGAATAGTTCTGAGGGAAGGTTTAAAAACATCTTAGAACATATAAGCACAACTTTTTTTTTTATTTTCAAAAGCCACAAGTAAAAGTCTACCATTTGAGCAAATTTATCATTTGAGCTCAATAAAGTATACCTATATACATATATTAAAGAGATAAATAGGACATACTGAAAATATAGAATTTAAAGAAGTCAAATATTAGAAAATAATGGTGGGAGAGGAAAGAAAGTAAATTTATTCTACTTATTTTGTAAAATAGGAAATCAATAGTGTCTAAAGAAATGGGTTAACATATTATATACAGTTGTAATCTCAAATGTCATTCCTAAAACAAAAATCAAAAATATGCATTCATACACACACACATTCACATAGGTACACATTCCCAAACACACACACACACACACACACACACACACACACACATGATTATAGAGATGTTTTTGTGAAAGTTACAAAAAACAGGAAAAAAAATATGTCAGGGATTTGGGTTTTGTTTAATAGCTAACTAGATAATTTAGATTACTGAGAAGATTGAGAGGATGAGAAACTGACCAAAGATTTAGATAACCTTTAGATAGACTCATTAAGTGAGAAAGACAAAAAATAGAATGAATCCACCTGGCAGTGTTTGTGTTTTGTGTGATAAAGTGGGAGTGTGGGGTAGAAAAGTAAGTTTATTTTAGGACACTTAGCCTGACATTTTGCCATATTATTAAAAGTATATCTGTAGTAGATTCTTGCAAAGATCAAAGCCAAATTTCTAATTTCAACTCCTGAATAGACTGAGGAGAATCTGAAATGCTGATGCTCCCAGATGCCTACTAGAGGCAAAGTAAATTATCTCTGCTGGAAAAAAAAAAACAATCAATGCCTGCTTGTATTATTTTAAATTGTTTCTAAACAATTTCTGACTTTTAATAATAAAATATCCAAGTGCACATGGAAATAAGAAAAAGAGTGATTAAAAAAAAAAACAAGAGAAGAAACAGAGTATAGGAAGAGATTTATAGGGGATACAGGTAATTTATAACATGCATGCCAAAATATAACTATGTCTAATACATTAAACATATTACAAAGAATATTGAGAATTTTGGCATATGAATGACACTTAAGAAAATATAATCAAAGAAAAATTATAAGAAATGAATGGTACAAAATAAAATTTATATCATAATGGATGGGTTAATAGTTGATTAGCGAGGGAAGAGAGAATTAGGAAACCAGAAGACAGATCTAAAGAACCATTCAAAGAGAGAGAGACAGACAGACAGACAGGCAGGCAGGCTAGCCTGGGCTTTTACACTGACAGTCTCAGAATTCCACAAATTTGGGAACAGAAACTGCAGTGCTTTTCAAGACTCCAGCTCAAAGAAATTCACAGGGACAACTGAAGTTATGGGGTTGGAGAAATAGTCACCTCCTGATGGGAGGTGATAAAATCACAATCAAAAGGGCACACATGCAATGATGGAAGTAACCTATCATCTTTTCTATAATAACAAGAACATTATATAATTTTTTTATGTTTATTCTTGAGAGAGAGAAAGAGAGGGAGAGGGAGAGACAGAAGAGAGGGGGAGGGGCAGAGAGAGAAGGAGACACAGAATCCGAATCAGGCTCCAGGCTCTGAGCTGTTAGCACAGACGTGGGCTCAAACCCATGAACCATGAGATCATGACCTGAGCTAAAATCGATTTAACCGACTGAGCCACTCAGGCTCCCCTGAAAACATAAAATTTGGTAAATGCATACAACTAAATTCTGTACAGTAATAAAAATAAATGAAGCTAACTTTTCAAGTATTGATACAGGATGGATTTCTAAATTACATGTTTTGAATAAAGAATCACGTGTATTGGGGCGCCTGGGTGGCTCAGTCGGTTAAGCCACCGACTTCGGCTCAGGTCATGATCTCGCGGTCCGTGAGTTCGAGCCCCGCGTCGGGTCGGGCTCTGTGCTCACAGCTCAGAGCCTGGAGCCTGTTTCAGATTCTGTGTCTCCCTCTCTCTGACCCTCCCCCATTCATGCTCTGTCTCTCTCTGTCTCAAAAATAAATAAACGTTAAAAAAAAAAAGAATCACGTGTATTATAAGCCACCATTTCTGTAACAAGAAAGAATATAATTCATATAAGTTTTTTTGTGTATAAAATATCTATTGAAGAATACCTAAAAGGAGGAAAGGCAACTGGCATTTAGAAGGATAACTGGATTTTGAATATAGGAATTACCACTATGTTATCTTCTGTAGAGTTTAAACTAACTAAATTATTTAACATAAATTAACATAGTTAAAAGTTACTAATGGAGATACTTTAATGGAAGAGAATCTGACAATCAAAGATGCAAAATAAAATATTGAGGAAATGAGCTAGACTTTTTGTCAGAAGAAAAATTTTGTGTAGAGGGCAATTGAACATGCAGGAAGTAGAATTAGAAACAGAATATGACCTTTTCAAACTGGGCTAAAGGACTTGAACTTCATTCTGTAAGTAATAACAAGTCATCAAACTTTTATGGACAGAAAAGGCATAATGAAAGCAGAACATCAAGGACATTACTTTGACAGCTTTGCCCAGGGTATAATGGAAAGAATAGCTTAGATACAGGCTGGAGGGCATTGTAGTTCAAGAGAAGTAAATGCATTAAAAGCTAGCACCAAATGTTCTAAGTGAATTCAGGTCTCATGAGACATATGAGATACATCACAGGAATCAAGGAAAGCTGTGGACGAGATTACTTAATTGCTCTGAGGAATCTTTGAGAAGTCTTGGTGACCTAGTAGGATGCCCAAATGATGCAAAAAGTGAGACAGTACCTTAGTTTTTGTTCTGTATAGCCTTCCTTTAGTAAAATAAAAATGAATTAAAACTATAAATTATTAGAGTGAAGTGCCTGCAACCCCTCCAAAAAAAAAAGAACAAAAACAAAAACAAAACCCCTCTTTATCAGATAGTCAGGTTGTTTCTGATAACCAAGTGCCAGCAGAGTTTTAATTTTTGCTTAATTTAACATTAATTTGAATTATGTGGAATGAATTTCCAGCAGAATTATTGCTGATAAGATCCTGTGCTATTTGACTACATTTTTCATAATAGATTTTTCTTTTAAGTCAGTAAAAGGAGTTTTGCTTCTAGGAAGATAGAGTACATGTACTTTCCTGCATATTATGTAGAACGAAAAATCTTGGACATTATATTTAAAACAATATATAAAGACTCTGAAAAGCAAAAAGAATATTGATAGACTGGCTAGGGTCCTTGGAATTCAAGGAATGACATGGCCATGAAATCCTTGTGTTTTCATTTTGCCTCGTATATACTAGACTTGATACTAAAGAAGTTGGCAACCTAGAAATGCCAGTGGGCTTACACACATACACACACACACACACACACCTCCAAAAAGCCTGCCTTCTATAGCCAAAAGTTAGGACAGGGCCAACCTAGTAAGACAGAAATCTTTTGGACAATTATCACTTTACCTCAGCCAAAAAGCATAGAAAAACTATGGCCCCACTTAAATCCATTCCATTAAAGGGACCCTCATCAGGCTATTGTGAGCCACTGAAATGCCTCTGCCAGGATGGTACCAGAGAAAGCCAAGTGGAAGCTGAGGCTTTGTGACCAGGAGGTGAAAATGACACCCTCATCATCAACAATCATAGTGTCAGTGGAGACCACATTGAAGCCTGGATTTCTACTCCCACCTGGAAGTAATGAGATACCTCTGTCTCTCCCCACTGGTGTCAGGAGAAACCTAGTGGAGCAGACCTGTAGAACTTATACATCTAGCATAACAAAAGTTTATAACCATTGAATAACAACTCCTCATTTCCCCCACTTCCTGACTCCTGGTAACCACTGTTGTATTCGCTGTTTCTATGAACCTAACCATTTTTTGATACCTCATGTAAGTTGAATCATGCAGTATTTGTCCTTCTAACACTGGTTTATTTCACTTAGCATGTTTTCCAGGTGTATCCATGTTTTGCAAATGGTAGAATTTTTTATTTTTTTAATTAATTTTATTTATTTTGAGAGAGAGGCAGTGAGAGAGGAAGAGAGAGAGACAATCCCAAGCAGGCTCCGTGCTGTCAGCACAGAGCCCGATGTGGAAGCTGGAACTCACAAACTGTGAGCTCATGACCTGAGCCAAAATCAACGGTTGGACGCTCAACCATCTGAGCCTCCCAGGTACCTCGTATTTTCTTTTTTCCTTTCCTTTTTTTTTTGAAGGCTGAATAACATTTTGTTGTATGTATATACCATGTTTTCTTTATTCGTCTATTGATGGACACTAGGGTTTTACATATTTTGGCTATGATGAAAAATGCTATAATGAACCATGGGGATGAAAATATCTCTTCAAGACCTTGATTTCATTTTTTTTTTGCATGTATACCCAAAAGTAGGAATGCTAGGTTATTTGGTACTTCTATTTTTTTAAATTTTATTTAAATTCAAGTCAGTTTACATACAATGTAATAATGTAATTTTATTACAATACAATGTAATAATAGAATTTAGTGATTCATCACTTACATGTAACACCCAGTGATCCTCCCAAAAAGTGCCCTCCTTGATGCCCATCACTGATTTAGCCCATTCCCTACCCAATTCCCCTCCAGTAACCCTCAGTTTTTTCTCTTTACTTAAGAGTCTCTTGTGGCTTGCCTCTCTCTCTTTTTATCTTATTTTTCTTCCCTTCCCCTATGTTCATATGTTTTATTTCTTAAATTCCACATATGAGTGAAATCATATGATATTTGTCTTTCTCTGGCTGACTTATTTCACTTAGCATATTACAGTCTAGTTCCATCCACATTGTTGTAAATGGCAAGATTTCATCCTGTTTGATCGCCAAATAATATTGCATTATATATAAATACACACACACACACACACACACACACACACATCACATCTTCTTTATCCATGCATAAGTCAATGGACATTTGGAGTCCTTCCATAACTTGGATATTGTTGATAGTGCTGCTATGAACATTGGGGTGCATGTGCCCCTTCAAACCAGCATTTTTGTATCCTCTGGATAAATACCTAGTAGTACAATTGCTGAATCATAGGGTAGTTCTATTTTTAATTTTTTGAGGAGCCTCCATACTGTTCTCCAGAGTGGTTGCACCAGTGTGCATTCCTACCAACAGTGCAATAGGTCTCTGCAACCTCACCAACATCTATTGTTTCTTGACTTGATAATTTTAGCCATTCTGACAGGTGTGAGGTGGTATCTCATTGTGGTTTTGCTTTGTATTTCCCTGATGATGAGTGATGAGCACTTTTCAAGTGTCTGTTAGCCATCTGGATGTCTTCTTTGGAAAAGTGTCTATTCATGTCTTCTGCCCATTTCTTCACTGGTTTTTTGGGTATTGAGTTTGATTAACTTCTTTATAGATTTTGGATTCTAACCCTTTATCTGACATGTCACTTGCAAATATCTTCTCCCATTCCATCAGTTGTCTTTTAGTTTTATTGATTGTTTCTCTCGCTGTGCAGAAGCTTTTTATCTTGCTGAGGTCCCAATAGTTCATTTTTGCTTTGTTTCCTTTGCCTCTGGAGACATGTCAAGTAAGAAGTTGTTGCAGCCAAGATCAAAGAGGGTGTTATTTATTTTCTCCTCTAGGATTTTAGTTTCCTGTCTTACATTTAGGTCTTTCATCTATTTTGAGTTTATTTTTGTGTATGGTGTAAGGAAGTGGTCCAGGTTCATTCTTCTGCATATCACTCACACAAATTTTAAAATTGTTTGTCCTAGCTCTGTGAAGAATGCTGGTGTTATTTTGATATGGATTGCATTGAATGTGCAAATTGCTTTGGGTAGTACCGACACTTGAACAATATTTGTTCTTCCAATCCATGAGCATTGAATGTTTTTCCATTTCTTTGTGTCTTTTTCAATTTCTTTCATAAGCTTTCTATACTTTTCAGCATACAGATATTTTACCTCTTTAATTAGGTTTATTCCTAGGTATTTTATGGTTTTCAGTGCAATTGTAAATGGGATTGATTCCTTGATTTCTCTTTATGCTGATTCATTACTGGTGTATAGAAATACAACCAACTTCTGTACTTTGATTTTATATCCTGCAATTTTGCTGAATTCATGCATCAGTTCTGGCAAAATTTTGATGGAGTCTCTCAAATTTTCCACATAGAGTATCATGTCGTCCATGAAGAGTAAAAGTTTGACTTCTTCCTTGCTGATTTGGATGCCTTTTATTTCTTTTTGTTGTCTGATTGTTGAGGCTAGGACTTCCAACACTATGTTGAGCAACAGTGGTGAGAGTGGACAACCCTGTCATGTTCCTGACCTTAAAGGGAAAGCTCTGTTTTTTCTAATTGAGGATGATATTAGCTGTGGGTCTTTTGTATATGACCTTTATGATCTTGAGATACGTTCCTTCTATCCCTAGTTTTTTCAGGGTTTTTATCAAGAAAGGATGTTGTATTTTTTCAAATGCTTTTTCCTTATCTACTGAGGAGATGGTTCTATTTTTAATTTTTGAGGAATCTCCATACTGTTTTCCATAGTGCCTGTACCATTCTACATTCCCACAGTGTATAAGGGTTCCAATTTCCTGCATCCTTATGGACAATTGTTGAATTTTAATAATGTGAGAGATAATAATAATAATTAATAATAATAATAATATGAGGTTTTCATAGACATGAGGTAATATCTCATTCCAATCATTAACCATACATATTACGAACTTTAAAATTCATTAAGAGGCATGATTTCATGTTAAGTATTCTTAACACACAGAAAAGCAAATAAACATGAAAAAGGGACACAGAAAACACTGGAAGGTGTTGGATATGTCTATTTTCTTAATTGAGGTGATGGTATCATTGGTGTTTCTATATATCTGAACTCATCAAATTATACACATTAAATATGTACACATTTGATATATCAATTATGTTGTGAAAATCCATCATAAAACTTAAAAAAAGACCTAGTGGAGAATCAGTAATCTTACTATTTCCCAGCAGTGATAAGGATACCCTCTCTGAAGTGTCAGTGGAGGCCACATGGGGGGCTGTAATGAGGCATTGCTGCTTTTCCTAGTGAGGTAGCTATCATTGGGGAGTCAAAACTCCCACTAAGACTGAAAAGCAATGAAGTGTCCCCTCATCCTCAGGTGTCACCAGCATCTGAGTGAGGAAAATGAGGAACCTGGACGTCTATTTCCAACTAGCAATAACAAAATGGCACTGCCTGCCCTTGCTAGAAATGTGTCAGAGTAAGCCAGATAAAATTAATTTAAATATGATACGGAGTCTCAAAATATAATATCAAAAAATATCCAAGTTATAGTTGAAAGTCACTTGTGATATCAAAAAAGTGGAAGACAGAAAGCTCAAGAAAAAGAGATAATCAATAGAGGCCAACACTCAGATGGAATAATGTTAAAATTATCTTACAATGATTTTTAAGCAGCCATCACAAAAATGTGTTAACTAGTAATTACAAACATACTTGAAGAAAATAGCAAGTCTCAATCAAGATATGAAAGTGATAAAGATGAACCAAAGGAAAAATTTTGACCTAAAAATAATATTGTCTATATTAAAAACTCAATGAATGGGCTCAACAACATAATAGAGGAGACAACAGAACAAATCAGTGAACTGGAAGATAGTACTATAGAAATTACCTAATCTGGTCAACATAGAGAAAATAGACTGACAGAAAGCAACAACAGAGCCTCAGGGACCTGGAGAAATAATGGCTGAAAATGTCCAAATTTGGCAAAAGATATAAACCTACAGTATCAGGAAGCTAGCTAAAATCCAAAGAGGATAAACAGAACGAACTCTACACCAAGGTGCATCATAGTCAAACTTCTGAAAATTAAAGATAAAAAATCTTGGAAACAATGAAGGAAAAGCCAATTTTTCCTATACGGGAAAATCAATCACAATGACCTTGGATCCCTCAACAGAAATAATAGAAGCTAGACAGGAGTAGTAAAATGATTTTTAAGATAGAAAGAGATAAACTGTAATCTATAGCTACAGAAATCTATAGCTACCCAAATATTTTTTTCAATAATAAAAGAAAAATGAAGACATTGTCAGATAAAGGAAAATTAAGAGAATTTGTCTCTAGCAAAGCAAACGTAAGAGAATGACTCAAGGAAGTTCTCTGAATAGAAAATGACAAAACATGGAACCTTCATAAGTCAAGAAAAAAAGAAAAATCTGACCTCTATAGAGCTTTCTGAGTTCATCACCAGCATTGAGGGATGGTACTCACTGTTCTTGATCTGAAGATTTACATCTGCCACTGTGTTCACACAGCAGAGTTTGTTCAATGAACAGGCAATTTTACCTCTTTTTAGAGATATATAGGCATACCTCATTTAATTGCATTTTGTTTTATTGCAGTATTCAGATATTGTGTTTTTTCACAAATCAAATGTGTATGGCAACCCTGTGTTGAAATACTCTACCAGTACCATTTTACCAGCAGCATTTGCTCACTTCCTGTCTCTGACACATTTGGTAATTCTCACAATATTTCAATCTATTTTTGTGTTGTGATCTGTGATTGCTGATTATGATTTGCTGAAAGCGCAGATGATGGTTAGCATTTTTTAGCAACAAAGTATTGTTTAGTTAAGGTATGTATATTGCTTTTTTAGGCATAATGTTATTGCACAACTATTTGACTACGGTATAGTGTAAACAGAACTTTTATATGCACTGGGAATCCAAAAAATTCTTTTGATTTGCTTTACTACGATATTCACTTTATTAAGATGGTCTGAAATCAAACCTGCAATATCTCTGAGTATGCCTATAAATTATTGGGCAGATAAATTAAGCTCATTGGTAAGTCTGTATTTTCAGAAGAAGAAAAGATTTCAATAAAACTAAAATAACAAAAACTTATAAGTTAATATTTGACAGAATTTTGAATTCTGATAATGCCTGAATATTGATTCCATAATGTAAGTTCTGGATGACAGTGGAAGTAACTGAAAAGGAACCATGTTATATTTAAAATTCAAAAAATAATTTTAGAAGTTATTTAGCCTACAGTTGAAGTAAAAATCCAAGGCAAAATTTAAAATAAATATGTAATTTATTTTGAAAATTTCTCTGTGAACTTAGTAAGAATTAAAAGTCATTTTATTTACTTCTATATAATGCAGCAATGTTGGCCTCAAGAACCAAATAATCTAGTCATGCACATAAAACAATAAAACATAATTATACATATGCAACAAGAGAAGCAGAATTAAAGTATAAATGATGTTTCAACCTGGAAGGGAGCGCCTCGTTAGAGAAGACTCCCCAAATGATGTGATTTTGAATTCAACCCTCAAGAATTGAGAACTATTGATGAATAGATCTTCATCTTAAGATGTCTCTGGAAATGCAGGATATCTTTAATAATTTTTTAAATCAGCAAATATATTCATATAGAGATCCTAGTGATTATCTAATTCATCAATATTGCCAAAGAAGACATTTATACATGCTGGCCAATAATATGTATTACAAATATGTGTATTTGTTAACCTTAACTCATTCAATTTTTATAATTCTTGGTGCAAACAATTTTATAAAATCACTAAATCCATAACAGACTGCTTAAAATACTGACTTGTCCTGGGAGAACTGGACAGCAACATGCAGAAGAATGAAACTAGACCACTTTCTTACACCATTCACAAAAATAAACTCAAAATGGATGAAAGACCTGAATGTGAGACAGGAAACCATCAAAACGCTAGAGGAGAAAGCAGGAAAAAACCTCTCTGACTTCAGCTGCAGCAATTTCTTACTTGACACATCCTCAAAGGCAAGGGAATTAAAAGCAGAAATGAACTATTGGGACCTCATGAAGATAAAAGCTTCTGCACTGCAAAGGAAACAATCAACAAAACTAAAAGGCAACCAACGGAATGGGAAAAGATATTTGCAAATGACATATCAGACAAAGGGCTAGTATCCAAAATCTATAAAGAACTCGCTAAATTCCACACCTGAAAAACAAATAATCCAGTGAAGAAATGGGCAGAAAACATGAATAGACACTTCTCTAAAGAAGACATCCAGATGACCAACAGGCACATGAAAAGATGCTCAACTTCACTCATCATCAGGGAAATACAAATCAAAACCACACTGAGATACCACCTCATGCTGGTCAGAGTGGCTACAATGAACAAATCAGGAGACTATAGATGTTGGCAAGCATGTGGAGAAACGAGAAACCTCTTACGCTGTTCGTGGGAACAGAAACTGGTTCAGCCGCTCTGGAAAACAGTGTGGAGGTTCCTCAAAAAATTAAAAATAGATCTACCCTATGACCCAGAAATAGCACTGCTAGGAATTTACCCAAGGGATACAGGAGTGCTGATGCCTAGGGACATTTGTACCCCAATGTTTATAGCAGCACTTTCAACAATAGCCAAATTATGGAAAGAGCCTAAATGTCCATCAGCTGATGAATGGATAAAGAAGATGTGGTTTATATATACAATTGAATACTACTTGGCAATGAGAAAGAATGAAATCTGGCCATTTGTAGCAATGTGGATGGAACCAGAGAGTGTTGTGCTGAGTGAAATAAGTCAGGCAGATAAAGACAGATACCATATGTTTTCACTCATATGTGGACCCTGAGAAACTTAACAGAAGACCAGGGAGGGAGAGGAAGGGGGAAAATAAAAGGTTACAGAGAGGGAAGGAGGCAAACCATAAGAGACTCTTAAATACTGAGAACAAACTGAGGGTTGATGGGGGGTGGGGGGGGAGGGAAAAGTGGGTGATGGGCATTGAGGAGGGCACTTGTTGGGATGAATGCTGGGTGTTGTATGGAAACCAATTTGACAATAAATTTTATATACATATATATACATATATATATGTGTGTGTGTGTGTGTGTGTGTGTGTGTGTGTGTGTATATATATATATACTTAATAAATATTTGATGCACACAAAAAAATACTGACTTGTCTTTATTGGAATCTATTTGGACAAGAATCTAGCATGATTCTCAGTATGTAGTTGGAACTTATTAAAAAATGTTAAATGCATGAAATCATACTTAATTGAATCATTAGGAAAGTGTTCAGTAACAAATTTAGAAATTAAAGCTAGGGAATAATTTAAGTTGCAATTATAGAAGATTCATGACTTTTGTCATATGGATGTGCTTATTGTGAAACTCTCTGCAATAAGCCAAACACTTATACATCCTAATGGTAAATTTGTCCAAATGTTTAATTGCTTACATGCACAGACATTTGAAATCTATATTTACCACAAATAAAATTGAATTTGACTTCTCTGATGGATCAGAAAACAGGGATTTTTACTTAACAAAGCCAAATTGACAGAAATATAATATGACCTTGGGGAAATGATATATTTTCCTTGAACAGCAGTCTCCTGAACTATAAAATGGTAGAAATTTTGTTTCATTTCATCAAGGCTTTGTTGTTGTTATTTCTTAATGAATAGTTACTATATTTTCCTTAATTCTAGTAATTATTTACATATTCTGTATGTTGCTAAAAATCTTTCTTTGTTGAAAAGAGCTCCGTGAAAGAATTCACCATGTCTTTAAGATTTTTTCTTCCCCTGTGCCTCCTTCGTGTTGAGTTTTCTTTTTTCTTCTTATCTGAGGAGACACTTGTTCTGGTTAATTGACTATTCTTGAATTTGAAGACGAAGCCAAAAAAAAAAAAAAAAAAGGATACAAATTTCTGCCTTCAGCAATAATCTATCCAATTTCCATACTCTTTAGAAAAGACAGTACTGTTTATCATTTCTGTATCACATAATTACAATTGCTACTTTTGTTTACCTTAAATATATCCTACAAGTTGCATCTCATTTTATGGTTTATCTTTTCTGAGTTTATCTCAGTTTAATTATATGGTTCATTTAATACTCCTTTTTACTGGATTGATTTTCTTTTTTTTTAAATACATTGCTTAATTTGTACTTATCTTTATATGTTCTGTACAATGTGGAGTTAGATAAACTTGACACTTACATGGTTTAGGGTCAGTGGCCTTTCAATAAATCTAAAGAGCTATCAGCAATTTCTACTTATGTTTCTTTGTCAGAGAAGCTTTATTTTCTCTGAAGGACTATTTGTAATTTTAGAAATTAATTTTTCTTAATTTATTAAAAATTTACACTGCAAGATCCTTACTGGTATATTGCAAAGCTGGTGGTGAATTGATCTCTCTTGACAAAATGAAGTGAGGATTATAGAATGACATTGTTAGTAGTATTATTAGTATGAGTATTTTGCCTGGATTCACAAATAACAACAAAGAGGAAAAGGTATCAGTTTCCCTTCTACCCATCTTAATGGAACTGAGCATGTCCCGCACTCATGAAGTACAGGTCAGCCAGTGCTGGTGCTCAATAGAACTGATAGCAACTTTAATTGTTTCCTCTGTATCCAGGGCTTCTGGAATTACTCTGGTAATATTGGGATTCGTTGGGTGCCCGAGAAGTAATGGGAGTTTAAATATATGACAGTTATGAGCAACTATGGGTAATAGAGAAATTTTGGGAGAAAAACATTAATTAATATATTTTTTTAATTTAATTTTTTAAATTTACATCCAAATTAGTTAGCATATAGTGCAACAATGATTTCAGGAGTAGATTCCTTAATGCCCCTTACCCATTTAGCCCATCCCCTATCCCACAACCCCTCCAGTAACCCTCAGTTTGTTCTCCATATTTATGAGTCTCTTCTGTTTTGTCCCCCTCCCTGTTTTTATATTATTTTTGTTTCCCTTCCCTTATATTCATCTGTTTTGTTTCTTAAAGTCCTCATATGAGTGAGGTCATATGATTTTTGTCTTTCTCTGACTAATTTCACTTAGCATAATACCCTCCAGTTCCATCCACTTAGTTGCAAATGGCAAGATTTCATTCTTTTTGATTGCCGAGTAATACTCCATTGCATATATATACCACCTCTTCTTTATCCATTCATCCATCAATGGACATTTGGGCTCTTTGCATACTTTGGCTATTGTTGATAGTGCTGCTAAAGATATTGGGGTGCATGTGTCCCTTCGAAACAGCACACTTGTATCCCGTGGGTAAATGCCGAGTAGTGCAATTGCTGGGTTGTAGGGTAGTTCTATTTTTGATTTTTTGAGGAAGCTCCATACTGTTTTCCAGAGTGGCTGCACCAGTTTGCATTCCCACCAGCAGTGCAAAAGAGATCCTCTTTCTCCGCATCCTCGCCAACATCTGTTGTTGCCTGAGTCGTTAATGTTTGCCATTCTGACAGGAGTGAGGTGGCATCTCATTGTAGTTTTGATTTGTATTTCCCTGATGATGAGTGAAGTTGAGAATTTTTTCATGTGTCGGTTGGCCATCTGGATGTCTTCTTTGGAGAAGTGTCTATTCATGTCTTTTGCCTATTTCTTCACTGGATGATTTGTTTTTTGGGTGTTGACTTTGACAATTCTTTATAGATTTTGTATACTAACCCTTTATCTGATATGTCCTTTGCACATATCTTCTCCCATTCTGTCGGTTGCCTTTTAGTTTTGCTGATTGTTTCCTTTGCTGTGCAGAAGCCTCTTATTTTGATGAGGTCCCAGTAGTTCATTTTTGCTTTTGTTTCCCTTGCCTCCGGAGACGTATTGAGTAAGAAGTTGCTGCGGCCAAGATCAAAGACGTTTTTCCTGCTTTCTCCTCGAGGATTTTGATGGCTTCCTGTCTTACATTGAGGTCTTTCATCTATTTTGAGTTTATTTTTGTATATGGTGTAAGAAAGTGGTCCAGGTTCATCCTTCTGCATGTCGCTGTCCAGTTTTCCCAGCACCACCCATTGGATATTCTTTTCTGCTTTGTCAAAGATTAGTTGGCTATACATTTGTGGGTCCATTTCTGGGTTTTTTATTCTGTTCCCTTGATCTGAGTGTCTGTTCTTGTGCCAGTACCATACTGTCTTGATGATTATAGCTTTGTAATATAGCCTGAAGTCTGAGATTGTGATGCCTCCTGCTTTAGTTTTCTTTTTCAAAATTTCTTTGGTTATTTGGGGTCTTTTCTGGTTCCATACAAATTTTAGGATAACTTGTTCTAGTTCTGTGAAGAATGCTGGTGTTATTTTGATAGGGATTGCATTGAATATGTAGATTGCTTTGGGTAGTATCTACATTTTAACAGCATTTTTCTTCCTATCCAGAAGCATGGAATCTTTTTCCATTTTTTTGTGTCTTCTTCAATTTCTTTCATAAGTTTTTGATAGTTTTCAGAGTATAGATTTTTCACCTCTTTGGTTAGATTTATTCCTAGGTATTTTATGGTATTTTGTGCAACTGTTAATGTGATCGGTTCCTTGATTTCTCTGTCACTTCCTTGTTGGTGTATAGGAATGCAACCGATTTCTGTGCGTTGGTTTTATATCCTGCAACTTTGCCAAATTCATGAATCAATTCTAGCAGTTTTTGGTGGAATCTTTTGGGTTTTCCATATAGAGTATCGTGTCATCTGCAAAGAGTGAAAGTTTGACCTCCTCCTGGCCAATTTGCGTGCCTTTTCTTTCTTTGTGTTGTCTGATTGCAGAAGCTAAGACTTCCAATACTATGTTGAAGAACAGTGGCAGAGTGGACATCCCTGTCTTGTTCCTGGCCTTAGGGGGAAAGCTCTCAGTTTTTCCGCATTGAGGATGATATCAGCGTTGGTTTGTTCCTATATGGCTTTTATGATCTCGAGGTATACTCCTTCTATCCCTACTTTCCTGAGGGTTTTCATCAAGAATGGATGCTGTCTTTTGTCAAATGCTTTCTCTGCATCCATTGAGAGGATCATATGGTTCTTGTCCTTTCTTTTATTGATGTGATGAATTATGTTAATTGATTTGTGGATATTGAATCAGCCCTGCATCCCAGGTATAAATCCCACTTGGTCCGTGGTGAATAATTTTTTTAATGTATTCTTGGAGCCAGTTGGCTAATATCTTGTTGAGAACTTTTGCATCCATGTTCTTCAGGGAAATTGGTCTATAGTTCTCCTTTTTAGTGTGATCTCTGTCTGGTTTTGGAATCAAGGTAATGCTGGCTTCATAGAAAGAGTTTGGAAGTTTTCCTTCCATTTCTAGTTTTTGGAACAGCTTCAAGAGAATAGGTGTTCACTCTTCCTTAAATGTTTGGTAGAAATCACCTGGAAAGCCATCTGGCCCTGGGCTCTTGTATTTTGGCAGAGTTTTGATTACTAAATCGATTTCCTTACTGGTTATGGGTCTGTTCAAATTTTCTGTTTCTTCCTGTTTCAGTTTTGGTATTGTATATGTCTAGGAATTTGTCCATTTCTTCCACATTGCCCATTTTATTGGCATATAATTGCTCATAATATTCTCTTACTATTGTTTTTATTTCTGCTGTGTTGGTTGTGATCTCTCCTCTTTGATTCTTGATTTTATTTATTTGGGTCTTTTCCTTTTTCTTTCTGATCAACTGGCTAGTGGTTTATCAATTTTGTTAATTCTTTCAAGTAACCAGCTTCTGAATTCATTGATCTGTTCTGTTTTTTTTTTTTTTTGGTTTTGACAGCATTAATTTCTGCTCTAATCTTTATTATTTCCTGTCTTCTGCTGGTTTTGGGTTTTATTTGCTGTTCTTTTTCCAGCTCCTTAGGGCATAACATTAGGTTGTGTATCTGTGATCTTTCTTCCTTCTTTAGGAAGGCCTGGATTAGTATCTACTTTCTTCTTATGACCGCCTTTCCTGAGTTCCAGAGGTTTTGGATTGTGATGTTATCATTTTCATTGACTTCCATATACTTTCAATTCCCTCTTTAACTTCTTGGCTAACCCATTCATCCTTTAGTAGGATGTTCTTCCATCTCCAAGTATTTGTTATTTTTCTGAATTTTTTCTTGTGGTTGATTTTGAGTTTCATAGCGTTGTGGTCTGAAAAAATGCACGGTATGATCCCGATCTTTTTGTTCTTACTTAGGGCTGATTTTTGTCCCAGTATATGATCTAGTCTGGAGAACATTCCATGTGTACTGGAGAAGAATGTATATTCTGCTGCTTTAGGATGAAATGTTCTGAATATATCTGTTAAGTCCATCTGGTCGTATGTCATTCAATGCCATTGTTTTCTTGTTGATTTCTTGATTAGGTGATCTGTCCATTGCTGTGAGTGGAGTGTTGAAGTCTCCTACTATGATGATATTACTATCGATGAGTTTATGTTTGTGATTAATTGATATATATTTGGGTGTCTCACATTTGGTACACAAATGTTTACAATTGTTAGGTCTTCTCTGTGGATAGACCCCTTGATTATGATATAATGCCCTTCTTCATCTCTTGATAACAGTCTTTATTTTAAAGTATAGATTGATAATAAGTAAGATCTGATATAAGTATGGCTACTCTGGCTTTCTTTTGTTGAGCATTAGCATGATAAATGGTTCTCCATGCCCTTATTTTCAATCTGAAGGTGTCTTTAGGTCTAAAGTGGGTCTCTTGTAAACAGCATAGATAGATCTTGTTTTTTTATCCATTCTGTTACCCTATATCTTTTGATTGGAGTGTTGAGCCCATTGACGTTTAGAGTGAAAGATATGAATTTATTGCCATTATGATGCTTGTAGGGTTGGAGTTTCTGGGGTGTTCTCCGGTCCTTTCTAATCTTTGTTGCTTTTGGTATGTGTGTATGTATGTATATATATATATATATATATATATATGTATATGTGTATATACTCATATATATGTATACATATATGTATATGTATATATGTATACGTATATGTATATGTATATGTGTGTATGTATATATGTATATATGTATATGTATATGTGTGTATGTATATATATGTATATATGTATAGGTGTATATACATATGTATATACATATATACATATATATATGTGTATATATTCATCTTTTCTCCCCTCAGAGAGTCCCCCTTAAAATTTCTTGCAGGGCTGGTTTAGTGGTCACAAACTCCTTTAATTTTTGTTTGTCTGGGAAACTTTGTATCTCTCCTTCTGTTTTGAATGACAGCCTTGCTGGATAAAGAATTCTTGGCTGCATCTTTTTCTGATTCAGCACACTGAATATATCCTGCCACTCCTTTGTGGCATGCCAAGTTTCTGTGGCTAGGTCTGCTGCAAACCTGATCTGTCTTGGCTTGTAGGTTAGGGACTTTTTTCCCTTGCTGCTTTCATGATTCTCTCCTTGCCTGAGTATTTTGTGAATTTGACTATGATATGCCTTGTTTATGGTAGGTTTTTGTTGAATCTAATGGGGGTCCTCTGTGCTTCCTGGATTTTGATGTCTGTGTCTTTCCCCAGGTTAGGAAAGTATTCTGCTATGATTTGCTCACATAACCCTTCTACTCCTATTTCTCTCTCTTCCTCTTCTGGGACCCCTATGATTCTGATGTTGTTCCTTTTTAATGAGTCACTGACTTCTCTAATTCTTTTTTTTTTTCAATATATGAAATTTATTGTCAAATTGGTTTCCATACAACACCCAGTGCTCATCCCAAAAGGTGCCCTCCTCAATACCCATCACCCACCCTCCCCTCCCTCCCACCCCCCATCAACCCTCAGTTTGTTCTCAGTTTTTAAGAGTGTCTTATGCTTTGGCTCTCTCCCACTCTACCTCTTTTTTTTTTCCTTCCCCTCCCCCATGGGTTTCTGTTAAGTTTCTCAGGATCCACATAAGAGTGAAACCATATGGTATCTCTCTTTCTCTGTATGGCTTATTTCACTTAGCATCACACTCTCCAGTTCCATCCACGTTGCTACAAAGGGCCATATTTCGTTCTTTCTCATTGCCATGTAGTACTCCATTGTGTATATAAACCACAATTTCTTTATCCATTCATCAGCTGACGGACATTTAGGCTCTGACTTCTCTAATTCTTAAATCATGCTCTTTTGCCTTAATCTCCCTGTTTTTTTTTTCTGCTTCATTATGCTCTATAAATTTATCCTCTATATCACTGATTCTCTTTTCTGCCTCATCCATCCTTGCCACTGCAGCATCCATCCATGTTTGCAGCTCGGTTATAGCATTTTTTAATTTCATTCTGACTATTTTTTACTTATTTTATCTTTGCGGAAAGGGATTCAAATCTATTTTCGACTCCAGCTAGTATTCTTATTATTGTGATTCTAAATTCTGGTTCAGACATCTTGCTCGTATCAGTGTTGATTAAATTCCTGGCTGTCGTTTCTTTGTGTTCTTTCTATTGGGGTGAATTCCTTTGTTTTGTCATTTTGAAAGGAGAAAAAGAATCAATGGGGTAGAAAAATTAAAATAAAAAATATTAAAATTTTAAAAATATTAAAATTAAAAATACACACACAAAAAAATTGAATAAATGCTGTTAGATCCTAGGTGTGTTTTGGTTTGGGTGTTGAAAGTGGTTTCACAGATTAGAGAAAAAAAAGTTTGGGGGGGGAATCATTTGAAGATTTGAAAAAATGAATACACAAGTAGACTAAAATGAGGTGATGAGAATAAAATAGAATTTGAAAAAAAATTTACACAAAAATAAAGAATATAGTAGAAAAAAATTAAAGAAAAATATTTTAATAAAAATTAAAAACAAAAATGATTTTTTTCTCTTTCTGTATTCAAGAAAAAGAAAAGAAATGAAAAACAGAAAAAAGAAAAAAAAAGGAAATCGTTTGAAAATTTGAAAAAGTGAATACATTGTAGTAGACTTAAGTAAAATGATGGAGATCAAATAGAATTTGAAAAAATTACCTAAAAGTAAAAATATAGTAATAAATACAAGAAAAATATTTTTAATAAAAATTGAAATTAAAAATGAATTTTTTCTCTTTCTGTATTCAAGAAGAAGAAACAAAGTGAAAAAGAGAAAAAAAATGAAAGAAAATTGAATAGTTGGACCTGCTAACAGATTGAAATATGATTGAAATTACTTCGTTTTCCCCTAGAAGTCAGACTATGAAGTACTCTATACTCCATAAAGTAAGCAGCCGGTGAGACTTGTGTTCTTGAAGAGCAAGGTTGGACCAGTTGGGCGGGGCTCAGTGTAACAGCTTTGTTCTCCACTAGATGGCGCTGCTAGCCTACGGGGGTGGAGTGTTGCAGGGCTTGTAAGTGCCTATGCGCGTGCACGGGTGCGGTGAAAATGGCGGACCGCAGCCTCCAGTCTCTAGTATCAGAAGGAACTCTGTTCTCCCGGATCAGCAATAACACACCTGTCCCATCTTCAGCTTTCATCCACTCCCCACTTTTTCACTGTCCGTGACCAGGCTCCAGGCAGTACCTTTCTCCTGAGTTTTGTTTCAGATGCGGCTGTTTTCCCCGGCCTCTTGCTTCTGAAGGACTCTGGCTTTGACCCGTTCCGCTCCTCTGCGCGAGGGTCTCGCCAAGCAATGGCCGAGTGTCAGCTGCACCCAGGAACACTTGCTGGACCCTGCTGCTGCAGGTGCCCAGAGACTGTGGCCAGGTGCTAGCCTGCCCCAGAAAAAGTTCGCGAGATAGTGTAGCAGCAGCGTTTCAGGGATTGTGGAAAATCACAGCACACATCTGGCACCAGGCTTCACCCTTAACGACCTTGTTCCAGCACCAGCGAATGTGGCCATTTTCTGGGGTCTGCTGGGACCAGTTGGCCTCAACGGTCTCTACCAAATGTCATTCCAGCAGCGGAACCGTTTTGCCCTGTGTGGCCCAAGAACTTCCCGTATCCCGCTCTGCTCCTGGGGATTCGCCCTTCCCACCAGAACATAGCCAGGTATCGAGCTGCGGAGTTGCAGACTGTGCGCTTCCCTTGTTTATAGTCTTAATTAGTCTTAATGGAATTAAACCCTGTCCTTTCTCCGTTCCCCTTTCTCCTTTCTCAGTTTAGTCCCTGCGGCTGTTTCCAATTTTCTACTTTCTCTCCAGCTGCTTTTGGGGAGGGGTGCTTTTCGTGTATTCTCCCCCAATCCCCCCCCCCCCCCCCGTCTCCATTCTCTCTCCACCCACAAAAGCGGCTCCATTCCTGTGGCTTCTAGCTCTCCAAGTTCACCTCTCCATACCCCGTACCTCCTGAATTCTGTCGTTCAGGTTGTGCAGATTCTTGTGTTAATCCTCCAATCGGTTTTCTAGGTGTGCAGGATGGTTTAGTGTTGGTCTGGGTGTATTTCATGGATGGCAGACACACACAAAACTTCCGTGCTGTTCCGCCATC
The DNA here is from genome assembly GCF_024362965.1 of Panthera pardus. NCBI lineage: Eukaryota > Metazoa > Chordata > Mammalia > Carnivora > Felidae > Panthera > Panthera pardus. Next base: position 60,727,461 of record NW_026526688.1, read on the forward strand.
TTGGCTCCTCCTCCCCATTGATTAATATATTTAACAACTATTTCTGAGCTCGTACTATGGGCCAAATACTGTGCTAGACATTGGGGAGACACTTGTGGTTAACAACAGAAGCTAATTCATGGAGTTTTCATTGATATGAGGGGAGACAACCAATAAAATTATCCCTTTAAAGAAAATAAATACAATGTTGTGAGGAGCATATCAAAAGATACTGGTCCTGAGTTGAGCTCAAGCATGGTTTGCTCTATAGATGTGAGTTTGGAGGTGAAAACCCCAACGATGATTAAGGCTGAACCAGGGAAAGGGAATGGAGGGGAATAGGATTCCAGACAGTGGGAACAGCCTGCATAAAGGAAAGAGGGCAGGAACTGGAGAAGGGTCCATGTGACTGCAGTGCAGTGAGAGGACAAGAGAGATGCTCAACTACATGCCTGTAAACTGCAGTTAGTATTTGGGTTTCCATCTTAAAAGCAACAGGGCAGCATTCAATGGTGTTAAACCTGAGTAATAATTAAAATAATCAAATTTCAGTTTTGAAATGATCATTTTGGTTACAATATGAAGAGTATATTGGAGAAGGGTCAGAGAGGATTTAGGAAAAACAGTTAATTGGCATTGATAAGAAATGATGGCAGCTTGGACTAAGATGGTGGTAGTAAAAATGATGATTCACAGAAAGATGTAAGAGGAAAGAGATAAAACATTATCAGGACTTGGTGATAGAGTTTATATGGGAAAGAGACATGATTGTTAGATAGTGAGGCCTGTATCCACAGAGATAGGTAATAAAAAAACAGCAAGTCAAGTTCAGGGTGCATTTGAGATGCAACATGTAGTTATGAAATAAGGTCCTACCTTTACTAGCCTGGAGTTTGTAGGTAGTAGATCTGGAGAGTCATTGACAGGTGGACACTGACTTATCTAGAACTAGATTCAAGCAAGGAAGCAGGGCCTAGGATAGAAACTTGAAGTCAAAGATGTAAGGTTATTATTGCGAAGAGGTTTCTCTCATATAAAAAAGCTAATTCAGCCAATCGCCAGGTAGAAATTTATAAATCACCTTTGTTCAGGAGATGAGAGAACCCAGCCAAAGAAATAAAACGGAAATTTAATTATTTTAGGTCACCTGTAAATCACTTTAAGAACAAGCCTTGACATGGGGACCTAGAGTTAGACAAAATTAATTCCTCATCTACTTCCTGACTGTAAGAAAATGTTCATATATTTTTTATCTTAGGAAAAATTTGAAAAGCAGTATTTTTTTTTTTAAAAGTGACTTGAAGCCCAACCTGGAAACTGATTATAGAAAAAGAGAGAATAATAGTCATTGTTTTAGAGAGAAGAGCTCAAGTATTGAAATTTCCAAACAGTCACAAGAAAACACAAGTTTAAAAATAATGATATTGAAAGAAATGTTTCTCTCTAGCTCCATAAAGAAAGACACAGTTTACCAAGGGTCCTCACAGCCTAGGTAGACATAGCTCATCCTTGGGGAGGATAGAGGTTCTGAGCAGTTAGCCACCTAGATCGGCCTCACCTATTTTGGTATGATTCAGTCTGTATCACTTTCTTTGTGTGGCCTCCTCTGTCCTCCAAAAGAAGATGATGCCTTTCTAGGACCCTCTATTTTTTAAAAAAAAATTGTAATGTTTACTTATTTTTGAGAGAGAGAGAAAGAGCAAGCATGAGCAGGGTAGATGCAGAGAGAAAGGGAGACACAGAATCGAAAGCAGACTCCAGGCTATGAGCTGTCAGTACAGAGCCTGACATGGGGCTTGAACTCACAGACTAGAGCTGAAGTCCAGAGTCCAACCAACTGGACCACCCAGGCGCTCCAAGGACCTTCTATTTTCTTGACAGCTCAGATATCAATTTCTAATCATATATTAATGTGATTGTGTAATGTATGTCTTTCTTTTCTTTTCTTTCTTTCTTTCTTTCTTTCTTTCTTTCTTTCTTTCTTTCTTTCTTTCTAGGACCCTCTATTGTGTCTTTTTAGGACCTTCTATTTCTTGACAACCCAGGTCTCGATTTTTAACCATGTATTGGTGTGATTGTATAATATTTATCTCGCATACTAGGACATATGTTCTAAGAAAGGCGGGATTATATTGATCTGGTACCTGGACAGATACATAATAAACACTCAAAACTTCTTCCGATGGATGAGATAGGGTGATGTTAGAAATATGTCCCTGGACAGTGAATTGTTTTCATTTTTCTGGTTGGTTAGTGTTATTTTAAGTCTCACCATAGCCATTTAGATAAAGCCAGACAACATATAATGTAAACGGGTGGGGGGGGGGGGGGAGGGGGGGAGAAAGTATTTTACAATAATTTAGTACAAACATTCTTAATTACAAGTTTTGGGATGCTTGGGTGGCTCAGTAGGCTTAGCATCTGACTCTTGATTTCAGCTCAGGTCATGATGTCAGGGTCATGAGATCCAGTCTTGAACTGGGCTCTGTGCTAATCTTGGAGCTTGCTTAAAATCTCTCTCTCCCTCTTTCTCTCTGTCCCTTTCCTGCTCTCTCTCTCATTGTCTCTCTCAGAAAATTAAAAAAAAAAGTTTTGAAGTTATTTCATTTAGTGACAAGGCCACCATAATCTATGTTAAATTAAAAGTAATTTAAAAGTGTAATATATTAATATATATTAATATATTTATATATATATATACATATAGATTAATATTGTTCTACATTTCCCCAAAATATATCCAGAAACATAACAATTTTCCTTCAATTTGTCATTTATTCTATTCTAACATATCAACTTTCACAATTAGCAACACATTTTATTTTGAATCAGAAACATAAATGCTTTCCAGAAATATCTGATTAAACTAAAGCAACTCTTTGTGCAGAAATAAATATGCTCTGAAATTTTAAAAGGAAAAATGAAGTGTATGTGCTATCAAATTGTTATAAAGTTATGTTAAAAGTTACCACTATAAGCCTCAATGTATTTTAAAAAGAAACTTAAATAAAGTAGAATGTAGCCATAAAAAGAGCATACAGACTGTAAAACTGCTTAATCATTCATCAGGGCCAATATTTTCCATCTGATGAAGGCAGAATTGAAGGCATAGATTCCTTGCATAAACTAACTGCTGAAGATTAAGGATGTATCAAAAAAACCTCTAGCATCATAGAGTGAAGTTGCTAAGAACTACCTATGAACTGCATATGTATTTTGATATTTTTTTCCCATAGCAATTTTCCAATTAGAAAAGAGTCAAATAAGCATTAACTTTGGGGTCCCGATTCTGCAACTGACTTTCTATATGACCTTGAGAAAATCATTTGAGGTACTTGGTCCTCACTATTTTATGTATAAATGCCTTATGTATACATATACATATATGTATATGTATTTTATGTATAATGCCTCTCTCACATGAAAAATAATGGGATAATTCAAGTCAAACATCTAGCCTAGAACATTCTACATGGCAGATATTTTAACATTAGGCTACTCTTTCTCTTTTACCCAACTGTAAGAATTTCTTCCACAAAATCATGATAAATTGTATCCACCCTTTTCTTCTATCCTTTTGAGTCTAAATATTCATTTTGTGTATGTGTATGCCAGCTTGTTTCCAAATTTGAACATATATAAATGTTAGCAAGCACTTTCTTCTATGAGATAAAATTTGCTTCTTGCAACCTATTTCTAAAGCAAGAGCAAAGGAACAGAAGGGAGGCAATAATAGGAATTGGTGAGGAAGAAGTGTTGGAAAATCTAGATACCTGTTAGTCATGGTAATAAAAAAATAAAGAGGATACAGTTTTTAATCTAATTAAAGAAAGATTATTTTTATCATGTAGAAATATGTTTTATATGATAAAAATAATAATACATCTATGTTTAGATGCACTATATATATATATATATATATCATTTATACATATATAGCATTTAATAATATATATATCATATATATATGCTATATATATAGCATTTATATCATTGCTAACATAAACTTAGCTTGTGTCCTTTTTATAGAAGAGTATATGTAGATAGCCTGGAAAATACAATGTTAAAAAGCAGTGTTACCAAAGATGGGAAAATATTTTCTTAGGGCAGTTAATCCTTAATTCAAATCATAAGAAGAAGACTGTAGTATTGTAAATACATTTTTAGTTTCTTAAAGGATTTATTTTTGAGGGAATTTTAAGTTTACAACAAAATTGAGAAAAAAGCACAGAGATTTCCCACATATTTTCTGACCCCACACATGCCTAACCTCCTTGCCATAATGGTACAGGGCATTTTTTTACCAAGGCTGAACTTAGATTAACACATTATGATCACCCAGAGTCCATAGTTCACCTTAGGGTTCACCCTTGGTGTTGTACCTGCTCTGAGTTTGGACAGATGTATAATGACATTTATCTATCATTATAATATCATAGAGAGTATTTTCATTGCCCTAAAAATCTTCCATGCTCACTACTTCCATCCCCAGGAAACCGTTGATCTTTTTTACTGTTTACATGGTTTTGCCTTTTCTGGAATGTCATATAGTTAGAATCATACAGTATGTAGCCTTTGTAGACTGGCTTCATTCACTTAGTAATATGCATTTACTCCACATCCTTTTATGGTATGCTATCTCTATTTTTTTTAGTGCAGAATAATATTCCATTGTCTGGATGTACCGGGTTTATCCATTTGCCTACTGAAGGACATCTTCATTGTTTCCAAATGTTGGGAATGATGCATAAAGCTCCTATAAACATCAATGTCCAAGTTTTTGTGTGGTCATAAGTTTTCAACTCTGCAGGGAAAATACCAAGGAGTGTGATAGTTGGATCATATGGTAAGAGTATGTTTAGTTAAAAAATTTTTTTTTACATTTATTCATTTTTGAGAGAGAGAGAGACAGAGCACAAGTGGGGGAGGGGCAGAGAGAGAAGGAGACAGAATCTGAAGCAGGCTTCAGGCTCTGAGCTGTCAGCACAGAGCCTGACATGGGGCTCAAACTCACCAACCGTGAGATCATGAGCTGAGCCGAAGTCAGACATCCAACCAACTGAGCCGCCCAGGTGCCCCTAGTATGTTTAATTATTTAAGAAATCACCAAACTGTCTTCCAAAGTGGCCATATAATTTTGCAGTCCCACCAGCAATGTACAGAAGTCCCTGTTGTTCCGTATGCTCAGTAGCATTTAGTGTTTTCAGTGTTCTGGATTTTGGCCATGCTAATAAGCATGCACTGGTATCTCCTTGTTTTTGCATTTTGCATTTCCCTGATGACATTGGACGTGGAAGATTTTTTCATATGCTTATTTGCCATCTGTATATTTTCTTTGGTGAGGTTCTGTTAACATATTTGGTCCATCTTTTAATCAAGTTGTTTTTCTTTTTGTAGTGTTTTAAGAGTTCATTGTATATTTTGGATGACGGCCCCTATCATATGTGCCTTTTGCAAATATTTCCTCCCACTGTGTTGCTTATCTTCTCATTCTTTTGATACCATCTTTTGTAAAGCAGAGGTTTTTAATATTGAAATCCAGCTTGTCAATTTTAATTCTTTGTTCCTTTATAGGTGAGGAGTTTTTTCTTCTGGCTTCTCTTTTTCTTCTGGCTTCTCTCAAAGATCTTTTACTTTACCTTGGATTTTCAGTAGTTTAAAACTGATACACTTGTGTGTGGTTTTCTTTGGCATTTATCTTGCTTCGTGTTTTCTGAGCTTCCTAGACTTGGTTTGATATGGGATATTAATTTGGAGAACCTCTCAGTCATTTTTGCTTCAAATATTTCTTCTGTTTCTTTCTCTCTTCTCCTTCTGGTATTCTCATTATAATATGTTACATCATTTGTACCTGTCCCGAGGAGCTTGGATGTTCTGTTAGGTTTTTTTCCAGTTTTTGTTCTATTTGCTTTTCAGCTTTTGAGGATTCTATTGATATATGTTATAGCTCAGGGATTCTTCTCTCAGCTGTGTTCAGTCTACTACT